>NC_136065.1:389665165-390294808 GCF_964261635.1 Lissotriton helveticus
CATTCTTAGGGCTGGGGCCCTCACATAAACAGCTTCGTAATTTCACAAAGGCTTCTACACTTTTATCATCCCAAACTATTGGATGTTTTGCTCTTTTCCTTGTCATCTGGATTAAAGGCTTCGCCAATAAGGAGAATCCAACAATCCACTGTCTGCAGTAGCCCACAACTCGAAGAAACATTCTGATTTCTCTCTGCGTTTGGGGAAATTGCATTTGTCTTATTATTCTGATTCTTTCTGTGGTCACTTTCCTCACTCCTCTTTCTATTTGGTGACCCAAATATGTTACTCCTGTTTTGCAAAATTGTAATTTTTCTGGAGATACCTTGTGTCCTCCATCAGCCAAATGATTTAATAGTGCAATTGAATCAGTGACACAATCAACTCTGCACTTTGATAACACAAGCAGGTCATCAATATATTGCACTAGGACTGATTTTCAGGGCACAATTAACTTTTCTAGACACTTTTTCAAAATGTGATAAAAAATAGTTGGACTCTCTGTATACCCTTGAGGAACCCGATTCCATGTTAAAATACGATCCTCAAATTTAAAAGAAAAAAGGTACTGGCTATCGTAGTGTAATAGAATCGAGAAAAAGGCTTGGCACAAATCAATTACAGTAAACCATCCAGCATTCCAGGGTATCTGTTACAAAATCACTGCTGGATTTAGCACCACTGGACAACACAGTACTACAATTTTATTGATTTTCCTTAAATCTTGCACTATCCTGTACTTCCCACTAGGCTTTTTGAGACCCATTATAGGTGAGTTACAAGGACTGCTCATTATTTCCTTTAGAATGCCTTGTTTAATCATTCGATCAATTTCAGAAGCTACTCCTGCTTTAACTTCTAGACGCATTTTGTGTTGTTGGGTGTTCGGATAAACTGCACCTTCCTTCACAGTCACTTTTACTGGGTCCACATTTGCCATTAGACCTATTTCCTTTCCAGTGAAATCCCACACTTCTGGATTTACTGTAGTTTTTAGCTCTTATGGTAAGTCATTTTCTGTCATTAATGAATACATTTCCTCTACTTCGGTACCTTGCTTAGCTAGCATTATTTTATAGACCATGTCTTCATCAGGGATTTGAAGAGCAACACCATCCGGTGTGCAATAGATCATACAATTCATTTTACACAAAAGATCTCTGCCTAATAAATTCACTGGACTTGAATCACAGACTACAAATGTATGCATATCTTTGAATGTTCCAATTTGTACCTCCATAGGTTCTGTAATTGGGGTTCTGATCTGCTGGTTAGCTGCTCCAACCACTTGGATAGAGTCTCCTGAGAGGGGGAGGTTTGGTATGTCAGCTGTTCTCACAGTAGAACAGGTAGCACCAGTGTCCAATAAAAAAGTAATGTCATTACCTTCCACTTTCCCATCAACGAATGGACCTGACTGATCTACTGGTAAGGATGTGCCAAGTACGCATTCCTCTTCCTCCCCCTTCTGGCACCTTCATTGCATCAACATATCCTCTTGATTTTTGTTCTGCAAACAATATTGTGAAACTACAGAATTTTTCTTACCGATTCCTGGAAATCTGGTGTCCGCACTGTACTGTGCCTGATTCACAACATTTGGCATAGGGGCAAGTGGCAACTGATACTTCTGATTAACTACCTGCTGCGGTTGATTCGTAAATCCCGCATTCTGCGTCTGTGGATTTAAGTTTTGATTTGGGCCATTATTAATCTGAACAGTTTTACACTCTTTTTTCCAATGTCGAAGCTTTCCGCAACCATGACAAGGAAACCTTTTCTTCGCATCCTCTCTGCTCATTCGTCCCTTTTGTTTACCAATATTGGCCACATTATCACTCTGACCCTCCTCTTTTGTCTGTCCGTCTGTTTGACCATCTAAATGTATTCCCTGTTGTTCTGCCAACTTCACTTGTGCCCACATCATCTTTTCCTTTAATTTCTTATGCCTATCCTCAATATCGTCTCCACAATATTTATCATACTTTAATATCTCATCTATGGTCTTACTTTGCCAACAAATCTTATGTTGTTGAATCATTTGACTAATCCAGTAACAAATCTATGTACTAAATGTCCCAAATCTTTATCTCCAATGCTTTCAAATTCACTATACTGCTTGAATACTTACATTAACCTTTCATAATAGGCATGACCAGATTCATCTGGCTCTTGGGAAGTTTGATCTATTTTTACCCAATCTGTTTCTTTTGGAGGTATCTTTCCTTTTAAGAACGTAATTACTTGATGGTATTTCTTCATTACGTCATCTGAGGTTGCTTCTGTTTTTGAATCTCTCGGATATTCTTCACTAGGCCAATCTACTGTGATCTTACATTCTGTCCATAAGTCTGCAGGCACCACTATATTAACCGCATGCGTGCGGGCGGAATTCCGCCCGTACGCTGAGATTTTCAAAAGCGCATTTTACGTGACGAGCTGGGCTCGTCATCAGCGTGCGAGGAGGCTACCTCATGACGAGCCCAGCTCGTCATCAGCGTGCAAGGGGTTAAACAGCCCATCTAAATCTTTAAACAAAGCTTTCGAAACCTTCACAAACCTTTGAACCTGCCAATACCAACTGGCTTCTCTTTCAATTTTGGGAACTCGTTTGTAAAAGACAAAATATCCTGTCGACTCCATGGAACATGCACGTATCCACCACCAGGTACCTCCCTCATGGGACACAATCTTTCTACTATCCCTGTTTCTTTCATCAAATATGCATTAGACTTTTCCTTAGCCTGTGCTTTTTCTGTTTGCTTTTGCCACCTTACTCTCCATTTATCAAGATCATCCCATTTCCCATAATGCCTTATACTGAGTTAATCTAAGGCTTGGTTCTAATTCATACAGCCGCATCCCCAAATTCTGTAAAATTCTTCCATTAAAGGTACAATGCTCTGGAAAAGCCAAAACACCATCATCCTTTGTGTATTCCATCCAGTTCTCCATCCATACACATGTATGATAACCTCTCTCCATCATCATAAATGAAGCAGGCGTTTTAGGTGGTGGAATAGGAATTCCCTCTCTAGTTAAAGCGGGTTTATCTTTCTTGAAGAAATTCCTAATTTTCTTTATAAATGATGTTATTCTCCTTTCTCCATGCATTTTAAACAGTCGATGAATAAAACAATAATCAGAAAAACCTCGAATTTTCCTGAAAGGGCGACTCGCATAAAAAGGCAAATGAGAATCGAGCATACAAATTTTCAATACCTAATCAAAATGTAGTTCTTATTCAGGCTTTAGGTCACGCTGGTAATCTGACCAATGCTAGTGCGGCCTTTCGAATGACGTCAGTTCTGCTCCTTACTACTGACCCATCCTTTACAATCTGCGTTTATCACACACCCGCTGTTTCCACCAATCCCAGCGCGGCTCACTGTGACGTCAGTGTAAATTCCGGCAACTGACCCTTCCTTTACAAGGTATTACGTAAACTTCTTTTCTTTATTTTTCTTTCGAAATAAAATCCATTAACAACAACATATAAACATTCGCTACTCTTGTACGTTCCACGAAATCAAAGGATAGTACATTTCTTTCCACTGCAAGTAAAACCTTCCGCTCACTCTTCTTTGAGTAAGACCTTCCGTTTACTTTTCATACACTGCAAGTAAAACCTTCAGTTTATTCTTCTATCAAGCTCAAAGAACCTGCTCCTCCTTCAGTGTTACCCTTACTAGGTGATATAACACAAAGGTTTTATTCCAACAGACGAGTAACCTCACTGCAGTGTGGTTTCTATCGCCACCCGCTATTCACTTTTTTCCTGGTAAATTCTGGACAACATAAAACAAAACGTAACACAACAATAATCAATAATCTGTATTTATCACTAAACTAGTCAATAATAACCATAACTCTGCTACCAGAAAACTGATCCAGCGGGTTACCAGCAACAGGTAATCAAACACCACATACTCACCTGGGCCCATAAATTCATTCGCAACACACTGGCAATAACCGCTGGGGTCATGTTTTTATAATTCTATAGATTAGTTATTTCTAGTCCCTAACTAATCTTTCACTGATCAAAGAGTTCTTTCCTCTGGTCAAAGGACCATTAGTTGAACTAGTTGATGGTGAAATGACATACGTTTCCAAATATACTTACACCTTGGAAATGATCACGGAGTCTGGATGTATTTTAAATTCTTCTTCAGCATCACTCGTTACTCCGACAGCATCCCGGTCTCATGCTTCAGCATCTCCGTGTGCAGACTAACTAACTAACTAATGCTACCTCAAGTATACCTTTATGTATGCTGGTACCATTAATGTTTCAAACTTATGGAAATACTAACTCTGATTGGACAGGCCAGGAGAGGTGATCATCACACCATGCTTAGATATTACTATTCTCAGTTAGCCCTTTGTTAATAACACCAACCCCTTACGTCTTTATTCACACTTCATTTCCCACCCTCATTCACAATGTAATTGTCACAAATTATAAAACATTCTGCAGGTTCCCATACATTTTGGTGGACTGTTGTTCTGGTTCTCAGGAAAGTATCCACTGGATGCCTTGGACAAAGTTCAAGTTCACATGGCGTCTTCCAGCTAGGTTGCACTACGCATGTGCGGCAGAACGAGAGGGAATAGACTGCGGCTCACAATTCTGGGCCCATAATAAGAACTATTGAAAGAGTCAAAAAGACAAATTTTAAAATAAAAAATAAATGATTTCACTGTATACCACCTCTCTCTACTCTAATCCCATTTACTTATTATTACTCTCCCCGTGTTAGCATTAGTAAACTAGCGGAGTTTAGTTTTCCAGCTAGCAGGTAGCAAGCATGTGAGTTTCAAGTGGCCATTTTGTTAGCTACTGCAGATAGTTCCCTCCAAGCAAAAGATACGTCATACTACGTAGATGCAGTAGATGCATGCGCACTAAAGAATTTCAGTTAGCAGCCATTTTAGAATCACACTCGATTTACTGGTTAATAAGACACATAGGCAACCTTTGTTCTCACTTATAAATGTTGTGTAATGCATGTTATTTCCACAATACAAGTTTAGTACGGGGTTAGAGGTTACATGAGAAGATTGCTTCCAAGCAAGTCTCTTTTTCACAAGTCCTTGCTCCATCACCCCTATAGAAAGTAGCTGAGCCTAGGTGTCAGTCTGTAACTCTGTATTTGCCAAGTGCCCTACTAGCCTTTCCACAGTAAAAACGACAGTTTAGGGTTTGCACGGTTGGAACATGTAAAAGTACATGTTCCACATTTTAACATACATCACCGTGCCTTAGGGTTCATTAGGTCTACCTTAGGGGTGACTTACATGTATTAAAAAGGGAGGGTTGTACTTTGCCATTACCTTAAATGTCCAAGCTGAGTTAGCATTTTAAAATTGCCCATCCAGTTTGCACTCAAGGTGGCACAGCAAGTGCTGCTGTGCTTGGGGGGACACTCTGTCTTACAGGCCCTAGGTACCCTTGGAACCATATACTAAGGACTTACAAGTAAGTTAGTCTATGCCAAAGGGACAAGCCAATTAAATATGCACCATTTTAATGGGCACAGCAGAAACTTTGAGGTCTGTTTAGCAGGGCTCAGAGCATTTCAGAGCAATTACACCAGTACCCAGAAGTCAAAACAGGGGGAAAATGTGAGGGTAAACCTGCAAAAAAGCCTGTTTCCTTAAAGCAGTGTTTCCCTATGTCACTAAATTATGACATTTGGTAGAAATGAATCCAAGTTTTAGGCATCCATTTTTTTTGTTGAAATGTCAGCCTGTTCCTAGGAACCTTAGTAGAAGTAAAATCAAAAATTGCCATATAAAGACACTCATGGAACCAAATGCTAGTCAGGGTAAGTAACAAGCACACCTTAAATTAACTTGTGCTCTCTTCCTGGTAGCTTGGTACAGGGCATTTATGTCTCTTAACTTAAGAGACATTGGGGTCGATTCCGATCCTGGGAATAAAACGTCCGTACGAATCGTACTCGGAGCCCTCTCCGTATGAATCGTAAACATGCGCGGGGTAAGAGCACTTTCACCTCTGCTCCCCTTCCGTTTTTATTGTTGCCTGCACCTTGAATTTTTTTTAAATTGTTGTTTTAATCCACTCGAGGACAGATAAATATTGCTGCTAGTTCCTTACCTGCAACCTTACTTGCTATTTTGCTCACGTTTCCTTCTCGGACACCCTTTTGCTGCCTCGCGCTCCCCGGTCCACGACGGGTTTTACCCGATTGATGGGGAGGGAGCGCCAGGTGTGATTCACTTCCGGGCTAGAGGGGGGACGAGCAACATATAAGACGGCAATGGCAGCTTCGCGCAGCGGACGCGCGCAGCGGGCGCGCCAAAGGCAAGCCCGTCTGCGCCCGTCCGCGCCTGGCACGTGCCTAGTGCCAAAACCCCTGCCCTTTCCACTCCTTACATCTTGCACTATGACTCTACAGCGCTGCATCGTCTCAACACAATAATCCCTAACTGTTGTAAACTGATACCAGACAACCCTCACACAGCCTGTACCTGTGGCTTCTCCCTCCCGGAACCTTTGAGAACCAGGGCATTTCAGCCCAGTCCCGCGGAAATAGCAATTCCACCCCCCCTGGGATGAGTTCCACCTTAAAGGGAGGCCTAGTAAATGTGAGATCATTAGCGAAACACAAATACGAAATATCTCAACTCATTATCGATCACGATCTGGATGTACTTTGTCTGACCGAGACATGGGCTGACGCTGCATCTGACCCTGACTTTGTTACTGCAGCTCCGACAGGTTACCAGGCAATAAGGGTCGACAGGCCTCTCAAACGCGGGGGAGGGGTGGCGATTATAGTAAGGGACCATTTCCCAGTCAGGTTTTACCCGACTTCTACATCTTTTTATGAGTCCTTACATTTCATCATTGATCTAAACACTAAACAAACCTTCAAAGGTATCCTTCTATATCGGCCTCCCGGATTCAGGAGCCATTTTATCTCTAACATCGACAGCCTCTTAGAATCCAGTTTACAAAATAATGAATTCACCATCCTCGGAGACTTTAACTTCTATCTCGAGGATAAAGCCAACAGGGAGACAGAAGCACTACTAGAGACCCTGGAAGCAGTAGGTCTCTCCCCAAAAATTCAGACCTCTACTCATGAGGCTGGCCATACCTTAGATGGTTTCTTTTCTTCTATCAATAACCTCGCGCCTATGGAAACGCTGCCTCTAACGTGGTCTGACCACACATTGATCAAATTTGCATTTCCTCTTACCCCCCAGGGATCGTCCAAGGTACCAAAGACCGCCTCTACTATCAAAAGAAAATGGGATCTCATGGACAAGCAATCCCTTCGCTCCCTGCTAGAAAAGTCCTGTCCTCCATTCCTAGGGTCCCCTGAAGTTTCAGCCCCAGAATACTCTAAACGGCTTAACGACGCATTTAACATCACTGTTCCTATAAAGAAAATTTCAGGAAATAGACAAAACCACTCAGCTCCCTGGTTTTCTGAAGATCTTCGGCAGGAAAAACAGCGCTGCCGACAATTAGAAAGACGCTGGCGCACAAAGTATTGATCCATCCTGAAATCTGCTTACAAAACAGCACAATCGCACTATAAAGATCATCTAATAGCTAACAAAAAGGATTTCTATACCAGACAAATCAAGGAAGTAAAAAACTCTTCTAAGGAACTCTTTCGAGTGGTGAACATACTCACTTCTATAAAAGGTCCAGCAATTAAATGCGACCAAGAGCTTTGCGACAATATTGCAACAGCCTTTAAATCTAAAGTGTTGAACATTTTCAATAACTTTCAGAACTCCACCCCTCTACCATCGTCAGATTCCTCTTGCAGTGTGCATATTACCAACACTCTGCTGGCCTTTTCTCCCGTCTCTGTTGAGACCGTAGCCAGATACATCCAAGATTCCAAATCCGGATCCCCTTTTGATCCCTGCCCACCGATAATTCTTAAAGAAATCGGCGATGTGGTTAGCCCAGGTCTCACAGATATTTTCAATTCCATGTTTAGGACTGGCTGTTTTCCTTCAACCTGGAAAGATACCTCCATCTTCCCATTGCTCAAGAAACCCTCATTGGAGCCCACTGACCCTAATAACTACCACCCTATTGCCAGGCTTCCTCTACCAGCCAAAATAATTGACAAAATCATGAACTCCCAATTGACTCAATTCATTAAAGATAATAACCTGTTGGATCCATCTCAGTTCGGCTTTCGCCAGGAGCACAGCACTGAGACAGCACTGATTAAAGCCACAGAAGAGATTAGGATGGCGAATGATCGGGGCGGCACAGCCATGCTCATACTCCTCGATCTGTCAGCCGCATTTGATACGGTTGACCATTCTCTCTTGCATGAGCGGCTCGAGAGAATAGGGATCGGGGGCACAGCTTTGGCTCTGCTATCCTCTTTCCTCAAAGATAGAAGACTCATGGTTGAGCTGGATGCCTACCGCTCGGATACATACACCCTCCCTTGTGGAGTGCCTCAGGACTCGTCCCTGAGCCCGTCACTTTTTAACGTGTACGTCTCAGAGCTGGCCCCAATAATTCAGAACTTTGGGTTCTGCCTCACGTCATATGCTGACGACACTCAGATCGCCATAACAATTCATAAAAAAGAAGCATCTCCCGCCACACAATTTCAAACTTGCATGCGTACGGACAATTGCTGGATGAACACCCATTGCCTCAAGTTAAACTCCTCCAAAACTGAGATATTAAATTTTGGCAATGTCGAGCCAAGCTGGGGTAACCTTTGGTGGCCAGTGGAGATGGGTGAACCCCCTAGACCGGCGGAAAAAGTTAAGAACCTAGGGGGGTGGCTCGATCCTAAACTTACTTTAATTCATCACACAAATGCTATTGTCTCAGCAAGCCATTTTCTTATTAAAAAGATCAGAAACATTCTCCCATACATTCCAGTAGATGCCAGAAAACTGTTGTTACAGCTTTGATCCAGTCCAAACTGGACTATTGCAACGGATTACTAGGCAATGCCCAAAAATAATGTCTCAAAAAGCTACAAAGTGTGCAAAACTCGGCCGCCAGACTGCTTCTTAATATCCCCAGAACCCACTCAGTCACCGCCGAAATCCGCAAGTTGCATTGGCTTCCGGTGGAGCAGCGGATTAAATTTAAGGCTCTGTCCATAGCCTATAAGGCCCTCAACAACAAAGGGCCGACCTTTTTTCAAAACCTGTTCTCCTGGTATGAACCCACCAGGAATCTTCGGTCCTCGGGCTCTAAACTACTGCAGGTACCAATAACCCGCACTGTGCAATGGGGTGGGCGTAGTTTCCATTTCTTTACTTTCAAACTTTGGAACACGCTCCCTCTTGAGCTCAGTAATTCTTCCTCTCTCATCGGCTTTCGGAAAGGCTTGAAAACCTGGCTATTCCAGAACTAGCCGACAGTGCAGACTTCCTCGCCCGTCCATAGCGCCAAGACACCTACGGGTATATGTGCGCTCTACAAATTTTAATAACATAACATAACATGCTGTACGACCCGACGAGTACGATCCGGACCGGGGTATGAGGACGCGATTCGTACGGTCCACATCCTTTAAGGCTGATTCGTACGGAAAAGCACACAATCACATACACACCGTACAGTCCGTACACCCCATGATCGCAGGGGTATGGTGCGTACCCCTGCGATCATGGGGTGTATGCACCGTACCCCGCGATCGCAGGGTGTACGCACCGTACATCCAGCAAACATGGGGTATGGTGCGTACACCCCATGATCGCGGGGTACGGTGCGTACACCCCATGATCGCAGGGGTACGCACCTTACCCCTGCGATCATGGGGTGTACGCACCATACCCGGGGGGGCGTTCCGTACCTGTTTCGAGGCGAACTCTGCTTCTCCGGACGTTTTTGGCTCCCGTAAAAAAACCGTCGTACGGTGTGTAACCGACACAAATCGTACTTGCTGGGTCAGAGAAACCAGCCGCGAACCGTAAGGATGTCGTGTACAGCGGGTTCCGAGGGAGATTCGTATGGGGGTTTGATTCGTACTGTCTCTGTACGATTCGTACGGAGTCCAGCTCCTGTTACGAATCGTACTTCGTCGTACGTATGGGGGACGTTGCAGGGTACGATTCGTATGGGAAAAACGCTCCGTACAGCTATTCGGAGCGGTTTGTCCCAAATCGGAATCAACCCCATTGTGTAAAGTATTAATGCAACACTTCAAACAGCGAAAACACCACACAAAAAGATACAACACCTAGTTAGAAAAATAGAGCTTAATTATTTAACAATACAAGACAAAAACAACAAAAATCCAATAAGAATAACCTGAGTTATGAATTTTTAAAGATCGGTAGGTATGGAAGCGGGAGGTTTGTTGCCAGGATCGGCGGTTCCATACCTGCCGATCCGTGCAGAAGCGATCCCACTCCCATGAAATCCTCGTGGACGGCCTATCCATTACCATGCTTGAGTTACGATCCGGTACCCTCCTCACGAATTAATCGTGATCGGCTCACACCAACCCCGACCTGCTCCATGTAGTCACCCAACTTGGAATCTCCTTCATTATCTACTGACTGAGTTTTCCTACAGCCATTCCGCCTCGATACATTTCACCCTTGCAAATACCAGCCCCAGCACTCGCCCTCGAGGCATTCCTAATTTCAGGCATATATAATTCTTCGTCTTGATGATGATCTATGTACCACGTTATAGATCGAAACGTCGTCGACTCCTTTAGACTGAATGCATGGATAAAAACCGACAACCGGTAAGACTCATCACAGATTTTAATGAATTAAGTCCTGTGGTACGGAAGAGTTTTCAAAAACACTGGGGGATTCTTAGCGCTGACAGAACACTATCTACTACAATAGGAAGCCACCCACAAATAACCTTTCGCAGAGGAAGGAATTTAAAGAACAGACTAAGCCCAACTGTACCTACAGACACAAGAAAGTGTGATTGGTTGACCCAGAAATCAAAAGGTTTTTTCAAATGTGGAATGTGCTCAATGTGCAGATGGGCCAATCATGGAACCAAATCATTTTTGGATCCTAGATCTAAACGATATACAATCAAAACAAACATTAACTGTGATACAAAATTCACAGTGTACATTATTGAATGTGCCTGTAAGAGCAGATACGTGGGAAGTTCAATCAGGGCACTCAGAGAACGCATAAGAGAACACGCTAGAGCTTATGCCACTAAGGATCCGAGATATCCCATGGCTATGCATATGGCATCATGTCCTTCCCAAGTTAATGTCAAATCCTTCACCTTCTATGGCATTGATGTAGTACAGGCTACAGTGAGAGGAGGAAACAGAGAGCTACGCCTTAGAAGACAAGAGGCGCTATGGATCATGCGTCTAGACACGACCAGGACAGGCCAGAACACTGATGACGAACTGCATTTTTTCTTGGGGTCTGATACCTAGGATGATCCCCTATCAGACAGTCCATCCTGAGTATCTGTAACATATATAGAAAATGTACAACTGAGTCTTCATGAAGAAAGAAAAATGATATTTTGTAATGTGTGATCATTAGATTAAGGTCTACATGCTAATCTATGTTAAGGGTATGACTATGCACACGTACTTTCTGAGATGAATCACAAAAAATTGCATTGGATAATATAGAGTTGAGGTCCCTATATCCTTTTCCTCCCATTTTTTAGGGAGTTTGTTTTCAATTTCTGCTGATATACTTTGAATACTGAATTTAACTGCATTTTTTCTTGGGGTCTGATACCTAGGATGATCCCTTATCAGACAGTCCATCCTGAGTATCTGTAACATATATAGAAAATGTACAACTGAGTCTTCAGGAAGAAAGAAAAATGATATTTTGTAATGTGTGATCATTAGATTAAGGTCTACATGCTAATCTATGTTAAGGGTATGACTATGCACACGTACTTTCTGAGATGAATCACAAAAAATTGCATTGGATAATATAGAGTTGAGGTCCCTATATCCTTTTCCTCCCATTTTTTAGGGAGTTTGTTTTCAATTTCTGCTGATATACTTTGAATACTGAATTTAACAGTCTCCAAATGCAACGTTCTGGATAATTATTATTTTCTTTTTCTAAACAAATTTTTGGACAGCTGCGAAATATTTAAATATATACATGACCCTTTTCAAAATGTATAAACACATGCCCCCTTTATTTTAATTTTTCACCTTACCATCCGACATAACCGGTTATTGATCTAAGGATTCCCTTAAAATTATCTCTTCCTTTTGTGGCCACCCGTGATATACCTTGAACGTTTTTACGTAAAGTTATATTACCAATTGCTTCCAATTTGCTTATACCAATGAGATTTACATAACCTAATCCCCTGCTTTATAAATCTAAATACACCGTTGGTGGAGGGTTTTAAACTTATCATTGTGCTAATCGTAAATACTAGGAATTATTGTTATTCGAATAAGCCCTCCGCAGTAAATGGCTTGGGCACCACTATTGGGTCCCATTGGAAGTAACTCTTCCTTTTTTCGCCACTTATTATTCACCTGGAGCGTTCTAGCGGTTCTCGCGACCTGCTCCTTGATAAGGGGCGGGAACAACTGCTTTCGTTGTTCCCGCACTTGGAGACCGAAGCTGTACAAGGCATAATCACGGGCTGAACACGGGTAAGAATCCGGACGCTCTCCGCTGAGATTACTTCTCTGTGGGAATACAATCACATCGTAAGAACCCCACCGCTGAAATACATATTTCCTATTTCTTTAAATTACAGCCCGAATACCGTTACTGAAATTTATCCGTGTGAACTTCGCATTAACAATTTGCTGACGGCAACCGGACCAACCGACTGGTGCCGTGACCCTGTAAACTAAAAACCACCCGATAAGGACCGGGTTGGAATTATCACCGGTTCCCCGGTGAGTTTATTCAATTAAAGAGTTATGGACTTAGCCTTTAATGTAACATTATTGACGCCAGATTGCGTTTCCAATGAATGCCCCATTAAACCCCTTATTTTCCCTACTTTTCCTTACTTACAGACCACGCGCCTCGATCATTAAGATCAGGTAATTACTCCAATTCCCTACTACTTATTCGTATTTCTTTCACGGCTGTCCATTTAATTATAAACCTTTATATGATGGTTTTGACCAGAACTTACTGGTCCTGCTTGAATTAAGTTACCATTACTGTCTTGTTTGAGTGTCACGGCCTGTAGTTTCATTTTTACCGTATGCCTAAGAAAAATGGTATTCATTTTTTACTTATAAACGAAGGTAGATGTTGTGAACACAGTTATAATTTAAGGCTTGAAACTGACAATCACTTGGCTCGATTAATATTGTGGATATTATGGTTCAAGGGCTACATCCGTAATCATTTAAACAAGGAGTTTGTGAAAACAAAGATTGTTGTGGCATAATTAATTTCAACATGCATTAAACCAATGGTTCTACATGTTTTATCTTCAAGTGATATAGTTTACGTAATTAGAGTCTTAATGATATTATTAGAGAAGTTTGCTACTTACCATATGCTTGACAACTCCTTTGATTATTTTCAATTATGCTGAACCTCTGCAATTGGGGTTACAACTATTTCATGTTTTGTTTCTTAAAAAATTCAGTTTTACCACCTTGTATATTACTATGAATCACCATGCATTATGCTGCCAATGTCTTATGGACCAGGTTTTCTATACTCAAAATATCATTTAGAAAAAACTGTATTTTAAGTCAACTAACTTGATGTGAGACAGTCAATATTATTATTTCACCTCACAGCACACCTGTTTAGTTATAGATAAGAACAATGGTTTACTTACTGGAGGCTTATTAAGACTTGATTTGCGCCGTATGTCACAACACATTACTCTATCGCACAAGTGTAGACTTAAGAATATAAGCAAAATAATTGTTTTCAGTTCCGGTGCAAAAGTCACCTTTTATGTTTACTCCCCCCCCCCCCCCTGTGTTGGTTTCCACATCACTGGTGTCCCATCCTGTTACACGTATTTCCGTAAGTTTGTGATATCATTTTGATTTTATTATATCTTTTCTAGCCCTGAAGAGTCACAGCCACATGCTGTGATGAAACACGTGTAGGCTTGAGTGACAGGTGCAGTGATTCCCAAGAGGTGAACACTGCTGATAAATAAAACTTTTGGAAACTCACATCTGGTCTTGATCTATCCTGAATGAATGAATACATCAACATGAAAATACCATACAGATGCATATAGTGTGCTCTGGATCCCTGCCCAATCATTATAAAAGGGAGGTTCCGGTAAATCCCCCCCCCCCTTTTTTCACAGAGGTTAAGGTTTTCCTCTGACCAAGAAGCACCTACTTGATACCACAACAATCTAATACCCTACCGTGAGAAGTTGAGCGCCAAAAATTTCTGAATACTTAAAAACCTAAGTGTAGACTATTCTGAATGCATGTTAAACACATTCGTTAAAACTTGTGCATTTTTGTGTTCGTCCTTACCAAGCTTGCCCTCATGATTCATTTATTGGCGATAAGCTCCTCTTTGTGCCTGAAAATGTTTTGTGTAAATGTTATGTTCTTTCTGTTTTGAACCTTAAAGGATGCAGGATTGTGACCAACTCTATTACGCTTTGTCTCGAATTTTATAACTTATTGTTTATATTCATTAAATCATACCATGTCCGGCTGGACAATGAATGAACCAATATAGCACTGATTCTGGTCTATATTTATTGTGCGCTAGTATAATTCATTGAAGGACCCACTGTTCTCAATAATTAGCTGATACCCAGGGTCCTTCCTACCTTGCGGGTTCCCTTGTCCTTTTGAAATGGACAGTATGGCTAGGCACACCTCCAAGTGGGACTTGAGCTCCACCTCCTTCCAGGCAGTATGCTTCAAGTCATTGCCAAGCAGACAATCCACAGGGATGGGTGGACTCACAGCTACCCTCAAGGAACCTGAGATCCCACCCACATTCAAAGGGAACCAGAGCCACTGGGTAGTGGCTCTCACGGTTGCCAGCTGCAGCAACTTGGTCTGAAGATGCTAGATGACACCGGATGGTTATCATGCTGGCTCCAGTATCTCTCAGAGCCTCCGCCCACTCCCACTACATACTATTTATGGTATGTCTGTAGTCAGTTGTAAATACTTTATTGAGATGGATGCATTTATTACATTTTAATATCCTTTGATCAGGATCTGATGGCATCCTCTTTAAGTTCTTTTCCTTTTTGGCTTTGGTGACCGGGGCATAAATTGTAGAACACCACTCTCTTTCAATTATCTTAGGTTTCAAGTTATTGTGAAAAATACAGGTCTGGCTTTTAAGTACTAGATCTTGCTCTTTAGAGTGTTTGACCTTCTCTATAGCCCTGCAACCATGAGCACATATGAAATCTGATCAGCTATTTGTTACGGAGCCGAGCTACAGGAATAGAAGCTTAGATTTCTCAGAAGCCACAATAAATACAAGAAACTTTAACATCACACTCTCATTGATCTATTACACACACAAGTGCTTTCTAGGGTACCACCACCTTTGCATTACATCTTCCCAGAGCAGCTTTAGCAATTATTGTTCATAAAAGTACACATTATATTTTTAAATGGCCAGGAATGTTGGTTTTGTGCATTGAATTTGTCTTTTTTCTACAGGAGTATGAGGAGAAGTATGCAAAATTGAAAGCAGAGTTTGAAGCAGAACAGAAATCCCGTGCACGCCTAGAAGAAGATATCAATTTGTTGCGGACCTCCTACGACCAGCAGTTAGCCAATCTGGAAGAAGATCTGAAGAAGAAAGTAGGTGTAGGTATGTACTACGAGGAATGTCATATCAGGCTAAAGTCTTGATGTACAGCAAGACGGTAATTGAGAGGACCTGTGGCATGGTCACACATCGAGGCAAAGGTTAGCACTGCATCTGGGCGTGTGATAGCACAAACCAAAACCCGTTCATTCGTCCTCTTTCTTGTGTGGTTTTGTAACGTGATGTGGAATTAAGAAATGGTGGTATCATTGTTTGACATAAGGTTAGAAAGGCATCGATCTCTAGGTCACTAAATGAAGTCAATAAGTAGTATCACTTACACAGCACTTTGTGTAGCCAAGCCGTCACAAAGAGCTTTTATTACTGTTGCTCAGAATAAGACCCACATAGCATGCAACTAGAAGTGCCATGATTTGAGAAGTGATCCAATGTTGGCAAGGGAGGTAGACACATGCTCATGGCTGTTTAAAGACTGATACTGTTTGCAGAGAAACGGTGACATCCCTTTTATTATTATTATTATTTTTTAACACAAGTTTTATTGGGTTTTGCAAACATGTACATATAACAGTATGCATCTCTACAATTTTAGATTAAGTTCACTGTTCAGGCACAGTGTACAATTATTTTGGATCTTTATTCTAATATATTATTGATTAAAGTTGCATGGTACAACAATTGTTGGTTAGGATAACCATACATAATCATAACAATATGCTTGAAATAGTACACCCGATGAATCGGTACATTGTCATTTTACCCCCCTCAACACCCACCCTGGTCATCCCACCCACAATTCTACCCTCCCGTCCAACTATTAACTATAAACTTAGATGCTTATTCCCAATCATCTCGGCCAGGGTAGGATCCCCGGTGAATCGATCGTAATGATGGTGAGCAAAAGAACTCCGGGGTGGAGGTGGGGGGTGAGAACTGGACAGGATGAAAGAAGTAAGCCGGGGGGGAGAGGGGAAAAGAGAAAGGGGGAAGCCCCACCATATCTGGGCCACAACCCACTCAGCACTGAGGCATTATTTAAGTAATCCATCAGTGGATCTAGGGGTACTACTGCGTAATCTTCTGTTACTGCTTTGAACTGCTCTATCAATTGAGCTCACTCAAGCGAAATCAGTCACTTTCTCAGTCCTCTATATTCTTTGTGTCGAAGCGCTTCCCCTTCTACCACTGCCCATCTAATGACCTTGTCCTTCCACTTGCCCTCTAGTGGCGCCGTGCGAGATTTCCAGCGATGTGTTATTAATCAATTGGCGAGCGTCAAAGCCAAACCCGGGAATTGGCGTAGTAATTTTGCCTTCTTCGGGAGAGGGAGAAGCCCTAACAAGCATAGTGTCCCAAGGGGAGCATTCCATGTGTTAGGATAAACCTCGAGTAACCACCAACCAAAACCTCCCCAGCGTAGAGCACGACCATAACATGTGAGTAGAATCAGCGGGTTGGTGGGAACATCTGGGGCATAGTGCAGAGGCGGTGGGATACATCTTCTGAATTGCCTGCTGCGTAAGGTAGGCCCTGTGTAATATTAATAGTTGTATTGTCTTCAGACGGAAGTTACGGGACACCCTTCTGGGATGTTCTAGGGCGGAGGTCCATTCCCTATCCTCTAAGTCTCTCGTCAAGGAGAGGCAATAGTGATGTGTTTAAGTGCTCTTGCAGTCCTCTGTATAGCCATCTAACAAGATGGCGCTCATCTCCCATTATGTGAAAAGACTGCAACAATTTAAATGTAGGGGGTTCTTTCTGATCTACTAACCAGTACTTCCGGATATATTGTGTGACCGTAGGATGTGTAAGGAACAGAGTGTCCGACACCGCGTTAGTGTGAACAAATTCGCCATGGGACAATAAAGTACCTTCTAGGAAGAAGTCCCCTACAGTAGTCATCCCCGCCTGTGTCCAGCCCCGCACCCGAACAGTAGATAAAACGCCAAGGCCGGTTGGCAAACCACAAAGGGGAACGTTGGGAGCATATGGATTCAGTACTTTTGCATATGTTAGAGCTTGCTTCCAATAGTGTAATGCAATATACAATAAAAAGGGAGAATCACATATCTTATCAGCCCCGGGGCACAGCAATGCATGTGGTGCCCCGCGCTGTAATCGGGCAAGGGTGTAGCCTATTTCAAACAAGGTATGGCCCGCCAACCATTGTAGCTGCCCAACTATACAGTATGCTTTAAAATCAGGTACGGTGAACATCCCTTATGGAAAGCGTGAATGACTTTGGCATACAATGTTGGAAACAATAGATGGCAATAGCAGTGCCTGCTCTGTTTTGAATTCAAGACTTCCTTTTTAATTGCAGTCACAAAAAAAAGAGATTGGAACAGCTGAATGATCCATCCACATGCCAGGTATCCTACAAAGATTATCCCTACCATGCCTCATGTTCAACAGTTAATTAGTTTGTTCGCACAGCTGTTAGAGTAGTTCGAAGTAAAGTTTCAGACATATGTAGGAGACGCAGAGATATCCTCCTTTTACTCCAAACTGACAATGGAGTGGAATTGAATACAGTAATTGTCATAACCTTCATGGACCATTGTAACAAAATTACACTGGCCTCCACAAACAAATTATTGCCAAAGCCCACAAAACTAAGCTGCCATAATGTGCCTTTACCACTGTAGACCAGACCGCATTAAGCCTGATCTCTAAGCTGCCGACTTGCCACCAGTCAAAGGTAGCATAAAATGAAGGTTCTCTTCCAGGGGATCCTCATCAAAGTCATAAGCATTAGAATATTCCCGCCCATGTGCGGGACCCCGGAAACACTATATTATATGTGCCCCACATATATATACTCATATATATATAAATACATATATATATATAAAAACATGCAATAGCAGCCAAATAAAATCAGAGCTGAAATATACTGTGTAGAATTTCCACCATACATGAATAATAAGCATTAGAAACATGAGAAACAACAACAAAGTTTGTTTAGAAACTGTTTTAATGCTCAGAAAGCAGTAGAAATTCTCATAACTCACTGGAAGCATAGAAAGCTCCCAGGCTGCATTGCAAACACACAGTCTAAAAAGACTGAAGAGCTAACCTGTAGCTGCATAGCAATAAACTGACACCGTGCCTTTAAGGCACCCATGACCCCCAGTATCCCATCATGCCTCAGGCGTGACAGTTAGGTCAGTTGTTCTTTCCGGCTCCTTCAGGAAGGAACCTGGTTACACAGCTCCACTAGTTTTCTGTTTTCTGACAGAAAAATACTTCACTTTTGTCTATTTTTACACTTACTTTGACATTTAACAACTAGTCAAGTAAGATACTGTCTTTTTTAGTCAGTTTAGTGAACATTTTCTTCTGAGAATGTCTTCACTTTTTGACAAATGTCCATCTTGTGGCAACAAGAAGGCAAACTCAGACAATCACGACGTCTGTATCTTGTGTCTGCCTGAAGATCATGATCCAGACACCTGTCCTCACTGTGAACACCTGTCAGGAAGAACTCTTAAAGACAGGGAGAGGATTCGCATTTATGGCCTGGCTCACAGGTCATCCAGAGGAAGATCCCCGGTGAAGAAGGGTTCCAAGAAGACTCAAACATCTTAAAAAAAGAAGTCTTCACATCCTTCAACATCAGCGTCGGGCTCGGCGCTGAGAAAAGAACCACCGGTGGATCAGCTCTCGTCTAAATTACCGTCGACGGCGGGCTCGCCGTCGAAAAGAAGACCAGGTACGGCGACGACGTCGAAGGATCCAGTCCCGTCGTCGAAATCCCCTCCGCAGTCGTCAACCGGGTGACGATCGGCGGCGAGGAATGTGACTCCGCCGCCGTCAACCGGGCGACGGTCGGCGTCGAGATCAAAGGCCCCTCCGCCGTCGTCAACAAGGCGACGATCGGCGTCGAGGGAGGTCACTCCTCCGCCGTCGTCATCCAAGCGACGTCCGGCGTCAAGAAGTGTGACCCCTCCGCCGTCGTCTAAGAAACGACGTTCGCCGTCGAGGACCAAGACCCCTCTGTCGTCGACAGGGAAACGTCGATCGCCGTCGAGGACGCAGTCTCCGTCGTCGTTTCGTAGACTCTCGGCGTCGAGGGTGTCCAATACCCCTCCGCCGTCGTCACATAGACATTCGACGTCGAGACAGAGGGCTCCGTCGACAGCTGGTCATCGCCGTTCGACGTCGAGACAGAGGACTCCATCGACGGCTGGTCATCACCGGTCGACGTCGAGACAGAAGACTCCGTCGACGGCTGGTCATCACCGTTCGACGTCGAGGCAGAGGGTTCCGTCGACGGCTGGTCATCGCCGGTCGACGTCGAAAGACCATAGATCCTGGCATCGGTCGCCGTCGAGGCATTCGAAGTCGAGATTGTTCGACCCGCCGACCCCCCAGAGGCGTTCGGCGTCGAGAAAAGAACGCTCGACGTCGAGACATTCAGAAAGAAACTCTGTTATCATGGTTACGGAGTCAGCTTCTCATCATTCCACTTCACAGTCTTCTGGTTCCTCAACAGCATCCTCGAGGTCCAGAAGCCCTGTCCGCAGATCTCCTGTGCGTCAGCCAGACCCTTCGGCTGCGGAGATCAGACTGTTCAAGTTCAAGTTCAGAAATTTGTATAGCGCACTACTCACCCAGAGGGTCTCATGGGGGAGGGGGGGGTACTTTACTTATCGAATATCCAAGTTTTTAGTTTTTAGTTGCTTTCTGAAGGAGAGGTGGTTCTGTACAAGGCGGAGGTGGGTGGGGAGAGAATTCCAGGTTTTGGCCGCTAAGTAGGAGAAGGATCTTCCCCCCATGGTGGATCTATGGATGCGCGGAATTGCGGCGAGGGCTTGATTGGACGATCGTAGTTGGCGGGTGGGGGTGTAGAAGGACAGTCGCGTGCTGAGCCATTCGGGTCCTAGGTCGTAGAGGGCTTTGTGTGCGTGGGTGAGGAGACGGAACGTTATTCTCTTGTTGTCGGGGAGCCAGTGGAGGTCTTTCAGGTGACCGGAGATGTGAGCTTGACGGGGGATGTCCAGTATGAGTCTAGCTGAGGCGTTTTGGATGCGTTGGAGTTTTTTCTGTAGTTTGGCTGTGGTTCCGGCGTAAAGGGTGTTTCCGTAATCCAGTCGGCTTGTTACCAGTGCATGGGTGACCGTCTTTCTTGTTTCGGTGGGGATCCAGCGGAAGATTTTTTTGAGCATGCATAGGATGTTGAAGCATGAAGATGAGACGGCGTTGACTTGTCTGGTCATCGAGAGGGAGGAGTCCAGGTTACGTGCGTGGTCCGTAGGTATGGGTGCGGTTCCCAGGGCCGGTGGCCACCATGAGTCGTCCCAGGCGGAGGGGGATGATCCTAAGATGAGGACTTTTTTGTCCGAGTTCAGTTTTAAACGGCTGTTCTTCATCCACTCAGCTACTTCTTTCATCCCTTCGTGTAAGTTGGTTTTGGCGGTGTTTGGGTCTTTGGTGAGGGAGAGGATCAGCTGGGTGTCGTCTGCGTAGGAGATGATGTTGAGGTTGTGTTGGCGTGCGATGGATGCGAGGGGACTCATGTATATGTTGAAGAGGGTGGGACTGAGTGATGATCCTTGTGGTACGCCACAGATGACTTTGGTGGCCTCTAATCTAAAAGGGGGGAGGCGGACTCTCTGGGTTCTTCCGGCGAGGAACGAGATGATCCAGTCCAATGCTTTTCCTTGTATTCCGACATTGCTGAGGCGTTGTATGAGGGTGCTATGACAGACTGTGTCGAAGGCTGCGGAGAGGTCAAGTAGGATGAGGGCAGCTGTTTCTCCGTTGTCCAGTAGAGTTCGAATGTCGTCTGTTGCTGCGATGAGGGCGGTTTCGGTGCTGTGTTTGGCTCGGAAGCCGGACTGTGAGGGGTCGAGGGATTTGTTGGATTCGAGGAAGGCGGCGAGCTGACTGTTGACGGCTTTCTCAATAACTTTGGCAGGGAATGGGAGGAGCGATATGGGGCGGTAGTTCTTAAGTTCAGTGGGGTCTGCTGTGGGTTTCTTCAGAAGGGCGGTGAGTTCGGCGTGCTTCCAGCTTTCCGGGAAGGTGGCGGAGTTGAGGGAGCAGTTGATGATGTCTCGGAGATGGGGTGCGATGATGGAGTCTGCTTTGTTGAAAATGTGGTGGGGACATGGGTCGGTTGGCGATCCTGAGTGGATGGAGTTCATCAGGCGGATGGTGTCTTCAGTGGTGATTGGGTTCCAGGCGCAGAGGTTGTTAGAGGGGGGTTTTGGTTCGGAGGTGGGTGGAGTGGACTGGTCTCCGGACTGGTTTTCAAAGCTGTTATGTATGATGGCGATTTTGTTGTAGAAGAAAGAGGCTAGGGAGTCGCAGAGGTCTTGGGAGGGAGTGATGTCGTTGGTGCCGGCGGTGGGGTTGGTGAATTCTTTGACGATATTGAATAGTTCCTTGCTGTTGTGGGCGTTGTTGTCAAGTTGATCCTTGAATGCTGATTTCTTGGTGGATCGGATCAGTTGGTGGTGTTTGCGGGTGGCGTTCTTGAAGGTGGTCAGGTTGTCAGTGGTTGGGTTTTTTCTCCAGGCTTTCTCGAGGGTGCGACATAACTTCTTGGATTTCTTAAGGTCATCGTTGAACCAGGGGGCTTTTTTGCTACCTTGCTTGATTTGATGGTTTTTCAAGGGTGCTAGTTCGTCGGCGCTGTGGGTGATCCATTGTGTGAGGTTGGTGGCTGCTTGGTTTGGGTCCGATGATTTGGCAGGAGGGTTTTGGTGAAGCGATGTGAAGAGCTGGTCGGTAGTAATTTTGTTCCAGTTTCTTCGGGGAATAGGTTGTGGGGGTCTTTTTGTAGTTGAAGTGAACGCAGCTGTGGTCCGTCCAGTGGAGAGCTGTGGTGTGATTGAAGGAGATGTGCTTGCTGGAGGTGAAGATTGGGTCGAGCGTGTGTCCGGCATAGTGGGTGGGGGAATTGACAAGTTGTTTGAGTCCGAGGTTGGCCAGATTGTCCAGAAGGGTGGTGGTGTTGCAGTCGTTTTTCTTTTCCAGGTGGTAGTTGAGGTCTCCCAGTAGAATGTAGTCCTCGGAGGGGAGGGCATGTGGGCTGATGAAGTCAGTGATGTCTTCGCTGAATTGTGTGCGGGGTCCTGGTGGCCTGTAGATGAGGGTGCCTCTGAATGTGATCTTGGGGTCGGTGTGGATCTGGAAGTGAAGGTGTTCGGCGGTAGAGAGGTAGTCGTCGGAACTGGTCGTGATGCTGATGGAGTTCTTATGGACGATGGCGATGCCTCCTCCTGTTTGGTTGGTGCGGTCCTTTCGGATGATCTTGTAGCCGTCCGGGATGGCTATGGCGATGTCGGGTGCTGATGAGGCGTTCATCCAGGTTTCTGTAAGGAAGGCGACATCCGGCGATGTAGTGTCGAGTAGGTTCCAGAGTTCAATGGCGTGTCTGTGGACCGAGCGGGTGTTGAGCAGGATGCACTTTAGGTGGTTAGTGTCGGAGCTCTGATTGGAGTCTGTGGATTTGGTGTGGGTCCTGATGCAGTCGAATTTGCAGGAGTGGCAGGTGAAGGGTCCATGGGTGTGTCCTGGGGCGGCTTGGTAGCAGTTTGGTGGGCGGCCGGGGTTAAGGGCTGAGAGGGTTGCGGCGTAATGTTATGCGGGCGGAGTGGATTTTGCGGGGGCCAGGGGGTCTGGCGCTGGGCGCGGTCCAGGCGCGGATGGGCGTAGACGGGCTCACCTTTGGCGCACCTTCGGCGCGCATAGGGCGCGACCGCTGCGCGTGAACGCTGCGCGCGGATGCATCTGTCATAAGTGGATAGTGGAGGGGGGCGGAGCGAGGGAGGAGCAGCTGGGAGGCGGGAGCGGGGTGGAGAGGACGGGCTCCGAGGCACAACAACAACAAAATGGCAGCAAAAGCAAAACCGGAACAGGTTGGGGCACAGATAGGAGTTACGCTGTGGGCAGAGGCACTGGCACAATCAGGCAGTATTAATTATAATCTATCAGGCAATGCGAGCGCTACGCTATAAACTGGCTACACACTCTTAAAGGCAAAGCGGGCAATTTACACCAAAGCGGGCAATTTACACAATGGCAGATATAACCAAAGAGGCAATGCGAGCAATGCAGGCACCAGTTCAATTAAAGGCAGCAAAGCAATGCGAGCAGCACAACGATACCCAGGAGAGACCAGGGGCCGTGGGGAGCGACCGCTTCTGATGGAGTCAGGACGGTCACAGCGCTTCACAGGACGGGGCGAGCCTTGGCAGTCAGTGGGAGGGAGGAGCAGCTGGGAGGCGGGAGCAGGGTGGAGAGGACGGGCTCCGAGGCACAACAACAACAAAATGGCAGCAAAAGCGAAACCGGAACAGGTTGGGGCACAGATAGGAGTTACGCTGTGGGCAGAGGCACTGGCACAATCAGGCAGTATTAATTATAATCTATCAGGCAATGCGAGCGCTACGCTATAAACTGGCTACACACTCTTAAAGGCAAAGCGGGCAATTTACACCAAAGCGGGCAATTTACACAATGGCAGATATAACCAAAGAGGCAATGCGAGCAATGCAGGCACCAGTTCAATTAAAGGCAGCAAAGCAATGCGAGCAGCACAACGATACCCAGGAGAGACCAGGGGCCATGGGGAGCGACCGCTTATGATGGAGTCAGGACTGTCACCTAGATGGTACAGATCATTGGACCATTGGCGAAATTCAGGAGCTGCCAAACGTATGTATGAGTATGCCAGCTCTCAACACGGGTCTCCTCTTCAGAATCTGGTGGAGGAGATGGACAAGCGTAGTCCTCCCAGGCGCAAATCACCTGTGAGAACACCAACCAAATCTCCCAGAAGGGAACTTCCGGTTAGACCCTGATCTCCCAGAAAAGACAGTCCGGTCAGGCCTCGCTCGCCCAGAGGGGAAGATCGGGTCAGATCTCACTCTCCTAGAAGGGAAGAGCATTCAAGAAGATCGCGTGAGAGGAGGCACAGTGCTCACCGTAAACGTCGAAGGACTCCCTCTACTTCATCTACCTCTTCGACCAGGTCTTCCAAAAGAGATTACTCTCCTACGCTGACGGATAGTCCTACCTCTAGATCCTCTCCAGTGGATGACATCGGCACTTATCTGGATGTCCTACAAAGAGGAGCTCAGAAGCTGAGCATTGAAATGTCTGTCCCTCAAGTTACTACGACAGTAATTTTTGAAACTTTGCACAAAAAATCTATCTCTCGTCCACTGCTGCCTTTAGTCCCGGGGATTATGGATCCTGTCAAGGACGTTTTCCTAACCCCAGCGGCTATCAGAGCGGTTCCAGCCCGCATACAGAAAAAATACAAACCGACTTCTTCTGACCCAGTTTTTGTAAAATCTGACCCTCCAGCAGACTCTGTGATAGTGGCAGCACATGCAGTGGTCGCTACCTCTTCAGTGCCACCAGACGAGGACAGCAAATCTCAAGACTCCTGGGGTCGCAAGTTTTGCAATTCAGCTGCCTCCACGCTGAAGGTCTCCAGTGCGGCTGCGCTGCTGGGTAGATACGACAGAGCCTTATGGGACTCCATGGAAAGGTTCAAGTCCAAACTGCCAAAGGAAGACCAGAAGGACTATGAAGAGACTATGACAGAAGGATGTCTGGTGGCCAACCAGTTAATAAGCACAGCTGCGGATGGTGCAGTGCTAGCGGCACATTCCTACTCACATGGGGTTTGTGCCAGGAGATCGGCTTGGTTGCGCCTTACAGGGCTGAAGCCGGATGCGCAGCATCGCATCCTCAATCTTCCCTTTTCGGGTTCTTCTCTCTTCGGGGAACATGCTGACGAAGAGATGACCCGTATGAAGACAGAACTGGACACAGTAAAAGCGGTGGGTTTGGAAAAGAAAAAATAATTCAAACGCCGCTATAAGACCAACAGGGGGAGAGGGGCTCAACAGAGGGTTCAAACCCCTCAGTGGTCCCAAAGTAAGAACCAGGGAAAGACCCAGTTTCGAGGCAAAGCCAACAGAGGTAGAGGAGGTCACCAACAATCCTCTAACACCACGAGAGGAGGAAAGGCCTGAGCAGTGGCTTCCTCTGGCGCCGTTGCCCACTCCAGTGGGAGGAAGTGCTTCACAACACCTGGCAGAGTGGGTCAGCATCACAAAAGATCAGTGGGTGCTGAATATACTGCGCAATGGATACAAGCTTCGTTTCCGTGCGCTTCCAAAGAGCATTCCTCCAAAGAACTCTTGCCCTCACCAGCTAAGCTCGCTCCGAAGAGTGGTGAAAGTTCTACTACAAAAAAGAGCTATAGAGGAGGTTCCCCCCTCTCAAAAAGGAAAGGGAGTCTACTCCAGGTACTTTCTTGTCCCCAAAAAAGATCAGGGAGACAAGTTCAGACCAATACTCGATCTGCGTCTCTTGAACAAAGTCATCGTCAGAGAAAAGTTCCGCATGTTAGCTCTTCACCAAATATGCCCACATCTTCAAACCGGAGATTGGATGTGTTCGGTGGATCTGCAGGATGCATACTTTCACATTCCGATTGCTCTACAGCATCGCAAGTACTTGAGGTTTGTAGTGGGAAGCAAACACTACCAGTACAAGGTGCTACCCTTTGGTCTCAAGTCCGCACCACGAGTCTTCACCAAATGCATGGCAGTGGTGGCGGCTTTTCTTCACAAAAAGGGTCTCTTCATCTACCCATACCTGGACGACTGGCTCCTAAAGGGCTCGTCTCCGGTTCAGGTAACGCACGATCTGCAACTTTGCCTACACCTGTTGCACAGACTCGGTCTCCATGTCAACCTGGAGAAGTCAGTCCAGCTGCCGACACAGTCCATCCACTACCTAGGCTCCGTTCTGGACACAAGATTGGGAAAAGCGTTTCCTTCGGAGGAGAGACTTTTTCCATGAGTCAGAAATGCGAGATTCTGCTAGAGTCTCGGTTTCCAACAGCCCGACAAGTAGCATCCCTGCTGGGTTCCATGGCGTCCTGCATTTTCCTCATTCCAAACGCCAGGCTGGGAATGCGTCCTCTGCAACAAGCTCCAGAGGACCAGTGGGACCAAGCGACAGGGCATTGGGAAGATTGTATTACTCTTTCCCAAGCGACGAAGGATGCCATCAAATGGTGGACTCGGAGAAAGAATGTGCGGGTCGGAGTGCTTTTTCACCAACCTCTTCCATCCCAGTCTATAGTGACGGATGCCTCTCTGCAAGGCTGGGGAGCGCACATGGGTCCTCTTCAGATACAAGGTCAGTGGTCTGCGCAGGAGCAGACATACCACATCAACATGCTGGAACTCAGAGCGGTGTTTCTAGCTCTCAAAGCTTTCTTTCCAGCGATCGAGTCCAACTCAGTCCTAGTTCAGACGGACAATACAACCACCATGTTCTATCTGAACAAACAAGGAGGCACACGATCTCGCCCGCTCTCCCGAGAGGCTCAAACAATCTGGCCCTGGCTTCTCTCTCGAGGCCTCACAGTAGTGGCGGTGCACCTTCCAGGCGAGTTGAACGTAAAAGCAGACGCACTCAGCAGGCACTTCGAAGATCAGCCAGACTGGGTGCTAAACGACGAGGTGGTAGAAGAGCTTTTTCGTTGCTGGGGTCGTCCAGCCATAGACTTGTTTGCAGACGACGAAAACGCCAAATGCCACGCCTTCGCGTCCAGATTCCACCGACCAGGGACGCAGGGTAATGCTCTTCTGATGGATTGGTCAGGAACATTCGCTTACGCGTTTCCTCCCCTGGCTCTGATTCCGAAGGTAGTGTCCAAGCTCCTCAGGTCGGACATGGAGATGATCTTAATAGCTCCGGATTGGCCACGGCAGTGGTGGTACCCGGACCTTCTACATTTCTCTGTGTGTCCACACAGACGACTTCCTTGCAGGCCGGACCCGTTGAGCAAGATGGACGGGAGGGTACTGCATCCCAACCTCCCATCGCTGAACCTAACAGCATGGCACCTGAGGTCCTGCAATATGGACATCTGAACTTGCCTCCCGAATGCATGAACATTTTAAAGGAGGCTAAGAGGCCTTCCACGAGAGCGTCTTGTGCGTTCAAGTGGAAGTGGTTTTACTTATGGTGTAGGGATCATCATCTGGATCCTACTAAAGGGCAGGAGGAGGTAATCCTGCCATCCCTCCTTTCCTTGGCAACTTCTGGATTGAAATATGTTTCCATTAGAGTGCATCTGTCTGCCATAGTGGCGTACAGGAAATCGCCTCATCAGATTTCTTTCTTTCAGGTTCCGGTGGTTAAGGACTTCCTCCAGGGGTTGAAGAAAGTCTATCCCCCTGTGCGAAATCCTTCTCCTCCTTGGGAATTGAACCTGGTTCTGTCCAGGGTAATGTCACCTCCTTTCGAACCTATCCACAAGGCTTCTTTGCAACATCTATCTTGGAAAGCAGCCTTTTTAGTGGCAATCACATCAGCGCGCAGAGTTAGCGAGATACAAGCTCTCTGTGCGAAGGAACCATATACTGTTTTCCATCACAATAGGGTTGTCCTGAGGGCTCACCCATCCTTCTTACCTAAGGTGGTTTCTGATTTTCATATAAATCAGTCCATTTCCCTCCCTTCTTTTTTCCCAAATCCAGCGACCCCAGCAGAGCGGTCGTTGCACTCATTAGATTTAAAGAGAGTGCTCAAGTTCTATTTGGAAAAAACCAAGGGAATCAGGAAGTCGGATCAGCTGTTCGTGAACTATGGTTCGATGAGAATAGGGTTTCCAGCGGCCAAGAGGTCCATCTCTAGATGGATTGTCTCTTGCATTTAATTGGCCTACCAGCTTGCAGGCAAGCCGTTGTTGGTGTCACCCAAAGCGCATTCTACTAGAGGGAAAGCGGCCACAGTAGCTTTCTTGCACGACATTCCAATGTCAGAAATATGCAAGGCTGCAACATGGAAATCAGTTCATACCTTTACGAGGCAGTACTGCCTAGAATCTGATTCCAGGGCCGATACTCAATTAGGACAAGCCTCTTTGAGGAATCTATTTGAGTAGCCTGCGGCCTGTACGAGCTTAGTTGTTACTAGGCTTAGTATGGGTATTACTGTATTGTTACTCCTTTGCCTGCAGGGAGATGAGGTGAGGCTCGCTATTCTATTCTAATGCTTATGACTATTGATGAGGATCCCCTGGAAGAGAAGGATTAGGATTAGTTACTTACCTGTAATCCTAGTTCTCTTCCAGGGGTATCCTCATCAAAGTCATAAGCAACCCTCCCGCCTCCCCGGGCAAAGAACATTCTTTAATAAGGAGATATTGTTAACCTATTTGTTACTGGGTTTGTTTTTAGTCTCCGAAAAACTGACCTAACTGTCACCCCTGAGGCATGATGGGATACTGGGGGTCATGGGTGCCTTAAAGGCACGGTGTCAGTTTATTGCTATGCAGCTACAGGTTAGCTCTTCAGTCTTTTTAGACTGTGTGTTTGCAATGCAGCCTGGGAGCTTTCTATGCTTCCAGTGAGTTATGAGAATTTCTACTGCTTTCTGAGCATTAAAACAGTTTCTAAACAAACTTTGTTGTTGTTTCTCATGTTTCTAATGCTTATTATTCTTGTATGGTGGAAATTCTACACAGCATATTTCAGCTCTGATTTTATTTGGCTGCTATTGCATGTTTATATATATATATGTATTTATATATCTATATGAGTATATATATGTGGGGCACATATAATATAGTGTTTCCGGGGTCCCGCACATGGGCGGGAATATTCTAATGCTTATGACTTTGATGAGGATACCCCTGGAAGAGAACTAGGATTACAGGTAAGTAACTAATCCTTCTCTGCACTGTTCACAATTTGAAAAGGCAAAAGAAACCTACAGGAATTTGTGCTTCAACCTAGAAAGAAACCTTGATCTTGATTCAGCAGCATCCATTTAAGCGGATACAATACAGTGGCAAATCTGTGGCAGTATAAGACCCAAAACCATAGAAGGCCCTCAGCCCCTTTTTGTGACCTAAACCGAACCATTTGTGCATGAGGAAACCCCTGACAACTATTCTTGCACGCTTCCTAAGTGTCATTCTTGATTGTCACAGGCCACAATCATGGAATATCTGCTATGGAAACTGATGGTACCTTATTGGTTTACTCTTCCCCTCCATGTTTTTTTTCCTTTTGATTGCCCATTGTTCTATTCCAAATCTAAGACTTTGAAGTAACTGAAAGATCAAACACAGCACATTACACACCTACCTAATAAATAAATGAAGATATTCACCTGGAATTTAAAGCCTCTTAAGTTTATAAGATCCCCTTAAGTTGGCTTAATGTTATGGCCATAGACACTCGGAAAGCAGCCAGTACACATACATTACAAGAATGCCTTGATTTGAAGCAATCCTGTGGCCTTGAGCCCTTCTGGGGTTTTATTACAAAGCCTATGGACAGGAAACTCTTATTTCCAGTTCAGAGTGGGAGTATTGCCATTAAGGAGCTTTACCTCCAAATGGTCTGCTCTATCATCTTCTGCCTGACCTGGGTGGAAATATCTGGAGGAAGCTGTTCCTCATGTCTTCTTTGCTTGTCCGGCATACGTGTGCCCTGCTCTTTCTGGCTTACACCTGTATTCTTTCAGCTTGGTACGCGTACCACTCCACCGCTTTGCGCATTCTTAGATTTGACTGCTTGTGTGGTTGCTAAGTTTCCAGGGGGTTGCTGTGAAGGAAGTGTCTTCTTCCCAAGTAAAGCTAGTACTACTTTTGTGATTTCTCAGTTCTGTTGCATCCTGCTCCTTCTTTATTTTATTGGTGGGTATGGCCATGTAAGGAATCTGTTTTGTGATTTTATTGTTCTAAATTATCACAATCGTTTTAGCTATTTATTAGGTATATATTTGTGTGTTATGTGCACGTTTATGGCTCTAGTGGCCAAAAGAAAGTTTATTTTGACTTTGAATCTGCCTAATAAATAAATGAAGATATTCCTCTGGTAATGAAAGTCTCTTTAAGGTTATATGATCCTCTCAAGACATCCCAAAATATATAAAGGATCCTAAATTGTCTGTAAAACCCTGTAAAAATCTCTCTCTAAGAATGCATTCACTCCCAGCCATATGGATGCCCATCTGTTGTGTACAGCAATGCTATGTAAAGCCCCTCCCAGACACACCAATTATATAAGAAGCCTGCCTAAATCAATAAAGATTGAAACCCCTCTCGAGTCCACAAAGATCATTCTGAATTCCCTCTTACAATAATTAAAGACTCCCACTGGGCAGCGCTTGCCGTCACTGCAAAAGACACCTTATCCTGGTGCGCAGTTGCATCTCCCTTTCTCAGGCTGTGAACAACAGGAGAATTTGTAGGTCAGCCTATTTGGAGGGCAGCTCATATGGCAGAAACTAAGGTGCAACATTTTTCTCAAGGTTGGCATGCAGGATGGTCAACTGGGCCCAAGAGACAATGTGAATTGTGTCCCTCCCTCCATCCAGAATGTTGTATATTACTGTTTGTTTGTCTACTTTCTATATGAAACCCCAGTCACACTGGGGATAGGAACTCCTCCACAGTTGATGGGCGCACATGCCTAGGTGCTGTCCTAACATTGAGAATTTCATGATGAGTGAGGCCAGTGAGGGCAAATACTGAGATCCCCAGGCACACCAGAATATGTGGGGAGGGGTTCTGCATCCTGCTTACTGTCACATGAGAAAAATAAACTGTATTATTGAAGTCCAAAGAAGGAAACTGATATAGAGCTGATGAAACAAACCGAGAAAGTAGATGTGAGGTACGCAGTGCTATTTCTTGACAGAGACAAATTCCAAGGAATATTACAGAGATGAAGGGAACACTTGTTGTGAGCTCCTAAATTTAATTCTTATATTCAGCTTATGCCAGTGCCCCAAACAGAAAGGAAATCCAAGTCTTCATTGAAAAAACAAAACCAATTCTTATGACCAAAACGTTGCACTATTCAGTATGAAGACATCAGTAAGAGAGGAACATCTAGCAATGTTTGAACCTTTTACAAAACTTAAGAAGATCACTGAAGCCCACATGCATCAAAGCAAAAACCGGTTGCAAACAGGCAGATTCTCAGTATTTTTGCATTTGGGTTGCATCATCCCAAATGCAAAAATCTCAATTTAAGTAATCTCTAAATTGAGATTACTTAAATAATAATAATAATAATAATAAGGTAGTTTGTAGAGCGCTTGGTTACGCCATCCCGGCGTGTCCCCGCGCTGTGGAGAACAGAAAAAGACCCGCCAGAAGCATTAGCAAACCACCCATCCGCACCTACGCTCCTATATAATGTACAGGTGAGTTTTGAGAAGACTCCTGAACTTGGCCTCCGACCTTTCCAGTCTAAGACCCACCGGGAGTTTATTCCAACTTTGAGCCACTATGACTCTGAAAGAGCGTCCTCCCATTCTGGCTTTCTTGATGCGGGGGATAGCAAGCCGCCCTGTCCCACCTGAGCGTAAGGCTCTACTTGGTTCATACCTGGAGACCAAGTCTCCCAGATATGGTGGAGCCTTATGCCAGAGAATGCGATGGCATATAAGGAGGGATTTGAACAGGACTCTCTTTTTGACCGGTAGCCAATGTAGTGCCGCAAGTGCCGGCCTAGAAGCAGCTCTTCTTGGAAGTCTCAATACCAACCGAGCGGCCGCATTTTGTAGGACTTGCAGGCGCCCCAAACTTTTTTTCGTAGCTCCTAGAAATAGGACATTCCCGTAATCCATGCGGGACGTCACGAGGGCCTGCGTCATAGTGCGTCTGGGATCAAGAGGGAGCAGATCCAAGGTTTTGTTTAGTGTTTTTAGCACACCGAAACACTTTCCCACTAGACGGCGAATGTGCCCCTCATAGGATAGGGTAGGATCCACCCATATCCCCAGATTCTTAGCCTCCTTACAGGGGGTGGGAGTGGGGCACAAACATTGTGGCCACCAATCCACTGTCCAGCTAAGATTATCTCCACCGACCACCAACACCTCGGTCTTGGCTCCATTTAGCTTCAAGCAATACGTGTTCATCCAAGAGGCCAGAGCCTGCATACAGGCCTTAAAATTGGATGCCGCGACCGAGGGTGTTTGGGAGAGGGAGATCAGCAGTTGGGTGTCATCAGCGTAGGAGACTAACTCTACTCCAAACGCTTGCACCATCTCAGCCAGGGGGGCCATATATAAATTAAATAAAGTCGGACTCAGGGCCGAACCCTGAGGCACCCCCTGTTCCAGCGCACCACCTCCGTGGATTGAAAAGAGCCCCGTTGAACCTGAAAGCTGCGGCCTGTAAGGAAGGATTTCAGCCACCCTAGTGCGGATCCTGTGACACCACCTCTGTTAAGACACTGCAGGAAGATGAAATGGGCTACAGTGTCAAACGCCGCACTGAGGTCTAACATCACCAGTGCCATGGTGTGTCCAGCATCTGCACCTTGTCTTAAGGTCTCCGTAGCTCTTAGTAGGGCGGTTTCGGTCGAATACCCTGACCGGAAACCCGATTGGGAGGGATGTAGGAGATTGGCATTCTCTAAGTGTGCCATCAGCTGAGTGTTTGCCACCTTCTCGGCCACCTTAGCTATGTACGGTAGCAGAGAAATCGGCCTAAGGTTCTCCAGGACTTCATGGCTCACATTGGATTTCTTCCTAATGGGTAGAACTACTGCTTTCTTCCAATCTGCCGTAAGTGTCTGGGAGGCAAAGGAGATCTGCAGCACATGTCTGATGTAAGCCTCCAGGACCAGCAGGCTGTCTCCCAACACCTTGGGGGGTGCTGGGTCCCGAGGGGAGCCGGACTTAACACTCAGACAAATACTCCGTAGAACATCCGGGGGGGGACAATAAATTGCTCCAAGCGCCTTCCCGCATTACTTGTCCCAGACACTTCCTCAAAGGTCAGCCCGCTTTCGGGATTGCTAGAAAAGGAGGCATATATGTCCCTGACCTTACTGGCAAAATACTCTGCTACTCGGTTACACTCGGTCACTGAGTCATTGTCCGGGGCATTCGAGCTGGCCACTAATGAGATCTCTTTAAAGATCTTAAAGAGTTCTTTTGAGGAGTTCTCTGCATCCCCAATTCTATTATTGTAATGGGTGGCCTTGGCTCTTCGTAACATAACTTGATATTTTCTCTGCGCCGCCCTGTAATTGCTCTTCTTCTGCGAGCAAAAATCCGTGCGCCAGCTTCTCTCTATTCTCTTGCAGTCAGATCTAGCCATCTGCAGAGCTGGCGTATACCAAGGAGGTGATTTTCTGGCTCTGCTACCCGATTTAGTCAGACATAGCGGAGCCACTATATTAAGGGCACTAAGAATGCGTTTGTCTAACTTTTTATTAGCGCTGTCGCTGTCTCGGCCCCCCGGCGGACCCCCTTCCTGCAACAGTTTACTAAAGATGTCCTGAGAGAAATGTTTCCATTTGCGATGTGAATAGCTTTGGTTTCCTCCCCTTTGTGTGTCTTCCGCTAAGATGTTAATACTGAAGGGAACCAAGAAGTGATCCGACCAGGGGACTGGTAAAGGAGTGTCCGTCTCCACCCCGTCCCAGCTGGCAAACACCGGATCTAATAAATGGCCATGCTTATGGGTAGCGGTAGTGTTTTTCAGCTCCAGTTGCATAGCCTGCAGCTCATGCCTTAAGTCTACCGCCTCCTTTAGCAGGCCGCCCTCGAGGTGTATGTTAAGGTCCCCTAGCACAAAAAGCCTGCTCTTCCTAATAGCCAAATGAACAATACCCTCCATCAGACTTGTCCTGAACTCACCGAGCCCTCCTGGGGGACGATAGAGAAGGATCCCCGTAATAGAATACTGAGGGCCTAATTTTAGGCTGAAATATCCTGCCTCACAGCCTTCCATTTTTAGGGGCTCTAAGGTGCATTCATACGGTGCTTTGATGACCATTGCAATCCCCCCACCCCTTCCCGTATCTCTATCAATTCTGGCTATAGTATAGCCTGGGGGGAGAGCTTCTATAATATCAGGATCAGAGTTGTCCCCCAACCAAGTCTCCGTTAGGAAGAGAACATCCAGTTTCTCATCCAAAAGGAGGTCCCAAATCTGATTACTGTGCTTACTCAAAGATCTGCAGTTCAACAGGCCTCCCTGGAGTTTCCTGGTAGCTGTCCCACTAGCCGGCTCTCTCCTGCCCTTAAATGAGCAATGCAAGCAGTCCCTGAGTTTTAATGCCTCCATGGAGTGCCAGCATGGCTCCGTAATGGGTGGACATAGATGTAACAGTTCCTGTTTCCCATAATGTATGGGACGCCGTTTCAATTGGACAGGGGTCGTGGCCCCGGCCCCTGGTCGGCCGCGGACGGGTGCAGACAGGCTTGCGTTTGGCGCGCCTTTGGCGCGCTGGCGGCGCGGCCGCTGTCCCTTACACATTAAATAGGGAGTAGGGCGGGGGAGGGGCAACTAGAGCGCTAACCTGTCTGCAATGTGCCCGGAAGTGCTGGGCTCCTCCTCACCCTCCGCATCAATCGCCCACAATGGACGCGGCGGACCGGGGCGGGAGTGCAGCAGGTGAGTGACACCCCCGGACTTTTAATCAGCCCCAAATAGAGTGCACGTTATTTTTAAAAATGTCAGCTCAATACAGTGCAAATCATTAAAACCTGCTAGCAGTACTCGCTAACACTATGTAAAAAACAGCAATACTATCGCTTTTACATCAAAACGCTCTAAATCAGCGCCCACAGTAAAATGCTTGTAGCACACAAGCGGATAGAGCCTGCCTCTGCCACCGGCTTGCTCGTCTCCACAGCGTGGCCGCGTTCCTCCCCACTCTTTATAGAGGTCGTGTACAGCGCAACTAGAGCACTAACCTGTATGCAATGTGCCCGGAAGTGCTGGGCTCCTCCTCACCCTCCGCATCAATCGCCCACAATGGGCGCGGTGGACCGGGGCGGGAGTGCAGCAGGTGAGTGACCCCCCCCCGTACTCTTAAACAGCCCCAAATAGAGTGCACGTTATTTTTAAAAATGTCAGCTCAATACAGTGCAAATCATTTAAACCTGCTAGCAGTACTCGCTAACACTATGTAAAAAACAGCAATACTATTGCTTTTACATCAAAACGCTCTAAATCAGCGCCCACAGTAAAATGCTTGCAGCGCACAAGCGGATAGACCCTGCCTCTGCCACCGGCTTGCTCGTCTCCAATTGCGATTGCATTTAAGGAATCTCAAATTGAGATTCCTTAAATGCAATGCATTAAAGTAAAAAAATTAGGGATTTCGCTGATAGGGAGAGCAAATTACCATGAAGTTGAACTTCATGGTAATTTGCAAAAACTTTGAAAAATGCACTAAAGTGCATTTTTCAAAGTTCCATTTTACACACACATATTCCCTTGGGGCATGTGTGTGTGAAAGATGTACTCATATGCAGATTTCAGGGGTGCAACAGGCTGTCCTTTTGACACCCTGGCACCCTTGAAATTGCATTCTCAGTTTGCGATTCTCTTCTTGAGAATCGCAAATTGAGAATGTCTTCCAATGCATTCCTATGGGCCTCAAGGCCCATAGGAATGAATGGGGAGGTATTCCTTAATTGCGAGTCGCAATTTGCGAGTCGCAATTAAGGAATGTTTAGAAATCGCTATTTTTTAAGCAATTTCTACATGCATAGCCTTTTGCTATTCCTTATTAGCGAATCCTTATTTTTCGCTAATAAGGAATCGCAAATGGCATTGTTGATGCATGTGCCAGCATGAGATTAAAAAATGTTCATCAGATCCTATTTTTTGGTAACTCTACATTTCAAATGTAATGTTTTAACTTCTCATTGTCAAAGGTTTGTACGATTCTAATATCTCGCAGATCTTGGATAATTAAACCTGGTCTAGAGCTAATTCTGTGTTGAGTTAAAGTTGAGTAATGGCAAAAAAAATATTACATTGCTAATTAAATATAAAACACATGTTTGAATTGGTGACATCCATGCATCTTGTGTAAAGATAAATCGTTCTCTATCAAAGAATCTTCAATAATATTAATAAACACTAAGTAGTACCCACCCTAGTGCATTATACCAGTTCACTTTTAAAATAAAACTGAAATAACTCTTCAAGTATAGCAAACAATAAGGAAAAGGCATAGTTCCTCTATGTTTTCACCCTTTTTTAAGCAAAAGGAACGATATATAAACAATGAGCAAGTGAATAAATTTATCTAACACATTCTTGAAACAGTATTGCTCCCATTTATCCTTGTTCCTCTGCCCCATGTTTAAGAAATAGAAAAATTGAATGGAAATGGCCATTCTGCCCCTCATAGAGACATAAACTGGGCTGTCATTATCTTTAGCTAAAGCACAACTATAGGCAAGTTACAAATATATAAGTTCACTCAAATGCAGAGTTTATACCACAAGGTGCCTTCACTATTGATTATTATCGAATACCGGTCTCATCAAAAGCAAATATGGAAAACATTTTTTCTTCTTTTAATATAAACAGTTGATTTGCTTACAGTCGTAAAAATAGAATTGCAATAATCTTGTGCTCATTTTACCAAACAAATGCCCTTAAGAAGTACAATCTCTTTGGGCGAAACGTGTTTGCTGGCTTTTACAGTGCTAAAAAGAAACATGAATAAAGGAGGAATACTCTTTGGATTTATGAAAATCATCATGGCGAATTGCTATTTTTTTGAAGGATTATGAATATGCTGAATGTGATGCACCCTTGGCTGTGATGGTTTAAATTATTTCCCTTGAAAAGGTAACATCCTTTGGGCAGAGGGTGCATACAGAGTAGTGCACACCACCATTGGTGTATGTTGTGTAACATACTTCTCTTTGGGGCTATAAGGGTGTGGGTGTGGCACTCTGTAGAGGTCCACTGTCTGCTTTCTGTTTGTGTTTTTCCTCTTTTGTGTGGTTGCTCTGTTTATTCTTCTGAGCCTTGTCGCAGTACAGTTTACAGCTGGTATTTGTTTAATTTCCTGTAAAGGGAAGAACTACTAACTGTACTTGTTGTGACCTCTACTTCTAAGGCACTCCATGTTGATTTTAGGTCCTATTAGAAGTTAAACTTTGTAGCTCTATCAGTATTTCAGTTGATTTCTTAGTAAAATCTGTGATAATTGTCATATTTTTTAACATATGCAAAACATGTTTGATTTGTTGATAACTATTTCATTCTTCTGAATTTTATCATTTTCTCAATCTTTACTTCGTCTGAGAAATATTCCATCACATTTAGAATTTTGAAACTCTGCTTAATGGCATCTCTTATGTTCAGAACGCCTATTTCCTTTGTTAGTATTCTCCATTTTTGTTTGTTTCTCTCTCAAAGTAATCTATGCATATTTAATCTAAAGCTTTATTGCTGATTGTTGTAGGTTACATCACCATTCTTTTGTTATCCTCTTGTTGTAATTCAAATAAAAAAAAATATTTTATATATTCTAGGAATTATCTGTTCTTGCAATAATCTTGTAACATTGAGGAGTCCCACCAACTTTTATTTTTTTTGGGTGGAGTTTTATAATGCGTGAACTAGCCCCGAAGGTATCCTAGTACTTTACATGCGTACCAGTTACGTTACAGACAGACACATTCATTTTTGTCAGGCACGGAGAGATTAAGTGATTTGCCTAGAATCACAGAATGTTGAGCATCCCTGCCGAGACTCGAACCCGGTTCCCCAGCTCCGAGGTCAACCGCCCTAGCCGTTAGGCAACATTCTCTCCCTAATTGCCAACATTGCCCTCTCTTCTTTAGAAAATCTCTCTAGTTTTATAAAAGCATGTTTAAACCCATATCATTTGGTTTCCTCCAACTTATTGCATCATCTAAACACTTATTAAACACACCACCAGCTACGTGTTTCTGGTTTTAAGAAGAATCTGACAAACCATAGTTTTATTTTCAATAGATTTTTATTGACATTTTCAAAGATAAAAGACTAGAAAAATATAGACCTTTTCCCAACTCCACCCTTTCTCCACCACACTCAACCCATTAGCACCGTCACAGTCACAACGCTGACTAGTGTTCTTTTCTCTACAATTCCATGCATGGACTTAAGAAGGCCCGAAAGTCTTGATGAAAACACAAAATGGATTCTTTATTAATTTTCCTTGCTCCCTTCAGATTATATATTTAACATTTCCTTCATCTCAAGAAGGTACCTGTCCAGTTTCTTGGTCTATCACTTTGCCTGTTCCTGGTTGGCCTATTTGTGCACTAGAGCCACTCATCCCAGATTACTGTCTCTATTGCTGCAGGCGCTTTTGTCCCCCTCACTTGTTCAATATTGGTTAGTAGATAGGCTGAAAATCTCTCCATATCAATGTGGTGCCACAGGATGTGGGGAAGTGTGCCCATTTTTGGACTCCCTCCAACACAGGTGCAAACTACTATGATCTATTGCATGTAATCTACCTGGTGGAATATACCATCTGTACTGGATTTTGAAAGTATAATCTTTACTTTGCACGCGTTTAGCAAAACCATTTGCTCTCAGCAGTATATCATTCCATTTGTCATCTCCTAGAGAACTCCCTTGCTCCTTTTGAAGGTCTCCTTTAAGCACAATTTTTGCATACCTGTTGGCATCTTGCAGGATATTATACATATGAAATACTGGGTGGACTTCTTCATCCATACCTTGGGGCAGCTTCTCAAAAGGGATTGGTTGTCTAGTAGCCCCTTCTTTGATCGATGGGCAGAAAAACTAGGGTTAAACCTGTGCACATCTGAATCTATCTCCTACATGTAAGCCAACCTCGTCTCATCTGCTCAGACATTTTTATTTAACCCTTAAAGGTTCCTCACTTATACACACCATCCCTTATTCCATCTTTGGAAACTCTCTCTACCAAAGCCTACCTGGAAGTCCCCATTGCCAATGAGTGTGGGGAACGGAGCCTACTTCATCTGAGATCTGCAGGATGGGCGTGGTAACAGCCGAAAATGACAATGTATAACTTGAAATTCCTTCCTAATCCATGGGACTTCGGCAAGTACTATGGTCAATGAAACACCTGCATTTTTCTGTAGAGTCCCTAAATCTCAGTAAGAGATTCCTCAGCTATACCACTTGATAGTTGGTTTAAAAGTCCAAGATCCCCTTACCCATCTCCCTTGGGTGGTATATGGTTTGCTGGTAAACTAATGTATGTCACTTCCTTTTTCCAACTAAATTCCAACTTAATTATTGTACAAGATTTGTATCTGTTTGAAGACCTGTATGCGAGATTAAGTGGCAATGTCTGAAATGGGTACAAATAATGTTGTAACACAGACATTCTGATTACCTTCCCCAACAACGATATTGACATATTATGCCATTGTTCTAGTTTAAGAGAGATATCTCTAAGCAACTGTAGGTAGTTCACACTGAAGATCCTCACCCAGAGTGCATGTCAACTATACCCCGGGTATTTTATCAATGATGAATGCTACATGAGTGTAGTAGAAATCTTCATTGACGAAGGGTACCCTAGGACATAGTCAAGTTTATCACTTCTGATTTAGAAACATTCATTTTGAATCCAGAGACCCTAAGGAACCGGTCATTTGAAAGGGCTTGCAGAAGTGGCATGGGATCTGAAAGTAAGATCTAAATGTTATCCTCGTACATATGCAATTTGACAGTATCTTTACCTAACTCAATGCCTTTAACTGCATTATGAGCTTCAATTAGTTGTGCTAGGAGCTTTACGGAAAGGTCAAACAACAGAGGGCATTCTTGTTGCCCTACTCACCCTATACAGATTTTTGTAACGTGACCATTCACTCTCTGTAGGAATCCCATTCCCTTCAAGGCCTCAGCAGAAGCTCGCAATCCAACCTATCAAAGGCCATACCACATATACCATGAGCATTGCTTACTTCTGCCTGGGTTGTCGCCTCCTAATAGAGTCAACATTGTCCAGGTGTGTCAGCTGTGGCAGGATTTTATGTAACCTACAGACCAGTACCTTTGTGAGTATTTCTACATCAATATTCAACAGAGAGCTGTATTCTATAATACCTCACACTGCTCTGGGTTCTTTCCTGGCATAATGATGACAGAGATACCAGTTTTTGCCATAAATGAAGTCACAGTTTGAGTTTGTACTAAGTTATTGAAAACTGCTGTTAAACTTTTCCGAAGCATTGGGCTGAACTGTTTATAAAAGGCCGGTGCCAAGCCATTTGGCCCCAGGTACTTTTACTTCTTCAGGCCTTTTACAGCAAAGAGGACTTGCTCTTTCGTAATTAGTGAGTCTTAGTGCACAGCCTGCTCCTGAAACATTCTCTAATGTTGCCCCATGTTAGCATAATTGCTCTTTCTAAACCTGCTTCCTCATAGCCTTTTCTGCTTCATTGACTTGGCTGCTTTATCCTTAATAGCCTGTACATAACAGCGTGTTTGTGGGCCTTCCGCTTCGATGCTAGTTAACTACCTCTTTCCTGCTGCCCTCATAGAAGTTTTAACCAGCTCTTGCTGGGGCATAATCCACTATACTAAAGGAAGGGTTAACCTGAGCTGTCCTAACCACTTGAGAGAGCCGAAGGGTAGCAAAACAAAAAAGTGGAGGGAATGCAAAAAGTGCAATCTATTAAACTGACATAGAGAACCCATCAACAGCTGTTGTCAGGCAAAGTGAAATACTGTGAAAGTACCTTCAGCATTGTGGAGTCTTAAGAAGGGCCAGCTGCACTAGAAAATCCATGAAATTTACCACCATGACTACAGGGGCACTGCATGCCTTTTCTGCCTTTCCCAATCAACGTTTGACTTGCTCAAATCAATATGAATCAATCCAATAACATCACCTCCCCCTCCTGTGCACTGGCCTCTCAAAGCTCATTCTAAATTTGAGGAGTTGAAAACATGACCCCGAAGTCACTCAGATGTTGAGTTTTCCCCATTTCAGGCTGGGCATAGGCCAGTAAAGGTCTTTCAGGTCCATTCCCACCCCAGTCTGGCCACGCATTGCCAATCTTATTCTGTTGCTATGAAGAGAAACAGAATAAATTCTTTATGATTTAGACAACTGACAGTGATAGCAAAGTCTTCTGCACATGAGGCAGATAGCGTGACACATTTCTTAGGCACCCTTGTCTGATGTAGCTCCCCTGGCTGGGGTGGAGGCTAAGTTGACCTTTGCTTACTAACTCATTTTCCATTCTTGTTGCATTGGTCCTATCACTGCTTCTCTTCTAGGACTTTCTTCACCATGCTGCCACTAAAGTCAGCTAAGCTGATGCTGTTCATCCACTCTTCTCTCTTACAACATCTTTTTTGGTGTGGAGTACCTTCCATGTTTTTGTAACCAAGTTCACTGTAACCTACAGGCCGTGACATTAAATTATGAAAGGTTGCTCCCAACTGTATGTCCTTTTGTCTCTCTGGAAGTTGTAGATTGGAAGAAAACCTTTTCTTTTATAGAAGGTGATAACATATAAACCCTGTAAGCGCAATAGCTTCTGATCCACAAATAGGAATTCAGCTTTGCTCCCTGCCTTCCCCATATTTATTTTCCTTCGGCTAGAAGTTAGGAATGCATGTCAGAACGTTTGAAAGGCCATGCCATACAACCCTGTGGGTTATATCTAGTTCAAGTGATATGGAGTCTTACAGGCACAGGAGCATAAGAAACATCCTCCCAGGGAACATTCCATGTCTTTATGGGCCGTACTGATTTGTTTATCATTGCTTCTGGGATGGTTCTTCAAGTCTTCCTGCATCTCCTGAAGAATCTCATTTTGCACCTCTGGTATAATTGTCTACGCACAGTTCTTTCTGCTCTAAAGATCTGTTGTCTATAACTTCCTCCAGAAATGTCAAAGACATATTATGTGCAATACTAAATACCTAGAGAGTGGGTTTTGGGCCAACTTACTGCTTATTAGCGGTTGTCTTTTTTGTCAGCCGTATAACAGTTTGTTACAAAATATACCATAAAAAATTGTTTCGAGAATAATTGGAGTAGATAATGATAGTACAATAATTCACCAGCCTCCATGCAATGGTATACGTTAATGAGTTTCAATGCCAACCAGGATACCCCAGACACTGAAGTACCTATAATGTAGGAGGCAGGTGAGGACACAAAGCAAGGTAGAAAAATAAAGGCAATGTAACTGACTAGGGAGCTAGAAACCTAGGGAACCGAGAGGGAGGAAAACAACAAAAGTGCAGGAACACAGTGGCAGGTTACAAACTATGCGTGAGTGAAACACCTAGGGCAACTTACAACACGCCATGTAAAGGTGTACTTCAGGGACTTCCCTTGTGTGCTTTTCATACAGTTCCTACGAATTAGGTAGGACTGTGTATCTGGACAACCTAACCGTCAGAATATGGGAACTGAGTTCCACACACATCATCAGAGTATGTTGGCCCAGTTCCTAGCTAGCTCACAGTGCCCCATCTGAAACCCTAACCCGACCAGGGTACCAGACGATATCTGCAGGCTCAGAACATGATCACTCTAATACCCTAAGGGAAATCATGGAAACAGATCTACCCTTTCGTTGTTAATCAGGCATGCCCAAAGGAGACACAAGAAAGATACAAATTGGCTTGTCAAACATTTTTTAAACAATTGTATTCTTGTTTAAAAAGCGTGAGCTGCAATTATAAGGATGAAACGTAGCAATGTAACCAGCATTACAAGAATGGTGAAAAAGATAAACAGTTTAGCCATTATAACATTCGTGTGTGATTATATGATTATATAATTATTTTTATACTTATACTCCAAATACTACTTGCCCTAATGAGAGCATAGTGGGAGTACAATCTGCCAGATCTCTTGGGACAACCCAACTACCCATACCTGTGCATGATGCCAGCGCTATATAAAACTCTTTAAATAAATAAATAAAAATGTATCTGGAAGCTGATCTGGTGTAGAGCAGGCTATCGATCTTTGCAGGATGGAGGTTATAGTCAGCAAGGCTGCATCTCCGTCTCAGTGCATAGCGTTCCAGGTCAATCCCATGTGAAGTGCTCCTCTGCAGAATTTGGCTCAGAGGCGGTTTATATAATAAAAGCACTTTTCCAATCACACTGTGTCAAAGGTGCAGAGCTGATGTGTTTTTTTTGTCTTGCGACTCAAAGCTGTCTCCAACCGGGCAACTAAATGCAAGGGCATCGCATTCAATGTTCCTAGCCTTGGAGAGACTGTACTGCAACATAATACAATACTTACTGAAAAATGTGCAGCATGCAGAATACATTTTAAGTATGCTATTGTGTAAGTGCAAGTTTAAACGTGTAGCTAAAATGGATACTTGTGCGAGGGCCCTGTTGAACCTTACAACATGCTCAGTCTGACCACTTCACCCAGTACGTGAGACATACTGACCCCAACCTCTGTGTTGCTCTAAGTTCTCTAATGGGCCCCCGTTGCAAGCCCAGTCTCAATCAACTCTTTGCTGCTGTCCTGTTGATCTTAGTGGTTATTCTGGTGTAATGTGGTGTTGTGGTGTCGAATGGATTGTTTAGGAAGAGCAATGAACCTTGTGGTGCCTAGGCAGGTGTGTTAAAGTCTACAATTTTCCATTCCATTTCTAACCTGAAACCTGCCAGATTTTCCTCTCACATTACCCCATGCGCTTGTGTTGTACTAACTCCCTTGACCTTGCACTGCTTACCCCATATATGTGTATGTTGCTTCCGTTCCCAGCCTGCTTGGTTTTTGTCGTTTTTAATATATGTGTATTTTTTGTTTTTATTGTCATTTTTTAAACATTTAAGTCATGTATTTTTTATTTAAAGTATCTTGCCCCTTTCTATTGCTTTTCTCACCCTACACCACCATTGTGCCCCCGAATCCTCTCCGTGATTTCTTTTTTAAAGATATTGATGTTGATCCCCTATTGTTTTTGAACCCCCCTACCAAACCACTATTGCTGCTGCTCCTTTTTTCAAGATATATTTTGGTGCAAATTTGGGTGATCAGCTTCTATCAAGTTCTTTACCCACATTGTTTCCTGACCCATCACTCTGCTTTTTCTTGACATCCCATTCTCTGCATCAGACAAACAAACTCACTCCTCAGATAACCCTCTTTTAGTTTACAAAACATTGCAACACTGTCTTTGTTGGACCCTAATGCCGTCCCCACTTCCGTTTACCATCCCCTTTCACGTTCATCTGGAATGGTTGAACTGGGAGGTTGATTAGAGACTAGAAACGCCGAGCATTTTGGTGCAAGTATTGAAAGTTCAACCAAAAATGCATATTTTTCGTTGTTATGTTAATAATTAATATGTAAGCTGTCATTTTGACCTATTTAAAACAGAGATGAAATAAAATGCTCCTGAAAATTTAGTCTAAAACAAATCTCGGAAACCTATGCTCTCTATGTAAGAACTTGCAACAGGTCTGTATATAGACTAGGCAAATGTTATAAAGCCTCTTACTATGTTTTTTAAAAGTAATCCCCTAAACTAACTAAAAATGACCCTCCTCAAGCCTATAAAAATGCCCGAGGCTATATGGTTTATACCTTAGATTATATAGACAGTCCCTAAACTATTTTTTTTTTTTTAAACACCTCCACGTCATTAAAGACATTCTCCAAATCTATGAATACTATTATAGAGCCTAACACATGCTACAGCGTATACTGGTTACATTTTGTGACCTCTTATGATACGATATTATATGTGTTCAGGACACATGGTTGGTTGATCCTTTTTTATTTACAAGGATGTAAGGCTTTTTTTCGACCTGCCATTCCTGCGATAGCCAGTAGAGCAACTTTTATTTCTACAAATCTCACTTCAGTTAAATCTACTTAAATAATGGTCCTGCCCATACTTTTTGGTTATTCTATTAACACATCTTGGGGAGTTATGTTATGTTAGGTTCATTTGTAAAGCGCATGGCTGCCCCAGCAACAGGGCGTCCCAGCGCTAGCAGACGGGTGGCCAGAGAGAAATAGACTAGATGGAAGGAGTCTGATATCCTGCTGATACATTTCTATAATAATGAGTTTAATCGCTTGGCTGATGTAATTGATGGGTTGGCTGAGTTTTTTGGAAAATTTCCACTCACAATGGAATAGAAATAACATGATAATATGGGCAGGAGATTTTAATACAACAGTCTGCCAGGTGGAAGATAGTCACTTATGCAGCGCTCTTTTTCTTTTTTATCACGCACATATGGCCCATTTTAAACACACAAGATGGGTGAGGCAATGAATTAGCCAGATATGATGTATCTTTTACTTTTTAATCTTTGTTCGATTTGTGATCAGTCAATTTCCACTCTAATACCTACCTTTATTGTTACCCATGAGGGCAATACTATAGATTTTATACTCATCGCGGCAGAGGGAACGCACTTTATTTTAGATTTCAAAATTGTCCCCAAATGCATGATGAGCGATCACAACCCACTTGTCGTTTTATTCAACTGTCACCAACAAGAGCAGGGATGATGACTAGTAGGAAACCACCATATACTAAAAATCAAAGCATGCGCATAGAGTGGGACGGATTTTAAACACAGGATAATAAGCTAAAGCCCAAAGGCCATAATGACCTGCCTAACAGACAGCCCAACTCCCCTACTTATTTTAAAGTAAAGTAATATGAGCTATTATGTGAAGCAATCACAAAGGAACCAATAACACATACTAATTCTAATTCAGTGAGACCTACATATCACTAGTTTAATAAAACCTGCTCTGCTGCACATAAAAAACAGAAAATACCCTTTATTCAAATCCACACTGCCAAATCAAAATAAAGGAGGCCATGTTACAATATAGGAACGCCTTGAAAGAAAGGAAAAGGAGATCAGAGATGGCACCTGTGAGAATTTAAAAGAGGCTGCTGCCCTAAAAGACGCATCAAAATTTTGGCAAGCAGTAAATCACCCTTTTCTTCTGGCCAAGTAGGAACAAAAACAGATGCATTGATTCCAGAGGTCGAATGGGTGGCTCATTTTAAGAAAGTTTTTCAGGGAATTGATAGTGGAGTACTAGAGGGCGAGTCCCTAATTAGGATGCCCTGTATTTCTTCCACCCCTCAGGAGCATTTTCCCCAAATATCACTGAACGAAGTTGTTGAAGCTATAAATCAGTCCTCTTCTCTGAAAGCCCCTGGCCACGATGGGGTCCCTGTGGATTTATATAAATCAAGCATTTCCTCCTTGGCACCATTGATTAAAAACGTCCTCAGGACTGCAGTTTTAGACGTTATCCCTGGGTCCTGAAGGTTGGATACCCTGGACCTTTTGAAAAAAAGGGGATAAATCATCCCCAGCTTGCTATGGACCAATATCATTGATAGATTCAAACTCGAAAATTCTGGGGAGAGTATTGTTGTACAATATGGCTTTAGGCCACGCATAGGTACGGTCAAGCAGGCTTTAAACCTGCATTTAATAATTACTAAGTATGTGATGGCCAAAAGGGTTGTGTTACATATGGCCTTTATTGACCTATCAAGTGTATTTGATTTGGTCAATCTAGAGAAATTATGGAAGTGTATGCAGGATATTGGTGTGGAACTGGGCCTTTCTAACATGATAAGGCGCCTACACTGGGATCTGAAGGTATCTATCCGTTATTGCGCCCACAGGGAATCATCATTATATATCGACTGTCCAGGGGGGATCAGACAAGGTTGTATTTTGGCCCCATCCTTTTCCTTTTTTATTATATATGAATGGAATTTCGAATCATTTAATTGATGTAAGTAGGCATGTGCCCAAAATGAGATCCCAAAATATTCCAATTTTATTGTACGCAGACGGTCCTTATGGTCAACATGGCCAATGGGTTTCAGAGCTAATTGGATGGTTTCTCTGCCTTCATGGAGAGACTAGACCTAAAAGTCAAATATTCTAAATCTTATATAATGATTTGTGGTCCCTTTGGCTCAAAAACAAAACGTTTTAACATGGGTGGACTTTATTTGGACAAGGTCAGGGATTTCCGTTACTTGGGGTAACCTTTAGTTCATCCTGTTCATTAAAATCCTTTTTGCAATTGAAATCCCAACAGATGAACAGGAACATTGAAGGCATGTTTCGCTTAGCTCATAAATTAAAACAAAAACCTTTAGCAGAATTTATAACATTGTACAAATCAAAATGTGTTTCAAGCGCCTTATACGGCACAGTTGTGTGGGGGATAACTAAAGTTTAGGCGTTACAACATGTTGAAAACGTTCACCTGCAGGCTGTTGGCCATTCCAAAAAACAGAGCAAATTTTATTTACAACGAAAAACTAGGCCTGCCGTATTTAGGTGATATAATTGGACTGGCCCCTCTTTTGTTGTGGAATAAATGTTGAATGACCCCAGAAGTAGGCTTGACAAGAACATGCATTCAAGATAGCCTTAATTTAGATAATGTAAGAAGCCTAACATGGTTAGCCTACGTTAAAAAGATTTTTCATACTGAAAGCTATGAGCATTAGGAAAAGAAATGATTTATTATTTTAACATAATTTTACATGTTTCACATACATTCAAAAGATAACTGTCTTATGGCTGGTAATCCTGATTTGTGACATAAGTTTTAAGTAACTTATAACATTTTATATAACAAATTGTTTTATTCTTTTACGGTGCTTCGCCAAATAAAGTTGTATTGACTGATTTACTGGCTTACAACGATTTTCACCAAGTTCATTATAATCTTGTACCAACTTTTAAAGACATCACCCAAGCTTATACAGATATACAAGCTTATGAATGAATTTTCACATCTAATGAAGGCCTGCTCCTAACTCTACACCCTCCCAAAGTCTAGAAACACGCACCATAGGTTGTTGAAGGCCATCCCCAAATCTACAAGGATGCTTCTGAATTGAGATGAGAAAATATAACAAGTTACGGGTGGAATGTTTAAATAAATCTCGGCCACTGGTTATTATTCTGAGCTGCATTCACGTCCATCATTATACCTCAATGTGTCACTTCAGACAACTAAACATAAAGAAATCAGCCTTAGTCCTGCTTCAATAAGAACAGTTCACACTTTACTTTTTGGTTTTACTGTAGGGTGCTGCTAAGAGCCCTCGCAAAGCTTATAAAGATCCTCCACTAACGCATGCAACCTACAAACATATTTATATACCGTCCTCAAGTTTATAAAGACAAATATGAACCATATGAGATTCTTCACAAGTCATGATGACCATCTTTCAAGGGTAAACAGATCTTTCCTGTCATGTTTAAATTTTCCTCAATGCCATAAAGAAAGTTCCCTGTAAGTAGCTTGCTTCTCTCTGAAAGTTTAGAAATCAACTTGTAACTTCAATGAAGCGCCCCATCGTAATAAAAACAAAATTCCAAAGCTTTTATGTACCCGCCCTAAATCAATGTAGACACTCCTGAAATCTATAATCCCTTTTACGAGTTTGCGAAATCATCCACATGCCTATAAAGACCATCAACAGGCCATAAAAGCCATCTCTATACCCATGATATTTAACCCCTTGAGTGCCTAGGACAAGATGGTCTTGTCCTCAGCACCATTAGAGCTGGCTGTGCGGAGCACAAGATCATCTTGTCCTTAGCACTTAAGTAGCTACCACTGTAGTTGTAGGACTTGAGAAGGCCAATGCTTCTTCTATAGTGCCCTTTTCCTGCTCTGCTGTGGCTCAAACTGGGCATATCTGTTTCCATCACTAATGCTTTAGAGTTTTTTCATCTTCAGTACGTGATGAGTATTTTGAATCCTAGCCCAGCTCGGCCGAGGAGCTCTTTACAAAGGAGCAATATTGTGGCTAGTGGAACGCACATTTTCACCCCTGGCCAACTTGTAAAAGTGTTTTAAATGATATTCAGCAGTTTTAGAGGTCTGGTTAGACACAATGGATATTAAACCTATGTCTTCATGTAATGCTTCTTACCTGGCTGTCTAGTAATTCTACGAAGTATATATCTATCTCTGAGAATACATCATATCCTGCCTTTGAGCCCAGCATCTCTGAATTTAGTATTCTGTAAACAGAATTACTTCAAAACTAATATCTGGGATGGTATTGGGATTGCACAGGAGAATAACTCTATATTGCACACGAAAAGAAATCAGGCATGGAAATACACAGCAGTTGGCCGTATCAACTTCATGGTGCAAAATATTATGTGTTTAGCAGGTATGGTCCCTTCTATCGGCTGCTACTAAAATGACCTTGTCCTTTTTTGTGTTACTTTAACTGTAGTGGTGATGTAGGGGGTCCACTTGATAGCAATTCCTCTAATGGATACTGTTAACCTGTGGTAATCTTGCCTTTAAAATAAGTTTTAGCACCAGACTGGATCCAGATTTTCAACAGTAATTGCACCCACGTACCAGTGAGTGGCACAGTTGGACACGATGGCCTCACACAGCCCTAAAAGTGACGACAAGCGGCTTGCATATAGGTGCCACCTCTGCATGCTAAATTCACTTCTACACACTGTTACAAACCTTTCAATTCTGATTTGGAGATCAGCTCTCAACTTTGTTGGTTCAACCCACACCTTAATTGGACATGGCTAGTGTGCCAGGGAAAATGTATCACCCCACAGCAGCAGTTTTTAAAAAGTGCTGCATCTACAGAGAGCAGACTTTAGTCACGGACCCGCAGGCCATTTACTTGGGGTGCCTGGGTTCCACTCACGACTCAAAGTTGTGCTTCAAATGCTTGTTGACACAACGGACAGTGAGAATCATGTAAATGACACCAGTGTTGTGATCAGGTTTTGTGTCTGTTTGCGAGCTACTGGGTTTTTCAGGGACATCCAGGCATCCTTAATGGCCATTCCTTTTGCTGGACCCATACTCTTTTGAGAAAAGGCCAACTTGGCTCTAGAACACTTCAAAGACAGCTGTTTTACAGCCCATTTCCTAGGCCTGATCTCATCAACCAGCAGTTGTCATCAGCAGTACAGAAAAGTAAGAGGGGCACATGCCAGGTCTGGATAAAGATTGTTTTTTCCTTCTATGTTGGTCAGTCCATCGCCCTTCCTGCTGTCTTCTGACTCCCTCATCACTTCAAAGAGGAGGATAGACCTTGTTTTTTAATCGAACTCTCAAAGCGATACTTTGTAGACGACCAGCTCTTTGTGAACTTTGCTAGTGCCAAGAAGGGTAAGGGGATGCAAAAACAGACCTTGTCGAGTATATTGCACGGTGTATAAAGACATTCTATGGCCTGGCCAAGAAGAAACACCCTGAAGGCCTTGGATCTCATTCTAGCCAACCCAATACTGCTTCTTTGGTAGGAGTTGTCACCAGCCTTGCTGCTATATGGGCCACTACATTCACGAAACACAATTATTTTGATATGAGGTCACTCCTCAGAACATCGACTTTCCGGACATACTGTTTGGATGTCTATTCTAAAGGTGAGGAATCTGTGGCAAGAAGTATCCATCAGCAGGACAAGTTACTTACCTTCGGTACCACACTTTCTGGTGGGTACTTTATTTAACCACGGATTCTTCAGCAACCTCCCTCCTCCCTGTTGTCTTGAGTTGGCCCTTATTTCTGTTAAAAAGGTCCTAGTTTAGATTCAGCACACTGTGACCTCCAACTTGTCATGAATAATCAGTGTCTGACAGTGCACAAGAGATCAAGACAAAAATAACTTCAGCACACACGGGTTGCATCTATATGTGTCTCAATTTCGTCACTTCCAGGGTGGCTTGAGGTTATTGTGGAGGTCAACTACACCACCTACCAATGTGTGATAGCAATTGCTGTTTAAAATCCAGTTCGAGTTTGGTGCCTGAGACTATTCTAAAGGTGAGGAATAAGCAGTTAAATAGAGTATCCGCCAAAAAGCGATTTACAGAAGTAACTTGTTTGTCTGTGCTTTATTTGAAAATTGAGACTGCAGATTTCAACCAATGGTTTGTATTGAAAATCCAATCCTCAAGAGAATCTGGCATGTATAACTTTGTATTCCGCACAAATAGGAATCAGGAATGGGGAAGCATTATGCAGTTCCCAGGGATGGCCTCCTCTTCGTGGTTCTAGCTAAGAATTAGCTTGTCCTAATGGATCCTTTTATCCAATGTAATGGGCAAAATAATGAAAGAGTTTTTGGACCTTTTCTTTACTCTCTAGCACACCATTTATTGATAAAGGGTTCATAACATTGTGTGTCAGCCTAACATAGTTTCTGCTTTATATGTTTTCGAATACTTGAGAATCACCTTAAACTCTGCCACTGAGTATTCAAATACCAGCATTTTTGTTCTAGCGCCATGTTCTGTGCTAAAGCATTGTGGAAAACCATCCAGTTTTATTGGTGGTGTCTTAAAGACCTGTTGCAGAATTAACATTTATATATCTAACATATCAGAATTATATGTTCTTTTGAGTCTGGATATACCAAGATACCATTGGGCATATGTGCACCTTCGATGCTACTATAACCTAATATGACGACTAGCAAATTTATGTTGAATTTTAATGTCTGAGTGAAGATAACATAGGTAAAGACGTTGCTCAACTCCTCGTAAAGTGAAGATGATTTCTTTGTTGTTGCAGATGCCGCCACAAGTGCTCTTCCATTAGAGGATAGAATCCAGACGACCTCACAGAAGACAGGTTCCTCTGTGGCTGCTGAGGTTTCTCAATCTGAACAGGTATCATGTCAACGGAAAAGCTTCTGTCATACTCTAGGCTCGGTTGGATTGGACAAGAAGTTGAAGCATCTAGGTTTTTCTTGTGACGTGACAGGAAGGCGTGTTCAAGGGTTCTACATTGTGTACATTTTTATGTGTTCCTACTAGTAGCATATGGTCATTAGACTAGCCAAGGGTGGTGCAACTACATAGAGTGTACCTGTGCTAGAATTTACGTATAGTAATTGCTGGGGGTCGTGCACCTCTGTGTCAATTACTTGTGCAGAATGTGTCCAAAGATATTTGTCCTTCACAACACAACATGGTACTTCAGGCAGTGTATCACCTACGGGTCCATCGGCTTTAAATACCCTGCACTGTAACATGAGGCTCACATAAGACTTAAGTACTCATTCATTCATTATTTATTTTTTATTCTTTATTTCATCTTTATTGGCCATTCATTCTTTATTTTTTATTCTTTAGTTCATCGTTATTCGTCTGGATAAATATTTCCCAGCCTTCTGGTATCATTGTAAATAACCATTGCTTTTTTTGTTAAAGTTCCATACTATCTGATGCCATTATCTTTTCCGTCAATTCAGTAAGGGAATTAAAACATCTTTTTTGTCCTACTTTTATTTATTCAGAATACTTTCTTTCAGAAATTTTGAAATCCTTTATCACCTCAATTCCGGTTGCTTTATCTCCTTCTTTTGACTGTTGAATGTATACTGTTGACATTTTTTTCCTTTCTAGTCTCTGGCAGATACTCTCTTTATTTTAAGTTTTTCTTTTTAAATTGGACAATTACTTGTGTGGTTTAAAAGTTTCAGTTTTCCTTGGAGAAATGTGAGACATCTCTTAATGTTTTTCCCTTAATGTCATTGAACAAGGTATTTACAGATTGGGTTGAGCACTGTATGTTATACAACCTTAGGAGTTTTAAACATTCTTCACAAAGATTACAGAAAATACTCCTCATATATTACTCATGATAAAAGTCATATTCCATGATTTACATATCAGTCTTCATAATACCCCCCTTACCACCTACTGCTGTCTATATAAGTCCTCATTTCCGTATGTAACTCTGCTTCCCTAATTTACATAGGTTTATGTATGGTCCCCAGAAGTCTCTTAGGTGTGCTTTCAAATGTACTATTTCACAATATTCGCCCATCTTTGTGCCCAATATGCTATGTCTATAGGGGCTATCAACTGTATTGCAACCCTACTCTTAGCCAATAGTACTGCCAAGGAGCTCAGTCTGGTGATTACCTTCAGGATATCTTCTGTAAATAATACAAATAGGGCTCTAGCGCTCCTAGACTGCCGTGTATCATGGGTTGGGTGAGTACTGACCATTTGATGTAGGGCTGTGCATTCCCCAGGCCAATAACTACTGAAGTTGCTGGAGAACTCTTTCTATTTTTTTTTACTTGTTTTTATTGCAATTGGAGGTCATACTAGAAAATCACTGTGCGTACAATGCGGAGAATATGAAGCAGGTATTGATGAATACCAAGTAAAGTCTTCTATAGAGGCATTAGCTCCATAATCATCAACAATAACACAGCATTACAATCCTAACAACCAGGATCAGTTGGCTAATCCAGTAATCTTGTCTACATAAAGTACATTTCAGTCAGTGAGTTCAGGGTGGAATAACAAATAAGAACGGAGTGGTTGCCGGACATTTTTGGGGCAGGAAGCGAGAGGCAGCAGAGACGCATATACATCACTGGTAGTGTCACAGTACATCATATCCCTCATCCAGGACCCCACCAACGGTGGTGCAACTCCACCCCAATTTAAAGAAACCTGTCTCTTAGTCAGCAACAGTGTAATTGCGGTGAAGCGCCAGAACCCCGTACTTAAAGGGAGTACATATCCCAGTAAAACCAGCAAGGGTGTGTGGGGGAGTTCCGTCTTGACCATTTGTTCTAGATGCCCAAACAACGCCTCCCAGAATGCCAGAACCGCAGGGCAGTTCAATGCCAAATGTATGAAGTCAGCATGTGCTGTCGAATATCTCTGGCAGTTATCTGGCTTTGTACAGTCCATCTTCGCGAGTAACAAAGGGATGATATACATTCTATCAATCAATCAATCAAAGACATTTATAGAGCGCACTACCTACCCATTGGGTCTCGAGGCGCTTGGGGGGGGGGGCGGTGCTGCTACTGCTCGAACAGCCATGTCTTGAGCTTCTTCCTGAAGGCGAGGTGGTCCTGGGTCAGGCGCAGGTTGGCCGGGAGGGAGTTCCAGGTCTTGGCGGCCAGGTAGGAGAAGGACCTTCCTCCTGTGGTGGGTCTGCGGATGCGTGGGACGGCGGCGAGGGCGTGGCTGGCAGATCGGAGGTGGCGTTTGGGAGCGTAGAAGTTGATGCGGTTGTTGAGGTAGCTCGGGCCTTGATCGTGGAGAGCTTTGTGTGCGTGGGTAAGGAGGCGGAAGGTGATTCTCTTGTTGATCGGGAGCCAGTGCAGGTCTCTCAGGTGTCCGGAGATGTGGCTGTGTCGTGGGATGTCGAGGATGAGTCTGGCTGAGGCGTTCTGGATGCGCTGAAGTCTCTTCTGGATCTTGGCGGTGGTTCCGGCGTAGAGTGCGTTGCCGTAGTCCAGTCGGCTGGTGACGAGGGCCTGGGTGACGGTCTTCCTGGTCTCTGTGGGGATCCACCAGAAGATCTTCCGAAGCATGCGTAGGATGTTGAAGCATGATGAGGAGACGGTGTTGACTTGTCTGGTCATGGAGAGGGAGGAGTCCAGGATGAAGCCCAGATTGCGTGCGTGGTCCGTCGGTTTGGGTGCGGTGCCCAGGGCGGGGGGCCACCAGGAGTCGTCCCAGGCGGAGGGCGAGGAGCCCAGGATGAGGACCTCCGTCTTGTCTGAGTTCAGTTTCAGTCGGCTGGTCGTCATCCACTCGGCTACCTCTTTCATCCCTTCGTGCAGGTTGGCTCTGGCGGCGGCGGGGTCGTTGGTCAGGGAGAGGATCAGCTGGGTGTCGTCGGCGTAGGAGATTATGTTGAGGTTGTGATGGCGTGCGATGGCCGCGAGGGGGCTCATGTAGACGTTGAAGAGAGTAGGGCTCAGCGAGGATCCTCGGGGGACGCCGCAGATGACTTCGGTGGCCTCTGACTTGTACGGTGGTAGGCGGACTCTTTGTGTTCTTCCGTCGAGGAAGGAGACGATCCATTCCAGTGCCTTTTCCTGGATTCCGACGTTGCTGAGGCGCGGAGGGTGGCGGTGGATGGTGTTGCCGCGGTCGTGGCGTGCGTCGGTTGCGTGCTGAAGCTGTTGTGTATGTCCGCGATCTTGTTGTGGAAGTGGGAGGCGAGGGAGTTGCAGAGGTCTTGCGATGGGGTGATGTCGTTGTTTCCGGCGTTGGGGTTGGAGAGCTCTTTCACGATGTTGAAGAGTTCCTTGCAGTTGTGTGCGTTGTTGTCTAGTCGGTTCTTGAATGCAGTTTTCTTGGCGGTGCGGATCAGTTGGTGGTGTTTCCGGGTGGCGAGCTTGAGGATGGTCCTGTTGTCCGGCGTGGGTTCCTTTCTCCAGGCTTTCTCGAGGGCTCGGCAGTTCTTCTTGGAGCTCCTGAGTTCGTCGGTGAACCATGGGGCTCTCTTATTGCCGGGTCTGCTGGGCGGGATCCTCATAGGGGCGAGTTCGTCTGCGCATTTGCTGATCCACTTCGAGAGGTTGTCGGCGGCCTGGCTGGGGTTCGCTGAGCTGGCCGGAGGGTGCTGGCTCAGGGAAGCGGCGAGCTGGTCGGCTGTGATTTTGTTCCAGCTTCTTCGGGCAACCTGTTGCTGGTGGTGGTGGATCGTCGTTCTTCTGAAGGTGAAGTGGATGCATCTGTGGTCCGTCCAGTGGAGTTCTGTGGCGTGGCTGAAGGCGATGTCTTTGCTGGATGAGAAGACTGCGTCGAGTGTGTGTCCGGCGAGGTGGGTGGGGGTGGACACCAGCTGCTTGAGTCCAAGGTTGGCGAGGTTGTCGAGCAGGGTGCTGGTGTTGCCGTCGTTGTTGTTCTCCAGGTGGAAGTTGAAGTCCCCCAGGAGGATGTAGTCAGTGGAGGGGAGGGCGTGTGGGCTGACGAAGTCGGCGATGTCCTCGCTGAATTGAGTGCGTGGTCCCGGAGGTCGGTAGATCAGGGTGCCTCTGAGGGTGGTCTTCGGGTCGGTGTGAATCTGGAAATGCAGGTGTTCGGCGGAGGGTGGGGTGTTGTCGGTGCTGGTCGTGATGCGGATGGTGTTCTTGTGGATGATGGCGATGCCTCCTCCCACCTGGTTGGCATTGCGGTCCCTCCGGGTGATCTTGTAGCCCTCTGGGATGGCGATGGCGATGTCAGGCGCTGAGGAGGCGTTCATCCAGGTCTCCGTGATGAAGGCGACGTCAGGGGCTGTGGCGTCTAGGAGGTTCCAGAGTTCGATGGCGTGTCTGTGGACGGAGCGGGTGTTCAGCAGGATGCACTTGAGGTGGTTGCTGCTGGTGTTCGGCTTGGTGGGTGCAGGGAAGGTCCGGGTGCAGGTGAACTTGCAGGCGTGGCAGCTGAAGGGTCCGTGGGTGTGCTTCGGGGTGGCACGGTGACATCCCGGGATGCCGCCGGTGTTGAGTGCGATGAGGTCGGCGGCGTTGTAGGTTCGTCGGGTCGGCTTCCGTCGGTGGGGGCCAGGGGTCCTGGCACTGGGCGCGGTCCAGGCGCGGACGGGCGCAGACGGGCTTACCTTTGGCGCGCCTTCGGCGCACAATCGGCGCGCCCGCTGCGCGTTCGCACGGTCGCCATATATGGCCAAGTGCGCGGGTGGGCGGAGCAGCTGGGAGGCGGGAGCGGGGAGGGAACAGAAGGAAAGAAGGGGCGGGGTCAGCGGTGGAGGCGGGGAGTGGGGAGGGCGGCAACAGGCGGGAAAAAACAGTCAATACGGCGGAACAAAACACCAATGAACACAAATACAAATCAACAGGAAAAACGGCGGAAATACAACAATAAGCACAAGTAAGCACAAATGCAAGTCTGCACAGTGAACCAGGGGCACAGGGAGAGGAGCGCTGAACACGGAGCACGCCGCTCGAAGGAGGGGGCGTGGTCACGAGCCGGCAGTCGGGCAGCGAGGCACCAGGAGGGGGGAGCACACGCAGCAGCTGGTGGCCGTGCGGCGCGGGGGTGTCCTAAAGCTAGGTCACACTCACCTGCGTCGCACGGTCGCCATATATGGCCAAGTGCGCGGGTGGGCGGAGCAGCTGGGAGGCGGGAGCGGGGAGGGAACAGAAGGAAAGAAGGGGCGGGGTCAGCGGTGGAGGCGGGAAGCGGGGAGCGGGGAGGGCGGCAACAGGCGGGAAAAAACAGTCAATACGGCGGAACAAAACACCAATGAACACAAATACAAATCAACAGGAAAAACGGCGGAAATACAACAATAAGCACAAGTAAGCACAAATGCAAGTCTGCACAGTGAACCAGGGGCACAGGGAGAGGAGCGCTGAACACGGAGCACGCCGCTCGAAGGAGGGGGCGTGGTCGCGAGCCGGCAGTCGGGCAGCGAGGCACCAGGAGGGGGGAGCACACGCAGCAGCTGGTGGCCGTGCGGCGCGGGGGTGTCCTAAAGCTAGGTCACCTAGAAGCTTATGTTTATAGTTATTTGATACTAAACGCGTCTGCTTATAACAATAGGCCCATACCTTTTCTGTCATAGGCTGCACTAGGTCACCCTCCCAAGCGGCGGCGAGCGCCGCCACCCTTCATTGGTCAGAGCTTCTGTACCTGACTATATATTCTGGAGACTAAGTGTGGACTATCAGGTGAAGTAATAATAGCTGTGAGTGGGAGGAGCTCAAGATGTTCCCTCTATCTCAGGTCGTGGCGCGTTGAGCAGTGCGTTCGCGTTCTGTGCAAAAGAAAGCGGTGCAGAGCGGCTGCGTCCTGATCACCAGTCAAGTCCGCCACTGTGCGCAGTCGGCCTTCTCTGAACATATCCCCCATATTTCGTATCTGATAGCGAGTAAGCGCACGTTGTGTCAGTGTTTCACTCGTGGGGGGTATTCAGGGGTTATTCAGAACTGGCAAGCGCAGGGAATACAGGTATTCTGCACCCAAATATTTGCGTAAGCACCCCCAGGCTCAACTTGTGGTTTGTAGCATGTGAATCTCAGCCAGCGTTCTCTTCATCCTGAGAGGGAGAATAGTTGAGAGCTGGTAGGGACGGGCCTGTGTGTGCTCTTGCTTTAAAAACTGCAGTTGCGGGTCCGGTTGATATAAAAAATAAGCATACTGCGCCTGTGCACCAAATAGTACTGATAAAAGTTGGGTACCCCAAACACCCCTCTTTGGAAGGGTTGAGCGAGCGGCTGCCCACCCACCCGTGCCTGACCCCCACCCCGCCCAGATTAGTTGTGTCAGCATCCCCCTAAGAGTATTAAAGAAGGAAAGTGTAAGCGGGATAGGGATGTTTAAAACCAAATATAAAAACCTGGGTAATACAACCATCATAATAATCGCAATTCGACCTGCCATCGATAAGAGCAATGCAATCCAGCGATCTATCTGCCCAGAGAGACGGTCAATGGTTGGTCCATAATTAAGCCGGACAACTCCGAGGCCTTGTGGTGTACAACTACCCTGAGATATCTGGGGGGATCATCACACCAGCGCAGGGGGAACTCTAATGCGGATGGCACAGTAGCATCCATTAGGAGGAATATTTCAGATTTATTCCAATTGATGACCAGCCCGAAGAAAATGCCGAACTGCACCACCTCCCTCATAATTGGTGTGAGATTTATGGCCGGCTCTCGAACGAACAGAAGGATATCGTCCGCATATAAAGACGCAAAAGGGGATACAGATGAAACCCTATCCCACGTTGGAGGTGCCGCTCTTGCAAATGTCACACTAGTGGGTCCATCGCAATAATAAAGAGCAGCGGAGAAAGTGGGCAGCCCTGCTGAGTGCCACGCGACAATGTGAATTTATTGGACAGCACCCCGTTTATGCGCAATTGTGCAACCGGGTTAGTATATCGAAGGCGAACGTAGGAGCGGAAAGTTTTGGTGCAAACCCAGTTTACTGAGCGTCGCGTGTAAGAAATCTCATTCTAAGTAATCAAATGCTTTTTCTGCATCTAATAGTATCGCCCAAGTAGGGAGCGTAGGGTTTATCTGGTTGATAATCACAAACAGTGTGCGTAAGTTTACCTAGGTTGATCGGTTCGGCATAAATCCAGACTGAAAAGGGGATATGATCTCACTTATTATTAACAATATCCGTGTGGCCAATACTTTAGCTAAAATTTTATAATCCTGATTTAGAAGTGACAATTGCCTATACGAGGAACAATGGTCAGCAGGCTTGACAGGTTTAAGGAGTAGTGTCACAATTGCCTTGCGCATAGTGGGGGTATCTCGCCCGATTGCAACGCCTTTGCGTAAACCTTCAGCAACTGTGGGACAAGCTGCACCCTGTAGGCCTTATAGAATGCACCAGTAAGGCCTTCCATACCGGGGGCACGCGAACCATCCAAGCTACCTATGGCCTGTATAATCTTGTCCGCACCAAAGGGCGAGGCGAGAAATTGCTGTTGGGCCTTCTCGATCCATAGCATCGCTATTTCATTTAAGTAGTCTGTCAGCGCCTCACCCACCAGCGGCGAGCATATGGCATAAAGTCGAGTATAATAAGACAAAAAGATCGATTGGATGTCAACACCATTCGTGACGGGAGTGCCATCTGTGTCCCGGAGCTGTGTAATATATGCAACTTGGTGCCTAGGAGTGAGTAAGCGCGCCAGCGTGCACCCTGGCCTCTCTTCCTCCACTTACACCCGGACACACTCATATTTCCCCAAATATACAGTCATCCGATGTTCCAAGTCCTGAAACTCCCTCAACAGCTTAGTACGCTGATGTAGCAGAGAGGGGGCCGCACCTGCCAACAGCTGAGCATCCAGTTCCCATAGTTCCCACTCAGTGGCATCGCGATCCCGGCAGATTGTGCGGAGCACTCCAGCCTTCTTGGCCATGCAGATGCCCCTGATGTACACCTTGAAGGCTGGCCAAAGGGTGGCGTAGCTGGTCACCGAGCCAGTATTAATCTGAAAGTACACAAGAATTGCGTCTTGCACCTCACTTTTGAAAACGGTATCTAGCAACGCCTCCGCTGGGAATCGGCAATACAAGGAGGGACACATGACAGTAGGTAAAGTAAGCACCAGCAGTAGCGGTGAGTGGTCCGACAGAGTGTGTGGCTAGTGATCCACTTCCGGCAGATTGAGGAGTAGATCGGGGGTGGCATACCATCTGCCAATATGAGACCAGTTATCGTGCGGTGCCTAGTAAAATGTGTATCCCTGCGCCGGCGGGTGCAGATGCCACCAAACATCGGTCAATAAGTGTGTGTGTAGCAGTGCCTCAAGCTCCCTCGTGGAGCAAGGCTTGGTGTTGTGTCCAGTGCCCCTGGTGTTTTACCCGGGTTGTAGTGTGAGTTTGAAGTCTCCACCAAATATAATAGACTCAATTGGGGAACCTGTGATATGTGTGGAGATGTTAGCGAAAAAGCCACGGCGCACTTAGGGCACCCGCCACCAGCAAGTAGCGGCCCTCTGGATCTTTAACCACAGTCTGGGTCGTGAAAGAAAGTGCCTTATGAATCAAGGTGCAGACTCCATGGGAGTAAGTGCTGTAACTGGCGAAAAAACGATTACCGCCCTAAGCAGCAGCCAATGTATTATCAGATATCGGGAGTAGTGGGCCTCAAGCAAGAGTGCCGCATGCATCTTGTGTCTAGCCAAGTAGGCAAGTACCTGCCGTCCCTTATGTGGGTTCGACAGTCCACGAACATTCCAGGTTACACATTGCAATTCAAGTCCGCACTACAATAGGTGCAGTAGTAATCCGTCAGGTTTGCCATCTTGACCGCATTTGGATAGCCAACCATTATGTCCCTTTACAGCCTATAAACAAAAATTAACATCAAACTTATTTAGCCTTGACTGCCACTCCAACTCCCACCTCGGATATCCACCCAACCTATATCCCGTGAATCCCTGCACATGTTAACTTAAACAAAAAAGGAATAAGAACTACAAAAACAACCCCACACTAAATGAGGATATTAGGAGATCTTCTAGGGGGCCAGCAACGCCACAAGCAAGTCACGAAATAGGATAACATTAACACATAATATACATGCGGCTGCATTCCTGGAATTGCGTTATAGTAAATATGCCTCCAATGAGCGGGGAAAAAGGAGAGGAGAGCATCATGACATATCACTATCAAAGTGTTCCTGAGACAATGTTCAAGCTAGTGTTCCCCTGGATCATCAGGGGGCCTCCTATACCATTACTTTCGAGGAGAAGTCACTTTGTCAGATTTTTGGCGTTTCCAATAGTTTTCTGCCTCCGCTGGCGTTTCAAAGACAGCAGTTTACCGTTAAACTGAATCCGAATATGTGCTGGGTAGAGCATGGCATAGCGGATATTTTGATTTAGCAGGGTCCGCTTGATGTCCTGAAATTTACGCCGGCCTCTTCTACCATTGGCGTGAAGTCTGGGTTGAGAGAAAGCGTCATTCCTGGATATTACAAATTCTCCACCTCCCGGGCCTCGCGCAAGGCGATATCTCTGTTATGGTAGTTAAGCAATCGTGCAAATGATGAGATGTGGAGGCGCGCCAGGAGCTGATCTGGGGGCCAGGGATCTGTGGGCCCGTTCCACTGCGAAGGTGGTAAAAAAACAATCTCTGCCAAAGAGATCCGACAATAACCATTCCACAAATGCCTCCATGGGGCCTGTATTAGTGATCTCGGCTACCCCAGCAATCCGCAGGTTATTGCGGTGCGAGCACGCCTCCAGGTCCTCCTCTTTCACCGCCGTCATTTTCAGAAGGCACTCCTTTCGGTCAAGGCGATTGGCCATGGCGGCTTGTAGATCCTCAGTGTCCAAGATGCTCTTTTCTGAAGCTTCTCGTGCTGCTCCAGCTGGCCCTGCATACCATCCATTTGTGCGCCCAGCTCGTCGAATCAGGCGTCCATGGCCTTTAAGCCTGCCCGTAGTTCCGCCATAATGGTGGCAGCGCCCTCCATTGCCGGGCCGCCTGCCGTCAGGGGGTCTGTGCGCTCAGGAGGGTCACCATGCAGCATATCTTCACCACCCTCCTTTCTGGGGGTCTTGGTAACCTCAAAGGTGAGTTGCCGTTGTTTAGGACCCCCTCGATCCATCTCTAGCAGCTGCATGCCAAATCGTGGTCGAGTGCAGGTATACCAGACTGTCTGCAGTATCCAAGCCAGTAGCAGGGAGGGGGAAGGGGGGAGCATCCCCGGCCCCACCCTCCACCGATCAGGCCAGGCAGCGCGCAGCAAATATATCTTCTTCATGCAGCAGCAATCTCGCCATGTAAAAGTGATGCCACCCTCCTCTCTGCCTCAATCATGCATCCGGCCAACATGCGTCTCATCGTCCTGCTACATCTTGTTTATGGTCAGCACGGGGAGTCACGTTAGTCGATCACTCCCTGGGGCGCATCCGCCACCCCTACCCATACCCAGGGGGAGCAGAGCAGCCAATCGATCCAGGCCATAGCCCCTGCGCTGCACCAACCTTTCCTGACTCGCCCGGTCAGTTTATGAGCGAGGGGGCGTCCCGTGGGCGATAGCTTGACTCACTGCTGCCCCCTAGCGCTGGATAAGGGAGTGATCTCCCTTCGATTCCTCCGTCCCAGCAGGCCTCAACTCCCTAAGCACGATTTTACCCCGCGGCCGCTCTCAGCGACAGGGGCCGCAGGCTCACCCGCGACCCCTGACGTCGTAGGTCCTCCGAGGGCCGCGTCAGGCCGCTGCCGCGATGCAGCAGCACCGAGTGCTAGAGGGTGTTGTCACTAGTTCTTTCTCTCTCCCTTCATGCCCGGGAGCCTAAGCACACCGAGCCCGCTTCCGGGGGCACGGATCCCCGCATTGTTGCTTCTGTATGCAGCTCTTTAAGCGCAGCGCAAGCAGGCCACACCCCTGCTGGAGAACTCTTTCGAGATGTGTATAGGAATGTTAACTAACAGATATAAAAACTTTGGTAAAAATATCATCTTGATTATTGATATTCGTCCCAGTTTTGACAAGGAGAGTCTCATGTATGGGTCAGCTTGCAATTTAAACTCTCTTAATGCCACCTCATACATTTTCCTAATCAAGTCTACAATTTCCTTGGTAACGTATATTTTGATTTTGAGATATTTCACACTGTCAGGACTCCCTGAGCTAGTACCGGCCCTCCCTGGGCTTCACTGTATCAGTCAGTGGGGACACCTCAGATTTATCACAGATGATCTGTAATCCAGAATAAACCCCAAACAGGGTAGTATCTCAAATTATAAGGACCACATTTGTTGCAGGGTCTTGTATATACTAAATAATGTAATCGACTTATAACAACACTAGTAAGGATCTCGATCTAACGTATTTTCCCCTGCTGGCATGGTTCTGTCGTAGCCAGCAGTCCAGTGGTATGATGAATAGGGCGAAAAGTAGGGGTGACCACAACATGTGTTCCTGCCACTGCTTAATTTGAGTCTGTGGTTTCTTAAGTGGCACTTAATTGTCAACACCGCGCTTGTGACTGTATGCCACAAGGTGGCGCTGTCTGACTTCTTATAGCTTTGGGAGGCTGGAACAGTCTGAATTGTCACATTTGTAGGAGTGTGATGGTTAGTAGATGTGTTGTTATTGTCATTGGCAGCATGGCCGGAGCAATGTGTAGAGCAAGCTGCAGTGGCCTCCGGACGAGAGCCCTGGCTCTTATTTTTCAACAAATTAAGCACTGGCCCCAGTCAATGGAGAACACAGTGAATTGCACACCGTTCATCTTCATTATAGCATATGGGTTTGTATAGAACAGGTTGACTAAACTCAAAAACGTTTTCCTCGACCCCATGCGCCTCAATACTTCCTGGATATATGTCCATTCTAAAGCATCCAATGTGTTCTCCGCATCAAGCTCTACAGCTGATAATTCCAGATCAGTAGATATATGTAGTACTGCCATCAGCATGCGATGGTTAAGTGCCGTCGACCGCTGGGGTATGAATTGGGATTGCTCCAGGAGTTCAAGCTTTTGAATAAGTGGTTGAAGCAGTAGTGGACTTTAGAGGTATAGAGGTTCTTATATTTTTGCCTGAATATGGAGAGAATATGAGCCACCACCAGTGTAATTTTCCCATCGTCATTCATAATAATGGTAAGCTGTGCAGTTTCACATCGCTTTTAATACTCAGGTGAGTGTTCTACCGTGTCTGTCGCTCTCACAAAGTGCCTAGTCCCGCACCTGTGTCCCCAAATACAACACTTCCCCGCCCACTGTCACTCTGAATTTTTCCAGGGTTTCTTGTAACTTGTACAATCAGTAGGTAAAGGCCGCAATGTGGCACTGCCCACAGGGAGGGGTAGACCTTGGAGTAAATAGGCCCAAGAGATACACTCTCCCTAATGTTCCAGCACAAAACATGAGATATCCCTTGCCGGTCTAAAGAAACCTATCCCACGTGGATACCCAGTCACTGGTCAAAGAACAAAAAAGAATCTTCTTTTTAGGGCTCGCCTGCTGATGCGCTTGCGCATAGCTGGCGAAGCTCTATAGTGGCTTATCCAGAGTTTAACCACTGGCGATTCCTTGCAGTGCATGTGCGCTTTTTAGGTCATTGCGCAAACGCAAGCCCTAAAAAGCGCGTGCACAATGCCACCAGCCGCCTGCCTGCCTGCCTCGCATTACCACATCAAAGGCAGCCCAGCCTCCCTCCCACAAGCCTCAGGCATTCACCCCAGCGTGACTTCTCCTCCCCCCTAATTACATCCCTGCTGTTTACTTCTTTCACGGCCTTCAGCTCTGGATTAATTATGCAGACCATGTCAGTGACTACACCAGAATCTATTCTGCTTTTCATATACTAAATATATCGGTATATAGAATGATGTTAAATCTACAGATTGAAAAAATGCATAAATATTTCTTTGTGCTAAAGCATCCCGTTACGTTGAAATTGTTCTCTTTCTGCAAAATTCTCACTCTATCTTTCTGTTCGCCTCCCTGTCTGTCCTCTGTCTCTGCATCTCCCGCTCTCTCTCTGCTGCCCTCTCTGTCCTTGCAATCCTCCATCCCTCTCGCTGCCCCTGCTGCTGTTTCCCTTTCTCTGCATCTTGCCTGCTCTCTGGCTGTCTCCAGTGACGTGACCCGGTCTCTCTCTCTGCCACACTTAGGCTGCTCTCTGACTGTCTTCCGTGACCTCTCTCTGTCGCTGCTCGCCCCTCTCTCAGCCACCCTCTGTCTGTCTAGGCTGCTCTCTGACTGTCTCCAGTGGCCTTTGTCTGTCTGTGGTCACCCCTCCTCACCATCACACACCCTCACATCCACTCACCCTCACACCCTCACCCTCACCCACCCTCACCCACCCTCACACCCTCATCCACCCTCACACCCCCTCACCCTCACACCCCCTCACCCACGCACCCTCACTCACCCTCACCCCCACATCCTCACACACCCTCACTCACCCTCATCCCCCTCACAACCCTCTCTCCCTCACTCACCCTCACACCCCCTCACCCTCATCCCCCTCACCCTCACACACCCTTACCCTCACCCTGACACACCCTGTCACCCTCACACCCTCACCCTCACACCCCCTTACCCCCCTCAACCTCACCCCCTCACCCTCACACCCCCTCACTCACCCTCACTCCCCCTCACACCCCCTCACTCCCCCTCACACCCCCTCACTCCCCCTCACACCCCCTCACTCACCCTCACACCCCTCACTCACCCTCACACCCCTCACCCACCCTCACACACCTTCAGTCACCCTCACACTCACACTTCCTCACCTTCACACACCCTCACATCCTCTCACCCTCACCCACCCTCACACCCCCTCACCCTCACACCCTCACTCATCCTCACCCCCTCATCTTCACACACCCGCACTCTCGCTCACACCCTCACCCCCCCTCACAACCCTCTCACCCTCACTCACCCTCACACACCCACACCCTCACACCCCCTCACCCTCACATCTTCTCACCGTCACCCCCCTCACCCCCTTACCCTCATCCCCTCACCCTCACACACCCTTACCTTCATCCCCTCACCCTCACACACCCTGTCACCCTCACACCTTCACCCTCACACCCCCTAACCCTCACACAAGTACACACACCCTCACACACCTTCACCCTCACACACCCTCACCCTCACACCCCCTCACTCACCTCACACACCCACTCACCCTCACCCCCCTCACCCTCACACCCCTCACACCACTCACCCTCACATACCCTCACCCACCCTCACCCTCACACCTCCTCACCATCACATGCCCTCACATCCTCTCACCCTCACACACCCTCACTCACCCTCACCCACCCTCACACCCTCACCCACCCTCATACCCCCTCACCCTCACACCCCCTCACCCTCACAGCCCCTCACCCTCACACCCCTTCACCCTCACTCACCCTCACCCCCTCATCCTCACACACCCTCACCCCCCTCACAACCCTCTCACCCTCACCCACCCTCACACCCTCGCACCCTCACTCACCCTCACCCCCTCATCCTCACACACCCTCACTCACCCCCCTCACCCCTCCTCACAACCCTCTCACACTCACTCACCCTCACACCCCCTCACCCTCAGCCCCCTCACCCTCACACACCCTTACCCTCACCCCCACACACCCTGTCACCCTCACACCCTCACCCTCACACCCCCTCACTCACCCTCACCCACCCTCACACACCTTCACACCCCCTCACACACCCACTCACCCTCACACACCCTTACCCTCACACACCCTCCGTCACCCTCACACTCACACTTCCTCACCATCACCCACCCTCACATCCTCTCACCCTCACACACCCTCACCCTCACCCACCCTCACACCGTCACCCACCCTCACACCCCCTCACCCTCACACCCTCACTCATCCTCACCCCCTCATCCTCACACACCCGCACTCACCCTCACACCCTCACAACCCTCTCACCCTCACCCACCCTCACACACCTTCACACCCCCTCACACACCCACTCACCCTCACACACCCTTACCCTCACTTCCATACACCCTCAGTCACACTCACACTTCCTCACCATCACACACCCTCACATCCTCTCACCCTCACCCTCACCCACCCTCACACTGTCACCCACCCTCACACCCCCTCACCCTCACACCCTCACTCATCCTCACCCCCTCATCCTCTCACACCCTCACTCACCCTCACCCCTCACAACCCTCTCACCCCCACCCACCCTCACCCTCACACCCCTTCCCCCTTGCACCCTCACTCACCCCCTCATCCTCACACACCCTCACTCACCCTCACACCCTCATCCCCCCACCCCTCCTCACAACCCTCTCACCCTCACTCACCCTCACACCCCCTCACCCTAATCCCTCTCACCCTCACACACCCTTACCCTCACCCCCTCACCCTGACACACCCTGTCACCCTCACACCCCCTCACTCACCCTGACACCCCCTCACTCACCCTCACACCCCCTCACACCCCCTCACACCCCTCACCCACCCTCACACCCCCTCACTCACCCTGACACCCCCTCACTCACCCTCACACCCCCTCAATCACCCTCACACCCCCTCACTCACCCTCACACCCCGCACCCACCCTCACACACCTTCACACACCCCCACACACCCACTCACCCTCACACACCCTTACCCTCACCCTCACACACCCTCAGTCACCCTCACCATCACACCCTCACATCCTCTCACCCTCACACACCCTCACCCACCCTCACTCTATCTTTCTGTTCGCCTCCCTGTCTGTCCTCTGTCTCTGCATCTCCCGCTCTCTCTCTGCTGCCCTCTGTCCTTGCAATCCTCCATCCCTCTCGCTGCCCCTGCTGCTGTTTCCCTTTCTCTGCATCTTGCCTGCTCTCTGGCTGTCTCCAGTGACGTGACCCGGTCTCTCTCTCTGCCACACTTAGGGCTGCTCTCTGACTGTCTTCCGTGACCTCTCTCTGTCGCTGCTCGCCCCTCTCTCAGCCACCCTCTGTCTGTCTAGGCTGCTCTCTGACTGTCTCCAGTGGCCTTTGTCTGTCTGTGGTCACCCCTCCTCACCATCACACACCCTCACATCCACTCACCCTCACACCCTCACCCTCACCCTCACCCACCCTCACACCCTCACCCACCCTCACACCCTCATCCACCCTCACACCCCCTCACCCTCACACCCCCTCACCCTCACACCCCCTCACCCACGCACCCTCAATCACCCTCACCCCCACATCCTCACACACCCTCACTCACCCTCACCGCCCTCACAACCCTCTCACCCTCACTCACCCTCACACCCCCTCACCCTCATCCCCCTCACCCTCACACACCCTTACCCTCACCCTGACACACCCTGTCACCCTCACACCCTCACCCTCACACCCCATCACCCCCCTCAACCTCACCCCCTCACCCTCACACCCCCTCGCTCACCCTCACACCCCCTCACTCCCCCTCACACCCCCTCACTCCCCCTCACACCCCTCACTCCCCCTCACACCCCCTCACTCACCCTCACACCCCTCACTCACCCTCACACCCCTCACCCACCCTCACACACCTTCAGTCACCCTCACACTCACACTTCCTCACCATCACACACCCTCACATCCTCTCACCCTCACCCACCCTCACACCCCCTCACCCTCACACCCTCACTCATCCTCACCCCCTCATCTTCACACACCCGCACTCACGATCACACCCTCACCCCCCCTCACAACCCTCTCACCCTCACTCACCCTCACACACCCACACCCTCACACCCCCTCACCCTCACACCTTCTCACCCTCACCCCCCTTACCCTCACCCTCACACACCCTTACCCTCATCCCCTCACCCTCACACACCCTGTCACCCTCACACCTTCACCCTCACACCCCCTAACCCTCACACAAGTACACACACCTTCACCCTCACACCCCCTCACACACCCTCACCCTCACACCCCCTCACTCACCTCACACACCCACTCACCCTCACACCCCTCACCCTCACACCCCTCACACCACTCACCCTCACATACCCTCACCCTCACCCACCCTCACCCTCACACCTCCTCACCATCACATACCCTCACATCCTCTCACCCTCACACACCCTCACTCACCCTCACCCACCCTCACACCCTCACCCACCCTCACACCCCCTCACCCTCACACCCCCTCACCCTCACCCCCTCATCCTCACACACCCTCACCCCCCTCACAACCCCTCACCCTCACCCACCCTCACCCTCGCACCCTCACTCACCCTCACCCCCTCATCCTCACACACCCTCACTCACCCCCCTCACCCCTCCTCACAACCCTCTCACACTCACTCACCCTCACACCCCCTCACCCTCAGCCCCCTCACCCTCACACACCCTTACCCTCACCCCCACACACCCTGTCACCCTCACACCCCCTCACTCACCCTCACACCCCTCACCCACCCTCACACACCTTCACACCCCCTCACACACCCACTCACCCTCACACACCCTTACCCTCACCCTCACACCCCCTCAGTCACCCTCACACTTCCTCACCATCACACACCCTCACATCCTCTCACCCTCACACACCCTCACCCACCCTCACACCGTCACCCACCCTCACACCCCCTCACCCTCACACCCTCACTCATCCTCACCCCCTCATCCTCACACACCCGCACTCACCCTCACACCCTCACAACCCTCTCACACCTTCACACCCCCTCACACACCCACTCACCCTCACACACCCTTACCCTCACTTCCACACACCCTCAGTCACCCTCACACTCACACTTCCTCACCATCACACACCCTCACATCCTCTCACCCTCACCCTCACCCACCCTCACACCGTCACCCACCCTCACACCCCCTCACCCTCACTCATCCTCAACCCCCTCATCCTCTCACACCCTCACTCACCCTCACCCCCTCACAACCCTCTCACCCTCACCCACCCTCACCCCACACCCCTTCCCCTTGCACCCTCACTCACCCCTCATCCTCACACACCCTCACTCACCCTCACACCCTCATCCCCCACCTCACAACCCTCTCACCCTCACTCACCCCTCACACCCCTCAACCCTCATCCCTCTCACCCTCACACACCCTTACCCTCACCCCCTCACCCTGACACCCTGTCCCACAGCCCCTCACCCTCACACCCCCTCACTCACCCTCACACCCCCTCACTCACCCTCTCACACCCCCTCACTCACCCCTCACCCTCACTCCACCCCTCACCCACCCACACACACCACCCCACCCCCACCACCCTACCTCACCCTCACACACCCTTAGCCTCACCCTCACTCTCCCATCACCCTCACACCCCACCCCACCTCCCTCACCCTCACCACCCTCACCCACCCTCACACCGTCACCCACCCTTACTCACCCACTCCCTCACTCATCCTCACCCCCTCATCCTCACACACCCGCAATCACCTTCACACCCTCACCCCCCTCACAACCCTCACACCCTCACCCACACTCACCCTCACACCCCCTCACCCTCACACCCCCTCACCCTCACACCCCCTTCCCTCACCCCCTTACCCCACCCCCTTACCCTCACCCCCTTACCCTCATCCCCTCACCCTCACACACCCTTACCCTCATCCCCTCACCCTCACACACCCTCAGTCACCCTCACCCTCACACCCCCTAACCCTCACCCTCACCCTCGCACACACACCCTCACCCTCACACCCCCTCACACACCCTCACCCTCACACACCCACTCGTCCCCACCCTCACACCCCTCACCCTCACACCCCTCACACCCCTCACCCTCACACCCCTCACCCTCACACCCCCTCACCCTCACCCACCCTCACCCTCACACCTCCTCACCATCACATACCCTCACATCCTCTCACCCTCACCCATCCTCACACCCTCACCCACCCTCACCCCCCTCACCCCCCCTCACCCTCACACCCCCTCACCCTCACTCACCCTCTCACACCCTCACTCACCCTCACACCTCACCCCCCTCACAACCCTCTCACCCTCACACCCCCTCACCCTCACACCACCTCACCCCCCTCACCCTCAGCAAAATACAATACTGAGTGGTATTGTGTTTTGCTATGATATGCTCTGTTATGCTATGCTATGCAATGTCTTGTGTTTTATTATGCTTTGTTTTGCTATGCTATGTTTTGTTATGCTATGTTTTGTTATGCTATGTTTTGTTATGCTATGCTAAGCTTTTTTTTGTTATGCTATGTTATGTTGTGTTTTGTTAAGCTATGCTATGTTTTGTTGTGTTTTGCTATGTTTTGTTATGTTATGTAATGTTATGCTATGCTATGGTTTGTTTTGCTATCCTATGCTTTGTTTTTAATGCTATGCTATGTTTAGTTTTGCTATCCTATGCTATGCCTTGTTTTGCTATGCTATGTTTTGTTATGCTATGTTTTGTTATGCTATGTTATGGTATGTTTTGTTATGCTATGCACCCACCACACAGCTCCACTGATGCACCCACCACCCAGCTCCACCGATGCACCCACCACACAGCTCCACCTACACAGCTCCACCGATGCACCCACCACCCAGCTCCACCGATGCACCCACCACACACCTCCACCGACACAGCTCCACCGATGCACCCACCACACAGCTCCACTGATGCACCCACCACACAGCTCCACCGATGCACCCACCACACAGCTCCACCGATGCTCCAACTAAGCTCCACCAATGCACCCACCACACAGCTCCACCAATGCACCCACTAAACTCCACCGATGCACCCACCACACAGCTTCACCGATGCACCCACCACAGAGCTCCACCGAGGCACCCACCACACAGCTCCACCGATGCACCCACCACACAGCTCCACCAATGCACCCACCACACAGCTCCACCGATGCACCCACCACACAGCTCCACCTACACAGCTCCACCGATGCACCCACCACACAGCTCCACTGATGCACCCACCACACAGCTCCACCGAGGCACCCACCACACAGCTCCACCGATGCACCCACCACACAGCTCCACCGATGCACCCACCACACAGCTCCACCGATGCAGCCACCACACAGCTCCACCGACACAGCTCCACCGATGCACCCACCACCCAGCTCCACCGATGCACCCACCACACAGCTCCACCGACACAGCTCCACCGATGCACCCACCACACAGCTCCACCGATGCACCCACCACACAGCTCCACCGAGGCACCCACCATACAGCTCCACCAAGGTACACAGTTCCACCGATGCACCCACCACACAGCTCCACCGAGGCACCCACCACACAGCTCCACAGATACACCCACCACACAGCTCCACAGATGCACCCATTACACAGCTCCACAGATGCACCCACCACACAGCTCCACCGAAGCACCCACCACACAGCTCCACCGATGCACCCACCACACAGCTCCACCGATGCACCCACAACACAGCTCCACCGATGCAGCCACCACACAGCTTCACCGACACAGCTCCACCGATGCACCCACCACCCAGCTCCACCGATGCACCCACCACACAGCTCCACCGACACAGCTCCACCGATGCACCCACCACACAGCTCCACCGATGCACCCACCACACAGCTCCACCGAGGCACCCACCATACAGCTCCACCAAGGCACCCACCACACAGCTCCACTGATACACCCACCACACAGCTCCACAGATGCACCCATCACACAGCTCCACAGATGCACCCACCACACAGCTCCACAGATGCACCCACCACACAGCTCCACAGATGCACCCATTACACCGCTCCAAAGATGCACCCACCACACAGCTCCACCGAAGCACCCACCACACAGCTCCACCGATGCACCCACCACACAGCTCCGCCGATGCACCCACCACACAGCTCCGCCGAGGCTCCCCACCACACAGCTCCACCGATGCACCCACCACACAGCTCCACCGATGCTCCAACTAAGCTCCACCAATGCACCCACCACAGCTCCACCAATGCACCCACTAAGCTCCACCGATGCACACACCACTCAGCGCAACCACAGCATCACTCAGCGCAACCACAGCATCACTCAGCACCAACACAGCATCACTCAGCGCAACCACATCATCCCTCAAAGCAACCACAGCATCACTGGTTCAAATATGTTCTTTCAATGTTTCAAGCTGTTTTCAAGCTTTCACGCTTTATTACAAATCACAAAAAGATGTTAATATTTCACTTCTGTTCTTGGATTTTCATCACAATAAAAAACACAACATAATCTTCACAAAAGTTATTTACAAAAGTTTAAGCTATTGCCATTACAAATTAAATAAATTATTTAAGTATTAATTATTTAAAAAAATTAAAAGCCATTGTTATTTGTAATATCAATACATCTAAGTCACGTAAATACAAAACACGTTGCATTACAAATGCTATAGGTGTCATATTTGCGAAAGTTATAACTATTGGCATTGTAAATGACAAAGCTATTAATTTAACTAATTTAAAAAAGAACACATAAATAAAAAAAATTAATTTATAAGACCAATAGCTCAAACTTTCCTAATGCGAGCCCTATTGCATTTCCGTTTTTTTTTTGTTTTTTTTATTGAGTTTTCGTAGGCACACATGTAGCAACACACAAAGCACCAATACATAGTTAAGCCAACTAAGTACATAAAGTAATCAAATCTTAAAACATAAACATTACATTGCATTACCATACAGTTTACAAATTACGCCTCACACCTTTAGCAGTGGGACGGGGCAATATATACAAGAGCGGGAAAAAAAAAAAACCTATACACCAAAATGGCGCAACATAGCAAGACTAAGCATAACATAGGGGAATAAATCAGCTTCGGCTTTCTCTTGCCCTCTCTTTCCATTGGTGAACTGGTTCCCAAATTTTCCTCCCCATCCTCCTTGCCCTTCTACCCTTCCTAGCATAGATACCTTTTTCTAAATTAAAAATCCCCAAAAGCATGGCAATCCACTGTTGCAGTACTGGGGGTGCTTTATCCAGCCAAGCTCTAGCAATCATCAATCTATATACCGCCATTGCTATAAACAAAAATTCACGGTGTTCCACGCCCTCACCCCCCTAACCCCTAACATAATTACTGGTGGTGTTAGCATGACAATCAACCCAAGTGTTCGACCCAGGAAGTCCTCCATACCTTTGAGCAAAATTCGTAATTTAGGGCAAGTAGCAAATATATGTATGCTATCAGCTTCTGATTCACTACAGCGTGGGCACTCAGTCCATACAGTCCCTACCCACTGCGCAATACGAGCCGGAGTATAGTAAAGTTGGTATAATGTTTTATAGTGTTGAGATTGAAGTGGGGCTGAACGAAGGACTGAGCATCCTAGTTCCAGTGAATCCAAGAAATGCCGGCCCTGAATTCCTAGCTTTACTGCCCACTTATTTTCATACTTTCCTATATCGTCCACCTTCAACCCTGCCAAGCTAACATAAAAACTGCGGATAGAGCACTCCCCTCCCCGTTCTATAGTTTCCAAAATGCTACTTTTAGCAAAGCCAGCCAGCCCCCCTTTCTTCCTGCTCAGAAAACTTCTGACCTGCAGATATTTAAAGAAGCTCCATCTGCCAATATTAAACTTTGCCTCAAGGTCGGAGAATTGCAACATCTTCTCGTCTAAGCCCAGCAAATCCCCTATCTTGACAATTCCTTTTCTAGCCCACTGTGCCATGGTAGCATCAGCAAAAATTGAAGGGGGTAGGGACTTATTCATATACAGTCTCGTATACCTGTTGAATCTCTCCAGTCCACATTTTTTTAATACGGCCGTCCAAATATTATGCGCAGCCAAAACGGTCTTAAACCGAGTGCGTTTGTAATATGAGGAGTCGGTACAGCCTAGAAAGGCATTCTCTGTTTCTGGACCCAGAACAATGGAATATACCTTAGTCGAGAAGGCAGCAACGTTTGGATCTACCCCGCTCGCACCAATCAGACCCTGCATGTATTGCAGAGCCGAAGCCCAGTAATATAATCTAAAATCGGGGACCCCCCACCCCCCTTGCCCTGGGTAAAGTCATAAATTTATAGGCCCTCCTGGTCTTCCCATGTGCCCAAATAAATTTATTCAAAATTGACTCCAACTTATTAAACCAGGAAGCCTCAAACGTTAGGGGTATTGTTCTAAAAAAATAAAGAAACTTAGGAAGTATAATCATTTTAATTACGTTGGTACGACCCACCAACGAAAGTCTGAGATTGTTCATCCTAACCAAATCCAGGCTTACTTTTGCTAATAAAGGAGTCATGTTGCGTTCTACTACCGTCTCAAGTTTAGCCGATATTTCGACCCCCAGATAAACTGCCGCTGGAACCACCCGAACATCATCACAGCTAACAAATGAGTTCTTAATTATTTGTGTTTTACTACTATTGAGTCTATAGCCTGAGATTTCGCCAAATGTTAAGGCCTCCTGTTCTATTTCTCCAATTGCCATTGAGGGGTCCGGGGTAATTATAACGACATCATCTGCGTATGCCAGCACATTAATCTGCAATCCGTTCAGCCAGAGGGGGGAGATTCTAGGGTTAGTAGTAAGACTCTGTAGAAAAGGGTCCATATAGAGCGCAAAGAGGAGAGGAGAGGCCGGACAGCCCTGCCTTGTTCCCCTTTATATCTGTACCACAGAAGTAAGCTCTCTATTGATCTTTATTCTAGTAGTTGGTGCTTTATATAATACCTGGATCGCTCTAATATAGCCTTCACTGATCCCAAAGTGTCTCAGTGACTCCCATAGATACCCCCAGGCGACCCTGTCAAAGGCCTTCTCTGCGTCAAGAAATAGGGCTGCGACCGGGCCGCCCGGTATCTCCATGGCATCAAATGAGTTGATCACTGTTCTGACGTGTTCTGTGGTGCCTTTTCCCGGAATGAAGCCGTGCTGAACTGAGGAAACTAATTTCTCAATAATTGCTGCCAATCTTGTTGCCAACATTTTTGAATATAGCTTGGCATCTGAGTTCATTAGAGTAATGGGTCTATAGGACCCGGGGGCTGTGGGAGGTTTACCTTTTTTCAAAATGACTATCACTTCAGCACCCCCCCAGGAGTCTGGAATCGAGACCCCCCTCTGAGCTTGAATAAGCGTATCCAGTAACTCCATCCTAAGGACTCCGAGGAATGTTTTGTAAAATTCTACAGGGATCTGATCAGGACCTGCAGCTTTTGCTGATGGGAGATCTGATAAGGCTGTTGTTAATTCTTCAAGTGTTATAGTGGATTCCAGATTTTCTCTTTCCTCTACCTCTAGCTCAGCAACTTGGAAATTTCCTAAATACTCCCTGATTCTCCTGCTCCCACCCTCCTCCACGTCATACAGCTCTGTGTAGAATTTCCTGAACACTTCTCTTATTCCTGCTGGATCTGAAATCAGGTTGCCTTGCCCATCTCCTATACTCTTAATATCCCCCGCAGCTATCTTCTGCCTCGTTCTAACAGCAAGAATATGCCCCACTCTTTCGCTCAACTCAAGCGCCTGCTCCTTCCTTGCCAAGTAATTTGCCACTGTTTTATTAGCGATACTTTCCGATATTTCAGCCTTTAATACCACAATTTCTAGCAGCTGTTGATCCCCACTGCCAGGTCCCCAACTCAGGGAAAGCCCCTTTTAGAAGATTAACCACAAACATTCTGGGATCTTCCCCTTCTAGACCTTCTGCCACCCCTAAGAGTCTAATGTTATTCCGGCGGTGTCTATTTTCATAATCCTCCAGCTTCCAGTTGACATCATATGCCACTTTTTGGTGTTCTTGTTTATAGGATTTCAGGGTTCTCAGATCGTCTTCTAGTCTGCCTGTTCTTTCCTCCACATGTGATACTCTCTCCACCACCTCATCGTACCTTTTACTCATTTTCCTTAGCGTATTTTGAATTTTCCTCGATTCCTGTCTTGCTCTCCTACTTTCTCCCCTCGCCTCAGATTGCATTAATTTTAGCGTATTAAATAGTAAGTCCAACGTAACCGGTTGCTGGGGTACTTGTGATGAACCTTGATCGCCAGTCAGCGCGGCGGAACCTTCTTGCTCCATGTACGTTAAGGAGGAAGCGGAGTAATCCCAGGCTAACTTTCTTGTGGGGTCAGAAGTGCTGCCTGTAGCAGAGGGCTTTCTTTTAGACAAGCGCTTCTTCTGCATACTTTTCTGGGCCGGGGAACTGCTTCCTGTACCTGTAGACTCATCTGTGCTTACTTCGTCAGAGGCCACAGACTGAGACTGAGAATCTTCATTTAAGGAGAAAAATATATCGGGGGAAGTGGCGCCACTGCCTATACCGGCTTCAGCTAGGGTCCCATCCCCCAACTTAGCAAAACCATTCGCCAAGTCCATGATTTCGGCCCAATCTGAGGTGCTCGGACCAGACCCATATCCACCGGATAGCTCCTCACTCCGTGCGCCCCCAAGCCTCCCTTCAGTGCCATTTTGTCTTGTGTCCCTGCACCTTCTACATATCCAGCATATCCAGCAGTACTCCCGCTTTCATTACTTGGCCCAGTACTCAGATCCCGACTGCCTGACAACCCCCTGCTACTCGCGCTCCCACTTGCCTTCTTGCTTGGTACATCGACAGACTTGGCGGGTCCAACCCGCACTTCCTCCAGTCCTGACTCGGGCACTTGCTCCGGAGTCTGATCCGTATCAGGCAGCGTCTCCGACAGCTTCGCATTCGCCGGCCCTCCCGCTTGCACCGGTTGCCTAGCAATCACTGCTCCAGATTCAGCGTCCACGAGGACGTTCCGACCATTTCCTCCCTCCGTCAGGCTCCCGGTATCGGTGCTTCCTACTCCGCTGCCCGAAGGTATGCTGGCGAAACTCTCTGCCACGGTAGGTTGACGCAGCACACTTTCTTTTACTTTTGGCCTTGTAGCTGCTCCATGTTCCTTCGGGGTAGCGGCATAGTCGGGCCGATTTTCTTGCACATCGGCTTCTTAAGACCAGCGGCTCCCTTCTGTAAACCACTTGGTGGAGGGTTTTTAGGGTCCACTTTATTCCTCTCTCTGGGGGTCGGCTCTCTCTGGGCATCAAAGTCCTTCATCCCCCCTTTGCCGTCTTTCTGTTCACTCCATTTCGCTATACGAGGAGGCATCTTGAACCAGCAACGTAGTACAAGCTCAGCAATGCCAATTATTTTCCCCCGTATGCGGGAATAAACTCGACTGAAAATTCCTCTGGGGCGCCTTTTAGGTAAATCGTGTGCTCTCTGGTCTCTGGAATCTTGAAGCTCGCAGCAACCGGACTCAGCGCCATGCAGGGGGGATTCCACCATCGATTAACCATGGTAGGGAGGAGGAGAATGATGCGACTCACTCACTGCATACCACTAGCGGCCATCTTGCCCTATTGCATTTCCAATGCTTGTTTTATTTAGACCCTCACCCCCTCTAGAAGTGGCATGCTTCATCATCAAGTCTCATGCTGGTCCCTAAAAAGCCAGGATGGGCTCAACCATATTCCAGGGAGCACTCCAGCTATTTTCGTGACCTGGGTATCTACAAATTATAAAAATACTTCTAACAGCCCTAGGTATGCCTTTATTGGTGGTTAGAATATGATGGTTCTATGATCCTAAAATGACTGTCAACATGTTTCAGCTCCTATTCAATGGCCTCTCTGGTGCAGGGTTGGTGCAGGACATTTCAATGTTCCGTGCCCCGGTGTTGCATGCATGCAGTACGAAATTTCATGCAAAGTGAATAATTTTACTCACTCATCGTAGGATCACTGTTCTCCCATAAGGGATAACAGTCCTACCACTCGGGGGAAGGGAAGCCTATCCCTGTAGTCACCCAGTCCTCCCAGTTACCTACATTTGGTTCCACACTCGCCCAGCTTGTCCTGAAATGGTATTTTAGGGTCATAGGACCATTATATCATCCTGCTTCTCCTTGGATCACTGGGCTGGATGCCAAATTAGTTTGTTTATGAAAATAATTAACAGCTGCAGTCTTTGGACCGCTATCAAAGTGTACATGTTTTAAAATTCACCTGCAAGACCATCTACATATATCAGTCACATAGGCATCAGTAATCACAAGCACTCAGTAACAGAACATTCTGCTGCACCCCTTGTTGCCTCATCAGGGTTGCCATTCACACTCGCTGTAACCTCTGGACACCCCGAATATCCATATATTTTATAAAATGCCTGACAAGGCACCATTAAGATTCATCTGCCCTAGTCATTGTGCCCACTCATCTCACTCCAACTTTGCGCTACTTCGCATAGGCTTGCAGTTCACCAAATGTTACTTCCACGCGGAGTCAGTTATGTGCCCCCAGATGGTATACTCCTCTACTTTTGGCCAGCACTTGGGAATTGCTCGGCACTCGGCCAAGAATAGGCTCCAGATCTCTCCCTCCAGCCAGCCTACTGGCAGCAAGAGTGTCCCACATATATTATCCACAATAGGTATTTCAGGTTGTCTGCCACGCCCGGCCTGGGGTTATCTCCTTCCACTGTGGCGATGCAGTATTCACTTTGGCCATGCCGTTGCTCCTGCTATCGGGTGTCCTGACCTGTAACATGTCTGCCACAATCTGTCACACTTGGCCCTCAGCTACACAAACCTAGCTCAGCCAGGCCCTGCAGTCAATGCTTCCGCCTGGGCAGCTCGCAGTGGTCAATCACCTGCCCTATAGTGGCACAAGCCCCAACGGGCTACAGTCGCCTCCGGGCTTAGGTCACGCTCAGCGTCAAGCCCGCCCAACTCGATGCAAGCATGTCGGCTCAAGACTCCACTCCTCCTGCTCTCACAGCTCTGCTCTCTTCTCCGCATTGCTTCACATTCCCTGAATGCACTTCCTTGTTCTTTTCCCCCACAACTCTCACCACTGTCATACATAGCTGCCAAGGTTTCAGATTGCTTATGTGTGACATTTTCATAATTTGAGTGTAATTATGAGTGACATTCAACAACTATGACTGGCACTTTCGTGCTATCAAAATCAAGCAATGAAACCAAGGGAAATATATAAATAACAAAAAATAAACCAATTTGAGCAACAAGAAACTCTAAGAAGTTCTTGAAACTGCCTTTTGATCAATGAGAATCCCTAAAATATCTTGAAACTGCTTTAAACCCCTTGAAATGTAAGGTTTAGATAGTGATACAAAAGTAAATACATCTTCATAAAACGTCTCACACCCCCATGCCATTGCACTTTATTGTGCCCTAACAGGTGGAAGCACATGCTACAAAGATCAAACGAACACAGGGCAGATATTGTTCCAGTGGGTACAAAAATAAGCAAAAACACCCAAAGCTGGTAAATATTTTTCCTTTTATCTGTACATACTTCAAATAACAAATATAAGTAGAAAGCACTTTTAATTGTGTTCTAGAGCTGATCCATGACTAGTACTTAAAGTAAACAAATACAGAAATGGCATGGTACAAATGAATAAGTACGATTTTGTTTTTAGCTCTATTTGTGATCACGTCCAGGCATTTGCATACCCTTGAAATAGCAGGTAAACTTATCTCGGAAAGATGTCAACACCAGGCACAGTGTTTGACTCACCTAACAGCTGCCATTCCAGCGCCTGGGAGTGTGTCTCAAAGCTGAGCGCTTTGCCAGCTATCTTTATTTACACAGAGTTGCGACGTGCCTCCCTCCCCCAGATGATGCCCCAAGACAGGTAAACTGCTACCAGTCTTCCATATCATCCATCACTGAACTTTATAATTATTAAAATGCTTTCACTGGGCGTACTTTCCTAATGACTCATCACTGGCCAGAAGTGGGAAGAAGTCAAAGGGGTGGAGTGGGTGGAAATGGCACGAAACGTGAGGAGCTAGCTGAGGGAAGGTAGGTAAATATTACCTTCATATTCTACAGTGCCTGATGTTCAGTTTCACACACCAAAACGTACTTCCTTTGTACAGCCATAGGGTACTGCGCTGAGCTTGGCAGTCCACGTATGTGGCTCTCCTCTGGCGGCTGACACTGTTCCTGCATTACTTCATATCATTGGCGTTGGCCACTCGTGCTGAGATTAAACCACCAGCTTGTGTACCAGCTCCGCTGCCTGAATGGAGAGAGCTTGCGCTGGCTATCCCGCTGCCACTTGCATACGGCCTCTGCTTCCCCGGGCACCCCGATATGGAATCCTCATGTGCGCCACCTTGCTGAGCCCACTGCTCTCGAATGATGTGTGATGCCACTCTGTCCACTAATTGGCAGCGGTGGGCGGCTCAGGTAAGCGCGGTGAGGCGGGGCAGCGAGCGGCAGGGGGGAAGCCGACGGGCGACGGAAGAGGTACAAATAAATAAATAAATAATACCTATTCTGTTGGCTTCCCCCCTGCCGTCCCCTGCCCCGCCCACCGTGCTAACCTGAGCCGCCCGCCGCTGCTAAATGGAATTGCACTGCGGAATGAAAGAGGTCAGAAGGCAGATGCCTGAATGGTGGTCTGGGCCGGTGCTTAATTTATAAAAATATATATATATGTGCCAAGGCCCTTGCCAGGAGGCCGTTGCAGCTCACATCACCCTTAACACCTGCCAATGCTGCCAATGATGGTACCTACACAACTATTGATCATCACACTGCTACAACTGAGGCAGTTCAGACTGTTTGAGCCCCCAAACGCTCAAATAATAGTATGGGCGACACAGAGGCATAACTAAACTTGAGGGGGCCCCCCTGCAAAGTACGTGGAGGTGGCCCCCCACGCTCTGAGCCAGTCAGGAGCTCTCAGGCCAGGGACCCGCTGTACTGCAGGAGCTGCGGGGGCTATTGTTATGCCACTGTTGTCAATACGACCGTTATAAGTAACCCTGGATGGAGGAGTTAATAGTTGGGCTTAGTCTGCTGGCAGTCTATCATAGGTGACGATCTATCCACTATAGGAGTACCTGCCATCAGTACGCCAGGGAAGTTTGTCCTATTTTAGGTGGGTTTCCTGATGCAGACTCCTGTCAGTATATGCAACATCGGGACCACTCATCGTTCAGTTTTGCCAAAAGTGCCTCCGCTGCTCCTTCTCTTTCACACCTCCTTCCTCCCTCTTGTTCCTATCTCTTCCTTTCCATTATTTCTGACCATCCTATCTTTTTGCCATTCTTTTCTCAGCGTTTTTCTTTCTATCTATTCTTTGTCACTTTTTTCTCCTACTTTTTCTCTCCAATCCCATCAATATCTTTCCATTATGCTTTTCCTATCACTACTGTATTTCTCTCCCTTTCTCTTCTCTTCTTGTATACTATCTCCACTGAATTTCCTTCATCCATTTCTCACCCTTTCCATTCCCTACCTCTCTTTTCTCTCTTTTATACCCCACCCTCTCTTCCTTAACATCTTTGTTTCCAGCTGACCTTCTCCTTATAGAACCTTGTGACTTCTTTCCTACATACTTTCTAGCTGTGTCCCTCGATTAGTGCTTCCAGTGCTTTCTCATCTATCACTATGCTCTCTATAAATCCTGTACGGACCTGCTCCATGGGTAAAGAGTCTACAGGATTCACAGCTGTTTGTTCCCGAATAAATGAATAAAAAGATCTGAACCATAAAAGAGCATGGGCTCTTAAAAATATTACAATTTTAACATTGTTAAAATAATATTTTATCAGCACATGTAAAATTCAAAGTTGTGTACATCAATAAGGACTATATATTTTAAAAAGAAAAATATTCTAATTGCACCAAGATTGAAGAAAAGTACATTCCCAATGATTAGTGTAATGGTAAATGTGAGCCTTAAATGTCAAATCATTAATGTATAAAGAGTTATCAACTTAGAACATTTAATCCCTGACACAGAGTTGGATTTTAATTATGGAATATGCAGAACTGGCCCATGAACCTTAATGAATGAACTTAGATCCTGCTGAGCAGTCTTAGAAGGTAGCACTGTTGGGGATATGGCAGTGGCGGATCAGACCAGTGTGAACTATTACACTTAACTAAAGAGCTTCAAACTATGTGCTCACAATCCTGCACACATGCACTGAACACTGACAACTAACTCCTGTAAAGGGAATACTGTTCTCCTCTCCCTTCGGTGTTTCCTTTATCTAATTTTCATCCCGTTTGTTTCCTTTACCCATTGTTTCAGTCAATTTCTCTTTCCGCATTATTTCTCGCTCTTTTGTAAAGTCTTAATACTTTTCAGAAGCCTTCTCTCCTTTCCCTTTGTCTTTCACTTTTTCACTCTGTTTGTGGGTTCCCGGTCTCTTCCACACATTTTCCTATTTGGGATCTTTTTACCCTACATTTATGGAGCTCTTTCTTTTCTTTCTCTCTTGTAACAATTTTTATCATCTTTCTCTGAGCTTGATTCTTTCATCCTTTCTGCCTCCCTTGAGCCCCATACTATTGCTCTCTGAGACCCTGCTTCATCCATCCCACAGCGTTTTTTCTTCGACCCATCTCTCGATCTATTTGAAGGGATTTCTTTCATGCTTCCCTAGATTGTCTAACATTACCTTTCTCTATTTGCTCCTCCCCCTACCCCTTTCTCTTTATCTATTCCCTGACACCGGTCCACTCAACACTCTTGCTTCATCATTTCCTATGCACAACATACGTTGATCATATTCAACAGAAAGAAAACGTATTGTTTTTCAGTGAGGCTTACAAAACTCAGAAATGTATATGCTCTCTCTCGTGGCTTAGCTGCTTTTCTCCCTCATTCTCAAGGGGACTTGTTTGCTCTTGTGGTTCACTTTCACTCTTTATGTGGCTCTCTGGGTTTCTCAGACTCTTTTTATATTTTCTCTTTGGGGCTCTCTGTCACCTTTTGTTTGTATACTCTTTCATACGCCAGAGTGTGTTTTTTATCTCTGTGCATTTTCCACAGATCGAACCCTGTTCTCTTTCTCATATGCACACATTTGTGCTCTTCAAAAATGACTTTTTTCCTTCTGTTTATATGTTTGCATCTGGGGTACTTCAAGGTTTCTCGGGTTAGTGGTCTTATATTTTCGCTGCTACTTACAATCACTGGATACTTATTTCACCCTCCTTTGGTCTTCGGAACTCTTATAACTCTTTTCACCTCAAGGCATCTCTTATAATAACGTGTTTTTACATTGTGCTTTGTTCTGCATTTCTACAGTCTTAAAGGTATTACTGTACACATTTACTAACCTCAAATAGTTGAAACTATGACTTGGCCTAGTTGAGATTCGAATTCATGAACAACAGATCACAAAACATGTCTTCTCTTTTGGTCTCACTGTATCTTCTCTCTCCCTCTCTCAGGCTTTTTCTTCTCTTCTTAGTTTGCTCACTCTTTCTCTCTCTCTCTCTCTCTCTCTCTCTCTCTCTCTCTTTCTCTCGTGTAGATGTCTCACTTTGCACTTGAGATTAAAACTATAAAGTGAGGTTATAATCCCATACGGGAGAAATATTTTAAATAACTGCAAGGGCTGTATCACCTCACGATAGGCAACATTCAAATATAACACTGTGTATAGGTTTAACAACATAATGCCATCTGAAAAATACAAATTGCAGTATTTCTGCCATCAAATATGCACTGGTCGGTGCTTTGTGTGCTTGGCTCCTCTGCAGTGTTTACCATGGAGCTCAGGTGAAGGCACCTTTCTCCAGCACAAGTGCTGCACCCAAATGGACTGCTATAAATCGAAGCACATTTATACTCTCAAAAAATGGAAAAGACTTTACACCCCAGGAGGGACTGCATGTACAGACAAGAAACTTTAATTTAATGCCAAGTAAGCGTCTATGTTCTAGAACATGAACAAAAGCACTCGCCTTCGTTCATTCTGGGAAATCACTGTGTCTTCCTTAGAACTTTCCACTACTGGTTAATTTTTATAAGTTCTTCTACCTTTTTGAGGATAATATGTATATAGCAATTGAGCTTGGGAATGGTGAGTGACAAACAGCAAGCATCGCAAGTTCCAAAAGTGCTTACTGTGCCTTCTCAGCACCTCCTCTAAAGTGTTTTGATTCTGAACTGCTCTGTCATTGGATGGCTGATGTTGCAGTCACTCACTTATAACACACCACACCTCCTGACAAGCAGCCAGACCACCACCGAAATACAGCCTTACTCTCAGAAATAATCTACAAATTGAGCAACGGCTCATGCCAGATGGCTATCTGCGGCCAGTCTGTTGCTTTTCTACCTTCCCTTACCTCTCCCTTCCAGATTCTCTTCAATGAGTAGAAACAGAGGTTGGCGCAGGGTAGATATGAGGAAACACATTGATCTGAGCAGCCAACCAGTAAAATAAATGCAGTCTACACAGGCAAGGTGGGCCCCCCTCACTCCTGAACCACGGTGCCACTGCACCAGCTGCACTACGATAGCTCTGCCCCTGATTGTGTACCTTCCAATGCGTCCTGTTCCTGGAACTGCAAACATGTTCCTGCCCCAGTCAGCACTATGCTACCTCGTCCCTTCTCAGATGAACAGTACCCTGTGGAGAAGGCTCTCTCTGAGGGCCCCCGCCCTTGCCAGGGACCTGGCTTTGACTGAAGAGAAATAAAGTAGGTTGTTACTTTGTTTCTTTTCAGTCCTGGGTCAGCGCGAAAAGCTCAGAGCAGGCTGCACACTGCAGCTGCTTTAGAGCAAGACACACACAGGTCTGCAGAGATGAACTGAGGTGGCCCCCCTAGACGTACTGAAGACTGGGGGCCCCTCACACTGAGGGGGCTGCGGGGTGTCTGTTACCCCCTGGGGCGACATACATTAGTTATTTTCAATTATTGAACAACTATTGCCCTACTCATCTCCAAATTACTCAAACAGCTGACATCGGAAACTACCAGCTCAAATTAAGCACTGGGCTGGGCCCAGAAAACAATGTTTTTATTTTGTGTGGAGCAAGTCAGGGATGGGCCCGGAGGTAGCTTAATTAAAAAGTTGAAGTTAAGGAAACAAATTGCTAAGATCAGGCCGTCGATCACAACGGCAACTAAATACCCTCTCCGAGACTTGGGGCCGGACTACAACCCTTTTGTCCGTCTGAAATGTAAGTTAAACAAAAATGTGCATTTGAGTTGAGTGTAACTAAGTGGAAGGGTGGCCTAGTGTGGTTTATGCAGTTACTGCTAGATCAGACGAGTGCACTTCAATGAGCTGCAGCAGAGGCGGCAGTTCAAAGCTTCTTTTGAGTCAGCTCGCCTCTCAGTGCTCGGGAGTGTCCCACTCTGGCAGGCAGCGGTGGTGATAAATATTTGATATGAGCAATACACATCGCATTACTTTTATCATGCTCGGAGGCCATCTGCTCCAGCCAGAGACAAAAGGAAACACAGCCCCGCTCAATGACTTTTAATTTAGCAGCGCAGCCCGCACAGGAAGAACCAGGAACTACACTTGGGTCTCAGGAAGGCCAGGTGGGGCTGACAGAGGGAGCACAATTCCTTCGCAGACATTAAGTCCTGCATATAAGGGTATTTTGTAGAGCGCTGCATGAGCCCCAGAGCGTGTCTGGGAGCTATGAAGGCGTGACTAATGCATTTTAATGCGTCAGTGCGGACACCAGTTTTAAAATGCGTTAGTCTAATGCCTGATGTGTGGTACTTGGCAGGGCTGAGTTATCTTCAATCCCAGCTCTTTAGCAGCTCCCCAATCCGCCTCCGCATCGGTTGCGAGCCTGGTCAGTAAAATTTGCTGACGTTGAACTGGAGCAAATATACGCTGGGAATTTATTTCAGGAGGTGGGGTGACTAATTGCAAAAGATTGACTGCCTTGCGTTCAACTATACAATCATGAGATTCCTATGGACAATCTTTAAAATAAAAGTGTCTCCATGAGCAATAGGGAGTGATTCAATCGTTTAGCCATTACTGGGTAAAGCCATGTCAGGCACCTGGTCGCGTTTACACAGTACCGATACAACGGCCCCTAATGGGCCTGTCGGATGACAGTGTGGGACCATGGGAACTGTAGTCCAGGTTGGTTTCGTTTCCAAATGTTGGCACTAATTTTTGTCTTCATTCAGAGCCCTCGGTTGGGCCACCGCCTGCAGTGACCACTCTCAATCTCACATCAATGTCCCTCTGAGCGGCTCAATATATTGAAGCAGCTTGGCCCCCTAGATCCTGGGGTGGTGCCAGTTTGGCGACTGGATGGCCGCCACTTATCTTCGCTCCAAATTGCCCACCGTTGAACCAGCACTCGCACACAGATGGAAAGGTGGCAAACCTTTATTTACAGGGTGTGAGTAGTCCGCTGCTGGCCGCTTCAATCAGACAGTCAAATGTGCGGTAGGCCTGACGCGTTTCAAAATGTACTTTCTTCCTCAGAGGCAACCGCTCAGATGTCTACATTCATCTGTTACCGTTTACATAGTACCAATACTACGCCCCCTGATGGGCATGCCAGATGACAGTGTGGTACCATGGGAACTGTAGCCCAGGTTGGTTTTGTTTCCAAATGGTGGCACTAATTTCTGTCTTCATTCAGAGCCCTCGGATATATATATATATACACACACACACATATATATATATAACGGGTGCTTGGTGTGCGAGGGCAGACTTGCGCAAAATATCCACGTTCGAGAAAATAATCACCAGCACTCACGGAGGTAAATCCCTCTTTGAATTTAATGGCACACAAAAATAACTAAACAAACGCGTTACAGCGGTACGCCATCCTCAGTGTTGGCGGCCGCTCTGTTCAAAGCTCGTCATAAAGACATTGTCAAAGCAACTATCTCCAAAGCTTATTGAAGGTTAGGCAAAGAATACCATTGAGACCTCAGGATATCCAACCCACATTGAGCCAGTTGTTACACTTCAAAGTGGAAACTCGCAGATCTTAGCAGCGCATTGTGATAGCGTGATCACACAAAGTACGTGGAGGACAGCTTATATTAATTTGCATAGGCATTGGCTAATCATTACACATATAGATATGTCAATGCAGCGTGATTTTGCCCTGAATGGCCTAACTCCCTCTGGCTCTCAGCATTTTAACATTTTAAAGATTTTACAGGACCTCCCACATGTCACACATTAGTGCCCTAGATGGGCCATGTACATTTGAAAGATTTTAAAGAACTTCCCACATGCACACATTAGTGCCCTGGATGGGCCATGTACGCAGGGAGTCCAATAATCCCTGCATCAGAATATCAATGTCATTAGTTGTGTGCCCAGGACGAGCCTGCTCACTTCAGCCACCCTACTTTATGCAAACAGCCTAACTTTTGCCACATGTAAAGCAATTGTGACCAGTATGGGCCACATGTCCAAGACTGCTACTCCACTTCCTAACTAACCCCTGCTAAGCCTGCTCTCCTTCATTTGCTATACGTATTTACAAGTGGACCCCGAGTTCCTCCCCCATATTTAATCCTATCGGTAATTTTGTTGCTATGTCTAGAATGTAGCACGATTCCAGTCTGCAATCGCTTCTCTGTATCTCCTCCCCTCATGTCACGTGCCACATGATCAATACAGAAGTATTTAACTAGTTGCCTGTTGCTGTTATGATGCGACTGAAAGAGTCTAGCAACAGGATAACACACATCTTTATTCTGAATAGCCCTCTGGTGCTTTAAGATGCAAACGTTGGCAGGGTGGGTGGTGCTGCCCACTTACCTCAGCAAACCCAAAGGGGATGATGGACGGAGTGTTGAACAATGCAAGCACTCACCCCCAGTCAACTGATCTGGGTTTAATTCATCATCATTCTTTAGCTCACTCCACCACACCAGTTCGGACATGGCCATATGCAAATCAGTCTGACCCTGTGCCTCATGGGAACAGTCCAACCCGAACTGCCAAGCCATGTCTTCTCTGGACCGTAAACAAGCATCCTGGGACCGGTTTCTGGCTAATCACCTGTCATCAGCCAGGCTAGCTTGAATCCAGTGGCAAAGTGTGCAAGGGACCCACATCTGAGCATACCCTGCCAACTTAGGGTGAAAAAACCAAAACCAAAGGGGATGACGAACAGAGTGTTGAACAATGCAAGCACTCACCCCCAGTCAACTGATCTGGGTTTAATCCATCATCATTCTTTAGCTCACTCCACCACCCCAGTTCAGACATGGCCATATGCAAATCAGTCTGACCCTGTGCATCATGGGAAGAGTCCAGCCCGAACTGCCAAGCCATGTCTTCCCTGTACCGGAAACAAGCATCCTGGGACCGGTTTCTGGCTAATCAGCCGTCATCAGCCAGGCTAGCTTGAAACCAGTGGCAAAGTGAGCAAGGGACCCACGTCCGCGCATACCCTGCCAACTTAGGGCGAACAAAGCAAAACCAAAGGGGATGATGGACGGAGTGTTGAACAATGCAAGCACTCACCCCCAGTCAACTGATCTGGGTTTAATTCATCATCATTCTTTAGCTCACTCCACCACACCAGTTCAGACATGGCCGTATGCAAATCAGTCTGACCCTGTGTCTCATGGGAACAGGCCAGCTGAACCTCAGGCCACACGGGCAAGTTTAACAGTAAACTACATATGATGTGTTGCAGTTCATTAACTTGGAAATATGTATAGGATTTTTCAGACCTCCAATCATATATGTGGTCACCTTGCTGCTATATGCACACGCTTTGCATCTGCCACACGGAAAGAAGCCTGTAATGCCTAGTAGCCATCTCTGTACTTTAGCCTCTTCCATGCTCATGACGGCGCCCGGCCGTCATGAGTCACGGTGGGTGTGTGCTGATGACGGCCGGGAGCCGTCATGACCACGCCCATGATCGGAATGTTCAGCACTGCGGCGGAATTCGCGCAGCAGTGATGAGGTTAGGGGGTGGCAGATGACTTTCCACTAGCTGATCTTCGATGGACCTTGTTCTCCTAAATGTCAGTGAGGTGTACGTTGTTAGATCCCGGCCCATAACAACATCAGACTTTAGTATTTTCCAGTTGGCCTGCAATAGTCTCCTCAAATTGCTAGCTGTGCTGGAGTAACCTGTTATCAGTCTGAAACTGTTTTTAGGTCTCGTCCTTTACCATTCCGAAGGAATGGGAAATGGCCGAGAATTCAAGTGCTCGAACTGATTGTCAAACCACCGCTTTTTTTCGTGGCGTTTTCTTCGAGTGCACGTACAGGCACGCGCTTTTGGCCCATACACTTTCATGGCCATCTGTTCCTCAATGTCCCTCCCACCCTTCGTCAGGCTAATGGCCCTCTCCCTCCCCCAGCACAGAGCGCGCATCGCGGCCGCACAGCACATCAAAGGGCTTCTCCCAGCGTGTGCTGTGCGGCTTCTCCTCCCCTAATTATGTGGCCGGCCGTACTTGTGTTTCCCGGCCGCTTCCCGGCCACTCTTGTATTTAATTAGCAGCAGCAGCATTTCTCCTGCGCCAGGCCACATCAAAGGCTCTGTGCCACTTTCACCCACACAGCAACACTTACAGACACGCAACGCCACTCACACCCACGCAAGCCCACTATCATCCACGCAACGCCACTCACACACGCAACGCCACTCACACACGCAACGCCACTCACACACGCAACGCCACTCACACATGCAACGCCACTCACACATGCAACGCCACTCACACATGCAACGCCACTCACACACGCAACGCCACTCACACACGCAACGCCACTCACACACGCAACGCCACTCACACACGCAATGCCACTCACACACGCAACGCCACTCACACATGCAACGCCACTCACACACGCAACGCCACTCACACACGCAACGCCACTCACACACGCAACGCCACTCACACACGCAACGCCACTCAGCCACGCAACGCCACTCACACACGCAACGCCACTCACACACGCAACGCCACTCACACACGCAACGCCACTCACACACGCAACGCCACTCACACACGCAACGCCACTCACACACGCAACACCACTCAGCCACGCAACGTCACTCAGCCACGCAACGCCACTCACACACGCAACGCCACTCAGCCACGCAACGCCACTCACACACCCAACGCCACTCAGCCACGCAACGCCACTCAGCCACGCAACGCCACTCACACACGCAACGCCACTCACACACGCAACACCACTCACACACGCAATGCCACTCACACACGCAACGCCACTCACACATGCAACGCCACTCACACACGCAACGCCACTCACACACGCAACGCCACTCATACGCAACGCCACTCACACACGCAACGCCACTCACACATTGTGGGTGCAGATTGTGGGTGCAGATTGTGGGTGCAGATTGTGCGTTTTCTTCGAGTGCACGTACAGTCACGCGCTTTTGGCCCATACACTTTCATGGCCATCTGTTCCTCAATGTCCCTCCCACCCTTCGTCAGGCTAATGGCCCTCCCCCCTCCCCCAGCACAGAGCGCGCATCGCGGCCGCACAGCACATCAAAGGGCTTCTCCCAGCGTGTGCTGTGCGGCTTCTCCTCCCCTAATTATGTGGCCGGCCGTACTTGTGTTTCCCGGCCGCTTCCCGGCCACTCTTGTATTTAATTAGCAGCAGCAGCATTTCTCCTGCGCCAGGCCACATCAAAGGCTCTGTGCCACTTTCACCCACACAGCAACACTTACAGACACGCAACGCCACTCACACCCACGCAAGCCCACTATCATCCACGCAACGCCACTCACACACGCAACGCCACTCACACACGCAACGCCACTCACACACGCAACGCCACTCACACATGCAACGCCACTCACACATGCAACGCCACTCACACATGCAACGCCACTCACACACGCAACGCCACTCACACACGCAACGCCACTCACACACGCAACGCCACTCACACGCAACGCCACTCACACACGCAACGCCACTCACACACGCAACACCACTCACACACGCAACGCCACTCACACACGCAACGCCACTCAGCCACGCAACGCCACTCAGCCACGCAACGTCACTCAGCCACGCAACGCCACTCAGCCACGCAACGCCACTTAGCCACGCAACGCCACTCAGCCACGCAACGCCACTCAGCCACGCAACGGCACACACACACGCAACGCCACTCACACACGCAACGCCACTCACACACGCAACGCCACTCACACACGCAACGCCACTCAGCCACGCAACGCCACTCACACACGCAACGCCACTCACACACGCAACGCCACTCACACACGCAACGCCACTCACACACGCAACGCCACTCAGCCACGCAACGCCACTCAGCCACGCAACGCCACTCAGCCACGCAACGCCACTCAGCCACGCAACGCCACTCAGCCACGCAACGCCACTCACACATGCAACGCCACTCACACACGCAACGCCACTCACACACCCAACGCCACTCACACACGCAACGCCACTCACACGCAACGCCACTCACACACGCAACGCCACTCACACATTGTGGGTGCAGATTGTGGGTGCAGATTGTGGGTGCAGATTGTGGGTGCAGATTGTGGGTGCAGATTCAGGGTGCAGATTCAGAGTGCAGATTCAGAGTGCAGATTCAGAGTGCAGATTGTGGGTGCAGATTGTGGGTGCAGATTGTGGGTGCAGATTGTGGGTGCAGATTGTGGGTGCAGATTGTGGGTGCAGATTGTGAGTGCAGATTCAGAGTGCAGATTCAGAGTGCAGATTCAGGGTGCAGATTCAGGGTGCAGGTTGTGGGTGCAGATTGTGGGTGCAGATTCAGAGTGCAGATTCAGAGTGCAGATTCAGAGTGCAGATCCAGAGTGCGTGCAGATTGTGGGTGCAGATTGTGGGTGCAGATTGTGGGTGCAGATTGTGGGTGCAGATTCAGGGTGCAGATTGTGGGTGCAGATTGTGGGTGCAGATTGTGGGTGCAGATTCAGAGTGCAGATTGTGGGTGCAGATTCAGAGTGCAGATTCAGAGTGCAGATTCAGAGAAAACTCAGCAGCACCACCACCATTGCAATGCAATAGGTCTCGTTTTAACGCAAATTTAAGCTATAGGCCTTGTAAATGACAAAGCCTTTTATTTATGTTCCAAAAACCAGAACGCAAAAATAAAGGGCATTATCATTTACAATGCTAATAGTTCAGACTCGCGTTATTGCGAGACCTATTGCATTTCCAATGCTTGTCATCCCTTAAGCTCCCTTTTAAGACTCAGCTTTCGATAAGTCTGATCTGGACTTCTCAACAGTTCTATTCATCGCTTCTTTCAGGATACCCTTCTGGTACTCCCTCACTTTGAATCTCTTTATACTTTTAGATGTGTCTCTTCTGAAGTCATCTTCTCTAGTACTATTGCGTTTAATACGCAATAGTTTCCCATATGGGATACTGTTCTGCAAAATGTCTGTATGACTACTTCTGGCGTGTAGCACTGAGTTCCCAGCCGTGGACTTTCTAAAGAGTACTGTCTGGATCTTCCCATCTGCCACGAATATTCTCAGGTCCAGAAATGTAACCTCCGTCGCACTTATACTACTGGTAAATCGGAGGTTAAGATCATTGGAATTTAAATGATTAATATATTGGACTGCTGACTCCCTTGTGCCACGCCAGATCAGAAAGAGATCGTCAATGTAACATCTCCAACTGACCGTGCTCTCCACCCATCTGTCACAAGTGTCAGCCCTTGTGGCCTGCTTCTCCCACCAGCCTACGAAGAGGTTTGCATAGCCGGGAGCGAAGCAGGCCCTCATGGCAGCCCCTCGCCGTTGTTTGTAGATCTGGTCCCGGAAAAGAAACATTTTATTGTGCAGACAGAAATGTAAAACCTCTAGTAGCATATCACTATGCTCTAGAAACTTTAGAGGACGATTTCTTAAAAAAGTATCTGGTGGGCAAAATCCCATCTTCATGCGCTATGCTAGTGTACATGGTAGCTACATTAAGAGTTATCATTAGGAAGTCAGGTTCCCACACAGTGCCCTTAATTTGTCTCAAAAAGTCCTTGGTGTCCCTGGTGTGCGAGGTTAGTTCTAATACAAAGGGGAATAAGAAATAGTCAATGAATTTCGACTTCTTCTTCAGTAGGCCACCAATCGACAAGATTATTGGTCGTCCCGGAGGGTTCAGCTTGTTCTTGTTAACTTTTGGTAAGTGATAAAATGTTGGTTGCCGAGAATACAGTGTCGATGGGAAGGTGAACTACTCCATTGAGAGCATTCCTCTGGTTTGCCACTTCAAGATCAGTTGTTCATATTCTTTTATACTGTTCATGTATTCCGTGATTGTGATCTGTAAGTAATTTTCTTGGTTGTTCAATTGGAGGAGAGCTTCCTTGCAGTAATTCTCTCGAGTTTGCAACACCACATTTCCACGGCTTGATCACAATGGCGCCATCTGCCTCCAAATCTTTGAGTGCTTGTCTTTGTGCATATGTTATGTTCCATTCATCTTTTGGTTTGTCCAAGCCTTCTCATAGTTTTAATAGATCTTGATTTACTTTGTCCGAAAAGATATCAATAGCATCCACTGGTGTTTGACGATAACATTTGGAGGTTGGTCTGAAGGGATGAGTGATCGCTCTTGTGTGATACCCATGTTGACAGCACTGTCCAAGTCATCAGGAAGTGTATCATCTTGCTGTGTCCCATCTTTGCCCAATTCTTCTAGAACTGCTAACAAGTCTAGATCTTGCCCACTCAAGATATCCTTTCCTGTGGGCTGGGTCGTCATAGGACCCGGTCTAGAATCCATACCTCTCATTTTAAAGAATTTAAACAGTTTGATCCTCCTTTTCCTTTTCCTCCTTATGCCCCTGTTTACCTCTAGTTTGTTAGGATCTTAGCGCTGGGATACTTACGGGTGACTACGCGCTTTACAAAACCCAATAATAATAATAATATTGTTCCCCACGAATTTGTAAACGTCGATCCTAGTTTGGGCATATTAAAACTTACTTGTTGGACAGAAAGAAAGTCCTAGTTTGAGGACGGATTCTTCTACTGGTCTCAGTTCCTTAGATGTTAAATTGATGATCGTGATGTTCTCCTCAACTGCAAAGGCATCTATTGCCTACATTTGAAGTTGGGTTTGTGGCGGGTCTTGCTGCTTGTGTTGCCCCTTCCTCTGTTGCCACCCCCCCCCCTTCTTGTGAGTCTGTTGTTTTTTGCTCTGGGGGTCTCCCTTTGCCTCTACGTAACCATGTCTGACGTATGAGGTTGAATTCCTCATGAAAATGGGGAGGTGGGGGATACGGGGCCACTTGATCTTGCGCCACCACTTTCCTCTTCAGACTGTTCAGCATTGGAGAACTCCGATTCCGACGTGTCTCTCGCTTCTACAACTTTGCGGGACCTATTATTGGGCAGGTATCGCCTGGACACGTCGTACTTTCGGGCAAACGTGAGGATTCTGCCCTGTTCGTATTCCCGCGCGTCGCGGTCAAACTTTTGCTGTTTTCGTTATGTTATTTTGATTTCATAATTCACCAGGCATTTTTTTCATTAATGTCCACAACTCATTATGTGTAGCTTTGTCACCCTGACCAGTGATATTTTTCTCGGCTTCCTCTATTTCCTTGTCCCTATCGCTCCAGGCAAACTTCACGAGGATTACCAACATCCCCTTCAAAGAGTCAGCCGTGTATTCTGCTCATTTATCCAGGAGCTTGGGATCAGGATTCTCATATGCCGGGACCTTGTAGATCCTCAGTCCCCTAGGAACTCTATTCACTTCAATGTAGTGTTGCAGGGAAGTGGCCTTCCACCACTTCCTGATTTCCCTCTCGTACAGCCGTTCCAGCTGCAAATATCGAGGGGCAGATTTACAAGCCCCTTGTGACACTTTTACGCCGCCGTTGCGTCACGTTTGTGACGCAGCGGCGGCGTAAACAATGCGCCACGTTGCGACTTATTTACAACGTGACGCATCTAGGCAGATGCGTCACGTTGTAAAGCCCTGCGCCACATGAAACCTGCATTAGGTTTCATGTGGGCGTTCTGTCGCAGGGTGGGCGATCCCTCGCATGAAAGCCCCGTAAAACTGACACAGTGAAATCTAAAAGATTTCACTGAGTCAGTTTTACAACGCTGCTGCGTCAAATCCTTATACCTGCTTGAAGCAGGCGTAAGGAGTGACGCACCACGTTGAGTATTGGTGGCCCCTGTGCCTTGCAGGAGTTGCGTCCCCAGCAATGCGCCGCCCGTCCACCACAAGATGCGTCACGCAACTGCCCTTCCTTTCACCATCGTGCGCCGCATTGTAAATGTGGCGCATCTGTGGTGGCGCACGGAGGGGATTGTGTGACGCATCTGTTCTGGCGCATCCCTGCTGATTTGCAGAGATGCGCCAGAACTTGTAAATATGCCTCTTAGATTTAAAAATCATGCAGAGGTAGGTTCGGGTTCCCTCCATTTCAACCAGAACGAGAATCTGGTTGCGTTGTGACAATGTCCGAGGCCACTTCGCTGAACATTATTAGCCTTTCAAACACAGCAATCTGTGATGTGCACTCCCGTATCGCTATGTTATGTTGCTTATATCTGAAAGAAACAGGTTAGTATTAGATTCCTTACCTTAGAATATCCCCAGGCGTCAGTCTGGATCCGGAAACTTTTGCGTAGCAGTACCCCTGCGCGTCGGTAGGCGTCGTCTGCAGGCGTCCCCTGCGGCTCCGCGTCGTCGGCGTCGTGCGCCGTGATGACGTCGCTGGAGTATATAGACGCCGCCTCCGCGCGCTGACGTCAGTTCTTCTTTTTTCCGCGCCAGTTAGCGCAGATCCGAAGAGCAGTACTCCGGTCTTTTGACCAAGTTTTTTGTTAACTGATTGATCTTTACGGTGCCGGTAGGATGCCCGGTTTCAAGAGTTGTGACGAGTGCGACCGCCTGATGTCGGTCACCGACCACCATCGACTCTGCCTCCGGTGTCTGGGCGCGGACCACGACGTGGAGTCCTGCGTCGACTGTCGGGCCTTGACTGGAAAAGCTAGGCGGGAGCGGTCCCGCAAGCTTCTCGAGCTCCGGTTGTCGGCCCCGCGTCGAGAACGGTCCCGGTCCGGTCGGAGGTCGAGGGAGCGGTCGAGGGAACGGTCGCGGAGCCGCCATGGGCGCTCCGGGAGTCGCCACCATTCCTCCGGCTCGTCAGGTAAGCACAAGAAGTCGGGGCGTCGCCATCGCACCCCCGACTCCCCCCGACGCCCGCGTGCTGCGGCCGGGGGCTCGGGTGACCCCACCCCCGCGGTCCCGCATGGGTCGCCGACGCCGTCTACCCCACACCTGTCGGTCCCTGGGGAAGGCGCGTCGCGTGAGGAGATCGAGGCCTTCCTCATTGCTATGAGGGCGAGGTCTTCTCCGGCGGGGCCTTCGGCGCCTGCGGGCCCGTCGGTCCCGTCTGGGGGCCCGAGCAGTTCGGGTGCTCCTGCCCCGGCGCCGCCGGTGGCTCCGGCCCCGGCGCCGCTGGTTCCCTCTGGTTCGTCGCCGGCTGGTCTCCCGGCCTCTCCGGCGTCGGTTCCTGTGGGCCAACCCGTGGTACCGCCCCCGCGTGGTGCAGCGACTCCGCCGTCGGCTCCGGCCGGCGTCGGGTCCCCGGCACCGACGCCGCGCGGCGCCACCCCCCTTTCCTCCCCGACTCCGGACTCGGAGCCGGACCGGCGTCGGCCGACGCCGGACCCGACGCCGATGGGGCCCGTTGACCCCGATGTCTATATCGTCGACCCAGAATATGGGTATGACGAGGAGGAGTATGGAGAGGGTTGGGAGGGGTCTGAGGACCCTCTATCCCGTGCCTGCCAGTACGATGTGTACTGGGTAGGTGATCTGGGTGATGCCAGTGGCCTGGACGAGTCGCCCAACCCTGGGTTTGTCTCTCCGTCCCCTGTGGCGTCCGAGGCGGGTGCTGCCTATTCGGTGGTCCTGATGAGGGCTGCCAAGGCCTTACACCTTGAGCTCCCCGTCGCGAAGGTCAAACCGAATATTCTGACGGAAGTTTTTAAACCGCAGTCATGCCCCCAGGAGCCTCTGCTGCCGTTTAATGAGGCCCTGACGGATGTCCTTCTGGGCACCTGGTCCAGGCCCGCTTCTGGTGCGCCGGTTGACCGGAACGTTGCCAGGCGTCACCGTCCCTGCTCGGACGACCCTGCCTTCCTGTCCACCCATCCCTCCCCGGAGAGTCTGGTGATCCAGGCCTCCACTTCACAGTCCGCATTTCCGTCGGCTCCGCCCGACCGGGAATCAAAGAGGTACGACCAATTTGGAAAAAAAGTGTTTTCCTCTTTGAGCGCTGGACTGCGGTCTTGTAACACCGCGTGCCTCTTGGGCCGCTACACCCACTCCCTGTGGGATACGGTCGAGGAGTGTTTGCCGCAATGCCCCCAGGAAGTGCGGGACAAGCTCACCCGGGCCTTGGTTGAAGGCCGGGATGCGGCGCGGTACTCGATCCGTTGTGGTCTGGACACCACGGACTCACTGGGACGGGCCATGTCCACTACGGTGGCGATTCGTCGCCATGCCTGGCTGAGATCTGCCAACTTCTCACCAGACGTCCAAAATACACTTATGGACATGCCATTTGATGGCAGTCGCCTGTTTGGTGACAAAGCGGACCACGCGCTGGAGCGCTTCAAGGACTCCAGGGTCACGGCCAAGTCCTTGGGTCTCTCGACCCAGCGCCAGCAGACGGGTTCGTTTCGGCCCTTTCGTGGCCAAGGGAGGGGAGGTCCCACACGTGCTGCCAGCCACGCGGCGCAGAGCGCTCCCCAGCGCGGTGGCGCCCGTGGTTTCCGCCGTGGTGGCGGTAGAGGCCAGCGTCGTGGTCAGTCCACGCCTCCCTCCGCTGCGGCATCCAAGCCTTCCTAGTCCGAGCTTTCGGGCTCACGTGACGCCAGTGGGTGGCAGGGTTCGCCATCACCACTCCCGCTGGCGCGCGATAACATCGGACAGGTGGGTGCTGCAGCTTGTCCGAAGGGGCTATGCCCTCCCCTTCGAGTCCACTCCTCCAGCCATGCCACCGCAGAACCACCGTGTGTCGGGGGACCACTTGACACTTCTGCAGGAGGAAGTTACGGCCCTCTTGGCCAAGGGGGCCATCGAGCGCGTTCCTGGGCCAGAAGTAGGGTGTGGTTGCTACTCCCACTACTTTCTGGTACCCAAGAAGGACAAGGGAGGCCTGCGTCCTATCTTGGATCTACGGAACGTCAACGGCTTCCTCCGGAAGGAGAAGTTCAAGATGTTGACTTTGGCTCAGGTCTTGGCTGCTCTAGACCCACAAGACTGGATGGTAGCGTTGGACTTGCAGGATGCGTACTTTCACATCCCCGTCCTGCCGGCCCACCGGCGTTACCTGCGGTTCACGGTAGGCCACGGGCACTTTCAGTTTATCGTGCTCCCATTCGGCCTTACCAGCGCCCCACGGGTGTTCACGAAAGTGATGGCGGTGGTCGCGGCTCATCTGCGCCGGTTAGGGGTTTCAGTCTTCCCCTACCTCGACGACTGGCTGTTGAAGGCGGGCTCGCCCCAGACAGTCGTCCACCACCTTCAGATGACGGCAGACCTCCTGCACGAGCTGGGGTTTTCCATCAATGTGCCGAAATCACACCTGTGTCCCTCTCAAAAGCTCCTTTTCATCGGAGCGGTTCTCGACTCGGCGCAGTTTCGGGTTTATCCTCCGGAACGGCGGGTCCGGGATATTCAGGCTCTGATTCCCATCTTTCAGCCGTTGTCCCGGGTTTCGGTCAGGTTGACGCTGCGGCTTCTGGGGCTGATGGCCTCCTGCATCCTTCTGGTGCATCACGCCAGATGGCGGATGCGGGCTCTGCAGTGGGACCTGAAGTTTCAGTGGGCCCAGCATCAGGGCAACCTATCCGACCATGTCCTGATCTCGGAGGGCACTGCGAGACAGTTGCAGTGGTGGCTTACGGACCGCGATTGGGTCAGGGGCAGATCCCTCTCCCTTCCCCAACCGGAGCACGTGGTTGTGACGGACGCGTCCCTCCAAGGCTGGGGTGGCCACTTGGGAGAGGCGGAGATCAGAGGCCTCTGGTCTCCGGCGGAGTCCCGGCTCCATATCAACATGTTGGAGCTGCGGGCGATTCGCCTAGCACTGAAGGCATTCCTCCCCTTTGTCAACGGGAGTGTAGTGCAGGTGTTCACGGACAACACCACCGCCATGTGGTACTGCAACAAACAGGGCGGTGTGGGGTCGTGGACCCTTTGCCAAGAGGCTCTGCGCCTCTGGCAATGGCTGGAACGTCAGGGCGTGACTCTGACGGTTCAACACCTGGCAGGTTCTCTGAACGCCAGGGCGGACGAACTCAGCCGTCGGTGCTCGGTGGATCACGAATGGCGTCTGAACTCGGATGTGGCGAGAGGCCTCTTTCAGCAATGGGGAGAGCCTTGGTTAGATCTATTCGCCACAGAAGAGAACGCGCAATGTCATCAGTTCTGCGCGTTGGAGTTTCCAAGACGGCACTCGCTCGGCGACGCCTTTCGGCGCGAGTGGAGTTGCGGTCTGTTGTACGCCTTTCCGCCTATACCACTTCTGCCCAGAGTGCTGAAGAAGATCAGGCGCGACCGGGCCCAAGTTATCCTTGTGGCTCCGGACTGGGCTCGAAGATACTGGTATCCCGAGCTACTCAGCATGACAGTCGGTCCCTCGATCCGCCTGCCCCTTCAGGAGGACCTTCTGTCGCAGCAGCAGGGGACGGTCCTCCACCCGAACCTGTCCAGTCTCCACCTCCATGCTTGGAGATTGAGCGGCGGCAGCTGAGGCCATTTGACTTGCCTCCTGAAGTCTGTGATGTAATTCTGGCAGCCAGGCGTCCCTCCACGAAGTCGGTATACGCCTGCCGGTGGAACAGATTTGTGGCATGGTGCACAGCAAAGGCTGTGGATCCCCTTTCTGCCCCTCTGTCTGAGGTTCTCCTCTTCCTCCTTTCCCTTGCCCAGCAGGGCTCTGCTCTGGGCACTATCAAGGGCTATCTTTCTGCCCTTTCCGCCTTCTTGAGGCTACCTGATCAGCCATCTTTATTCAAGTCCCCTATTGTGTTAAGATTCTTGAAGGGCATCACGCACATGTATCCTCCAACTCCGTTCGTGATGCCTCAGTGGGACTTGAACCTGGTCTTGACTTTCCTGATGTGCGCTCCCTTTGAGCCCCTTCATTCCTGTCCTCTCCGTCTTCTCACCTTAAAGACGGCCTTCCTGGTAGCCATCACCTCTGCCAGGAGAGTGAGTGAGCTCCAGGCTCTTTCTATTCAACCTCCTTTCTTGTCTGTTCATCCTGATAAGGTGGTTCTTCGGACTAGACCTTCTTTCCTGCCCAAGGTAGTCTCTGCTTTTCACATTGGGCAGTCCATCACCTTGCCCTCTTTCTTCCCGCCTCCGCATCCTTCAAAGGATGAAGAGCGGCTCCATCGTCTGGACCCAAAACGTGCGCTTTCATTCTATATGGATCGCACACGCCAGTTCCGGGTGGATGACCAACTGTTTGTTGGCTACGTGGGTGAGAAGAAGGGAAGGGCGGTACAGAAACGGACCATCTCTCGGTGGGTCGTACTGTGCATCAAAGCATGCTACTCTTTGGCTCGGAAGGAGCCTCCTGTTGGGCTGAGGGCCCATTCCACTCGGGCCACGGCGGCTACTACTGCCCTGGGCCGGGGAGTCCCTTTGCAGGACATTTGCCAGGCGGCCACGTGGGCCTCGCTGCACACCTTTGCGAGGCACTACTGCCTGGACAGTCAAGTCCGGAGGGATGGCTTCTTTGGCCGTTCGGTCCTCCAGGACTTTCTGGTGTAGGTTGTATTGGTTCGCAGACCCACCACCGGGGTTGGTATTGCTGGGGTATCTATTCTAAGGTAAGGAATCTAATACTAACCTGTTTCTTTCAGATGAACAAGTTACTTACCTTCGGTAACGATATATCTGTAAGAAACAGTAGTTAGTATTAGATTCCTTACCGCCCCTCCCATCCTCCCCGTTCTGCGAACTGATACCTAGGGTTAAGGACATCCCTTTCAGGGCCCTAGTTTTCAAATGGCACCAGTGTTGGTTCTCACATGGCTCTGCGTGTTCTGGCGCGGAAAAGCTGTGTGCAAAGAACTGACGTCAGCGCGCGGAGGCGGCGTCTATATACTCCAGCGACGTCATCACGGCGCACGACGCCGACGACGCGGAGCCGCAGGGGACGCCTGCAGACGACGCCTACCGACGCGCAGGGGTACTGCTACGCAAAAGTTTCCGGATCCAGACTGACGCCTGGGGATATTCTAAGGTAAGGAATCTAATACTAACTACTGTTTCTTACAGATATATCGTTACCGAAGGTAAGTAACTTGTTCAACAGTCCTGAATGGTAGCCAGCAGCAACAGTTCAATTTCAGTCTTTACCGCATACTCGACGCGGTCACAGCTTCACAAGCAGTAATCCTTGTACTCCACCGGCCATATCCTTCAGCAACGAGGCAGTGCGGGAGCTTTTTCAGTCTAAACGCTCCACCTTCTGCCAGATGCTCTCGCACCTGTTAGCGGCTGCTTGGTGTGCGAGGGCAGACTCTCCCAAAGTATCCACGCTCGAGAAAATAATCACCAGCACTCACGGGGGTAAATCCCTCTTTGGATTTAATGGAACACAAAATCAACACAACAAACCTGTTTCAGCTGCACGCCTTCCTCAGTGTTGGCTGCCGCCGTGTTCAAACCTCGTCATATAAACATCGTAAACGCAATTATCACCAAAGCTAAGTGAAGGTCAAGCAAAGAAAACCCTTGAGACGTCAGGATATCCAACCCACATTGTGTCATGTTACGATGGTACCCAGTAGTTACACTTCAAAGTGGAACCTCGCAGCTCTTAGCAACGCATTGTGATAGCCTGATCGTACAAAGTACGCGCAGGACAGCTTATATTAATTTGCATAATCATTACACATATAGATATGTCAATGCGTCGTGATTTTGCCCTGAATAGGATAACTCCCTCTGGCGCTCACAATTTTAAAGATTTTACAGAACCTCCCACATGTCACACATTAGTGCCTTGGATGGGCCATATACATTTTAACATTTTAAAGAACCTCCCACATGTCACACATTGGTGACCTGGATGGGCCATGTACGTAGAGACTCCAATGATCTCTGCATCAGAATATCAATGTCATTAGTTGTGCCCCCGGGATGTGCCTGCTCTCTTCAGCTTTGTCAAGCTTTCTCATGCGTGGATATATATATATATATATATATATATATATATATATATATATATTCACTGAAAAAAACATAGGTTTTACACACGTTATAGTTAGGAAATAGCATTTACAAAACCTACGAAATTCACTGAAAAAACCATAGGTTTGACACCAGTTATAGTTAGCTGGAAATTTTACTCGCATAAAACCAATGAAATTCCCACGTTATAGTTAGTTGGACTCACTATAACTTGCGCGTGCAATGCACTGCTGATGACGTCACATATTACATCACTCATGACATGGTCAGTGACATCAGTCATGACATCACTGATGAAACTATCCAGTGAATGTGTGTCTTTTTAAAAAATAAATATGTGTTATATATGTATATGTAAAAGTTGATGGAAGAATAAATGTTTAAATAAGTGATTACTTGGATGTTTTAAAAAAAAAAATTGATTGGTTAACTGGTTTATTAAGTGTATCTTAGTGAATACATATATTAGAGTGTAATGTTTAAATATTTAAATATATGTATTAGTGTTTCACTTTGTGTATAAGTGGTTGCATGGGTTGGTGAGTAGCTACATGTGTATGTATATGGGTTATTAGATGTTTTTGTTAGTATCAGTATGAGTGTTTGTATGGTTTGGTGGGGGTATTACTTAACACATAGATGCATGAATGACTGACTCTCTCTTTGTATGTGTTTTGAAGACAGCATATGTGCAGGACTGTATGGGTGGAAGAGTGTGTATATGTGTGTGTTAGTGAGTGAATGACTGTCTCACTAGTGTCTTTATCAGTAACTACATATGTTTTAATCTAATATATGTGAATATTGATGTATATAAGTGAGTATATGTGAGAGAAAGAGATTGTAAGAGTTCCTGTTTAGATAAGTATGTGTTTCTATAAGTGATTGTTTAAGAGAGTAAGTATGTGTAAGTTTCCATAGAAGTAAGGTGGTTGTGTGTGTATCTGAAAGAGACACGTTATTATTAGATTCCTTACCTTAGAATATCCCCAGGCGTCAGACTGGATCCGGAAAATTTTGCGTAGCAGTACCCTTGCGCATCGGTAGGCGTCGTCTGCGGCTCCGCGTCCGTCGTCGGCGTCGTGGGCGCCGTGATGACGTCGTCGGATTACTTAGACGCCGCCTCCGCATGCTGACGTCAGTTCTTCTTTTTTCCGCGCCAGCAAGCGCAGATCTGGAAAAAGCAGTAACCCTAGTCATTTTTGACTAACTTTTTTGATCCTTTTTGAATCCTGTTTCGAGTCTTTACGACTCCGATCGGTGCCTTAGGGATGCCCGGGTTCAAGCCTTGTGATGATTGCGACCGGCTGATGTCGGTCACGGATCCTCCCCGCGTCTGCTTGTCGTGTCTGGGCGTCGACCACGACGACAAGGCCTGCTCCGACTGTCGGGCCCTCTCTTCGAAAGCCAGGCGGGAGCGGTCCCGTAGGCGCCTCGAACTCCGACAGTCGGTCCCGCGCCGTGAGAGGTCCCGTTCCCACGGGAGGTCGAGGGACAGGTCGCGGGCCCGGAGCCACCACAGCTCCGAGGGTAGGCCTCACTCCTCCGGGTCGAAGTCGTCGTCAGGTAAGAGGCACAAGAAGTCCAAGCGGCGTCATCGCTCCTCGGACTCCCCCCGACGCTCGCACGATGCGGCCGGGGGTTCGGGTGACACCGCCCACGCGGCTCCGTCGGGGCCGCGGGCGCCGCGTCCGGCTCCATACCCTCCGGTCCCTGGGCTGAACGCGTCGCCGGAGGAGATCGAGCGTTTCCTCATGGCCATGAGGAAACTCTCTCTTCCGACGGGTTCGGCGACGCCTCCGGGCCCAGCGGACCCGTCTGGGAGTCCTAGCGGATCGGCGCCTCCGGCCCCGATGCCGTCGGGTGCTTCGGTCCCGACGCCGCCGGCGCCTTCGGGCCCGGCGCCACAGCTCCCTGTTATCCCGACGCCACCGGTGCCTTCGGGCCCGGCGCCGAGGGGTCCAGTTGTTCCGACGCCGCCGGCGCCTTCGGGGCCGGCGCCGCAGGACGCCGCTGACCCCCCTTCGGGATCTGGTTCATCGCCGGTGGATCTTACGACCTCCCCGGCGTCGGACCCTCAGGTGTCGCCTCCGGCCGGCCCCGGTCCTATCCCCATTCCTGTTCAGCCGTCGGGACGGCCCCGATGGGCGCCGCTCCAGACGCCCTTGGGTGATTTTCACTTTTACGAACCGGCCCCATTAATTGAAGACCCTGAATCTCAGGAGATGGGTGAGGAGGAGGACTGGGAGGGGTCTGAGGACCCTCTGACCAGGGAGTGTCAGTCTCATGAGGACTGGTCAGGAGACCTTGGGGATGCCAGTGGCCTGGACACCTCTCCGGACACTGGTTTTGTCTCCCCTCCTACCGTGGCTTCGGAGGAGGGGGCTACATATAGTGTGGTGCTGATGAGGGCTGCCAAGGCCTTGGGCCTTGAGCTCCCCGTCGCGGCCGTGAGGACTAATCTCCTCACTGAGGTCCTTAAACCGCAGTCAAGCTCGGCCGAGCCTCTGCTGCCCTTTAATGAGGCCTTGACTGACGTTCTTTTGGGCACTTGGTCCAAGCCCGCTACGGGTTCGCCCGTAGATAGGAACGTGGCCAGACGCCACCGCCCAGCCCCGGGCGACCCATGTTTCCTGTCCACCCACCCCACCCCCGAGAGCCTGGTCATCCAGGCCTCCAATTCCCAGACCGCATTCCCGTCGGCCCCGCCGGATCGGGAATCCAAGAGGTATGACCAGTATGGGAAGAAGATCTTCTCATCCCTGAGCCTCGGCCTGCGGTCTTCCAACACCGCCTGCCTCTTGGGACGTTACACCCACTCAGTGTGGGATAAGGTCGCGGAAGTGCTGCCAGAGTGTCCGTTGGAGGTACGGGCCAAACTCGGCCAAGCCCTTGTGGAAGGCCGGGATGCAGCGAAATATTCGATTAGGTGTGGGCTGGATACCACCGACTCGCTAGGCAGAGCGATGGCTATGACGGTGGCGGTCAGACGCCACGCCTGGCTGAGATCCGCCAACTTCTCGGCAGATGTCCAGAACACTCTTATGGACATGCCGTTCGATGGCCGTCGCCTCTTTGGCGACAAGGCAGACCACGCGCTTGAGCGTTTTAAGGACTCCAGGGCTACGGCCAAGTCCTTAGGCCTTTTGGGCCAGCGCCAGCAACCGGCTGCCTATCACTCCTTTCGTGGCCACGGAAGGGGTGCGCCCACACGCGCCGACAGCCACGCACCGCAGGGCAATACCCAACGCGGTGGCGGCCGTGGGAACCGCCGTCCGGGCGGCCGGGGGCAACGGCGAGGTCAGTCGACACCTTCCCCCGCAGCATCCGCCTCAAAACCCTCCTAGTCCGTGCTTTCAGGCCCATGTGACGCCAGTTGGAGGCAGGGTTCGCCATCACCACCTCCACTGGCGCACCGTCACTTCGGACAGGTGGGTGCTGCAAATCGGCCGAAGGGGCTACTCCCTCCCCTTCGAGGCGACTCCTCCAGCCATGCCACCGCAGAACCACTGTGTATCGGGGGATCACTTGCGACTTCTGCAGGAGGAAGTTACGGCCCTCTTGGCCAAGGGGGCCATTGAGCGCGTTCCTGGGCCAGAAGTAGGGTGTGGTTGCTACTCCCACTACTTCCTGGTACCCAAGAAGGGCAAAGGGGGCCTACGTCCTATCTTGGATCTACGGAACGTCAACGGCTTCCTCCGGAAGGAGAAGTTCAAAATGCTGACACTGGCTCAGGTTCTTGCTGCCCTGGATCCAGGAGACTGGATGGTAGCGTTGGACTTGCAGGACGCTTATTTTCATATCCCCGTCCTGCCTGCCCACCGGCGCTACCTGCGGTTCATGTGGGCCACGAGCACTTTCAGTTTACCGTGCTCCCCTTCGGCCTTACAAGCGCCCCACGGGTGTTCACGAAAGTGATGGCGGTGGTCGCAGCTCATCTGCGTCGGTTAGGGGTTTCAGTCTTCCCCTACCTCGACGACTGGTTGTTGAAGGCGGGCTCGCCCCAAACAGTCGTCAGCCACCTCCAGACGACGGCAGACCTCCTGCACCAGCTGGGGTTTTCCATCAATGTGCCGAAGTCGCACCTGTGTCCCTCTCAGAAGCTCCTCTTCATCGGAGCGGTTCTGGACTCGGCGCGATTTCGGGTTTACCCACCCGAACAGCGGGTCCGGGATATTCAGGCTCTGATTCCCATCTTTCAGCCGTTATCCCGGGTCTCGGTCAGGTTGACGCTGCGGCTTTTGGGGCTGATGGCCTCCTGCATCCTACTGGTGCATCACGCCAGGTGGCGGATGCGGGCTCTGCAGTGGGACCTGAAGTTTCAGTGGGCCCAGCATCAGGGCAACCTATCCGACCACGTCCTGATCTCGGAGGGCACTGCGAGACAGCTGCAGTGGTGGCTTACGGACCGCGATTGGGTCAGCGGCAGATCCCTCTCCCTACCCCAACCGGAGCACGTAGTTGTGACGGACGCGTCCCTCCAGGGCTGGGGAGGCCACATGGGAGAGGCGGAGATCAGAGGCCTCTGGTCTCCGGCGGAGGCCCGGCTCCACATCAACCTGTTGGAGCTCAGGGCGATTCGTCTAGCACTGAAGGCATTCCTCCCCTCTGTCCGAGGGAGTGTAGTGCAGGTGTTCACGGACAACACCACCGCCATGTGGTACTGCAACAAACAGGGCGGTGTGGGGTCGTGGATCCTTTGTCAAGAGGCTCTTCGCCTTTGGCAATGGCTGGAACGCCAGGGTGTGACCCTGGTGGCTCAACACCTGGCAGGTTCTCTGAACGCCAGGGCGGACGAGCTCAGCCGTCGGTGCATGATGGATCACGAATGGCGTCTGAACTCGGACGTGGCGCAAGGCCTCTTTCAGCGATGGGGAGAGCCTTGGTTAGATCTATTCGCCACCGAAGAGAACGCGCAGTGTCATCAGTTCTGCGCGTTGGAATTTCCAAGGCGGCACTCGCTCGGAGACGCTTTTCGTCGCGAGTGAAGTTGCGGTCTGTTGTACGCCTTTCCGCCTATACCACTTCTGCCCAGAGTGCTGAAGAAGATCAAGCGCGACCGGGCCCAAGTCATCCTTGTGGCTCCGGACTGGGCGAGAAGGTACTGGTATCCAGAGCTACTCAGTATGTCAGTCGATCCCCCGGTTCGTCTGCCTCTTCAGGAGGACCTTCTGTCGCAGCAGCAGGGGACGGTCCTCCACCGAACCTGTCCAGTCTCCACCTCCATGCTTGGAGATTGAGCGGCGACAGTTGAGGCCATTTGACTTGCCTCCTGAAGTCTGTAACATCATTCTGGCAGCCAGGCGTCCCTCCACAAAGTCGGTATACGCCTGCAGGTGGAACAGATTTGTGGCATGGTGCACAGCAAAGGCTGTGGATCCTCTTTCTGCCCCTCTTTCTGAGGTTCTTCTCTTCCTTCTTTCTCTTGCCCAGCAGGGCTCTGCTCTGGGCACTATCAAGGGCTACCTTTCTGCCCTTTCAGCCTTTCTCAGGCTACCTGATCAGCCTTCTTTGTTCAAGTCCCCTATTGTAAACAGATTTCTTAAAGGCATCACACACACGTTTCCTCCTGTTCCGTTTGTGATGCCTCAGTGGGACGTGAACCTGGTCTTAACATTCCTGATGTGCGCTCCCTTTGTGCCACTTCACAACTGTCCTCTTCGCCTTCTGACTTTGAAGACTGCTTTCCTGGTTGCCATCACCTCTGCCAGGAGAGTGAGTGAGCTCCAGGCTCTATCTTCTAAACCTCCCTTCCTCTCTGTCCATCCGGACAAGGTCGTTCTGAGGACTCGTCCTTCTTTCCTGCCCAAGGTGGTCACGGCCTTTCACATCGGGCAGTCTATCACTTTGCCAACCTTCTTTCCGCCACCGCATCCCTCTAAAGAGGAAGAGCGGCTCCATCGTCTGGACCCAAAACGTGCGCTCTCATTCTATTTGGATCGCACACGCCAGTTCCGGGTGGATGACCAACTCTTTGTTGGTTACGTGGGCGCTAAGAAGGGGAAAGCGGTATACAAGAGGACCATCTCCCGGTGGATCATCTTCTGTATCCAGGCATGCTACTCCTTGGCTAGGAAGGAGCCCCCTGCTGGATTGCGGGCTCATTCTACCCGAGCCACGGCTACTACCACTGCCCTGGGCAGGGGTGTGCCCTTACAAGACATCTGTCAGGCAGCTACGTGGGCATCGCTGCACACGTTTGCAAGACACTACTGCCTGGACAGCCAAGTCCGGAGGGATGGCTTCTTTGGCCGTTCCGTCCTCCAGGAATTTCTGGTGTGAGTATTGGTTCGCAGACCCACCACCGGGGTTGGTATTGCTGGGGTATCTATTCTAAGGTAAGGAATCTAATACTAACGTGTCTCTTTCAGATGCACAAGTTACTACTTGTGTAACGATATATCTGTAAGAGACATTAGTTAGTATTAGATTCCTTACCGACCCACCCATCCTCCCCGTTCTGCGAACCGATACCTAGGGTTAGGGTTGTCCCCTTCAGGGCCCTAGTTTCACTGGCACCAGTGTTGGTTTTTTGGCATAGCTCTGCGTTTCTGGCGCGGAAAAGCTGTGTCTAAGAACTGACGTCAGCACGCGGAGGCGGCGTCTAAGTACTCCGACGACGTCATCACGGCGCCCACGACGCCGACGACGGACGCGGAGCCGCAGACGACGCCTACCGACGCGCAAGGGTACTGCTACGCAAAATTTTCCGGATCCAGTCTGACGCCTGGGGATATTCTAAGGTAAGGAATCTAATACTAACTAATGTCTCTTACAGATATATCGTTACACAAGTAGTAACTTGTGCGTATAGCTGTATATGCAAATAAATGGATGTTCAATAGTTTATTTGCATGTGTGAATATGTGTGAGAGTATCTTTTGGATGACTGTCGGTGTGTAACAGGATGTATAGGTGTATCACTACATATCATGAGTGAGTATATGTACGAGTGACTATATAGAACTGTTGATCAATGAGTGGGTGTGTATATAGATTGTGGAAGTATTGAATTGGTTGTTGTAACTGGTATGGGTATCTCCATTTTTTTGGAAATTTTAGTTTCTATTTTTGAATATGTGTTTCAAGGGTTACATTACAGTGAAAAGAGGTCTGTCACTCTGTCACAAGGATGGTGTCATCAGTGATGTCATGACTGATGTCACTGACCATGTCATGAGTGATCTAATATGTGACGTCATCAGCAGTGCATTGCACGCGCAAGTTATAGTGAGTCCAACTAACTATAACGTGGGAATTTCATTGGTTTTATGCGAGTAAAATTTCCAGCTAACTATAACTGGTGTAAAACCTATGGTTTTTTCAGTGAATTTCATAGGTTTTGTAAATGCTATTTCCTAACTATAACGTGTGTAAAACCTACGTTTTTTTCAGTGAATTTCATAGGTTTTTTAAATGCTACTTCCTAACTATAACGTGTTTAAAACCTATGGTTTTTTCAGTGAATATATACATATATATATAAAATTTCTATGGCAAAATGAAACCCCTCATTTTGTTCCTTTTCAAATTAAATGTATTAAGTGTTACCACTTTATTCCAATCAAGATGACTTCAGGTGTGCCATACTTTTGTCATAAGTAAGACTGTTAGCGTTCTAGTTGTTCTTTAGAACACTCTGGGACATTCTGTCATTGGGCTATAGTTGGGCTACATCTGGCTGATATTTGGGCTACATTTGGGCTCTTTTGTCTCTGGGGGCCATCTTGGGAGACTGCATATCAGAATTTTGTTAATGAAATATAAGAGGATTTGAGAAGTCACTCAAAATGTGCCCTAATTTTTCTTTCTTCAGCACTAATCATAATTTCTATGGCAAAATGAACCCCCTCATTTTGTTCCTTTGCAAATTAAATGTTTTAAGTGTTAACACTTTATTCCAATCAAGATGACTTCAGGTGTGCCATACTTTTGTCATAAGTAAGACTGTTAGGGCTCTAGTTGTTCTTTAGAACACTCTGGGACATTCTGTCATTGGGCTATAGTTGGGCTACATCTGGCTGATATTTGGGCTACATTTGTTTTTTTTGTCTCTGGTGGCCATCTTTGGGCTACATTGGGCTCCATGTGGGCTCTCTAATATATATAGCCCAATGTAGCCCAATATATATTTTTTCAAAGTTAATTTTCTCAGCAACTACTGAACAGATTTACACCATTCAAAGAAAAGCGTAATCTGCCAGCCGTACTCTACCTTTCTACCAAATTTCTTATAAATCCATTCAGCCGTTCGAGCTGTAGCCGTGTCTAAACGTCCTATGGAAAATAACATGGGGAAAACACGTTTTGGGACCCCCCTTTTATCTCAGCCCCCACTTGACGAATCCCCCCCAAACTTTCAGGGAAGGAGCGGAGCGGAGCAGGCCATCTTCTTTGAGAAATTCGCAAAGATTCGTCCACCGGCGCCAAAGTTATTCTCAATAGAATGTTGCGGATTTCCTATGGAAACTAGGTCCTAACTATAACTACCTACTGGCGACCGCCAGTAGGTAATATATATATATATATATATATATATATATATATATATATATATATATACATACAAAACCCTTTCAGGCATAGAGTGACGCATAAATTATGCAAAAAAGGAGAGAACTCTGGGTAGTTCTCAAGTTTAGGTGGAAAGCAGCTCCTGTTAGAGCACTCTCAACACCAGCGACACTCTAGATCTGCTCACCTCAAATGTCTGTTTTTCTATGAAAGTTTTTAAGCGTAGGATTAGCACAGTGTTATCCACGCAGAGATAGAAAGTGACCAGGGGCCAGATGTAGGTAATTCTATTTTACCGATTCATAAATACCGAATTTTGCCTTGAAGCCCATAGGAATCATTGGGCATTACCGAATCGGTATTTACCGATTCGGTAAATACCGATTTTTGCAAGGGTGCAGGGGGTGTCACTTTGACACCCTCTAGCACCCCGAATACAGGCATGTGTGCCATGTGGCACACAGACATGCCCTAAGGGCATGTCTGTCTGTCACATGGCATAGGTGTGCATGCACACATGTGCATGCACACCTGGATTCGGTATTTTACCACCCAATTGAATTGGGTGGTAAAATACCGAATTGGTAAGGCCTTTGGGAATCAGAAGAGTCCCACCTACATTTGGATTTACCGAATCGGTAAAATTACCGATTCGGTATTTTACAGAATCGGTAAATTTACCGATTCGGTAAATTTACAGATTCTGTAAAATAAATGCACCTACATGCCAATTCTTAAATACCAGTCGGTAACGGCCGATTTCGCCGTTACCGACCCGTATTTAGGCTCCTACATCTTCAGAACCGTCTTTTGCCATTTATACAGCAAAGTCTTTAAGCATAGGACTAGTACAGTACTGTCCTTGCCGAGCTGTAAAATTATAAAAGCCATTTATCACTCCAGGCACAACACTACAGCCTTGAATTGGTAAAACACCAACTCAAGCCAACCTGAAATGAGCAAAAGCAACCCTTGACACAGTGTTTCGCTCTAATTAGAGCTCATCAGAGAAGTATAGCTTTGTTAAGACACAAGGGAGCACCCAGTATTAAGTCAAAACAAAACCCTTTCAGGCATAGAGTGACGCATAAATTAGGCAAAAAAGAAGGAGAGAACTCTGGGTAGTTCTCAAGTTTAGGTGGAAAGCAGCTCCTGTTAGAGCACTCTCAACACCAGCGACACTCTAGATCTGCTCACCTCAAATGTCTGTTTTTCTATCACAGTTTTTAAGCGTAGGATTAGCACAGTGCTATCCACGCCGAGATAGAAAATGACAAAGTCTTTTGCCATTTATACAGAAAAGTCTTTAAGCATAGAATTAGTACAGTGCTGTCCTTGCCGAGCTGTAAAATGACAAAAGCCATTTATCACTCCAGGCACAACACTACAGCCTTGAATTGGTAAAACACCAACTCAAGCCAACCTGAAATGAGCAAAAGCAACCCCTGACACACTGTTTTGCTCTAATTAGAGCTCTTCAGAGAGGTATAGCTTTGTCCAGACACAAGGGAGCACCCAGTATTAAGTCAAAACAAAACCCTTTCAGGCATAGAGTGACACATAAATTATGCAGAAAAGAAGGAGAGAACTCTGGCTAGTTCTCAAGTTTAGGTGGAAAGCAGCTCCTGTTAGAGCACTCTTAACACCAGCGACACTATAGATCTGCTCACCTCAAATGTCTGTTTTTCTATCAAAGTTTTTAAGCGTAGGATTAGCACAGTGCTATCCACGCCGAGATAGAAAATGACAAAGTCTTTTGCCATTTATACAGCAAAGTCTTTAAGCATAGGACTAGTACAGTGCTGTCCTTGCCGAGCTGTAAAATGACAAAAGCCATTTAGCACTCCAGGCACAACACTACAGCCTTGTATTGGTAAAACACTAACTCAAGCCAACCTGAAATGAGCAAAAGCAACCCCTGACACAGTGTTTCGCTCTAATTAGAGCTCTTCAGAGAGGTATAGCTTTGTCCAGACACAAGGGAGCACCCAGTATTAAGTCAAAACAAAACCCTTTCAGGCATAGAGTGACGCATAAATTATGCAAAAAAGAAGGAGAGAACTCTGGGTAGTTCTCAAGTTTAAGTGGAAAGCAGCTCCTGTTAGAGCACTCTCAACACCAGCGACACTCTAGATCTGCTCACCTCAAATGTCTGTTTTTCTATCAAAGTTTTTAAGCGTAGGATTAGCACAGTGCTATCCACGCCGAGATAGAAAATGACAAGGTCTTTTGCCATTTATACAGCAAAGTCTTTAAGCATAGGACTAGTACAGTGCTGTCCTTGCCGAGCTGTAAAATGACAAAAGCCATTTATCACTCCAGGCACAACACTACAGCCTTGAATTGGTAAAACACCAACTCAAGCCAACCTGAAATGAGCAAAAGCAACGCCTGACACAGTGTTTTGCTCTAATTAGAGCTCTTCAGAGAGGTATAGCTTTGTCCAGACACAAGAGAGCACCCAGTATTAAGTCAAAACAAAACCCTTTCAGGCATAGAGTGACGCATAAATTATGCAAAAAAGAAGGAGAGAACTCTGGGTAGTTCTCAAGTTTAGGAGGAAAGCAGCTCCTGTTAGAGCACTCTCAACACCAGCGACACTTTAGATCTGCTCACCTCAAATGTCTGTTTTTCTATCAAAGTTTTTAAGCGTAGGATTAGCACAGTGCTATCCACGCCGAGATAGAAAATGACAAAGTCTTTTGCCATTTATACAGCAAAGTCTTTAAGCATAGGACTAGTACAGTGCTGTCCTTGCCATTTTACAGCTCGGCAAGGACAGCACTGTACTAGTCCTCCAGGGGAGAGGCTTTCTGTAATATATATATATATATATATATATATATATATATATATATATATATATATATATATATATATATACATACATATATATATACATATATATATATACACACATACATATATATATATATATATATATATAAACATGCAGCTTTAATTTGACCAATTTTGTCATAAAAACAAACAGATAACGCACTACAATTAAAATACATTTCAATGTTAAAATATAGTTCTTTCCTTATATGAGAGAAGACCCATTGCAACATACAGAGATACGTTTATTAAAAGCACTGACCCAAGTAAAACAATTTTTCTCCAAGGGTCATTTTCCTAGTTTTCCTTAAATCATATAAAGCACAAAGGCTGTTAAATAATTAATTGATATGACTTGTTAAAAAAGGAAGGAAAGGAGAAATATAGCAGCCTTGTCTATCTTTTTTTAAGTTCAAGAAAATTTTATTGATGATAATAAAAGAGAGAACCAGGTGTCAAAACAGAGTACAATATGATGTTAAGATAAAAATTCTGAGCAAAATAAAGCGAACAGACAAAAACAATCAGTATAATAAAAGTAATCGGAGTTCAAAATGAAAGAGGGAATAAGGCATTGAAATAACACATGAACATGAAATATGACAAGCATGAAAACAAGATAAAGAATCAAACAAAATGGTCCAATGGAGAATAAGTGGAATGCATCAGGGCTAAGGTGGTTTAGAAACTTCCTGCTGGGAAGGCAGAGGGTGAAACAAGCGTGCACTACATGAGTCCAAATAAAGCGTAACGGGAGTCCATAAGATCATACGTTTAGTTGCCATACAAGCCGGGTAAACATAAGCAGTGTCGAGTCGGTGGTTGTGGCAGACATTAAACCACCACGCCTTGAAGGAAATCTTGGAGAAGTCTTTCCAATTAACTGTAATTTGTTGGAAGGCAGCGGCAAGTAATAGATCAACAATCTGAGGCTGTAGATTAACATCATCCCAACAAGGGGAAAGGCTTCCCATAAAAACATGTGTGTGGGAGAAAGGGATAGTAGTGTGGAAAATTAAGTTAATTTGAGCCCAAACTTGTAGCCAAAAAGTACGAACATGGGTGCATGAAAATAACATGTGAAATAAATCAGCTTGTGGTGACAAACAAGACCAGCATGTGTGGGGAGTGCTGGAAAAACGTTTGTGAAGGTCATAGGGTGTGAAGAGGAGTCTATTGTAAATAAAAAATAGAGTCTGAATGAGAGTTGCTGCTCTGGAGGATTTGCGAAGTTTGGTCCAGAGTTTGTCCCAGAAGGAAACCGACCAAGAGACGGATAAATCATGCTCCCAGGACTCCTCCGCCTTAGATTTAGGTCTCGGAATCTCACCAGCGTGAAGGTATCTGTAAATAGCAGCAGCTCTTGGTGAAGTACGTAAGAAGGAATGGAGAGTGGAAGTGGGAGTGGAAGAAGGAGGAGGAGGGCAAGGCCGGGAGAGGGCAGTGTATTTCATGAGGACAGCATCTTTAAGCAACTGGTATTTGCGTGCAAAGGAAGTGGGTAGGTCATAGAGGGAGCGAAGGGTGTCGAAAGACAAGAAAGAGGAGTGAGAAAAAAGTTGGGAAATCCACCGAAGACCTCGAGAGTGCCAAGATTTCCAAAAAAAGGGCCTGGCACGTATGAGTAAAGACGTGTTATGCCATATGGGGGAGGAGAGGAAAGCAGCAATGGTAGGAGGAGGTAAGTGCGTGGAAGAGAGGAGTAGTTTAGTGGTAAATCGATGGATCGGAGTGGAGATAGAAGTGGGTTTACGGGAGAAGGAAAGGAATTCAGCAAAGGAGAAGGGAGAAAGAAGGAGGCGTTCAAATTTGGTCCATAGAGGGCACGAGGACGCAGGATCTTGGAGCCACAAAGAAGCTTGCCTCAATTGGAACGCCTTGTGGTAGGCTGGGAAGTCAGGAAAATTAACCCCACCTTCAGTCTTAGGGCGAATCAGACGTACTAGAGACATTCTTGGTTTCTTTTTACTCCAGAGAAAGGACACTAGAGTAGAATTGATCTTTTTGAAAAATTTGGAGGGGATAGGGACCGGAATGTTGGATAGGGTGTAGAGAACAATGGGAGACAACATCATTTTTATAGTGTCAAGGCGACCCCACCAGGATAGGTAAAGGGGATGCCACTTAGAAGTGAGATCTGTTAATTTCTGAATGCATTTAGACATGCACAGAGAAACAGTGTCTGAGATGGTGGGGGTGATATGCATTCCCAAGTACTTAATATTGGAGGGTTTCCACGCAAAATTAGAGGTAGCAAAATCGGGTTTAAAAGTGAATTTAGTCAAGGGAAGGATCTCGCATTTGTCATGATTAAGTTTATAGCCAGATATTTGTGAATAAGCACGGACTTCACTGAGAAAGGCAGGAATGGAAACGGAAGGGTTGGAAACAAAGAGCAAAATATCATCTGCATAAGCAGCTAACTTGACGTGGGAATCTGATAGTTGGAAACCATGGATGGAGGGATGTTGACGGAGCTTGGAGAGGAAGGGTTCTAAGGCCAGGTTAAAGAGAAAGGGAGATAGGGGACAACCTTGGCGGACGCCTCTGTTTAAATCAAAAAAGGGGGATATTTGGCCATTAGCACAAACCGCTGCTCGTGGATGAGAATAAAGTAGCGAAATTAAGGAAATAAAAATAGGACCGAAACCAAACCAGCGTAGGGTGTGAAAGAGATAGGTCCATTCTACCCTATCAAACGCCTTTTCGGCATCCAGGGCAATGGCCGCTAGGGAATGGGGCAGAAGGCGAGATTGAGAAAGAACGTTGAAGAGGAGTCTGGTGTTGTCAGTGATGTAACGACCCTTGACAAAGCCCGACTGTTCCTCGCCCAAGAGGTCTGGAAGAAGAAGGTCGAGACGTACTGCAAGAGATTTTGCAAAAATGTTATAATCAATATTGACCAGAGAGATTGGCCTGTAATTCTTGCAGTGTTGAGGATCTTTCCCCTCCTTGGGTATGAGGCAGATGTGGGCATCTGAGAAAGAACCTGAGGAGGAACCCAGGGAGAGGAATGTGTCAATAAGGGAATGAAGTCTAGGGATAAGGAGGTTGGAAAAATGAAGAAAAAATTCTACTGTGAAGCCGTCTGGCCCAGGGGCCTTGTCTTTCTGGAGGATTTGAAGTGCTTTAAGAAGTTCCTGTTGGGAAATATCAAGTTCTAAGCGAGAAAGGTCAAGTGGAAAGTGAGAGGGTTTTTGAATGGAGGAAAAAAACGTGTCTAGAGAGTGGGAAGAGGGCTGAGTTTCAGAAGAATACAGTGTCTGGTAGAAGGTAGAGAATTCAGTAAGGATGTCGGCATCAGTGTGTTTAAGATTCAAATTGGCATCATAGATAGATTCAATATTCAATTTATTGTGTTTCACCTTGAGATAGTTAGCTAAGATCTTGCCTGCCTTATTTTTGCCGCCATAGAACTTGGCACTAGATTTTAGTAAGTACAAAGATGCATCTTCCGTAGATTGTTTGTTAAATTTCATCTTAGCATTAACCAAGGCGGTTAAAGTTTGCTGTGAGCGAGAAGTAAAATAAGAATGCTCCAATTTCTTAATGTCCAAAAGGATAGCCTTGGTAAAATCGCGAGCAGCCCTACGCTTTTTAGAAACAAAGCGGATAATGAAATCTCTTGCTGCCGCTTTATAGGCATCCCAAATGGTGTGTTTGGGGACAGGGGAGGTATCATTGATGGAGAAAAACTCGTTGGAAAAGGAGGTGAAGGAGGTAGTGAACTTAGGGTCCAAGAGGAGGGAGTTGTTAAAACGCCAGCGTTTGGGACCTGTTGATTTGGGTAAAATGTCTAATTGAACTAATGTGGGGGCATGGTCAGAGAGTAAAATCGGACCAATTTCCGCTTGAGTGAGAGTTTGGGCAATGTTGTGGGTAACAAAAACATAATCAATTCGGGATTGTGAATGGTGGCACGGAGAATAGAAGGTAAATTCCTGAAGGTCAGGATTGCAAAGGCGCCAAGCATCCGTGAGTTTGTGTTGGGAAATAGCTTGAGAAAAGGATTTATGAGATTTGTTAGGGATGAAATGCGTTTTGGAGTTCCTATCTAGAAATGGGTCTATGGGCTGGTTACAATCTCCCGCTAGTATGAAGTTATCATCAATGAATCTGGTGATGTGCCGGGAGAACGATTGCCAAAAAGTGGGATCGCCTGTGGTAGGGGCATAAACATTAAGGAGAGAAATTGGAACATTCTTGACAGAGAGTTTAGCATAAATCCATCGGCCCTCAGCATCTGACTCCTGAGCAAGCAAAGAGTGAGAAAGAGCCTTGTGACATAAAATAGCAACACCATTACGTTTGCCATCCCCAGGAGAGTAATAAACATCGCCTACCCAACTTCTTTTCAATTTAACAGATTCTTCAGCAGATAAGTGAGTTTCTTGCAAAAAAGCGATATCCACATTCAGACGAGCAAGGTGAGATAAAATTCTCTGCCGTTTGATGGGGGAATTAACGCCCCTTACATTCCATGTAATAATTTTCAGAGACATAGCAAATAAGGAAGGAAAGAAAAGTCATGAGAAGGAAAGAAAATGCAATAAGAACCCCGAAAAAGAAAAAAACCAGAGAAAATGAGAAAGTCATTGAAAGGCAATACAGTAGGAGGATAGAGAAAAGGGTGATGGAGAATACAAGAGAGCAAAAGAAGGAGAGAAAAAAGCAATTGAAAAGAGAAACATGGGAAGATAGACCATAAAGTAGCAAGAATGACAATGAGGAGATAATAAAAGAAGAGTTGTCGAAAAAGAAGAGAGAGAGACACCTGTAAAAGAAAGGAAATTATTGAACTGGAAGGAGAAAAAGTCAAAATAAGGAAAGTGAACATTCGGGAAAAAGGGGAAAACATACTTACGTAGGGTAGAGGCGGGAAGGAATGATCACCAGGGAAAGGAGACGAGAAGAAGGAGTGGGAGGGGAGCGCCAGGCAAAGGAAGCAAGCGTCCAATGCAAGCGAGCCAACAAGTCGAGGGGAAGACGCCACATATATGATAAACCTGCGAGAAAGAGGAAGGAAAAAACATAAATGAGGGAAACTACTGGAGAAAGAAGAAAACAGCACAGCGTTAGAAGGTAAAAAGGTGTAAAGGAATAACGGGAAGAAGAGAGAAATGAGATAAAACAACGATGCAAAACAAGACATCATAGAAAAACAGTAGGGAAGGTTACCGTTCTATCCAATAAGGATGCATGAGAGGGAAAAAAGAGTTAGAGGGGAACACAGAGATGGAAGACAGTAAGGTGCCTAGAAAAGGCAAACTATGAAACAGCAACTATCAACCATAAAACATGTGGAGTGAGTAAGACAATGAAGTCATATTAACAGGGTTCACGGAGGAAAAGCAGATGAGGTGCCAGAGAGATCCATGTCAAACGACTGTGCAGCATTCAAAAAACTTCTGAGACGAACAGGATCCTCATAGGTCGTGGTCTTGTTGTTGTGGGTGACTCTGAACAGGCAAGGATGAAAAAGGCCGTATCTGGCACCAATCGCACGCAGCTCTGGACGCATATCTAAAAAGGCTTTGCGACGACTGGCTGTGGCTTTGGCATAATCCTGTGCAAAGAAGAGGTTGGATCCTGACCATTGGAGTCGAGGTAGAGCACGGGCCGCTGAGATGACTTTGAGAAGATCAGTGTATTCGAGGAAGTACATGATGACGCCCCTCGGTCGGGAAGAAGGAGAAGGGTTGGAGGGGAGACGGCCTAGGCGATGTGCTCGCTGGATGTTGAGCATGGTACCCTCAGGCAGGTGAAGAAGTTTGGGCAAAAATGACTTGAAGAAAGCGATGGGATCGGTCCCTTCGCAATTTTCTGCCAGGCCGTAGAGACGGAGATTGTTGCGTCTGTTTCGGTTCTCCAACTCTTCAACTTGCTTCTGAAGAGAAGAAATTTGAGACTGCATATGAGAGACTTTGGAAGAAGATTCCTGGAGAGATGTCAGAGAATGTTCTACCGTGGTCACCCTGGCATCCATCTGAGACCAACTATCGGTAAGAACCTGCAATTTCGAGTTAGTGTCTTCCATAAAAGGTTTAAGGGCACGGATTTCCTCCAACAGGAGTTCCATGGAGACAGAAGAGGCTGATCCAGGTGGTGACGGAGGAGTGTTTTTGAGGCGCTTCACTGCAGTTTTCCCTGAAGGTTGAGCGGGTCGCTCCATGCTAGACTGCGACATCTCGTCGAGCACTTGAGAAGTTTCGAGGCGCGCCAGGGCTGAGAAAACTTTGGAGTTTTTGATGAAGACGTGTCGCGGAGTTTTGGGAGTGCGAGAACTTGCCTTTCTTTCCATAAAAAGGAGGTATTTGGAGGGCAAAAGTAAGGGCAAGAACAGTCACTGTGCGCCAATATACAGGCGGAGAAGCACGTTGGAGCTGCTGACCAAAAGATGGAAAGTAGGTTCAGAAGGGAAAGAAGCTGTTCGTGCGTAAACCAGGAATGTCCAGGAATGAAGCAACAGAATGAGACAAGAAGCAAGTCACTGGAAAAAATTAGCACAACAAAAAAGGAGGAAGAAAATCACCTCAGCCTGCAAATAAGGAAGTGCGGCACATTGTAGAGCTGAAAAAGTCCTTCAGAAGAGGAGCCTCATATAGGACGAAGAGCACGGTGGAAAAAGGTGCAGAGAAAATGAGCCTAAAAGCTCAGAGTTGCATCCATCCATGAAAAGGAAAACGCTCTTGACAGAGAGGAGGCTGCGCAGATATGTGCTTGCAGGTCAAATGGAGGAAAGAAGCACCAGTCCTCTAAGATGGCCGCCTGGGTTGAAGAGATGTGAGGGAAGCTTGGTAGGAGCTGAGGCCAAAAAGAAATAATAAAAGGAGAAAAAAAAAATTCGGCATCCTAGTGCTGGAATACGAAAATCATCTCACCAGGTGGGGCGCTGTAGCTGAGGAGCTCCACGGTGCTTTTGTCAGGCCATGAACGCAGGCGCCGCAGTGCGCGGTTTCCAGAGACAAGATGGCGGACGCGACTTCCAGTCAGCCGCGTCCGCTACAAAGTAGCGAAATGAAGCATTGCGGCGGTCGGGAAAGCCGTCTTCAACAGCCCGCTGGTGCCTGAAGGCTCTGATGCAGGATGAGCCGCGTAGCTGGTGAGAAGAAGTCGGAAGGCAAGGCGAAAACCCCTGCGGACCCGGAGCGCTCACATAAGAGCCGCCGTCCTCGCCGGGCGCTAAGCCACGCCCCCCGGGCGCTAAGCCACGCCCCAGCCTTGTCTATCTAAGGGAAACGGAAACCCATACAAGTAAAACATGATCAATCATCCTCAATTAATACAATATATTCAATATGTTTAAAGTAGATTTGGACAAAACAAGTCTATCTGTAGTGCAATACTATGCCTTGTGAGCATAGCCCTCGCATCAGAATAGAATGCAGTTAAGTAGATCATTACAATGGCAACTTTAAGGGACATGTCCAAACAACTAGTGCCCTCATGGTTTCCATCTCTAGGCATGCAGGAGATAAGAAGCTCAAATATACAGTGTGTTTAGTACAGAGCATGTGTTGCTGCAGTTGGTGGGGCAGTGTTTTCAGTTTATTTTTCTACAGCATCAAGAGCCACACCTTCCCCAAGAGTCTGGCAATAGCAAATGCATGCACTCATTTTAGATCTGGTCTAAGAATTCTGAGGGCTGTACAGCTACTTCATGTCCCCAGTTGTCTACACATAGTTTTGATCCATTTCTGGCAGAGACCTGTAAATCCTGAACAAACAAACATGACATGGCCGACAGATTCTTTAAAGCTATGGCATGTGGGGCACCGCACATGATCAGTTTGGGTCCATTTGCTTGTAAATGACTTCTAGGGCAGTGTTCAGACCCTAAATTGAAAGTATAGTTTCCTAGCTAAACAGGGGCGGCTCCTCCGCTTTGGTGGAGGAGCGTCACCCCACTTCTTTTAAGCAGTGAGAACCATAAAACGACAATAACTGAGTTATTTTCATTTTATATTTCGTGTCCTGCTGCTTTGCGGCAGGCGGGGCTGCTCTGCTCTCCTAGCAGGGCAGGGAAGGAGTGGTTTGCCCACTCCTAAAGTGCGCAATGACTGTTTGGTTCGCCCTCTCGGGCCGCCCAAAACTGTCATGTGCACTACTGTGTATTCCATGTAGGCTGCATTACAGCCTGCATGGAAAACATGCCCACCCCTCCAGCCCACGGCGCTCAGACCAATCACAAAGCTGTATTGCAGCGTTGTGATGGGCTTAGGGTAGGGAGCCTGGCTGCCTGCTTCCTGTTCCTGCCGGAGGCAAGAGAGCAAGAGCAGAGAAGACCTCGGACCGGGCCTCGAGGTAAGTTTTTAATTTGTTTTTATTTCCGATCCCCTATCCCCCCTGCGGCTAATTATTTTTGTTTCCAAAGCCTTCATCAGAATAACAATTGACAGAATCTGGCTTTATTGGCTAAGGTGTTCCTATCCATGTCGAGCATCAATGGCTTAAGTGGGGTGCTAGGTGATAAACGGGTTAAGTCCCTCAAAAACCTATGCTCAGATCTTATTAAGGAGGATATGTTGGAGAAGCCCCACAATTCTGATCCATATAAGACTGAACTTACTGCCTTGGATCATAGATCTGGAGCACTGGGGCAACATGTTTACTGAAGTAGCTGTTTTGTTCTTTTACTATAGCACCAGTGATCTGCCTATGTTTAAGGGCCATTATGTCACCTGGGGTTTCCATGAGGGTGCTAAGTATAAACTGAGCCGTAACATGCCTCTTGAGTGGCATGCCCCCAACTCCACTCTGCCCTTGAATGACTTGTGTTCTTTTAAAGACATAAACTTAGTTTTAGCAGAGTTGCTCTCTAGTCCACGTTCCCTGCAAAATTCCTCAAAACTGGATAAATCGTGCTGCAGACAGCTTGGTGTCTGTGAGATCAGCAATGTGTAATCCGTGAATAGTAATAATGGGGTTTTTATGCCAGCCAGAATGGGGGTGTCAATTGAAAAACTAGAGAGAAAATGGACAATGTCTTTAAGGGATGGAGAGTACAGGGTGGGGGCCAAGATGCACCTTGGCGGATAGCTTTATTGATAGGAAAACAATTGGTTAGTTCTCCTTGGCTGCCCCAACGAACCTGCACAAAATGTCCCTCGTGCATATGAATTAATAAGATCAAAACGTCCATGGGCATACCCATGTCCCTGAGGAATTTCCACAACTTTCCTTGGGGAACCAGATCAGAAGCTGTTTGAGGTCGACGAAGGCCACATACATGCTGCCCATGCCAATCTCCACAGTCCTCCAAAATAGAAGGAGGAATTGAAAAAACCTGGTCCACCATTGAGATTTTTGTACAGAAACCAGACTGGAACGATGAGATGATTTCATTATCAGTGATCCACTCCTGTGTTTTACCAAAACAAGTTGTGCAAAACATGTTTGTTTGCAATCAAACAGATTGGTCTGAAATCGCAAGGGAGAGATCACCTTTTTAGGTCTCGCCTGGTGTTGCAGCGCAAATCGCTGCTCGCTGGGCGAGAGATTTTGTAGGAGAGTAGATTTGAGAAGGGGACTTGAAACCCGCCCCTCATTTTCATTGGCTGGTGTCACAGTTTATGCTAAACTGTGGCCTGCCATTGGAAATTAGGATTTTTTGGTGATGGCCTTTCGCCTTTTCCTCCGGCCGATCCGGACTGGCTCGTTTGCTTTACGGCTGTCGCAAAGCACTTTCTTATCTTCATGGGGCCATTAAATAAACAAGCGCCAAGCTCGGCTGGTCGCAACAGTGTGAGCGAATGCAGAAAGTCATCGGGTGAACCCCCCACTGTGCCGACACAGCTCCATCTAGCGTGCTTTTAATCAAGGTGACAGTCTAAAAATGGGCAAACAGCTTCTTTGCAAATGCTTGTATTTTCTTATAGTGTATCGGGGGCCAGAAGCATCAACTATTCTTATTCCGCGTTTCAAAAAAGGTGAAAAGGGTAAAAAAAAAAAGTGGCAGATGCTTCCTGGTCGCCCTGCAGCATTTAGAAAGAACTATTGGCAGTGCGGACAGACGGAATTCTGATGGGACCCCATGCTCTGTGACAAGAAATGCCAAAAGGCTCGGAAGCCCTCCAACCCCATGTCACCTACATCTAATTTTCACCTCCAGCACTTTCTTACATTTGTGTACCCCTCCCTAACATTCAAACTGTCTCTACCAAGCTCCCTCACTTCTGTCCAAATTATACAATTTTCCCAGCCGTCAGTTTGCTATCTCCTCTCTCCCTGGCATCAGTTTTCTTACATCTAATCTGATTCTTTTGAAATGTAAATCATTTAAAAAGAAGTTAATGAACCATGTAAATCATTAAAATACTTTATGTTTGTGGGGTGCCTCTCGCAAAAGAGAGGTGTTCAGATAGTGCAGAAGGTTGAAAAGCTTGCTAGGAGAATCTGCGCCCAGTCTTCAAAGCCTGACACTGCTCTGTAAGCCACCTTCATTCTTGCGGTGACTTCACCTTCATCCTCACAATATCGGTAGAAGTGCTGTCCAGTTGATATTAGCATCTGATATTATGTTGTGGTGACGTGTGAAGAAGGCGGTGGAAAGCGACGAGCTGCATTGAATTTTCAATGTATCCGCATCCACGCAATTTGTAATCTTGGGCTAATCAGTTTGTCAACTCCCTCCTATCTCAGTAACATTGGTAGCGCGCATCCACGCAATGTGTAATCTTGGGCTAATCAGTTTTTCAACTCCCTCCTATCTCAATAACATTAATAGTGCCAAGAAGCAGGACACAATATGGTGCTGGGAACTATATATTTACAATTGCACATTAGCTTACAGTGCATCGGGTAAACTGTAGTGGATATAAAAAAAAGCTCCTACTTTTATAAATGAGGCCAGCCGGTAATATAAGGGATCCCAATGCCTGAGAGTTTGTTTCATACATAGAGCTGTCAGCGGGGTGATGTGCTCCCTAAGTGGAAGGGACCTCTTACTGGGGAGGAATTACTGTTCCATGCAGCCAGCATCAGTGCGCGGGAGGGGCGGGAGCAGCGCGTGCGTGTCATACAGCAGAAACAAGCGAATGACTCGAAACAAGTCATTAAAGAGCAGTGTCTACAGCGTCAGGGACGGGGGTGAGCAGCACGGCTCGGAACACTGAGGGAGGCAGGGGATAAAAGCAGGGCAGGATAGGGGCTGCACGGAGAACAGCAGATTGGAGAGAATTCAGGTTGGGGTGGGAGTGACGGCATCAGGAAAAGAGGGGAAGAGGAGGGGCAGAGTGTGAAGAAGAGTAAGCGTGATGTGAAGAGGCGCACGCGCCAGGGTGGGGGAAGGGGAAGAGAGGTGAGCAGAAGAAGTTGGAACCGGAGGAGAGAAATTGTTGGGTGAAGGAGAGATGGGACAGGTTGCAAAACTGTCTGAGATGGAAGAGAATAGACACAGAACGTAGGGGAAGAGTGGAGTGGATAGGAAGAGGAGCGCGCTAACAGTAAGATGACATGAGTGGAGACGGAGAGAACAGAGTGATGGAAGGGGTTGGGGTGAAGAGCAAATTAAGAGGTACGAGGGAGCGGGTAAAATGAGGGCACTAGACTGGAGACAGCGGTGAAGAGTGGTCCCACAAGGGGTTTAAGTGTGTTCCGCCAGTGCTCAGCATTGACAGTAATAACAAGCATTGAAAATGTAATAGGTCTCGCCTTTGATTAAGTAAAAACCATTTGCTTTCCTAATGATATTGTATAGCAAAGCAAATGGTTTTAACTTAATGAAAGGTGAGACCTATTGCATTTTTTTTTTAAAACTCTTTATTCATGGCTGTATCAGAATCACATTTTACAGAAGAACATATTGACATCTATCAGCCTTTTCACGTTTTCTTAATCATAACTATCGGCAATTGAACAAGGATGTGCCGTTTCTCCGCCTTATTATCTCAGGTGGAACAGTCGAAATTGTCAGTAATCTTTCACATGCACCTTACAATATTGCCTTGTAAATTAACACCCTCCCACCCAAGTCCCTCCCACCCCTTCCGACTCCTATCTCTGTTCTCAGTTATACTCTACAGTTCTTGGTACCATGGCCTTATCCCACCTAGTGCAAAACAGACTCGTCCAGCTGGGCCTACCCGTCAACACAGCATTCTCGCCTACATCTCCGTAGTCCTCCACCCTGGTCCCTATGTGTACGGTCATGTGTCATTCGCTTGTGAGATTTCCAGGTCCACACCCTCCATTTACCTATTGCATTTTTAATGCTTGTTATGTATAGGAATTACCTCAGCCCCTTTCCTGGAGTCCCGTAGTGGCACTCCACATACAATGACATTTGCCAAGATGAGGATATACCTGGATCAGCAGGCTTGGTCCTGCAGGAACACATGCACTGGGATGCCATTTGGTCTTGATGCCCTACCTCTGGTAATTGCAGCTAGGGCAGAAATTACATTGGCTAAATCAAAATGGGGAGAAATTGCTGGGACAAAAGAGTCCGCTACACAAGGGACACTTAGCTCTATAACCACTGAAACAGAGAGAGGGCTTTCAGAGTAAAGGTTTGACAAGTTGTCAACGCAGACAGAAGGGGCAATGTTGTTGTATGGGGTTGGCGCACAACCATTTAACTAAGGCCCAGAATCTAATAGGGTCCTTACTGATGCAAGCCAGCTTCACGTCCTGCCACCTCCCATCATCCCATGTGCCAATTTATAGGAGTTCCCAGCCAGCTGTATCTACTGCAGGTTCTTCATTCTCAATGCCTTACCCAGCTGCCGGCATGATAACCTACACTCCCTATTAAACCAGGTTATGGCTTTAGAGGTCACCCTCTGGAGCTAGTATTTGGAACAGTAAGATGAGAAGAGATTTTCTTAAACAGTGTTTGGTGAATATCAGTAATTTTCTCTAAGCCTAGTACTCCAAGGGAACTTTCATACAATTGCCCTATCCAGGCTTGGTGAGCCTCATTTATAGCGCGAAAAATTTCAGGAGATTCTATTTCCTGGGACCATTTGATTTGCCGCAAGTCATTAATGGGGAGTATAGCCCTGGTAAAAAAAAACGAATTAAATGTATTTACCAACATGAAACAGAAGGATTTCATGAAGAGGTACAGTGGATTATGATCGCTCTCAATCCTGTTACTGACCTTCATGTCTATGAGAGATAGCCATAGTGTAAGCTCAATTAAGATATCATCTATGTGACGAGTGAAAGGAACCATTATAAGTGTTGGCCCCTATCCTGTCAGATTTGGTTGTGCCATTAGCTGATATTAATCCCAATTCTAGAAATAATGCCTTGAGCTGTAATGCTGCCTCTGTCCATCGTCATATGGGGGTAAGTCAAGCTGCGGAATGTCCAATACCTCGTAGCCCGCCTCTGTCAAGTTGACGTTGTCATTATCAAGGGGCTCATGCAAAGTGTTAAAACCCCCTGCTGTTATTATACATGAATTATTTTGCCGCTTTACCAGGTATTCCTCTAGGACCGTGGTACTCATAGTACGGCCCGCGGGCCGCCAGTGGCCCGGCAGGCCTTCCTTGGCGGCCCGCTGACATTGCAGGTAATTTACCAATGGCCCCCCACAGAGAGAGAGAGAGAGACAGACAGAGAGAGAGAGAGAGAAGCAAGAGAGAGAGTGGAGAGAGAGACTGACTGACTGACTGACTGAGAGACTGGCTGACAGAGAGAGAGAGAGAGAGAGACTGACAGAGAGAGAGACTGACTGAAAGAAAGAGACTGACAGAGACTGACTGAGGGAGAAAGACTGGCTGACTGAGACTGACAGACTGGTTGAGAGAGAGACTGACAGAGAGACTGACTAAGAGAGAGACTGACTGACTGAGAGAAATTCTGACTGACTGAGAATGACAGAGAGAGAGTGACTGTCTGGCTGAGAGAGAGACTGACTGACAAAGAGACTGACAGAGAGACTGACAAAGAGAGAGAGACTGAAAGAATGGAGAGAGACTGAGATACAGACTGACTGAGAGAGAGACTGACTGACTGACTGACAGAGAGACTGACTGACTGACAGAGAAACTGACTGAGAGAGATATAAAGACTGAGAGACTGACTGAGAGAGAGAACGACTGACTGAGAGAGAGAGAGAGACTGACTGACTGACAGAGATAGAGACTGGCAGAGAGAGAGACTGACAGAGAGAGAGAGAGTGACTGTATGAGACAGACTGGCAGAGAGAGACTGAATGACTGAGACTGACAGACTGACAGAGAGAGACTGACTGACTGACAGAGAGAGACAGACAGGGAGACTGACTGACAGAGAGAGAGAGAGAGAGACTGACATAGAGAGAGTGGAGAGAGACTGACTGACTGAAAGACTAAGATACTGACTGACTGAGCACCTGGGAGAGAGACTGACTGACTGAGAGACTACCAGAGAGAGAGAGACTGACTGACTGACTTAGGGAGAGAGAGAGACTGAGTGACAGAAAGAGAGACTGACTGACTAAGAGAGAGAGAGAGACTGACAAAGAGAGGCTGACAAAGAGAGAGAGAGAGACTGACAAAGAGAGAGACTGCCAGAAAGAGAGTGACTAAGAGAGACACTGTCTGAGAGAGAGAAAGACTGACTGAGAGAGAGACTGACTGACTGACAGAGAGAGAGACTGACAGAGAGAGCAAGAGACTGACTGAGAGAGAGAGACTGAATGACTGAGACAGAGAGAGACTGACTGAGAGAGAGACTGTGATGGAATTGGGGTCAAAGTGTGCATATAGCAATGCAATGCCCCTTGAGATTGCTATTGTCTGTTAATAAAAATTTACTATGAAAATGTGCTCTTTGTAGTTACATCTGCTTTTGAAATACAGCATTGTCGCACTGTCTAATGTTTTGAAACGGGTTTGATTTTTTTTACTCTATCCCCGCTCCCCCCAACTGACCCCGCCCCTCACTGACCCCACCCCTGCCGGTGCGGCCCTCGCTCACAAACCACACTGTAATTGTGGCCCGAAGAACGTTTGTGAGTACCCATGCTCTAGGATCAAGAAATTTGACTTCAGCACACAAAGATAGATGTTTATCCAGAACGATTCCAAAACGTTTCCTAAGTATGTAGCATAATAGTATTAATTTCTAATCCAATTTGATCTTATTTATTTATTTATTTTTACATTTGTGTTTTACTACTGTGCATTTTACTTGTGGGAGAAGAAACAGTAGGGATAAAAGGTCTGCACGTTTAAAGTCTGGATTCCTTGCTTCATAGCTATGCCTTCCCTGCTCATGAGATTGTCATGATGTTTGTTTCAAAACAGATATGCTGCGGGAGGGAATTCTAAAATGATAAGTCATGGATATGCACAGAACACCTCCCTTTTGCTTCTATGATATCTTCCAGGAACACTGCATCTCTTTTGGAAGTCCACCTTAAGCATCCAGTAGGTCGCCAGTGAAGTTACAATTGTGATAGGTAGTCTGGCATTATCGAGCATAGTCGTTGTACCTGTGCTATTCAAGTAAATACATTTCAGATTTTGTTAGCAACTGGATAGATCTTCTACAGAATGGATAACAGGGACCATCCCTGACACAAACTCAGTGGTTACATTGGTGCCTGAGGTTAGATATGTGACTGTACTCAATTGCTGAATGCTATTGTTCAGGGAAGATTTGAACCAGCTCAGCACCTGCCTTTTGTTAGTCCTGGCTTCTGAATGGGAGTGCAGTAAACTGCTAAGGTTCAAAGTGTTGAAGCTAAACAGAGGTTAGGAAGTATGAGGGAGAATGCAAGACCCGGGCCTGGAGTGGGTGTGCTCTTCTTACTTTGATACTACTGGTCTCAGTGCCTTTAAAGACACTAAACTCATTGTCAGCGAGCAGACAAATCAGCTTCAGGACAATGAAACTTCCACAGGCTATTTTTATACTGACCGTGGCTAGGCATAGCAGTTCAAAACTATGATATATGTGACAGGAGTCTTTGGGCTGGTTTTCAGGCTTTCTTTTCAGAATGTGTTTTCTTTTAGTAAACAGTAACCTTCGCACCAATTCTGTCACCTACTTCAGCTATAATCTGGTCGGGAATATCCTTGATAGCTAAATGTCACCTACATAAACATGATAGCCCACTCTTGGTGTTCCCAGTAACTCACACTTGTATAAACACAGAACAACACGTGTAATAAAGCAGATCCTTACAGGTCCACACAGAGCAGAGGATGTCTTACTGTTCTGTACACTTTTCACACTTCATCCAAAGTAATTTGCATGTAATAACTTTTTTATACTATGTTACCAGCCTTCACTAGTTTCTGTTAAAAGTTCTGGTATGTTTCTCAGCAGTTGGACCATGCCCATCTTCAAATAACCCAGCATTTAAGAAGTTTGAAGAGGGAGACTTCAGAAAATGAGCAGGCAGTATCCCCTATTACATCTCGTGATACACCGGCTGCACGCACAGATTCCAAAGAACCTTCTCACGGTCTTGACCAGGAGCTGGTACTTGCTAGGTAGGTAAATTACAGGTGATACTGGCCACCTTTTTAAAAGCTTGTAATTGTGGAAAAGGGTAGAAAATATGTATTTAGTCTCTTGACTGTTGTCTAGTCACTCAAGTCACATATCAAAACACCAAGGGCATGCAGTTGTTTTGTTGTTCCGACACACAAATGGTGCTAGGAGGAATGCTTGTATATAGTCTAAATTGCTGCAAAACTGCTGACAATCATTCTGAGAAGCATCCCAACCCATTATTTTTCCAGTACTGGGTCTTTCATAGATTCACCTGCTTGAATCATTCCCCATCGTCAAAGTGGGAGTCCCACAGTGCCATAGTAAAGCAGTGTGTATCACTAGCCTAGGCTATAATGGCAATGAACACTCACTCACCTATCCATGTCCTGTTTAAAAAAGGACCAAGCTTCAAACCTTAACCAATCATGTGATAGCACCCTCTAGAACACTCCCAAGAGAGGTGATTCCCTCAGATTTTCATTAAGGGTGGGCGTAGTTCGCGAAGTAGCGCTACGCGAAGCTACGCGAAGTGCACTTCGCACTACGCAAACTTCATGTAGCACTACGCGAGCTGCGTAGTAGCATGTTTGCACTGTGCAAGATGCGTTTTCAATGATTGCACAGTGCGGACAAGCATCCGGCACTGTGCAAGCATTGAAAACGGCATCTTGCACAGTGCGAGCTGTAGTTTTCTGCTGCTCGAGTAGATTATTACTCGAGCGGCAGCTTTCTCAACGCGAACAGGTAGTTTCTCATTGAGAGCGGTCGCGAGCATGCGCAACCACTCACAATGAGAAACCTGACCTCCTCGCGTTGAGAATCTCGCTGGGATGTCATTTTGCTTGCTCGCGGTCGCGAACATGACGTTCAGGACCGCGAACAAGCAAAAAATGACCGCTGCACTACGCATGTTCGCACTGTGCTACGTGCTGCTCGCGTAGTGCGAAGTTGCGAAAACTTCGCAAACTCCGCGAGCGTAGCGTAGTGCTTCGCCCAGGGTTAATTTTCATTGCACATCATGTGTGAAGGGAGTCTCCAAGTGCTCATTTTTGTTCATCCAGATTTTGGAAAGCTACTACTTCTTCTACAATGTCTGTTACATTGAACAAAGCCCTTTTCAGATCCTGCAAGACCTGTGGAAAGAAAAGTTTACCTGTAGATGACCCACAAAAGGACTGTCTCTACTGCCTCTAACCACACGTACGGTAAAAGAGTGTAACACTTGTCATACTGTTTCCTCCAAAACCTTAAAGGACAGAGAGGGGAGGCTTCTTCTGTGGCTTCAGAAGACAAAAACTCAGAAATCAACCTCTTCTGAGGAGGACAGTGATACCTCTGCAAAGTTTCACAAAAGATAAAACTCCCAGAACCAAGGGACCCCTGAAAGCAGAAAGGCCCTCAAAACATCCCACAAGGCTAGAGAATCTCTGAAAATGAAAACAGAAAGAGAAACACAAACAACTCTCCTCGGAGGCAGACTCATCTGAGCCCAGTAGTCCATCTATTTGGGCTAGGGATCACCCGCATAAATCTTCTTCTGAACCGTCGACGTTGAGGTACAAGACTTATCCTTAAACCCTGTCAACGGCACTGTTACCGTCAACAGCAATATCGTCCACAACGACGACCGTCACCACCGCCTCGTCGTCAAGACTCTCAATGGCGAAGATGACGATTTCATCCATTGACACCCTGATTCAGCCGATGAGAATTACATCGTCGACAAAGACTCTGTTGAAGACACCGCCGACTACACCGTCGACATCAACACCATCAACAACGACCCCGTCATAGAGGACCCTGTCGACAGGGGGTGTAACGAAGGGGCCAGAAGCCTCAAGCCAATTGATGGCCTTCATGCCCATAACCATCCCCTCTACCACCGTTGATGATGATAAGAATTACAAAACTAACTAAAACTTCCTTGCAACCTGAAGTTACCTCCCCCGTCAAGGTTTCTCCTCTTCCCCCAAGTTATCTATTGGAACTGGAGAAGTCGGATGATGACGCCCTTATAAAGCAGCTCACAGCCCATCAGAGCTCCAAGTTAAGTACCAGGATGAGGAGAAAGCCATAGAGGAAGAACAATATTATGGCCATTATTCTGCTCCTCAGGCAAAACAGAGTCACTCCGAACAATATTATCAGTATTATACTGGCCAACAGCAAGAGAGGGATATACAGGCCATGTTGCAAGACTTTAGGAAGAGGTTTCCGGGTTCCCTGCAAGAACAACCAGTGGCTCCACCTCAGCCTACCTCCCCAGCAACTCCAAGGCCGATTCCTTCAATGTTCACACCCAGGATGACACCCACTTCTAACATATGGGCACCAACAAGAGACGACCCATCTTTAACAGATGACGATCAGGAGGAAGGTAAAATTCCAGACCCTCAGATTCCCCGTGATGAATAGGACAGTTATCTCATCCCCACCCCATCACCTCTAGCACCACAGCCAGTGGACTCTCCTCTGGAGGACATTGGAGGCTTTCACAACTTAATGAACCGGGATGCAACAAGCACCTCCCAATCTCTGTTGAACAGTCCAACTGCTTTCTATATGATTTTAAAGAGCAGACGAGAAAGTCAGTCAGAGCCATCCACTTTGTAGATTATATATGGGAGGAAGGCATTCAAAAATGAAGAACCCGGCAACAGTGGCACCGGTACTACCGCGCATTGATAAAAAACACAAGGGCCCCAGAAGATTCTCCCTCCGGCTTCACAGGACACCTCAAACAGGATTCAGTCTTCTCACAGGTGGCGCAACATTACTCTAAAAATCCTTCCACTCTCATATCTATACCACCAGGCTAAGAGGGCAAGCACGTGAACAATATTGATAAGAGGTTCTCTTCCAGTTGATCCTCATCAATAGTCATAAGCACTAAATAGTCCTGTCTACGTGCGGGGACCACGGAGCACATCAAATATATTATATATATAAATATTATGTGTGTGTGTGTGTGTAAAAATCTAAATGTACATAGTACATTTAGCACAGAAACACACACACACACACACACACACACATATGTATATGTATATATATATATATATATATATATATATATATATATATATATATATATATACCACGTGACTCTCCTTGAATCTCTCTCGGCGTCTCCGACCCAGCCTGGCCCCGAGCACACACCAGCAAACAAAGGGGGACGGACCACAATGATTCAGCTTCGGCAGATTTTAATTGAAGCACAGAGCAGCTACGCGTTTCTGGCAAGGTATGCCCTTGATCACGCCACAACATGAATGCATAACACGAAGCTATTTTTAAATGCAAATCCACAAGGAAACACCCCTCACAGTGACGTAATGTGTCATGTGACATAATTTTTTAGTGAAAAGAGAAAACATACTGCCGTTATTCATTCCTTGGATCACGATTTGACTTATAAATGTATTGCTGGATAAATCCACAATTAATGTTCACAGCCTGTAATGCGGATACATTCAACCTTATTCAAAATATAAGTCTATTTCTAGACCCACTTCTAACTGTATATATATATATATTCCAGCTCCCAACAAAGTAGATTTGACCGGCACTCTCGTTACTATAAATCTATTGAAGTTTTATTGGCGAAAAAAGATAACAAAACAAACGCGTTTCGGCAATCCTGCCTTTGGCAATGTCGACAGCCCCGTTGTCATGATGACCTTTAAACACATGATTGTTACATCGATTAGAAAACGGACAGAATAATACTACAAATCTATGGGCGCCATCTTAGAACATGTTATGGGACACCGTTTTTAGACTCTCTTAAACTGAATTACTCGTCCAAATACATAGTTCATTCAGCAATTCATATCGTGAATATAGTAAAAATCAGAGAGTGTAAATTAAATTCAATTCCAAGCTCATCCTCTGGACAATATTTACATTATATACATTTACGGCAATATTGCTATGTACATATTTACAGGGTAATTTGCGGGCTATTCAGTTCATTATATTACTCCTGCTCAATGCAATTCCTCGTTATATACAGGCGGACCTAAGCACTTAATATCGCCCTCGATGAGCTACGAATGGCTATTACTATCAAAATTGATAAGCTCCGTCTGTGGAGGATAGTTAGTCTTACTCTCCCCTCTCTGAATGTTTACCATGTCGTACAGTGTTGTTATATCGCCCTGAATGGGACTACAGTTGTTACACAGGATGTCGCTCTATTTCCAGTCCCTTCAATAAGTTCTCAACTGGCCCAACTAATCTGGTGGAGCAGTTACGTCCCTAGGTGTACAGCGAGGTCCTCCCCACTACTCAGGCCTCCCGGAAATTTGCACTGGAGGTCTATGATGAATCTTGATTCGAGCCTACTGAGTCTCTTCTCCCTGTCCCCTCCTCTAACATCTCTGGGGACATGGTCTAGGCAGTGAAATTGCAGCAGCGATCTATCTATCACATGGTGGCTGGCAAAGTGCAGCGCCACCAGATAGTTCGTGGCATTGCTGGAGATGGCTCTTTGGTGTTCCAGGACCCTCATTTTCACCTGGTTAATGGTGCTCCTCATGTATCTGAGGTTGCACGGGCAAGTTAGACAGTACACCACATATGTGGTACTGCATGTCATAAGCTTTGTGATCTTCCTCGCTGTTTTCATCCCAGGCACCTCAAATGCCGTACCCCTCTTACTGGTGGCACATGCCCTGCACTTCCCATGGGGAAAGAAGACTCGTAGATCACCCAAAGCTTGTTGTTGCTTCACTGCCCCCAAGTGACTTTCCACTAGGTGATCTTTGATGGAGCTCGATCTTCTGAAAGTGATGCCTGGTCTATCGGGGTGATCTTTCCCAATAATCACATCCGATTTGACAATGCGCCAGTTCCAATTCCTATTCATGATTGCCCTTTCCTCACTGGCCGCATTCAAATATCGGGTAATCATTCTAAAGTTGTTGGTCTCTACACTCTTTTTGTTTTTGCTTGCCCCCTGTATAAGGTCAGTCCTTTTCATTGTGAGTGCCTTCAAATGAGCTGCCTGTAGTGTTTTCTTTGAGTAACCTCTTACACGAAAGCGACCCAAGGTCTGAGTTGACGCTTCCAAGTAGTCTTCTGGCCTGGAACTATTCCTCTTGATCCTCAAGAGCTCCCCGTAAGGGATGCTCCGGATCAGGTTGCGCGGGTGCCTACTCATTCCATGAAGGACCCAGTTGCCTGCTGTCTCTTTTCTGTATAGTGCTGTATGCAATCTGTTGGCACTTACAAAGACTCTTAGGTCCAAGAAGGTTACTTGTGTGGTGTGGTGCTCATTTCCCCTGTGAACTCCAGGTTGAGATTGTTCTCATTAAGGCTGGAGGCATACTGCTTGGTTGATTCCATCAACCTTCTCCAAATTATGAAGAGGTCGTCGATGTAACAACGCCAACACACAACATGATCCACCCATTCTTCTACCATTTCGGCCCAGGCCGCCTGCTTCTCCCACCAGCCAACGAAAAGATTTGCATAACTGGGGGCGAAGCAGGTGCCCATTGCCGTGCCCTGTATCTGTCTGTACCGCTGGTCCTGGAAAAGAAAGATGTTATTATTTAAACAAAATAAACTCTTCCAGCATTCTGCTGTGTTCCGGGAACTTAAGCGGCCTCCCCCTCAGGAAGAATCTTATTGCTTCCAGCCCATCTGTGTGCCTCATGCTGGTATACAGACTGGACACGTCTAGAATGACCATCACGAAATCCGCTTCCCATTCAATGCCCTCATCTGTCTCAAAAAATCTTTTGTATCCCGTGTATACAAGGATAGCTGTAATACAAAGGGTAATAGGAAGTGGTCCACATATCTAGACCAGTTCTCTGTTAAGCCTCCTATCGAGGAGACTATAGGGCGTCCGGGTGGTCTAATGGCACTTTTATGGATCTTCGGTAGGTGGTAAAATGTTGAGATCCTCGGGTGCTTGTTTTGTAGGAACTGGTATTCTTCTGTAGATAAAATCCCCTTACGAAACTACTTCACTCACATGCTCTCAAATGCTTGTATGCTCTGAGTGTATTCTGTTTCAGTCACTTTGATGTATTTTGTTTCATCCCTCAGCTGTCTCAATGCTTCATTACAGTAGTTCTCCCTCATTTGCAGAACTATATTGTCCCCCTTATCGGATGGTTTCACAATGATCGTTTTATCACAGTTCAGATCTTTTATTTTTCTCTGCTTGTACGATAAATTCCATTTGCATGGGGGTTTATCCTTCATCCTCAGTTCTAGCAAGTCTCTATTGACGTTATCCGAGAAGATGTCAATTGTATCTACCGGTGTTTGTGGGTAGAATTTCGAAATTGGTTTGAGCAGGGTGGGTATGCCCACCTGTGCTATCCCATATACTTCTTGATCCTCCTGTGGATCACCAGTTGTATGAGAGCTCAAGCCTCCTCCCAGTCTTAATTCTTCCATAGTTGCCAGGGTTTCCAGGTCATTGATGTCTCTTCTGCTATATTGGTGTTCATCATTCTCCTTTGGCCCACATTCCTCATTTTAAAATACTTGTATAGCTTTAGGTTACGGATATATTTAAATAAATCTATCCTTGTCTGTGTGTATTCAAAATGTTCAGTGGGGCAAAAAGTGAGACCCATAGTTAATATGGATTCCTCCGTGTTTGTCAAATTTCTTGTGGACAAATTGACAAACGTTAGATTATTCTCCTTCATTTTGCGGTCCTGCCCCTCCTGTTCCTGGTGTTCGCAGTGCTTGCTCCGGTGTTTCCTGCCCCCTCTTCTCGTGACTTTGTGGTTTTCATCTCCGGCGGTCGTCCTTTTCCTCCTCTGATCCACGTTTGCCTGATCAGGCTGAATTCCTGGCAAAAAAGGTTCTGGCGTGAATTGCACTGACTGGAGCTCCCTTCCTCCTCAGAATGTTCGGCACTAGTTACCTCTGATTCTGAGGTGTCCCTGTGCTCCACCACTGGGCGTTTTCTTGCTTTCAGATCATGTCTCGGGGCGTCATACTTCCTAGCGAAGGTCAATATTCTCCCCAGCTCGTAATCCCTGGCGTCTCGCTCAGATTTCTGCTGTTTCCTTTCTTTGATTTTCTTCTCATATAAAGTTAACCGTTTCTTTATTGATTCCTTCTCCCCTAGATGTTTCGTGCTGTCCGCAGTTTCCAGGATGCTTTGTTCCAACCCTTCTATCTCTTCAAGCGCCTTTACACGGTCTTTCCATGCGAACTTCACTAGTATATGTAACATCCCTTGCAATGAGCCCACGGTCTATTCTACCCACTCATTTAATAATTCCGGATCTGGGTTCTCGTAAATTCTCAGGCCCCTAGGCACCCGGTTGACATCAGTATAGCTCTGTAAGCTGGTGGCTTCCCACCACTTCCGTATTTCCCTCTCGTGCAGTCTTTCCAGTTGTAAGTATTTGCTTTCAAAACTCGCTTGGCCGGTGCTGGATGCTGCTCCCTCGCCTCGGGTCACTGCTCCCCTACGATTCTTGAAAATGTCCGTTGCCGCTTCGCGGCAGGCCTCCTCGCTAAGCATCAGGTGATCCTAACAGTTCCCCAGTAACTCGCTCTGCTGCACTGGATAAACCGATATATATCACTCTGCAGCCTATAAGAAGGCTAAAAAATGCCCAAATTACATTGAATTTTTACATATATATATATATATATATATATATATATATATATATATATATATATATATATATATATATATATAGCGCTCGTCAAATCCAGGCAAATCCCCAGGAATGAAAGACAGCACTCGGGAGGTTCCTTCTCACAGAGTAGTTTATTTAGCTACAAGCTATACCACAGACGCGTTTCGGCGATTTGCCTTCGTCAGTGTGTGTGTCCACACGCACAAACCGGTACATTTATCGCAATCAACATTGACATCGTGCAGGGGTTACACCTCTTAATTGGCATCAACAGAGGACTAGAAACCTCCCAACAAACGCGGGCTCCATTTTGTAATGGTAAAATATTCGCCATTTACATTGCTCAGTGCTCAAAACAAGTGTAGTAAGCATTATGAAACCTACAGATAGGTGAGCGCGCTGTAGTGGGAGGTGCAAAAATTTATTAATTGTGCTACAGTTGCACTCTTTGATACAGCCGTGGATCGGCAACAGTCCCCCGGAAATATACAAGACCATTAGAGGTGGGTCCCACTCTTGCACTGGAGTTTAACATCAAGATTGATAAAAAAGTCTATATCATCCTGTATAAACTAAAAGAAATCAAGAAAGAAAGGAAAAGGTGCCATAAGTACATCATATTTTAAATATAGACGTCATATTCTACTAGGAATCAAAGAGCCCTTTGAACCTATAAGTGATTATAACAAATAATATAAACCATAGATTGGCATACAAGTGCAAAAATGTGTATACGACAAATGGATATTTGATCCAAAATTCATCCGAACTTTCGGTTTAGCCATTGTCCTTAGCACCTGAAGTGGGTATATATAGTTCATGAAGTAGTCCACAAAAATTCAACAGACAGAGATACACTCTATACAGTAAGATTTACAGGCAACACCTACATCATTTACCTAGATGAAATACCATCTCCTCACCACTATTCATCCCTCTAGGCCATTTCGTGGAGAGGTCTATTATATAGCGTGATTCCAGCCTGCGTAATCGTCGCAGGTGGTCTCCTCCCCTGATGGTCTTCTTGATGGTATCGAGGCCAAAATATTGCAGCTGACTACGGTCTCTATTGTGTTTCTCGGCAAAATGCCGGGCGACTGGATAAGATGGGTCTGCTTTATCAATCGCTCTTAGATGTTCTAGGATCCGTAGTTTGAGCATATTGATTGTGCTCCCTATGTAGCGGAGGCCACACGGGCAGGTCAAACAATAAACTGCTAAAGGTGTGCTGCATGTAATAAACTGCTTAATTTGCAGTTTCTTACCAGTGCCAGGTACCACAATGGAGAGCACCCTTCTACTCCCGGCACACGCCTTGCATTTACCACATGGGTAAAACCCACTCATGGTTTTTAAGGTGTTACTCTTTGGAAGTGGTTTCTCCAAGTGACTAGCTACCAGATAGTCCCTTAGAGATCTGGCTTTGTTGAAGGTTATAAGTGGGTGGGTAGGTAGGTCATCTTTGAGTGTGTTATCTGTTTTGAGAATGTGCCAATTTTTTCGAAGCATGGCCCTTAGATCATCAGCTCTAGCGGAAAAGGGAGTTATTAGTCTGAACTTTCCTTTACCAGCTAATGCCGTTTTGGGGTCGTTCCTTTTGGTCGATTTAGTTGTCAACAAGGAATCTCTAGGGATAGCCCTTACTCTTTTCAAGGTCTTATTCAAAAGGACTTCTCCATACCCCCTGGCCATAAATCTGCTCACACACTCCCTCGCTGCCACCTCAAAATCCTCTAGTCTCGAGCAGTTCCTCCGGAGTCGGAGTAACTCTCCGTATGGAATACTCTTAATGAGTTGCGGGGGGTGGCTACTGCTGGCGAAGAGTGTAGAATTACCAGCAGTAGTTTTTCTGTGTAGGGCTGTGTGAATCTGATGGTTTTCTGAAAATACTTTTAGGTCGAGATAGTCCGCGGTTACCGGACTCACAGTCCCTGAAAAATGTAAATTGTAGTCATTCTCATTAAGTAAGTTGATGTAGGCATGTGCAGTTTTAGATGAGCCACGCCAGAAGATAAACAGGTCGTCAATATACCTGAACCAACCCTCAGTTCTTCCTTCTGAGCCATCTGCCATACAGCTCCTGGGTACCTGCTCCTCCCACCAGCCAACGAAAAGATTTGCGTAGCTGGGAGCGAAGCAGGTACCCATCGCCGTTCCGGACACCTGCCTGAACAATTGATCCTCAAATAAAAAAAAATTATTACACAAACAAAATTCAGTGAATTCGAGGATCATGGTGTTATGTTTAGTAAATCTTAGTTGTCTCAAGTTCAGGAAGTGCTGAATAGCTTCTAGGCCTTGCTGGTGATCTATGACTGTGTACAAACTTGTGATGTCCAACACAATTAACTGGCAGTCATTGTCCCAGTTCACGTTTCGAATTTTGTTAAGAAAGTCCTTGGTGTCCCGGACATATGAAGATAAAGTGAGTACCAAGGGAAATAAAAATTTGTCAATGAAACGGGACATGTTTTCGGTGAGACTGCCAATGGATGATACAATCGGACGGCCCGGTGGGTGTACATTGTCTTTGTGTAATTTGGGCAGATGGTAGAATGTCGGTATGAGTGGTTGGCTGTTCCGGAGAAAGAGAAATTCATCCTTGCTCAACATGTTACAGTCGTGCCATTTCCCTATAAGTTTGTCATAGTTCCGGATACTCTCTTGGTATACATCATTAGTGCACTTGACGTAAAAGTTGGTATCAGAGAGCTGGCGTAGTGCTTCATATCTGTAATAGTCTCTGGTAAGTAACACCACATTCCCCCCCTTATCCGAAGGTTTGATTATGATGTTATCATCCTTCATGAGGTCATGTAGAGCAAGTTTTTGTTGCTCTGTGATGTTATGTTTCACAGGATGGTTCACTTTTCTATACTGCATTAGTTCTTGAGACATGGCCTCAGTGAAAGCGTCAATTGCATCCCAAGGCATCTGTGGGATAAATACTGAAGGAGGTTTATACCCACTCTCTTCCCGATCTTGCTCAATACCAAGGGCCTGTGCTCTCTGTTCTCTATTGAGGGTTTCAGATGGATTATATGTGGGATTACCTTCCCGCAGTTCCTCAAGGGTTTCTAGAGCTTCTATTTCTCTGCCCGTGAGGGCATCCGTTGCTGTGAGTCTAATGCCCTTGTCTCCACTTTCTTTCAAATGAGGTCGTAATTTGAAGTATTTATGTAATTTGAGCTTTCTTGTAAATCTAAAAAGGTCGATACGAGTCTGGGTATATTCAAGAGGTGTGCTGGGACAAAAGGTGAGTCCGAGGCTGAGTAGGTTCTTTTCGCAGTCCGTTAGAGTTCTGTTCGTTAAATTGACCACCGTTTTAATTCTGACTTGCGTTGTCCTGGCCAAGATTCACTTTATGTTGCTGCGAGTTCGATTGCCCCAATTGTTGGGCTTCGCTCTGCCTCTGCCCTTTCCGCCGCCGCTGGCCGCCGCCTGATCTCCTAGTCCGCCTTGTTTTTTTGCTGTTTGTTGTTGTTGGGCCATGTCTGGTGGTTTCGTTTTTCCGCCTCGTAGCCAGGCCCCCTTGATGACATCGAATTCCTGGTGAAAAGGAGTTTTTTCACTGTCGTTAGTGGTGTCTGGCCGTGCTCTTTGTCGTATTTTGACTGGTGCCCTTATGTTCTGATGTTCATCTCCGGATTCGTTCTCGGTCACATCAGACTCTGATGTGAGAATTTCAGATGTTAAGATAGTACTGGATTGGAGTGCTTGGCGCGACGCATCGTATTTTTTTGCATATGTTAATATGCGACCTTGTAGGTAATCGTCCTCATCCCTTTCGTACTTTTCTTGTACGAATTTTCTGTTCGTATTTTGTCATACGGGCTTTCATCTTCGTTTTGAGCTGGAGCACCAGTTCTTTATCCGATTCCTTCTCTAGCTCATCCTCCAAAGTTTTTATTTCCTCCAGTGCTTTCTCTCGGTCACTCCAAGCATATTGGATTAGTATCTTTAGTGTTCCTTCCGTGTAAGCGGCTGTATGCAATTCCCAGTCCGTTAGCAGCTGTGGGTCCGGGTTCTCATACGATGGCACAGTATGAACTCTCAAGCCACGTGGCACTCTTTTTACCTCCACATAGCTAGTCAGGCTGGTTGCTTCCCACCACTTGCGTGTCTCGCGTTTGTGCAGTCTTTCTAGTTTAACCATCATCTCTTTTAGTTTCATATTTTGTGGATTTACTGATGGCACATTTTCATTGACTCTTTCTCTTCTATCACGATGCTTGAATATATCTTGTGCCGCTGTGCGGCGTTCAGTCTCTGAGAACATAGCACCGGTTACAATTGCGCCTGTTACAAGATGAAGTCCGGGCGCATTGATTAATGGGTGTAGCTTGTGATAGCTCCGTGGAAAGGAAACACTCCCTGACGCCCAACCTCTATAGCCGCTGCTTCGTTATGGTATCCCAACGAAGTACGCAAGGATATGGTCAAACGACGGTCCGCTTACCCTCCACGTCGTTCCGATTTGACTCCAGTTGAAGACCGGGGTGAGCCGGCGTCCTCCAGGTGTCCACTCGTACTAGACACGGTGGGTGTATCCCGTCTTTCGATAGACCTTCCTGCTTACGTCGAGGCGGTGCACAGGAGACCACTTTGTCCAACGCTCCTTCCCCTCGAAAATCCCGTACACTCAGGGGCGGGTGCTGTCAGCGGCTCGAAGGAAACCGTGAAACACTGCGCTCGTCAAATCCAGGCAAATCCCCAGGAATGAAAGACAGCCCTCGGGAGGTTCCTTCTCACAGAGTAGTTTATTTAGCTACAAGCTATACCACAGACGCGTTTCGGCGATTTGCCTTCGTCAGTGTGTGTATCCACACGCACAAACCGGTACATTTATCGCAATCAACATTGACATCGTGCAGGGGTTACACCTCTTAATTGGCATCAACAGAGGACTAGAAACCTCCCAACAAACGCGGGCTCCATTTTGTAATGGTAAAATATTCGCCATTTACATTGCTCAGTGCTCAAAACAAGTGTAGTAAGCATTATGAAACCTACAGATAGGTGAGCGCGCTGTAGTGGGAGGTGCAAAAATTAATTAATTGTTTTACAGTGCTACCGTTGCACTCTTTGATATATATATTATCGTACTTCACCCAGACCTTTCTCATGCAAGTAGAAAAAGGATGAACACGCGGACCCAAAGTTCTTCGTGCCGTTTATTTCAAAACACCCTGCATCAAAGTCGCCATGACACGTTTCGGTCCCACCTGGACCTTGATCACATATATATATATTTATATATATCTCAATATGCCAAACATAAGTGAGACATTTATGTGAAATAACAGCAAAAAGAGCCCACATCTGCATTCACATGCTTTATTTGAAAAGGAAAAAACTACAAGGGAATGGGAGGCATTGTTAGCCAATGTAATGGTTGCGTTGTTTCCCGCCTAGCCCACACAACGTCGACACAGCACTCGAGGTCAAGGCCTCCAGCATCGAAGCACACAGCAACACTCGCGCCATCCAGGCATTCGCAGACGCCTTCTTCACCGTTGATGCTGAGAGGTCATACCGCACCGACGTCGAAACATCAGTTGACTTCAAGGCGTTTTTCACCCATGTCAGAGATGGGGCGATCATCATCAAAACACCCAAGATCAAATTCTCCTTCCGACACAGCTTCTTCAGAGGTACAGATGCTGCCTTACCAACCAGTGGATCCTAAGACCCCGATTAATATTCACCATGCTGGCTGTAAAACCTCTGCAAGAAACTGGTGCAGCACAGTCCGGACTCGGAATATTCATCGACTTACTGTCCGTCAAGGTCTGCTCTGCAGACATCATCCCCGAAGTCAATCCCACTGCCTTCCCCTTCTGCTTGTCCAGCTCATCCAGACCAACATGTCACTGCACCTAGTTCTCCTAGGAGATCCAGGATACCTCAGAGGAGTAGATCATAGCACAGAACCAGATGCTCCTCACCATCTAGGAAGCCTCGCGGTTCTCGATCACGGCATCACAGTCGTAGATCTTCCATCTAGTCTACTACTACTTGATCTTCAGTAAGGAATTACTCACCCACACTTTCGGACACGTCACCGCGTGATGTATCCCCAATACATTGCTTGAGTACATTCAGGGTGGTGTTGATTTGGGGCGTTGACATTCCAGCATCTACAATATCCTTGTCAGTGATCTTTGAGACGTTGCATTATAGGGCAGCATCAAGACATCCTCAGGTGTGTGGGATGGGCTTGCTGTTCTAATCAGTGCTTAGACTATTGATGAGGATCCCCTGGAAGAGAAGGATAAATTGCTTACATGTAATCCTAGTTGTCTTTCAGGGGAATCCTCATCAAAGTCATGATCAACCCTCCCAACTCCCTGGATGAATACTTAATGCAGCAGCTGATATATCCTTTGTGCTCTGGAAGTTAGTGTAACCATAAAAATGACGTGACCTAACAGTCACCTGTGGGGCATGATGAGATACAGGGGGTCCTGTGAGGTCTTAAAGACACAGTGCCAATTCTGCTCTGTTATAAGTTTAATGCAGCCTACTATCCACAAAAGACTCGCTTCCCAAACCATGAGCAGGCTCTGACACAGCTTGAAGTCATTTTGTAGAGGTATCAGGCCACAACACAGGACTCAAGTGATCTCACTTTCCAGATTTAATTACAACACCATGCAGTTACTTTTCGGCCTTTCAGCCTTTCTCAATGCTGGTTGACGCGGGAGTGTCAGATTTAAGTCCTTAAAAGTCCAATTGACAACTCCTATTGGAGGAATAACATAGTCATAGAAAGAGGACTGTCTCAGTTCTTGTATAGCACTAATTCACCGTACCACCTGCATCAGTTATCACGGATATGCAGCCTATATATGCATTTTTGCATAACATTTTTTATGTCCAATGTGTAAATGACATCTCTCTCCATACATCGAAACAAACATGTCAAACTCACCTGCATGGTTGTAATATCTCCAGTCCTCCTCTATATTTCTGATTGCTTAAGGACACTGACGCTGCACTTTCCTCAACTTACTTGGCCGCATTAACAGTGCCTCCAACTCACATTACTGCGAGCATTGGTAAAGTGATCTCTGCTCGAGCACATAATAATGCCTCGATTTGTTTTGGCAAAAATAGCATGTAGCTCTGAATGCAGCAGAGTCCTTGTGGGCTCACCTCACCTCCACACAATCAATGTCTCACTGTGCAGTAAAATACTGCTCTTCTCTCTCCCCAACGCATCTACAGTGAAGCGAAACGGCTTCACAGGCCTCCCAACATTATCGGACACTAGGGCCCCATCACCAGTCCCATTACATATATATTTGATATGAGCTCCCGGGCTCCCGCACGTGGCGGGACTATTCAGTGCTTATGACTTTGATTACAAATATCCTGGAAGAGAACTAGAATTACAGTAAGCAATTTATCCTTCTTCACCAAGTCTGCCATCACTGTTCGTGTGGACAATTATCTAGTAATCCTGGGCTTCTACAATAGGCAGATGTGGTCTGACATCGGCAACCTCATTGACTTAGTTCCTAAAGACAAAAAATCAGAGGCAAGAAAGATCTCACAAGAAGGTGAGTGCACATCAACTGAGATCATAGACTTCACAACAGATATTGCCTCCATTGGTTTTCGCCAACTCGCAGGTGCACCAGTCTTAAGGAGACAGGGCTGGCTTAAAGCGACAGTGTTCAGACCAGAAGTCAAGTCAGAAATTCTGGATATGGCCTACGATTGGGAGGCACTATTTGGGAAACATATTGCTCTGTTGGCCATCAAGACAGACACAGACTCGGCCAGATCACTTGGTATGCTGCAATTTAGGTAGATGTCCTTTCAAGGAGCACGTGGAAGAGGTTTTTTGACCTAAAGAGGAGGATATCAACTCTCCCAACAGTATTAGCCCTTTCACTCTCAATACAGATCTCTTTATCAACAGCAGCCCTACCGTCAACCAACCACGGTGGCATATACAAAGTAAGGTCTTCGATGAAAGCAACATTCCCCAGAATTGAGGCACTGGTCGTAAACAGTGACCTCATTCAGGGGGCGGCTACTTCCACTTCTTCCCATCCCGTTGGTGCGAACATTACGAGCTACCTCCACCATTGGCATCAGATAACTTCAGACAGATAGGTATTGGACCTTGTCACCTATGGCCATACCCTGGAGTTTATCAGAAGACAACCAAACAATCTGCCATGGGGAACGCACCCGGCTCGTCTTCACTTATTCAGAAAATTAGCCCTCTTCTTGCTCACCAAGGGAGCAATAGAAAAAGTCCTTTTCCCCCAGAAAGGTATGGGTTTCTACTCCAGTGTTTTCCTAATCAGAAAATCTGAAATAAATCAGGGGAATGGAGACCTATCCTAGACCTCAGGAAGTTAAACAAATTCTTGGTGAAACAATGATTGTGCATGGTCATTCCGACGTCCTGCATCTCCTAAACCAAGGAGATTATATGGCAACTGTGGACTGACAAGATGCATATTTCCATATTCCCATACATCCCAAACACCGCAAAAGTAGCCAATACTCATTACCAGTTCGGAGTCCTCCCAATCAGCCTCAAGTCAGCTCCCCTATTTTTCACCAATGTGCCCTGCCCCAGTAGCAGCCCCTTTCAGAGAGCAAGGTCATCCAGTGTTTTTCCCTACCTAGATGACTGGCTGCTAAAAAGCTCCAACACCATGGCAAGCGTCGAAAGCTACAAAAGCTTGCCTCACACTGTTTCCCAAACTGGGTCTCGCTGTGAAACATCAAAAGTCAACAAGTACTCTAAAACTGAGCATAATATTTTTAGGCTCCAACCTAGATACAATCCTAAACAAAGCTTTTCTCTCACAGGACAGACAACAACGACTAGCACATCTAGCCATCAAACTTTCCAGAAAAAGTCTGTTTCAGTGCTTTTATACAAGTCATTGCTGGGCATGATGTCCTCACAACTGAAAATGAGATGGTTACAAAAGGAATTTCAAAAACAGTGGATCCAGACAAAAGGGTTGTTCGACCTGATCAGCATCATCTCAAGGATGGTGGAAACATTAGCATGGTGGTCTCAGAACTCTCCCCCTTCCAAAGGCCTCAGTTTTTGCCGCTGGGGAAAGGTTACACACGATTCACTGTGCATACTTGCAGGAAATGTTGTCTTTACTTATAATACATACACCCAGTTAAGCATGCCCGCTTCAGATTCATTGCTACTTATATCACTGAAATATATGTGAGTCCCAAAAACTACTATAGCTGGGAATATGACCTCAGCTATGTGAGCAAAACAAGTTCTTATTTCTTGCTGTGAAAGTAGATTCTGCTATGTTTATACTGCAAAATTATTTGATTAAAATAGGATTTAAAAAGTGAGCCAGAAACGTATTCACGTGTTAAGCAACGGTTTTCGAAGCCTCTGTTTAAATCGCTTTTTTATACCAAGTGGTTGAAAACTTGTGATATTTCTCAGTTTAACAGAAACTGATTTGGTGGTTTTTTTTCACTGTGAAAGAAATCATTTAAAAAAAATACTGATATTTGTTAACCAAAGCTGTTAGTGAAAGTTAGGTCTGCATCGACGATCATCCCCAATTTGCCTTCCATTAAGATTAATTGGTACTATGTACAGTTTCATATCCTCTGTCTTAAGCAATTGTTAAATGCAACGTCCACCTATCTTTAAGAGGCCTAACATTCCTCCTTAAACTTCCCATGTTCATTTCAGAAATAGTTTTCAGGCAACTGGATTTGGATTCTTCCCTTTCTTTTTGGGAAATATATAGAGCACTTTCTTAAACCAATTTATGTTTTTTACCATGGTGTACAGTATATTCAAATCACAGGTTTGCTACATTTTGTATTGATGTGTGTTTACCGCCCTGCTCCAACACTGCCAAACTTGACTATTGGCTTTACAGGCACTGCAATGGGACTGCCAAAGCATGTTCGTACACATGCATGCAGACAAGGGGGCACACCATGTGCCCCCCTGCATGCATCCCCATGGTCTGAGGCACCAGGGGGCCCTGTAGGGCTCCCTTAGTTTCCTCACCGCCAGCAATTTCATTGGGTGAACACCGCCATGAGACAGCTGATGGCGGTGAGGAAACTCGTTAGGCCCCAGCATGCATATTACAGCCTCACAATGCCGTGCCACCGCCAGGGATCGCGGATCCCTGACGGTTGCAGCGGTTCCATAGCGCTCCGACCACCGTACTCGTATTACGGTGGTGGGACCGCTGTTGCGGCAGTCCCTGACCGCCACCGCACCTCCACCTCGGCTATCATGCCTTTCGTCTTCACTGGCCCTTTCGGGGGTACACCTCTAAGCCAGCGTGTCTCGCCCTGTGCTACCCTAATGCCACTGTTCCTTATTTCTCTTTCTAAACTTTTATCACAATTTTAAGTACTGGCTGATGTACAACATTCCATCCCAGTTTTATTGATCTCTCCATCACAATTATGTTTTTAGGTTAGCATTGCTGGAGCAACAGGTGGTGGGAGGCGAGCAGGCTAAGAACAAGGACTTGCAGGAGAAGCTTAAGCGAAGAAAGAGGTATGCAGATGAGCGCAAGAATGAACTGGTGGCTGCCATGAAGAACATGGATGAAGAGAGTAGTGACCAGGTTCTGTTGAATGTGTACGAGTCCATCCAAGAGGAACTTCAGGCAAAAAGCATACTGCTGGAAAAGATGAAGAGAAGGGTAAACATGGGACCACCTCTTTGTATCTGTCTGTTTCTCTCTTCAGTCTCTTCAGTCTCTTCCACATATCTTTTTATATGTTCACCTTTGTCCCTTGATCTACATCTTTCACTTAATATATTCACCCCTTCATTCTAGTAACTATCTGTCTTCAATCATATTTTCGCTCCTCTCCCTTCACCTTATTTTTGTGAAAGGTTTTCTTCTTTGCCCCTCCATTGTCATCACTCCACTCACTCACATTCTTTTCCCCTCCAATCACATTCCTTACCCCGTTTTTTCAGATTCCCCTAGTTCCCCCATCTTTTTCGGACTCACACACCTGCCCTCTCTCCTTCCCTCTCTACCTTTGGCCTTACCCTCTCTTTATCCGCCCAACTCTCTACTGTTAGTCTCCCTCTGCGCTCATCTCCACCCTATCATACTTTCTGCCTTTCACCTCACACGTCTCATGGCTTATTATTCCTGTAACCTTTCTCACATCTCCCTCTTCACATTGGCTTACCTCTGACCTCGTATATCAGACTACCTTGTCACCCCCCACCCATTACCGTCTCTTCTCATCCTTCCTCTTCATCAGTCCTATTCTTTCCCTATATCTTTTCTGTATATATTTTCCCCATCTCTTTTCGAACATCCTTCCCAGTTTGCCATTTTTCTCAGACTACTTTCTCACTCCCTCTTTCTCCTCTCTCTATCCTTTCTCAGCAGTCTTTCTCCATCTTATGTTTTATTAGTTATCCTCTTTTACCCATTTCTCTCCTCTGTGCCTCCACTCTACTCTGGGCTGTATCTTTCAGTTCTACATCTCTTTATCACTCTTTGCATCAACCGATGAGCTTTCTATGTATCCAGCCAAGTTGAAAATTGAATCCCAACCGTTGCCACACTTATTAATTCTAAATGTTTCCTTCCCATTTATAACTCTCTTGGTTTCCATCACTGCTTTTATCCCGTTCTCTGCCCACAGTTCTTAATTCCTTACTATCAATTTCTCTCAGATATTATTTGAAAATAATTTATTATATTTCTCTTTCTGTGTGATGATTTGTTCCGGTGTTTTTTTGCTGTGGTGTATTTTGTGTTAACGTGTGCTCTTTTTATTATTCTCAATTTGTCTTTTGTTCTCTTTCCTCCATCTTTCAACACTGTCCAGCTCTTGACATTGTAAGTCTATTTTTTTCATTTGTATTTGTGCAGCACATTAGACCCTCCGTTGTTCTTAATGTGTTTAAAATAAACAACCGAACTCACCTGCTTTTTTCCTTGTCAGTCTCTATACAGTTCTAAGTCACTCATTCCGTCTGATCTCACAGCTTTCTCACTCTGCGCACACATGTACTTGTACTTTTATTCTTGCAGTTTTAACCACGAAGTTTAACCTAGCCCAGGAGACTGGATTTAGCAAACCTCATTCTACAAATACCTACACACACAATACAATTACCATAACCAACCTTTTCATTATGGCTACTCGTTTCCCTGTTGCCACAAGGTGGGACTCCACCAACCTTACATCCTGGTTTTGCCTGTCTTGTAACCGAGACTGGTGCCTTCCTCATTTTTTCTTTAAATGCACATTATGTATGTCTTCTCTACTTATGTGTTTTGGATGTCTTTTGTTTTTTGCAGCAGGCCATTTGCTTTAGTCAGCACAGGGGGTGGTTGTTGTTTACATGATTTCTTTGCTTAAGACGGGAGTCCTATTGTAGTTCCCCATCATGCCATTCATAAACAAATTGCTTTCTCTCTCTCCCTTCTCTACAAGAAATTGGAATAGGGACCAAGTGAAGGTAGTGGCCAGAGATTAGGGTAGGTGTTGTATATGCAGAGGTCTTCCAGTCCTGCCTTGGATGCCTTGGTATTTCCTCCTCTGCGGTTTGGCCCCTCAGCCACAATAGGTATTTCCAGTGTATCCACCATTCTTGAGTTGTCCTCCAGAGTCATATCAGGCCTTAGGGAGCCTCTGTTACAGGAGTTATAAACTGAAAGGACAATACTACATCCTAAGGAATGCTCTAATGGCCTCAACGCCCATCTACCTTAAAGGTCTATGCGAGGCATTTGATATAGTATACGCTTTGGTGCTTCGCGAGGGTCTTCCTGTGATCCTTTTTAGTTACAGAGATTTTTATTGAACAGATCGTTGTTTAATTTGACAGTATTCACCCTTTGCAGTCTGTGGACAGCCATTAACGTGTTTTGGAACACAATAATTGATCAGTTTGCATCCCTTGGAAAATCAACTCCTTTTGAGTACAGGTGGTTTATTTTCCTCTCCCTTTGTGGAATGTACCCCGGGTTTATTCACTAGAAACATTTGATTAGAAACATGTTTCCACCAACGTTGAGTTTTTGGTTGCCATCATTTTTAGTTACATCTGTTGGGGAGATAGGTCTTTCTACAGAGTAAGGCCCTATCTTTATTTGTTACATCCTTAAGCCTGACCCTGGTTTTCTAACCGAGAAGATTTCTCTTTTACATCGCAAAAATAATTTGGTGCTATCAATTTGTCCTGATCACAGTTTTCTGGATTCAGCATTTCAAAAGTGTGCATTTTACACTGCTAGTTTAGAATTTGTATATTGTAAGTGTTCTGGGAACCAGCACGCAAGTGACAATATTCTACTCTTTGACTTGCTTGTAGGCTGGAATATCGTACTTACCAGTCGATATTTTTGTCCGCGATGTATTAACTATGTTTTAAAGCCATAACAAAATTCCATACTTGATATTCAGGACCCCACGCATTTTACTTCAACTAAAGGATCCTACAGTGTAGATCAATGGTTACAACTAGGCACACTTCCTTCTCTTTCTTTCTCTCTCTGTTCACCTTTTCCATCTTACATTTCATCTGTTCCATGTTTGCATTTTCTTTCTCTCTTTAACACCCTCCAACTCATATTTACACATCTTGCTCTGGGACTTGCCCCACCTTCAAACTCATCTTGCTTACCGAGGGTGGCTGTTTAGACTTTCCCATTAGGCTAGGACCAAGCCTTACTTGCATATAGATGTTCCCTTTCTGGAGTGGCACACAGAACAAACAAAACAGTAGACTCCAAAGCATAAATATTAATTACTTGAAGCTGAGATTATTTGAAGCATTTCATCCATCATTTTTACTTTCTCTCGTTGTGAAATCTTAAAATCTTAACAGCTTTTGTTCCCTTTCCTTGCCTAAGCTCAAAGCGGCTGAAGTGGAGATCAACGACCTTCATAGCGAGTTTGAGCACGAAAGGATTGACTACCTGGGCACAATCCGTAAACTAGAGCAGGAGTCCATGCTCTTCCGGCAGGTTCTTGAGCAGGTCCAGCCACTGATTCGTCGAGACTGCAACTACTGTAACCTGGACAAGATCAAAAAGGAAGCCTGCTTTGATGATGAGTTGGGCTGCTGGAAAATTGCTGATGTTATTATTCAGAAAACGAGCTTTCCATTGGGTAGGTGATGCAGTGCCTTCTTTCTGAGTGTTCTCTTGCCTTTCTCACCAACTGGAGTATTACTCTTGCTTTGATTTCTGTGTTCATTCTAGAGCTGTGCTTTTGTGACAAAGAATGTGTGATATAATTAGACATTTATCAAAGGATGGTAAAGAGTATTTTGAGACTAAGTGAAATCAGAAAGGGGAGTGTTAGCATACCTTTACATCAGTGTGTCTTCATCTTTACGTAAAATCACTAGAATCCTGGAACACATCATTAGAAAACACAATGCTCATATCGATAAAAAAAAACGTTGTTCAGTTAAAACAAGTTAACCATAAAAACAAGCAATCACAAAACATTAATCACAGTAACAACAAAACTCTTATTGCGATCATCAGCCAGGCATAATACAATAAACAGAGATTATATAATGATTAAAATAGCAAACAACTACAATGCTAAAAAGCAGATAAAAAAAAAAAGATTCCTACAGCAAAACAAACTTCACTACCCAATAAAATTGGTAGGTAAATTAAGTCTACACCTATTAAACCCACGAATTTTAAAAAGCAAATATATATATATAATTTAAAAAAATAACATTTACAAAAAAAACCAAAACGCAAAAGGGCTTGTGGGAAATTCTTATCCTATGGGGCAACAGCAGATCGAATCAGTACTAAATGGACCCTTGGGAAAAGCCAAATTGCCTTGAATAATAAATACCTAGCCTAAGCCTGCATAGGTTAGCGGTTTCCCAGGGATGTGTGAATATGAGGACTTAAGGCTGCATACCTAATGAATTCTGCCAGGTGTCACACTGTCTTACCAACGGCGTTGCATATGCTTGCAAAGCACCTTCTTCACTGTTTGTCTGATCTTGTAGAATCGGATCAGGGTGAGAGAATAACGACGGTCCACCTAGTTCAGTTGAGATGGAAAGTGATCCAATTATGTAAAAATGCTCAACATTGATTTCTCTCACATCCCAATGCCTGTGGTATACCCGTGGGCTCTGAGGTCTTTCCAAGTTGAAGTTTCAATGCTGTTTTTTTTGTTTAATGTCGCATTACATAGCCTATGGAAGATTCCCTCTTTTGAAGACCACTATAATGCAGACACTATGACTGGGCCATTCTTTAATATACCATTTTAAAAAAAATTATATTTTTAATAAAAATAACCAAAAATACATTTTTAAGTGCTGAGACTGCCACACCCCTGTGCTGACCCTTTTTTTCTATATTTTTTTAATTACATTTGGGGTCGTTCTTACTTGAATCTTCGTAACTTTTTTCCGCAGAAGATATCCAGCCCAAATATCCATCCTTTTTTCCCACTTAACATGGATTGTAAGGTGCTCAGAGTAAGTCATTTACCCAGGAGGTGCTTACGAAAATAGCACACATTTACAAACATTATTGAGAAATGGTGCTGTGAAAATAAATGTTGTTTTTATAAAAATGGTATCATAGTTTTGATGTTTGCAGGGCTTTGTGAGTACGAGAATTGGCTGGGATCCATGTAAGCCACAACCCCCTGGATTTCCCTGGGAATCTAGTTTCAGAAATGTCCTTAACTGGTGGGATTCCATGGTTGCTGGTCAACTTCAATTCTGCATACTTATGCCATCCTTCATGAAAAGTGAGAGGAAATTATGTGTTTTGAGGTGTTGCTTTGTTTCTGCTTACGTACACATGCTGGGATCCATGCTACCCTCACTACCCTGAAATCTCCTGGGAGCTCTAGGTGTCAGAAATCCCCAGGATTGGTAGGGCCCTGTAGGTGTGGCTGGCCCCAGGCCCAAATTCTGCTAACCTCTATCATGGAAATTAGAATTGCTTTGGATATGGTTCAATCAATCAATCAATCAGAGTACTTGTAAAGCGCGCTACTTACCCGTGAGGGTCCCAAGGCGCTGAGGGGAGAGGAGGGTGCTGCTACTACTCGAAGAGCCAGGTCTTGAGGAGTCTTCTGAAGGCGAGTAGGTCTTGGGTCTGCCATATGTGGATAGGGAGGGTGTTAGAAGGGGCGATCTCGGAGGGCCACGTATTGCTCACCCAACCACCCCAGGACCCACCTCTCCCACAGATCTTGCCGAGTCTTATCGTGAGGTCCCCACCGGGGAGGACTTCGGGTCTAGGATCGTACACACTGAGCTCACACCACACTTACGAACAGACACCACACCGTTGGATTCTAGTAACAAGTTCTTTATATGCAGTAAAAAGAAAGTAGCACTCTTATGTACAAATGATCGAGGGATCACAAAGTCTTTAAGGATTCGGGAAGAGGGAAGCGGGACAGTTTTTAGCCTTTGGGCCTGTACGAGGCGTATCCTGCGCACAGCTCTCAATCCTCGAGCCGGGGGAATACGGGCGATGATGGTCGTACTGGCTGCTTCACTCACGTCGAGTCGGCTCAGGTCGTGATGGTATCGTCGATGGTCCAGCCGGACCAGAGTACTCCTCGAGCCGCGACGAGGTCAACAGGGCTTGATCCGGAGAAGTTCTTGAGGAGCCGCGACAGTGTCAGCAGGGCTCAGATGGTACGAGTTCAAGCTCGAGCCGTGACAGCGTCAGCAGGGCTCCGAGGTCTTAGAGAGGAAGAGCCGCGACAGCGTCGGCAGGGCTCCGATAGTTGCGAGTTCAAGCTCGAGCCGCGACAGCGTCAGCAGGGCTCCGAGGGTCTTTGAGAAGGAGCCGCGACAGCGTCAGCAGGGCTCAGGTGGTTCAGTTCCGAGTTACGAAGAAGGAGCCGCGACAGCATCAGCAGGGCTCAGCGATTCAAGATGAGTTCTCCTTAGGGTCAGCCGCGATCAGATCAGCAGGCTTCAGGTTCAAGATACAACCGCCCGGTAGTTGTGGTGCGGGCCTGGATATAGTCCAGGAGCCCTTTGATGTCCGGACCCTCGCAGGCGGAGGTCTCATACCTTGGGGGCTGGTCGTTGGCGAGGTCCGGCGGTTGGCTCTTTGATCTCTTTGGAAGATGCGTCCGGGAATTCCCAGACGCCCAGAAGGCCTGGAGCCAGCACTCGGGGAGGCCAGAGGTGCGATCGAAACTCCCTGGTGTATCTCAATTGGGGAGCCCTTTACCCCCCAGCCGGGACTGGCGCGCCTTTGGAGTCTGGGTTTCGCTGAGGCCGGGGTCACGCTAGGCCCAGGGAGTGAGGGATCTCGGGAAGGGAAAATGGCTGCCGGGCCTTGTGGGGCATGCAAGGTTTCGGCGTGGGGCATGCAGGCCTGGTCGCCGGGTACGGGTTCTGGGCGTTCAGGGAGCAGGACGACCAGGAAACTCGGGGCTGCTACTCTAACGGGGTGCTGCGCAGGGAACTCAGGGTGCAGGGATACGCTCACAGGGTGCGGAGGAACAGGGGCGGACCACGCCACGAGGCCGGGTCCAACACGCGTCCCCCCAGCTGAAGGCGGGGAGAACTACCCATCCTCTTGGGGGTTCTCTTCGCTGAGGCGGAAGAATCGGGACAGGCCGTCTGCGTTGGCGTGGTCAACACCAGGCCGGTGCTCAACAGTGAAATCCATCCCCTGGAGGGAGATGGACCAGCGCAACAGTTTGGGGTTCTCCCCTCTCATCTGCATTAGCCACCGGAGGGGTCGGTGGTCTGTCTGGACCCGGAAGTGAGTACCAAACAGGTAGGGCCTCAGCTTCTTCAGGGCCCAAACCACCGCGAAGGCCTCCCGCTCGATGGTGTTCCACCTTTGTTCTCGAGGGAGTAACCTCCGGCTAATGAAAGCCACTGGCTGGTCGTGGCCATTTTCGCTCACCTGGGATAGGACCGCGCCGATGCCATGTTCATACGCGTCCGTCTGGACCACGAACTCTCTGGAGTAGTCGGGGGCCTGTAGCACTGGGGCAGTGCACATGGCGTCTTTTAATGTTTCGAATGCCTCTTGGCAGGCGGGGGTCCAGCTGACTTTCTTCGGCTGGTTTTTAGAGGTTAACTCCGTGAGAGGGGTTACGATGCTGCCATACCCCTTGATGAATCTTCGATAGTACCCCGTGAGCCCTAGGAACGCCCGCACTTCTGTCTGGGTCGTGGGGGCCTCCCAGGCCACGATTGCATCGATCTTGGGCTGGAGGGGGGCCACGAGGCCGCTTCCGACCTGGTGCCCCAGGTAGACTACGGACCCTTGTCCGATCTGGCACTTGCTTGCCTTAATGGTGAGACCGGCCTCTGCAGGGCCATCAGTACCTCCCAGAGGTGCTGGAGGTGTTCGGACCAGTGAGCACTGAACACCGCAATATCGTCCAGATACGCAGCACTGAACTCCTCCAACCCAGCCAGGACCTGGTTAACCAGCCTCTGGAAGGTGGCGGGGGCGTTTTTCATCCCGAAGGGCATCACCCGGAAATGGTAGTGACCATCCGGGGTGGAAAAAGCGGATCTCTCCATGGCCCCTTCTGTGAGGGCGATCTGCCAGTACCCACTGGTCAAGTCGAACGTGCTGAGAAAGTGAGCAGCTCCGAGGCGGTCAATGAGCTCGTCTGCTCGGGGAATGGGATGGGCGTCGGTTCTGGTGACTGCGTTGAGCCCACGGTAGTCGACGCAGAACCTCAGCTCGGGAGCAGCCCCGGGGGCGGCCGCTTTTGGAACCAGGACCACGGGGCTGGCCCATGGGCTGTCAGAGGCTTCGACCACTCCGAGGGCTAGCATCTTGTTGACTTCGGCCTTGATGCAGGCCCCGGACTCGGTCAGGGACGCGGTAGGCTCTGTGCCGTACCGGAGGGCTGTCCCTGGTGTCCACGTCGTGGACGCACCAGCTGGTGACGCCGGGGATGAGGGAGAAAAGGTGGGAGAATTGTCCCAGTAACTGGCGACAGTCCTCACGCTGCTCAGGGGTGCGAGAGGAGGAGAGGCTCCCTCCCTCTACGGAGCCATCATTTTCCTTCGCACACAGGAAGTCCTCATCCGGGGCTCCTCGCCCTCCGCCTGGGACGACTCCTGGTGGCCCCCCGCCCTGGGCTCCGCACCCACACCGACAGACCACGCACGCAACCTGGGCTTCATCCTGGACTCCTCCCTCTCCATGACCAGGCAAGTCAACGCCGTCTCCTCGTCATGCTTCAACATCCTGCGCATGCTACGAAAGATCTTCCGGTGGATCCCCACCGAGACCAGGAAGACGGTCACCCAGGCCCTCGTCACCAGCCGACTGGACTACGGCAACGCCCTCTACGCCGGAACCACCGCCAAGCTCCAGAAGAGACTCCAGCGGATCCAGAACGCCTCAGCCAGACTCATCCTCGACATCCCCCGACGCAGCCACATCTCCGGACATCTGAGAGACCTGCACTGGCTCCCCGTCAACAAGAGAATCACCTTCCGTCTCCTCACCCACGCACACAAAGCCCTACACGACCAAGGCCCGAGCTACCTCAACAACCGCATCAACTTCTACGCTCCCAAACGCCACCTCCGATCAGCCAGTCACGCCCTCGCCGCCGTACCCCGCATCCGAAGATCGACAACAGGAGGAAGGTCCTTCTCCCACCTGGCCGCCAAGACCTGGAACTCCCTCCCGACCGACCTGCGCCTGACCCAAGACCACCTTTCCTTCAGGAAGAAGCTCAAGACCTGGCTGTTCGAGCAGTAGCAGCACCCCCCCCCCAAGCGCCTTGAGACCCTCCGGGTAAGTAGTGCGCTATATAAATGTCCATGATTGATTGATTGATTGACAGGAGATCGGGGAGAGGCTCCGTTTCCTCTTCCTCTCCATCGTCAGTGGCGAGGAGCAAACTCAACTCAGTCCGTGCGAAGTGGGGTTTGAGGCGGTTCACGTGGAGAACCCTCAAGGGGTTCCTGGGGGACTGTACATCGACCAGATAGGTCACCTGGCTCTTGCGCTCCACTACCTTGAAGGGCCCTGTCCACTTGTCTTGCAGGGCACAGGGCTCCACGGGCACCATCACCCAGACCTGCTGTCCGGGCTGAAACTCGACCAGAGTGGCATTCTGGTCATACCACCGTTTCATTTCTTCTTGGCTGGCCTCGAGGTTTGCCTCGGCCAGTTCTCGGAACTTTCGCGTCTGGTTCCTGAGGGCCAGGATGTATCAGAACACATCTGGAGGGGGCTCTGGGGCCGTCGTTTCCCATCCTTCTTTGACCAGACTGAGGGCCCCCCTTACGGTGTGCCCATAGAGCAGCTCAAAGGGGCTAAACCCCAAGGATTTCTGGGGGACTTCGCGGTACGCGAAGAGGAGACAGGGAAGGAGGACGTCCCACTTGCGCCTTAGGGGTTCTTCGAGTCCCATGATCATTCCTTTGAGGGTCCGGTTGAACCGTTCAACCAGACCGTTACCTTGGGGGTGATATGGGGTGGTGAACTTGTACGTCACCCCACATTGCTGCCAGAGGGATTTCATGTACTTCGAAATTAAGTTTGTCCCTCGGTCGCTCACTACTTCTCGGGGGAATCCCACCCGGGAGAAGATCCCCATGAGGGCCCGCCCCACTACGGGGGCTGTCACCGTTCGCAGGGGAATGGCTTCGGGGTAGCAGGTGGCATGATCCACCAAAACGAGGATAAACCGGTGGCCCAAGGAGGTCCGGGGGTCGAGAGGCCCCACGATATCGATTCCCACACGTTCAAAGGGGGTACTGACCACGGGGAAGGGTTGGAGGGGGGCCTTGCGCCTTCCTCCGCTCTTCCCGCTGGACTGGCACGTGGGGCAGGACTTGCAGTGGTTCTCCACATCGGAGCGCATGCCGGGCCAGTAAAAGTGGGTGACCAGGCGGTGATACGTTTTGTCCTGTCCCAGATGTCCCGCCAGGGGCACATCATGGGCCAGGTTCAGGAGGAAGCCGCGGAAGCGTAGGGGTACCACCAGCACCCGGGCTGACCCTAGCTCGGCGGACTTTTGTTCGCTGTACAAAAGGCCGTTTTCCCAATAGACAAAGTGGGAGCCGGACTGGTCACCGGCGGCCTGGGCGGCGGCCTGCTGCCGCGGCCCAACCAAGGACGGACAGGAGGTCTGTTCGATGCAAAATTCTTCTCGGGACGGTCCTCCTTCCTGGCGCCACTGGGCCAGCTCAGGAAGGTCATCCAGGCTCGGAGTCGGTTCGACGTCAGGCCCGAGGGGACCTGCGTCGGAGATGAGGCTCTCCTCGGGGGCCAGCTCGGGGCTTTCAGAGGCCCCGGGGACCTCGGGGTCCTCGGGGACTGGCTGGGCGTTTTCAGGGATTACTCCCCAGAGGTGGCCACTCGGGCGGTCATAGAGCGAGTGCTCACACAGGCCCATTCGAGCAGGCCCACCATCTCCAGGTGGGTCCTTCGCTCTACCTGCTCCACGGGGAGCTCTCCAGGTCGTTACCGAGCAGGCAGTCCACCGGCATGTTGGTGCGGACCGCTACTCGTAACTCTCCGGAGACGCCCCCTCCATTCGAACGGGACTTGAGCTATCCGGCAGGTGCGGACGGAATTGTCAGCTGCGATCACCCTGCAGGAAGCGCGGGGTACAATTTGGGCTTCAGTGACTAAGTGACACTTTACGGCTGTGATGCTGGCCCCCGTGTCTCGGAGCGCCCCTATGCGGTGGCCATTGACGACTACTTGCTGTCGGTATTTTTCTGTGTTGTCTGGCAGAGGGGCTCCGGGGACCATTTCCCTATCACCCAGGTGGACTAAGATCATAGCTGCGGGGTCACCCTCCTCGAAATCCTCCTCCCCTTCCTCTTCTATGGCTACAGAGGCTAACTGGCGCGCTGGGGGAACCGCAGCGGCGGGCTTCTTGAACAAAGGGCATCGGGGGTCATTGGCATAATGTCCTGGCTGTTGGCAATGGAAGCAGGCTTGACTGACTCGGGGCCCTGGCTTGGCTGGAGGGAACCCTGCGCGCGCTGTGGGAGGCGAGGTGCCGGGCTGGTTTCTGGGGGGACTGCGCGGGGACCCTACCTGGGACCCCCTCTGTCTATTCTGACCCCCCCCTCCCCTCGGGCGGGAATATCCCTGTTCGTTTCGACCAGATTCTCGGGTGCTCACCCAGCGATCGGCTTCGACGGCCAGTTTCCGGGGGTCAGCCAACTTGCTGTCCAGGAGGTGCTGTCGGAGTTACACAAAGCAATTTAGGGACAAATGTTCGTAAGCAATTAGGTCGATGAGCCCCTCGAAGGTGGATACTTTGCTGCCCTTGATCCAACCTTCCACGGCCCGGCTGTAAAAATTGACGTATTCTACCCACTTGGTGCCGGGGATCTTTTTGCAGTCTCGAAACCTTTGTCGGTACATTTCTGGGGTGAGCCCGTACCGGGTGAGGAGGGCCTCCTTCATGTGGCTGTAGGAGGTTTGCTCGGAGGACGGTAGGTCGAGTAGGGTTGTCCCTCCCTTCGTTGAGGAACCTACCCCACAGCCCGGCCCCCCAATCCTTCTGTGGAACTCGGTGGGAGGCCATGGCGACCTCGTAGGCCTTGAACCATTGCTGGATGTCATCGTTCTTATAGTACTCTTTGACCACATCCTTGGGGATGTGGACCTTGGGTTCCACCGGGGTAACGGCCTCTCGGGCCCCTGATGTTCGGTTGTCGTCGCTTCGGGCCTTCAGTTCAATCTCCTTCAGGCCGCGCTCGTGCTCCAGCTGGAGTCTTTTCCCTTTGTGTTCTCTCTGGAGTTTCTTCTCCTCCAGTTCTCCTTGTAGCCGCAACTGCTCGATGGCTAGCTTCTTCTCGGCCAGCTTGAGCTCTCCTTCTATCTTCAGGCGCGCTAGTTCCAGCTCGTGGTTTTGATTGCGTTCTCGGTCTGTCATCTCCTCTGGCGACAGACCTCTCTCCGTGCTGGGACTCCGCGTCGGGGACTCTGCTCTCTCATCTCCTTGGGCGCGGGTTTCGGCCAGTGGCCCTCCGTCTCCGCCATCTCCTGACGGCGGGAGAGGATGTGCTCCGGCCTCCACCCAGGCTGTCAGGGCTTTTTGAAAGTCTTCTTTGGTGCTTAATCCCGTTGTCGGGATATGGAGATCTTTGCAGAACTGCTTCAGCTCTCAGTGCGTATACTCTTCCAGACGCTCCATCTGGAAGATGGTCTCGTTGTCCGTGAGGCTCATGGTTTTGTTCGGGTAGTGTGTCAGTGGTACGATCCCTAGACGTAGGTTCTTATCGCGACGCTGCCACCAATGTTAGAAGGGGCGATCTCGGAGGGCCAGGTATTGCTCACCCAACCACCCCAGGACCCACCTCTCCCACAGATCTTGCCGAGTCTTATCGTGAGGTCCCCACCGGGGAGGACTTCGGGTCTAGGATCGTACACACTGAGCTCACACCACACTTACGAACAGACACCACACCGTTGGATTCTAGTAACAAGTTCTTTATATGCAGTAAAAAGAAAGTAGCACTCTTATGTACAAATGATCGAGGGATCACAAAGTCTTTAACGATTCGGGAAGAGGGAAGCGGGACAGTCTTTAGCCTTTGGGCCAGTACGAGGCGTACCCTGCGCACAGCTCTCAATCCTCGAGCCGGGGGAATGCGGGCGATGATGGTCGTACTGGCTGCTTCACTCACGTCGAGTCGGCTCAGGTCGTGATGGTATCGTCGATGGTCCAGCCGGACCAGAGTACTCCTCGAGCCGCGACGAGGCCAGCAGGGCTTGATCCGGAGAAGTTCTTGAGGAGCCGCGACAGCGTCAGCAGGGCTCAGATGGTACGAGTTCAAGCTCGAGCCGCGACAGCATCAGCAGGGCTCCGATGTCTTAGAGAGGACGAGCCGCGACAGCGTCGGCAGGGCTCTGATGGTTGCGAGTTCAAGCGCAAGCCACGACAGCGTCAGCAGGGCTCCGAGGGTCTTTGAGAAGGAGCCGCGACAGCGTCAGCAGGGCTCAGGTGGTTCAGTTCCGAGTTACGAAGAAGGAGCCGCGACAGCGTCAGCAGGGCTCAGCGATTCAAGATGAGTTCTCCTTAGGGTCAGCCGCGATCAGATCAGCAGGCTTCAGGTCCAAGATACAACTGCCCGCTAGTTGTGGTGCGGGCCTGGATATAGTCCAGGAGCCCTTTGATGTCCGGACCCTCGCAGGCGGAGGTCTCATACCTTGGGGGCTGGTTGTTGGCGAGGTCCGGCAGTTGGCTCTTTGATCTCTTTGGAAGATGCGTCCGGGAATTCCCAGACGCCCAGCAGGTCTGGAGCCAGCACTCGGGGAGGCCAGAGGTGCGATCGAAACTCCCTGGCGTATCTCAATTGGGGAGTCCTTTACCCCCCAGCTGGGACTGGCGCGCCTTTGGAGTCTGGGTTTCGCTGGGGCCGGGGTCACGCTAGGCCCAAGGAGTCAGGGATCTCGGGAAGGGAAAATGGCTGCCGGGCCTTGTGGGGCATGCAATGTTTCGGCGGGGGGCATGCAGGCCTGGTCGCCGGGTACGGGTTCTGGGCGTTCAGGGAGCAGGACGACCAGGAAACTCGGGCCGCTACTCTAACGGGGTGCTGCGCAGGGAACTCAGGGTGCAGGGTTACGCTCACAGGGTGCGGAGGAACAGGGGCGGACCACGCCACGAGGCCGGGTCCAACAGAGGGTGTTCCAGGTCTAGGCAGCGAGGTAGGAGAAGGATCTGCCGCCGGAGGTCGTTCGTTGCATGCGGGGGACAGCGGCGAGGGCGAGGCTGGCGGAGCGGAGCTGGCGGGTGGGGGTGTGGAAGCTGAGTCTGCTGTTCAGGTAGGCTGGTCTGGCGTTGTGGAGTGCTTTGTGTGCATGGAAGCTTGAAGGTGATCCTCTTGTCGACGGGGAGCCAGTGTAGGTCTCTCGGGTAGGGGTTATGTGGCTGCGGCGGGGGACGTTGACGATCAGTCGGACGGAGGCCTTTTGGATGCGTTGTAGTCGTCGTTAGTGTTTGGCTGGGATTCCTGCGTAGAATGCTTTGCCGTAGTCCAGTCTGCTGCTGACGAGGGCCTGTGTCACCGTTCTTCTTGTTTCACTCGGGATCCACTTGTAGATCCTGCGGAGGGTGTTGTAGCAGGAGGAGGAGACGGCGTTGACCTGTTTAGACATGGAGAGGGAGGAGTCGAGGATGAATCCTAGATTGCGTGCATGGTCGGTGGGTGTTGGTGCTGTTCCCAGTGTGGTCGGCCACTAGGAGTCATCCCAGGCTGAGGGGGTGGGTCCTAGGATGAGGACCTCCGTCTTGTCCGAGTTCAGCTTCAGACAGCTGCTCCTCATCCAGTCGGCGACGGCCTTCATTCCCTCGTGGAGGTTGGTTTTGGAGGTGTGTGGGTCCTTGGTGAGGGAGAGGATGAGCTGGGTGTCGTCAGCGTAGGAGATGATGTTGAGGTCGTGATGGTGGGCCACTTGTGCGAGGGGGACCATGTAGACATTGAACAGCGTTGGGCTGAGGGATGAGCCCTGGGGGACACCGCAGATGATGTCGGTGGCTTCGGATCGGAAGGGTGGGAGGAGGACGCTCTGGGTTCTGCCGGAGAGGAAGGACGTGGTCCAGTCAAGAGCCTTCTCTTGGATTCCAGCTTCTAGGAGGCGTGTCTTTAGGGTGCGATGGCAGACCTTGTCGAAGGCAGCTGACAGGTCCAGGAGGATGAAGGCTGATGTTTCGTCGTTGTCTAGTTGGCACCTGATGTCGTCTGTGGCGGCGATGGCAGCGATGAGGGCTGTCTCGGTGCTGTGGTTTCGTCTGAATCCGGAATGGGACGGGTCCAAGATGTTGTTGTCTTCCAGGTGGCGGGCCAGTTGCAGGTTGACGATTTTCTCGATGACCTTTGCCGGGAACGGGAGCAGGGAGATGGGCCGGTTATGATATATGGCGTGGCAGAAGGGGGTAGAGCTCTAATTCTGCCTACCGGAAGGAGGGTTGGGGGCGGGCAGAATTAGTGTCTATTACCAGGGGATAAGGGCGTAGGCCAGTGCCAGAATAGAAGAGCCATCCACCCTATTCCTTTCTCTTTACACCAAACCTTTGTGTCCTTTGTGCTTTCAGCCCCAGAGGTGGGCACAGTTTAAGAGATTTCTATTTTGCAACCACTGGGATCAGAAAGAACATCTGTTGGCCACGGTTATAGTTCTATGGCCAGAAGCCATGATGGGCTGGCACTCCAACCCATTTCTTTTATTTGGGCATCAATCCTAGGTGTATTCTGGTCTTTTTTGCTATCCTAAATTAGGCAGATTAAGGAAAACAAAACAAGTCTGAAAATCCAACCAGGGAAGAAAGATATTGTGATTTCTATGGGTATGAGAGCGGTGATGGATTAAACCCAGATCTTTTGACTGGGTGTGAGTGTTTGATTGGTTCAGATGCTCCGTCCATCACCACCCCCTTTTGTACTGACTAAGGACAGCAGGGCTGGAAATAAACCATACTCCCAGCTAGACATTTATTAAGATTAGGATTAGAACAGGCTAACCACAAGTTCTGGACCTATAGTAACTGCATCAGAAGCGTTTTCAGATGCAAGAGACTCATCTGGGTGAAGATGGGGATCGGTTTTCCCCACTGTGAAAGTCACCTTCTTAACTTTGTGAAATACAGTCACTTCTTGCCGTTAATATCTTTCGAGAAGTTTGGGTGCCTCAGTTCACCTAGGCTTGAAGTAATATGATCTCAGATTCCTGACTGTTGAATATAATTAACAACTGATACACACTTTAGTTCAGGCTATGACTTTGATCAGACACCCACTGCACCCAACCTTTTGACTATGGGCCTGATTTAGACTGTGGCAGTTATCCCATCCACCCCATTGCAAGTGCCATAGGATACAATTCACTTGTAATTAGGTGGACAGGACATCCATCACATTTGTTGCAAAGTAACCAATCCACCAAACTGTAAATGAGGCCCTATCTCACCTACGTTATGCAGAATAAGACATTCCCATTGTATCACAGCACTGCAAAATTTCACAAATAAACATCAAAAGCAGATATGTGTGCTCAAAATACTTCTTAGGTAAGAACTGGTTCTGGTCTGATTGTCCGGAGGCTTGCCACCTTTTATTTATTTATTTTTTTATTTTTATTTATCATTTTGGCAAAAATAACATCCAAGCAAAACACCCGAGTGCAGCCGGGATTTGTGTGTTACAATCCATTCGCAAATAATACACGAATCAGGTAGGACATCACAGTTACATAAATCAATTGGGTAAATCATCAGCATACCAAGACAACAGTCTGGGTTGAATCGACACAGCTATGACTGCGCACGTGATCAACACAGTATCATCAATTACGAAATATGGCACCCTTCGTGGAAACAGTGGAATTGATATTAAAAAAATTATCAGTAACCATCATACAGCATCAGACGGCATCCGTCCGCGTCAGCATATATGCAGTGTAAGGGCCCCAGATGTCTCGTGGCCGGGATGCTGATGGCAGGCCCTCATGGTAACAAGTTAATTGGTCACGGCAATATGCCAGGTCCAGCAACCAGAGCTTAAAATCAGGCGCCCGCCGCCCTCCCCAACACATGGCTACCCTGCGTTTGGCCAACTGCAAGGACAGCACTACCAATTTGCATACCCCCGCCGGTATTGTGGCCACTATCCCTAGTAAACACACCTTGGGATCACATCCAATCCGAACCTCCGTCATATCAGACAGTGCCTCAGTCACACCCATCCAGAACGCAAATATTCTAGTGCAAGCCCATGCCAAGTGCACAAAGTCTGCACCCTGCGTCCCGCAAAGCACACAACAATCAGAGTCTCTCAATCCATATTTATATAGCTGCGCTAGAGAGTAGTACCACTGATGGAGATACTTATAATGTATAAGTTTGAAATTGCCCTTGACAGAAAAATTTCCCGTCATGGTACAGCTTTCCTCCCACTCTTAATCCGTTAACGGTTGTGGAAGACAGTCATCCCATTTACCTCTAGAGCGTGGCACTGCAGCGCCTTCATCCAACTGCGAGGCATGATATAATCGGGAAACCAGTTTCGCTCGAGTGTTAGCCATATAAAGAAGTTGTAAGGCCCCCAAAGCAACCGGTTCTTCAGGAAAGGTCGAATAGAGACTACGCACCGCGGCCCGGAGCCTGGCATAAATAAAAGTGTCCATAGTCGTATTTCCCCCATGCTCTAAAAAGCCCTGCAATGTGATAAATGTTCCTGTGTTAAAGACATCACCCATAACCTGCACCCCGACGGTGTGCAAAATCTGAAGCACCCCCGCTTCACTCGTCACCGATATGGCAGCATGATGCAACAATGGCCTTGCAGGGGCGTACAACTGCAACCGCCTGCACGCTTCACCAGCTCAGTCCTCGCTAGAGCTGTACATTGCACCGTATCCACTTCACCTTTCTCATACACTGAGTGTGGATTCACTATCATGGCTTTTAGTGGCAATGGGTGGACCGCACCGCCTCAACCGCCACATGCGGCGTGTTCGGCGGTGCCGATAGCCAATAAGAAGCAAAGTGTGCTTGGGCACACAAATAATATAAATGCATGTCCGGGGCCAAGAACCCACCCAGCTCATAAGGCTTTGTCAGCGTGTCCCATCCTATAATGTGTTTTTTTACCACCCCAGGCAAGCGTGATTAGCAAAGAGCGAAGCGAATAAATGGGTTGTCAGGGTAATCGGAACGTTAACAAATAAATATAAAAACTTAAACAAGGCAACACCACCATCTTCATCAGTGCGACCCTGTCCGCAAAAGACAATGGCAATCTCGACCGACGGGACACCTGGTCTTCAAGTTTGGACACAGCCACCCCGTAATTAGCCCGAATGACTTCCTGAGGGTCCCTATGCACCCAGATGCCAAGGTACCTGACAGGTTCTGTGGCCCACTCCGATGGGAAATTCAGCTCAAACAGTTCAGTACTGCGTGTGAGCGGTAGTATTATTGATTTATCCCTATTAATAGCTAGGCCTGAAAACCACTCAAAGCGGACATATTCCCTGATTACCCCTTCCAAATAGCGTTCCGGCTCCCTGACGTATAAGACCATATCGTCAGTATACATTGATACAGCCAATGGTCGTTGATAAAATCGAAGCGCCGAGTCAGCATGTCTCTGCCTCAATATACACGCCAACGGCTCTAAGATAAGGGCAAAGAGCAAGGGCGAGAGCGGGCACCCCTGTCGAGTGTCCCTCTGGATGGGAAAGGCCTCCGACACACGCCCATTAACCCGCACCCAAGCCACCGGATCCGTATAAAGTAATTTGATCCAGTCAGTGAAAAAGAAAGGCACCCCCATTCGGTGAAGCACTGCTATCATGTAGCGCCATGCAATTGAATCAAACGCTTTGGCAGCGTCCAGCAGGACAGCTGCCACCGATAGTTCTGGCTTGAGCAAATGTAGAGCAGCAAACATGGCTCTCAGATTGTGGGCCTTGGAGCGCGTGGGAACGAACCCCGATTGGTCCGGTAGGACCATTACAGGAAGCAGCAGGCGCAATCGCGTCGCCAGGACCTTGGCAAGTATTTTTACGTTAGTGTTCATAAGGGATAGTGGTCGATATGACTCACATCCGGCGACTTGCCCGGTTTCGGCAAGGCAACAATTAACGCCTCTCTGAGCGTAGCTGGAAGCCGTCCCTGCTCAAACGGCTCAGCAAACATTGCAGTGAGATGAGGTAAGATCAAATCTGCATATTCTTTGTAAAATTCAGAGGGAAGACCATCAGTGCCCGCCGCCTTCCCATTTGGTAGCGCAGCGATTGCATCTTTAAGTTCGCCCTCCGTTAAATGGTGCATTAAAAAGTCCTTCTGCCTCTTTGACAGCCAGACCAAGGCCACATCATCCAGGTATTGTGCTATCTCTTCCTCACTGGCCGTCTTCCTATGCCCGTACATTTTTGTGTAGAATTGTACAAATTGATCCAATATGCCATCAGTATCTGTCACAGACCTATCTCCCTCCTTGAGTTCCTGCACCCCACAGTATTTAGCCCATGGCTCCGTGATCCTGTCAGCCAATCCACGCCCCGGTCACCCCCCCTCACCATAATAGCGGGCTCTGCTTCGTTTTGCCAAATGCTTCACCTCTTGCTCGGCCAGCTCATTATATTCATCCACTTTCGACCGTATAGTAGCCAGAAGGGATGCCGGCGGCGCTCCCTTATATTGACGCTCCAGCCCCACCAGGTCACGCTCCAGCCGACCTATGGAGTCTCGTAATGATTTAAGCACCCCGGACTGCAAACTGATGCACGCCCCGCGTATTGTTACTTTGAACGCCTCCCAGACGGTTCCCATGTCCTCTACCGACCCAACATTCGCTGTAAAGTATTTCTCTATAGCTTCACGTATGCCTTCGCGAAACACCAAGTCTAATAGCTGCAGTTTCCATGTAAACGGCGCAGGAGCATATGTGGGGAGAACTGTGTCTATCAACACAGGCACATGATCTGACAGTGTGCGAGGCAGATGCACGGCCCTCGCCACCCAACCGCTGACATCCAGGGTCGACAACCAGTAGTCCAAGCGAGACCATGTATCATGCGCATAGGTGTAACAAGTCCCCTCCTTCACACCAGGATGCCTCAAGCGCCACACATCCACCAGTCCCAAATCAATCATGCCATCTCGCACCGCTTTCACCGCTTTCTTGTCAGGAGCCGAGCGACATGTTTTCCTATCTATCTCCCGATCCAACACCACATTCAGATTCCCCCCACATATAATAGCAGAGGCTGGTAACGCATAGACCTTATTCCACAGGATTGTATAAAACTCAGGGTCATCCACATTAGGCCCGTACACATTTACCATTGTTATCAATGTCCACAGAGTTTCCCCTGCAGTATGGTGTACCTACCCTCCTTATCAATTTCCTCATACATGCTCACAAATGGGCCATTCTTTTTTATCAATATCATTACCCCCCAGCATAGGACGAATAATTGGAGGCAAGTCGAACCCCCGCCCACTGCTTAGCCACAGATACAGCAGTATGCCCTGTGAGATGCGTTTCTCGCAGGAAAGCTACTTGAACATTATGACGAGTCAAATATGCCAATACCTGTCTGGTCTTTTGTGGCCTGTTCAACCCCCGTACATTCCATGTAAGCCAAGTGAATGTGCCCCCTCTATCCATTAAAATCACAAAACAGTAACAGGTGATGAATATTCGAGTAGCACACCTTCAAATGCCAGTAGCATCCAGCAAGGACATCGCCTTCAGCCACGCCACCGGACGGACCACAGCTGCGTCCACTTCAGCTTCGCAAGGACCACGGTCCACCACCACCAGCAACAGGCTGCACGCAGGAACTGGAACAAGATCACAGCCGACCAGCTCGCGTCCTCCCTGAGCACGAACCCTCCCACCAGCACAACGAACCCTAGCCAGGCGGCCACCAACCTCACGAAGTGGATCAGCGACTGCACAAACGAGCTCGCCCCCCTGAGGACCCCGCCCAGCAGACCCAGCAGCAAGAAAGCCCCATGGTTCACCGACGAACTCAAGAGCTCCAAGAAGAACTGCAGAGCCCTCGAGAGAACCTGGCGCAGAGACCCAACACCGGACAACATGACTGCCCTCAAGCTCGCCACCCGAAAACACCACCAACTCATCCGCGCCACCAAGAAAACCGCATTCAAGGAACGACTGGACAACAACACACACAACAGCAAAGAACTCTTCAGCATCGTGAAAGAGCTCTCCAACCCCAACGCCGGAAACAACGACATCACCCCTTCGCAAGACCTCTGCAACTCCCTCGCCTCCTACTTCCACAACAAGATCGCGGACATACACAACAGTTTCAGCACTCAACCGACGCACGCCATGACCGAAACACCGCCCCCCCACCACCCTCCGCGCCTGGACTCCGATCAGCACCGAAGACACCGTCCGCACGATGAACTCCATCCACTCCGGATCTCCGACCGACCCCTGCCCTCATCACATCTTCAACAAGGCCGACACTATCATCGCACCCCACCTGCGGGACATCATCAACACCTCCTTCGACACCGCTACCTTCCCGGAGAGCTGGAAGCACGCCGAACTCAGCGCTCTACTCAAGAAGCCATCGGTTGACCCCACCGACCTCAAGAACTACCGCCCCATCTCGCTGCTCCCGTTTCCTGCAAAAGTCATCGAGAAGACCGTCAACAAGCAGCTGGCCGCCTTCCTCGAGACGAACGGATCCCTCGACCCCTCGCAGTCTGGCTTCCGGGCCAACCACAGCACCGAGACCGCCCTGATCGCAGTCACAGATGACATCCGAGCGCTGCTCGACAACGGAGAAACAGCGGCCCTCATCCTCCTCGACCTCTCCGCGGCTTTCGACACTGTCTGCCATCGTACCCTAGTACAACGCCTCAGCAACGTCGGAGTCCAGGAGAAGGCACTGGAGTGGATCATCTCCTTCCTCGCCGGAAGGTCACAGAGAGTCCGCCTCCCCCCGTTCAGATCTGAAGCCACCGAGGTCATCTGCGGCGTCCCTCAAGGCTCCTCGCTCAGTCCAACCCTCTTCAACATCTACATGAGCCCCCTCGCAGACATCGCACGCCAGCACAACCTCAACATCATCTCCTACGCCGACGACACCCAGCTGATCCTCTCCCTTACCAACGACCCCGCCACCACCAGAGCCAACCTTCACGAAGGGATGAAAGAGGTAGCCGAATGGATGAAGAACAGCCGCCTGAAACTGAACTCAGATAAGACGGAAGTCCTCATCCTGGGATCCTCACCCGCCGCCTGGGACGACTCCTGGTGGCCCCCCGCCCTGGGCAGCGCACCCAAACCAACAGACCACGCACGCAACCTGGGCTTCATCCTGGACTCCTCCCTCTCCATGACCAGACAAGTTAACGCCGTCTCCTCGTCGTGCTTCAACATCCTGCGCATGCTACGTAAGATCTTCCGGTGGATCCCCACCGAGACCAGGAAGACGGTCACCCAGGCCCTCGTCACCAGCCGTCTGGACTACGGCAACACCCTCTACGCCGGAACCACCGCCAAACTCCAGAAGAGACTCCAGCGAATCCAGAACGCCTCAGCACGACTCATCCTGGACATCCCCCGTCGCAGCCACATCTCCGGACACCTGAGAGATCTGCATTGGCTCCCAGTCAACAAGAGAATCACCTTCCGCCTCCTCACCCACGCACACAAAGCCCTACACAACCAAGGCCCAGGATACCTCAACAGCCGCCTCAACTTCTACGCTCCCACTCGCCAGCTCCGATCGACCAGCCACGCCCTCGCCGCCGTCCCCCGCATCCGAAGAGCCACCACAGGAGGAAGGTCCTTCTCCTACCTGGCCACCAAGACTTGGAACTCCCTCCCCACCCACCTCCGCCTGACCCAGGACCACCTCGCCTTCAGGAAGCAACTCAAGACCTGGCTGTTCGAGCAGTAGCAAATCACCCCCCCCCCTCCCCCCGCCCCCAGCGCCTTGAGACCCTCTGGGTGAGTAGTGCGCTATATAAATACGATGATTGATTGATTGATTGATTGATTAGCAGAACTTAAAAGCACATATTGCACAGCTGCACTCACAAAACCGCCCCTGTCCACAGACAACAGGTAACGAGCAAACCCACATCCCCGTACCCTTCCCCACCAGCCCACCACCCACTTCAGCACCCCGAACCTGCCAAAGTCGTTCCCAACCCCCTCCGACCCCCCCCAACCAACAGCATCCAAAATTTGGGGTACACCCATATGAAGGGGTGCAGATGCGTAAGCCTCCCATACAACAGGAGGTGACCAAGCGTCAATGGTATAACATCCAAATGCAACAGCATGATACATACTCCCTTTAGCGAGGCGATGCAGTCCATTAAGGCCACATACAATGGGACCGCAGACCCCATCCCCCGTCCCAAGGAATTTCATTGGGCAAAAAAAGAACAGATCGATGTTACAGCCCAACTATAGCCGCATTAAACAATGCAAAAAAATACACCTTCTATCCAAGTTGCATTCCTGAGTAAGTGGACTAACAAGACCATTCCTCCCGCCCCTAAACAGTAAAGCGTAACATAGGCACAGTACATAACTGGTCTCTGTAAGCAACTAATCCACAATTAATGTCCACATCTGCCTGAGCGAAGCACTTAGCTCTCCTCCCCCGGTTCTTACTCTTCAGGTGCACCAGCCGAATCCCGCTTCCGACGTTTCAATTTCTTAGCGTATTCCATTGCGGCCTTTGGGGAAGTAAAAATCGTATTGTCCGTAACTTCGCCAATACGAAGCCGGGCCGGGTACAACATAGCATAAGGGACCTCCTCCTTACGAAGAAATTGTTTCACATTGCCAAATTCCCTCCACACAGCCTGAACTGCAACAGTAAAGTCCGGAAAGAACGCAAGCCTGCTCGCATGATAGTCAATGGTCCCTTTCTCTCGTCCCATGCGCAAAATTACATCCCTGTCCCTATAATTCAGGATCCGAGCTATAATAGGGCGCGGAGGCGCACCCGCAGCTAATGAGCGATGGGCGCGCTCCACAATAAACATGTGCGACAGCTGCTCAGCACCAAAAATGTCCACAATTAGACGCTCCATGAACTCTTCCATTTTACCCACATTCGTGGATTCCGGCAGTCCCGTGACGCGGATGTTATTGCGTTGGGACTGCGCCTCTAAATCTTCATTCTTCGCTTGAATAAGAGAGAGGACCCGTTCCATATTGAGCGCCTTATCAGAGACCGTCGATAGTCCATCCTCCATGGCGGACACCCTCTGTTCCACCTCCCCTATATGCGTATTCTGTCTTTCTAATTGGGTAGACATATGGTCAAGTCTATGATTAACTGCCGCCATGGTACCTTCAATGGACTCCAGCGTCTTCTGTATAGCGACCAGTGTGGCCTCCAGAATCGGGAAGCCCCCCGCCATCACTGCAGTCTCGGATTCCGATGCGGCCTGCTGCGTGGACGCAGGCTGCCGTCGCGCTTCAAACATAAGTTTTGACTGATTTCTGTCAGTCCGGCCCATGTTGACACTTCCAGTGCAGACCAGCAGCAGGTGTGTTCAAGGTATCAGTGGTATTGAATACAAATGTGAAGTGGGCCACTAGGCCACCCCCTGCACCAATGCGGATTCCTTTTGTCGCTACAGGGCTCCAAGCAGTGCAGCCAATGCTGGAGGGTGAAGCCCAGCCGCCCACTCTGTGCACCGTATCAACAGGGCCCCGGGTCTTCCACCTGAAGGACGCCTCTCTATAAATACATAGGTGGATCTGCTCATTCAGTCCAGTTACAGCATAGATATCGCCCCCAGAGTGCATGTGCCAGGTACAGTCTCAGGATACACAAGCCCCAATGCCCATGGTCTTGTCGAGGAAGGAACAGGCAGTCTGACAATGCCCAGCGGCTGCCCACAGCTAATTGAGGCCGGGGATCCACGGCTCACCTCCGGAGCCCCGCACCAGCGCCACCTCAGCCGGAGCCGACAGCTCCGATTTCGCCACTGCAAGAGCAGCCCTCCAGCTCCCCGGCCGCCGCCAGTCAACGCCGCCGCCACTCGCTAAAATCCCCCCCACCCCCGCACCGACCGCAGCTCACAGGGGAGAGGCCCAGTACTATGCCCGGTACCAACCGCCACCAGGCCCCAGCCCCACTCACCGCCGTCAGCACCAGGGAGAGCGTCGAGTCCACTGCCGCAGAAGAAGACGGCTCCGCAATTACAGCCGGCAGCTGCAGGTGAGCATGCCGCTGGCCCTCCGTCTCGCCGCTTTTGTTTGCGCCCGGGCCCAGCAGCTCTGCCAGCCGCCGCCCGATACCGGGCTACCAGGGGAGTCCGCTTGTCACCGCGTCCCCACAGCAGCCACACAGGCATCGCTGCCGATTTGGAAGTCAACAGGAGAGCGGAGATAAAATCAGCGAGGGCAATGTGTGCAACCAATTCCTCAGCCTCGGTCAGGCCGCCATGTTGCAGGAGCCTCGCGGCCAATGTGTCAGGACACCAGAGTCCGGCCCACGGGGTCCACGGTCATCGCAAACTGCACAGCTCAGCACTGCAGGTCACAGGCAAGTCCTTGCCACCGATTGCCAGGTAAAAAGCATATGGATGTGGCGGATATTAGGCGGATGATGGCTTGGTCAGGCAGAGCCTCACAGAAGTGCGGCCATCTTGCCGTGCGCTCTCTAGCGCCCCCCCCCGGCTTGCCACCTTCACCACCAAAATCATTTCAGGCAGATGGGGAGTTGGCTCTTCCAACAGCAAGAACATAGCTTACCATCACATTAACACTGAACAGCTGCCTTCTTCCCCATAATACTTACAAATAGCATGCCCTCCAACAACAGTTACTTCAAAAGAATGGGGGGCAAGGTGTTGGTGGATGGGGAGGTTGCATCACCTCAGTCAGAATCTAGTGGTTATGCAGAGTGGGAATGGATTGCATGCTCACGGTGGAGCTAGAGGGCCTCTTATTTAGCAGCCTGATAACAAGAATAGCAATAGTGCTCTGCACCAATCAAACCTCGATCCAGATACATCTGTTGTGTCTTAACCACCCCACTTAACCTAAAATACCTTATTCATGCGCTCTTTCCAATAATACTATACTGCCCTCTCATGCATAAATATCTGCTTCTATCTTATCATGCTTATTTCTGTGGCCTTTCATTTTCATATGTCTGATCCTACCTGCGGCTCTTTGGTCTCTCATACCATTCATCTGTGTATCACTTTCTCTTTGTTTCACTATCTCTTTTCTCGCTCTTTCTCTCTGCTTCTTCATCCCTTTTTTCCCTGTTCCCCACTTTCTTTTCTTCATTTTTCCCTCAGCCCTTCTTAGTTGATGTTGCATATTTTATGCGCATTCTGTTGCAAGATGTTTCTCTTTCTATCCGTTCTTCTCTCCATCTCTCTCTTGTCCCACTCTCCCTGTCATTCTCTTGGTAAAAGTCACCTCTCGTCACAGGTATGAGGTCACTTAAGCATGCTGTTATGTTGTGGTGTGATTTTATGTCTGTAAGGTAAGGTCATACTTGATACCTGATTCTAACTTCGATGATTCTGTTGGCGCTTGAGTAACATATGTTTAATGTTCCTCGTGTTTTAGCTGGACAATCGCTTTCACAGACCAAGGTGGTGGGCAGGAGGGTGTCCTCGGCAGAGAATGGAGAGAACATAGAGGTAAAATCTTCTGCTATTAAACCTATGTTATTAGTGGGTATTAAGCTTCACTATGAGAGTATGGGGAGATGGACAGGATCATTAGTTTTTCTGGATACCACTTTTTCTGCCTTGCCATTCTAATTGCTACCGAGGATGTCTGTGACTCTAAGGTAAAGTAGGTCTTATGGATCTTAATCACGGTTAACAGTCTCTTGTGGCTCCACAGATTACTCCGCTCCTCAAAGTGTCCTCCCAGCAGATCTAGACAGCCTGACGTTACACCTGCTGTCAGTGTCTTGTCAGTGTCTTGAAACTCTACTCATTCACAGGGCAGTATAGCTCCTAATCTTCCCAGCAGGGAACAGCAGCAGGCAGTGTTGGCTCCTCCTCTAAGGCGGAGGAGCATCTCCCCATTGCTCTTTGAGCAGTGCAAAACAAATCTTAATAAAATGATAATAACAAAACGTTATTATCATTTTATTTTTCTGTGCTGGACTCTGAGCCGGGGGGGGGGGGGGTTAGGGGGGCTGAGCTTGCCAGAACATAGTGAGGAGTGGTTTGCACTCCCTAAGTGCGCATGACAGGTGTTCTGTCCCTCTTGGGGCAGCCAAACAGTCGTGCACACTTAGCATGTTCTCCACCTGGTTATATTGCACAGCCGGGTGGAGAACATGCCCAGGCAGTGCCTGAGTGGCCAAACAAGCCGCTCAGACCAATCACGATGCTGCTGAAGCAGCGTTGTGATTGGCTGGGAGAGTCTGGGAGCATGGGTGCTTCCGGTGCTGCCAGGTTTTATCAGTAAAACTGTTCAGATTGGATTTGACAGCTTTGACGTTAGTGAAAATGAACAGTTTTTCACCATTTATAACTTTGTCACTGAGCTTCACTCGAAAGTTGCAGTGGGGAATTTAATAAAATATCTACCTGTCCATGACACAGGCTACTTCTTAAATCTACTTGTCCTTTAACAAAATCCACTAGTCCCCTTGGTGCCATGTAGTGCAGTGACAAATTATGGAAGCAATCTCATTATATGAGAGCTCTGATAATAGCCTCTCTGATTATCACAGGGCTCATAATATAGTAAGGTCTGAATATGAGCAATTCCCTTTTTTCCACCTTTCTGCAGATCATACTGGGATTGGAGGTAGTGGTAAGCCATAGTTCAAGGGTTAGAATGCCCTTTGGAGTCTGTATAAGCCTACCAACTTGCATGTTTTAGGGTTTTTACCAGCTTGTCTCTAATCTTTTCCCATACTGAGAAAGGTTGGAAATTTTCTCCTTGACAAGGGCAAAAGTAAAACTTTTTCCAGGGTTGGAAAAAAAGTGGTTGGAGGGAAAGTGAGCTTGTGAGCGCTCAACAGATTTATGCATGAGCAAATCTGCAAATTCATATTTGCTCGTTATACAATGGAGCTCACAAATATTTTCTAGGAGTATATTTTCCTGGCTTACTTCCTTAAATTCTTGTTAATTTATGAAAGCCTTAAATCTGCACTCATGCAAAGACATTTACCTGGGATGCACCTTTGTAACTTTCTTTAAGAATTGGGCATCTAATTAGGTCTGGTGCTAACCAAGGCTTTTTGTTTTTATTGAAAAGCACATCTCTTTCTCTATCGGCTGCCTCACCGTGATAGCATTCCGCTCTTTCACATGAAGCAAATCAGCGCACAAAGTTGTTCAGTGCCAGGAACTACTGCTGCAATGTGTACTTTTTGTGGGCAATTATTTTTTTGCATTTTGCCAATGTTTCTCATAATGGCGAGGGCCCAGAAGCTCCTGCAACAATAATGTTTTACAAAAAACATTCCAAAACAAAACGTGTATTGACATAACCAAAAGATTGACCACCAATGTTCAACCTATTGGCTTGACCAATGCTTGTTTATTTTCATGTTTCCCATAATCTTGTCGAAACTGGTTACATTTATTTTCCATTTGGAATATTTGTGGGGAAATACTAACATGTATCAACACATTTTACTAACTGATGCTTCAAATAAATGGTACCTAAAGCTTCACAGTAATTTAGTAAATATCAAAAACTCATGCTCCTTCCGATTGTTGGGGCCCCTCGGGAGTTGGCGTACGGGAGCACGCTGGTAATTCAAGTCAACCACAAAGTCCAAAATAACGTACGCTCTCGATAATCAGGAAATCCACACCAGGTAAGATGCAAATAAGGGGTTTATTCCTCTCACAACATGTTTCGGCTCTCAAGCGTTGCTCACGTGAAAGAAAGTGTAACACACAGTGTCGTAATAAAGAGTTGTTCAAAATAACGTTATTAAACATCAACAGAGGACTGTCTGCTTGACCATGGCGGACATCTTGGAGTGATCATCGCAATGCATTGAATTGCCAAAGCAACTAGTACGTGCCCATCGTCAATGATCTAGTTTCATAAATGAAAAAATATATATATTGAAAAAATATATGAAAAATAAAACGAAAGCGAGAGATGATATTTCCCACATGCATTAATTGTACATGCCTGCTTCCGTACTTGAATACAACAACAAAAGACAATTGCTTAATGTAATGCTCAAATAACCTCCAGTATCTTGCTCGGTCGCAGAAGGCGCTAATTAAACGCGTTTTCTCCTTGCGACAGATTGACAAAAAATATATATAAGCATCAATTTTGCAGTATTGTAACAATCTAGTCCTGCTGTATGCTTGTAACAGTTACTATAATTTAGTAAATATATAGATATTTGTTGGTTCTGCTTAACAAATGTACATATTACTTATGGTTATATTATTCTATGTTTAACATGTATGTAGGTGATTGCATAAATAAATAAATTGTTTATCATATTATAACTATTTATCTACAATTGCTTCACTTGTGAATTACCAAAAAAACAAATATTAATAAAAACAAATAAATGAACTTTAAAAGCAGCTACAATTGAGGGTCTGAGTTTGTTAAATGCAACTTGAATCTACGTGTTTTGCCTTCCTTATACATGTATACTTTCTGTGGACTTGTGTGCCTTTATATTTATTGCTTTGCTTCTAATTCAGAATGTCCAGTGCACTACCCTATATCTCACCAATATATCCTCTACCTCCACTTTGGCTTGTCTTAAACCTCATCCTACTATTCTTCCCAATGCACTACCCTATTTCTCACTCTATACCTATTTCAATATATCCTCTACCTCCACTCTCTCCCTCATCTCAAACCCCATTCTACTACTATGATTCTCAAAATAACCCTTTCTAGACTCTCACCTACTTCTCACCCTATACCTCTCTCAATATATCCTCTACCTCCACTCTCTCACTGATCCCAAACCCATTTTACTACTACTATCCCCAAAATAACCCTTTCTAGACTCTTCCCTCCCTGCATCTTTAAATACCTCTTTTAATATTCAGATCTCCCAAACAAGCCTTTCTAAACCCTGCCCTCTGACTCTTCCCCAACCATCTCCCCTTTACTCACCCCAAACCGCCTCCTACGGCTATGAGCTAAAAAATAAAAATTCCAAATCCTATCCTCTTCTTTCCCTCCACTATCCTTTTCAATCCAAATAACACACTAACATGCCCACCACTCAAATTAATTTCATAGTTTCCTATACTAAGTCCCCACTGATCCTGTTTGAGTTCCGGAGTAGCATGCTGCTTGATGAAAAGTGCTTTGACATCTCATTGAGGGTAGCAAGCCCTATATAAATGCAAACCCTTCCCTCTTTTATCCCTCTACTATCCTTTTTCATTCCAAATAACAGATTAACATGTCTACCGCTCAAAATATTTTCATATATCCCTATACTAATTCACCACTAATCCCTTTTGGGTTCCGGAGTAGATTGCTACCCGCCAAAAACACTCATCAACACCCCATCAGGGGTAGCAAGCGCTATATAAATGCAAACCCTTCCCTCTTCTATCCCTCCACTATCATCTTCAATCCAAATAACAGACTAACATGTTCACCTCTCAAATAAATTTCATGTTTTCCTACACTAATTCACCACTAATCTTGTTTGTGTTCCGGAGCAGAGTTGTGAAGTGTAGTAAGCTCTATAAAATGCAATCACAATACAATTACAAAGTAATTTAGCAACAAAAAAAATTCCTAGTTGCATTTGTTTGTGAACATTATATTTTGATAGCAAAGACCCATCAATCTTGCTTTCAGGCTTCAGCAAATATTTGCACCTAATCAGAGAGCATTCTGGGAGCATTATACGTAGCCTCATAATGTTAAACTTTGCAAACATGTGTACACATGTTCACACTGGAACAACTGCCTGTACTGCAGTCAGAGCTTACAGCATTTACTTAGAGCGCTCTTCCTCCACAGTTGCCTCCATGCCTGACATTCTACCCTTCAATTTTTCCATCTTATCCTTAACTGCTGTGACAGCTTGCCCCTCCTGCCTTGTAAGTACGCTATTTGAGACCACCTCTGTCTTCTGATAGCTGCGAACCAGATGCCCATGAAATCCAGGGAGGCCCCATTTATATAAATTCACTCCTCTAATGCCAGGAAACAGCGCAGTATCTTTTATATGTAGCTAAGGTTTGACTTATAGGACTCTGTTTTACTCACATTATAATACTAGACTTGCACATCAACCATGAATGGCCATCCATTACATTTGACAAAAACCCAAAAAGGCAGTCAAATAGTGCCTATACAAATATCAGTTTGTCGTTGCATTTAGTGGATAATCACAACTTATGTTTCCAGCTAACAAGTGTTCTGTAGCATGTACTAGTGCTATTAGCTATGGATTGCAATGTGATCGTTTGTGCCTTTATCCTACCCCTGGAAATAACTACCTATGTGTGTTTGATTTTGTTGGACTACACCATGTACATCTTTGCTTGTACCTGTAAACAAACTTTTCTTTTACCAATGAAGGGGGTCCTGGACTATTCATCCAAATGCATTAACTCACTTTTTATTGCCCTCTTGACAAAAATATTTCGCTCTTAGCCATGGCCCATGATGAGGTCATTAATGCTTTCAACCCCAGGGAATACTCCACAGCTTGCACAGGACAGACAGGACAAACAGGGCTCCACCGAGGGGGATAAGGAAAATAAAAGCCTTGTTGCGCCAACCCCCTAGCCTATCCCAGGGGAATTTTCAGAAACCGCAACGGAACGCCACTCGCTCTGTTTATTGTACTTTTTCAGTGTGCCAAAGGCAATAACACTAAAGGAACATTGGACCGATGTTGCTCATTTTGGGCTCAGTTTGCTCGTGGTAGCCAGGCCTAGCCAGAGTTTTCCACAGGCTTCCTGGTCTTGAAAAGGGGTCACATTGCTGAAAGCTTGGTTTTCTGGCTCCCTGTTCCAGTCTTCTCCTCCTGAAGGGCACTCAGGAGGCAGTGGAGTCCAGGTTATCCCCCAACCAGTCTTCGGGGGCTAGTACCCCTGGCATTGGAGAGACCGATCTAGTCCTGGCGTTCAGCTGGAGACAAAGCCCATAGTGTTGTATAGTTCCTACTAATCTGTAGAATATGCGCATTATTTGGACAACATAAACTCAGGGTTAGGTATCTAGACTTGTTTCGGACACTTCCGCAGGATATGTTGGCCTATAAATCAGCTAGATCACAGTGCAACTGCAAGCCCCCTAACTTACCTACAAGCGAACAGTTTCTGGCAACCACTGAACATGACAACCCTGATTCCTCAGGAATTGTGGAAACAGTATGGAACCTTTGGCTCAGTCACTTGTGCTCATTTGTTCTCAGAGAAATATACAGAGAATACACAGTGGAACATTTTCAATATTTATCGAACCAATGTTAGTCTGGTATAAAATACATGTGCTCGAATGATTGAGAGACAGAAGCAATAAAGGAGATTACACGCACCAAAAGAGTAAACAGTAGATACATTTCTACCATGGTGCAGAGGCAATGGATATATGCAGGCATTTATGCAAAATAGTAATCTAACGTACTCCTACGATGCAAACCCTTCTCTAAGTGTAACTCTTGTGTGTGTGGGTGTAGAACTCCAAGAATCCCCCCTAGGTACAATCCAACCCCATTACTTGATGGGAGAGATTGAAGGAACCCGTCTTGCTTTTGATTTGGACACCCCTCACGCGATGTTGGACCGGTTAGTGGTGATTTCTTAGCAGGCAGGGACCTTTGGTATCAGCAGAAGTGACTCATATACCTATCTATCGGGATGCCTATTATGTATAAGAAAATGCAGCCTTCGCGATGTACACGCAAGATTAGTGATGTTATGGATATGTGGATAGCGCTGTCGCCCCTTGGATTAAGATAGAACAAATTTGTACCTAGTGCGTAAAGAGGTCTAGTACATGATTTCCAGGCCATTGCAAAAATGTGGTGCGCAACTGGATGTATAAACAAAGTAGTTTCGGAGATACTAATCCAACATTGTTGTGCATGCAAATGTGTGCATAAGGTTACCGCTGAAATGTTATTTTGTAGGACAATGTAAGGAATAAGCTGCCTTGCTACATGGGCCTACCTCAGGAATGTAACAATAGTCCATCTTTCACGCATCAGGTGGCTGGTTTTTCGTCCCAGCTGGCTCTTTCCCCTACAGTTGTCGCCTCCCAGGCCCAGGATATTCTTCCCTGTCCCTCCATTGTGCATGGGTTTATAAGTAGGGGTGGAACGTTATAGATGCCAGCCAATCAGTCAAAAATAGCTTTTTTAGATTTTTTTGCAAGAAAATCATAAAAGCATACAGTTAAAACACAACACAAAGCAATACATGGAATAGGACTACTCTTCATCAGGAATGAAATCACCAAACACATTCAACAAAGGAACCTCCGCTCTAAAGGAGCATCTCGCCTCAAAATCCCACCATACAAGAAAAAAAAACATGGGTGGCACATCCTTCTCTGTTCAAGCAGCCAAACTATGGAACTCTTTACCCCCCAACATAAGATCCACCGACAACCACCTTCTCTTCAGAAAACTACTCAAGATTTGGCTCTTCCCCACATAAGCACCATACGCAAACAGAAATTTACAGCATATCCCTCAGTATATAAGCATTTGTTTGCACTATAGATATGTACCTATCTTTGTGTATTACTTTGTATAAACATGTAAAATAATTATGTTTAGAGAAAAGAAAAAAAAGTAATAATAAATAAATAAAAATCATCTTTGGTCTACATGTACATACTTCCATTGTGCATCTATGTACCTTCCATGTACTTGGATCTGTGTGTCTGTTACTTTTCTCCTGAAAAAGCATATCCAATGCACTACCCTATTTCTCATTCTGTGCCTCTATCAATATCTTTAATCTACATATACTTACTTCCTTAATGTATCTATATACTTTCAATGTACTTATGGATCTATATTTCACTTTCTTCTAATTTAGCATTTCCAATGCACTACCCTATTGCTTAGCTTATACTTCGCTCAATATATCTTCTAGCTCAACCTTCTGACTCATCTCAAACTTCTTTCTACCACTCTTTCCAATTCACTACCCTATCTCTCATCCTATACATATATCAATATATCATCTACATATGAAACAGAATGGAAGGCGCACTCGAAGGAATTATGCAGGTACTTGTAATCTTGAGTTCTTCTTTTCTTTATTTAGGTAATTATACCAAAAAGGACATACACTGTGTATGTCCTTTTTGGTATAATTACCTAAATAAAGAAAAAAAGAACTCAAGATTACAAGTACCTGCGTAATTCCTTCGAGTGCGCCTTTCATTCTGTTTCATATCTGGTTGTTGTATTTGTGCCCAGGGACGACGGGCGCGGGAAGTGTGCTGCACCATTTTCACTCTTATTCGGACTGGTGTTTTGGTTGTGCTAAACCTTGGTCTTGTTGTCCTGTTTCTGTTAACAATATATCATCTACATCCACTCTCTCATTTATCCCAAACCCCATACCACTACTATGACCACCAGAATAACCCTTTCTAGACTCTCATACTCTACCCCTCTTTTCATCATCTGACACCTTTTTTTACTATACCGATCCCCTAAAACAAACCTTTCTAAACTCTTCCCTCTGACTCCTCCCCTCCAAAAGCCTCCTCCTACTGCTAAGACCTAAATAAAAAAAATCCTTCACTCTTTAATCCCTCCACTATCCTTCTCAATCAAAATTAACAGACTAACATGTTCACTTCTCAAATTCCATATTCAACTATGCTAATATACTACCCAAATAACTGAATAACATATCTACTACTCAAATTACTTCATATTTATACTATACTCATTTTCAACACTAATCCTTTATGGGTTCCGGAGTGGCGTACTACTCGCCAGAAAAGTGCTTCAACACCCATCAGGGGTAATAAGTGCTATATGAATGCAAATCTTTCTTCCCCTTTTAACTCTCCGCTATCCTTCTCACTCGAAGTAACAGACTAATACCCACCACTGAAATTACTGCATATTTCACCATATTAATTCACCACTAATCCTTTACAGGCTTCCTGAATAGCGTGCGTCAACAAGCGCTAAATAAATACAAACCTTTGTCCTCCTCTATCCTTCTGCTATCATTCCAAATCCAAATAACTGACTAACCTATCCACCACTTAAAATGTACTTGCATGTTTCACTATACTAATTCAACACTAATCTTCTATGGGTCCCGGAGTAGCATGCTACTCACCGAAAAAGCGCTTTGACGCCTCGTCAGGGGTAGTAAGCGCTATATAAATGCAATTACAATACAATACAATACCCCGTGTTCAGGTCAATGGTATGTGCACTGCTCCTAGGTATGGAATTTGATCAGGTCATTATGTATACCATAAAGTCCCAGGGCAGCACCAGATGTCCTGTAGTTGTCATGTTTGCTAATTACTTTTGCTTTTGAATAAGCGAGGTTTGGAAGAGAACTGCATACTGACAGTATTCTGTGATCCTAGGAGGAGGACCGATACAAGCAGATGCTAAGTCGCAGTGACAGTGAGAACATTGCCAGCAATTACTTCAAACCCAAACGAGCGAGCCAGATTCTCAGTGCCGACCATATGAGGAAATCTGGTAAGATTGTTCAATGAATAATTCAGCTGCTGCAGTGATCTTGTTGCAAGTGGCAGGTCACAAATACAAATCATGGACCTTTGGCTTAGCCTTACATCTTTCCATGGTATAAAAAGAATAGTATTACATTTGGCAGTAATTATATCTGTTGATTCAAGTACTAAAAAATGTGGTAATGTGCATGTAAAAAGAATAAGTGTTAAAAGAAGTTCCAGCATATTATAGGAAGGTTACAGAATGCTTACAGAAAGTGAGAAGTAAAGGTGAAAGGTGACAACATTTGGTATACATTTTGAAAAATTATAGATTTGTCAAACGGCATACACAAATTATGGGAATGGCTTGTAAAACCTTACTTTTGGAAAGGTGAATAAAATCCAAAATATATTTGAGATGATATGTTAATAATAACAGATCTTTGTGACACATTGCTGGTGGTATTTCCTTTCTGCTAGCTAGAGGACAGTTGCTGCTACATTATTCCATCCTATGTTACTTTATGGCCCTTAGAGCATTGTATCATCTTTATTGAGAGCTTTTTATGACACTTACATCACTATTACTGCTTAAGACATTAGCCTGTAAGATTGATTGGTGTAACTTCAAGAACATGTTACATGTCTGAACCAGTATGTTTTCTATGACCACGTGAGTAGTTGTTCTATCTGAGACCTCTAGAACCTGTAACAGAGAAAGACAGCAGTGCTGTTGTTTCATGTAAGACTCTTTGAAAGCCCATCCATGAGCTCCAGGAGTCAGAAAGCGAATCGCCTTTCTCTTAGAGTCTGTTGGAAACTATGCAGAGCATCTTAAAACCAGCGAGGAGCAAAGACACAAGAAACAGTTGAGACACAGGAAAGGCACGATAGCGGAGGCAGATGATATCTGATAGAAAGCTTCTTCTAGCTCCAGCCCCACTAGTTCCCATTCACCCACGCAGGCCTTACCGCTTCTCGATATGGTCAACCACTGAGAAGAGGAGGAAGGTCACTTATCGCTCCAAGGTAACTACTAAGTTGATGACCTCAGTTTGGACCATCAATTTAGTTACTGAAGGACAGTGACAACTAAACAAATAACATCAGAATGAGATAACAATGAGTCGTGATGTGATAAAAGAAAGTAGTTAAAGCAAGAGGAACCCATCCTCTTCTGCCCTCAGTCACATCAAGGTAGTACTCTGAAGCTCCACAGTCCAATGAAAAGCCCACAGACTTGTGAGACAGTTTAGTCTGTGAAAGAGAATAAAGAATGGAAAACCCTTTAGACAGGGGTGCTCAGCAGGGAGAGATAATATTAGCTACTGAGTCAATTAAAATGTTTTGATTTCCTACCTCTAGTAGGAAGGACCTCTGCATGTTTGATCAATAAGTTGGCAGGCAATGTGCACTTGTGCTCAGCCACACAAGTTAATGTGTGTACTACAGCAAAATGGGACTAACTTCTAGGCCACGGGTCTTATCCCAGGCGTTTTTGCGCAATGAAAAAAATCAGTAGGTTATCACATTACTTTGTAATGCGGTGAACATGTATTGCTTGGAGCAGGGTTAATTGGCAGCCTGGCAATTCCCTACTATCTCGGTCCACTGGCTGTAGTGTAACCCACCTAAAGGACACATTTGGCATGCTAATTGCTTTAACAGTGCTACCCGGAGGCTACAGGTATGGCAAATAAATAATCCTACTACATTCAGAGAATGGCTGCGGTTATTTGTGCCCTTAACTAATTAGTAGAGGTTTAGTATAGTAAGAACTCTTATAGAGGAATGTCTGGTCCACAGATAACAAACTAAATAGGGGGTTGAGTTAATTTGTTGTTAAGTACACTAACCAGAAAGCTTTGTATAATTACATAAAAACAGCTGTGCATAGCAGTGAGTCAGATATTATAAACAGACTTTGGTGAGTTTATAAAATATAAATTAGTTTGAGTTTATAATCTAGTCTATGTCCATTAGTGGGATCCACACAGCCCTGTGTGCTGTGATTAACCACTTGGCTGCTAATGACAAGGGTAACTCGTCATGGAGTTTCCATTGATTTCAATGGAAATTACATGTAATCCCATCTAGTGCCTTAGCATCCAAGTGGTTAATACGTTTTTCTTTTGTGCTGGTTTGAATGTGTGTAGTGAAGTAGAGGTGAGATGGTTTAGAGAAATACCTTCTAGTGTGGTGTGATGCGAAAGCCGAATCTGAAAAGGGCATAGGTGCGTTATGGGAAGGAATGACCCATTGTGATTGGGAACAGAAGGTGCTACTCAGAATTGCAGGATATAGTTTGAGTGAGGTATAGAGATGCCACACCAAGAGCTCGTTAGGAAAAAACTTTTACAGCGGTCTATTCTGGGCTGACAGTTGGTCAGTTGAATGTCTGAAGTTTGAGATGATCTGTTCATGATAGGGAGAAAGTACAATTGCATCATAAAGTTAGGGTGATCTATAAATTGAGCAAAACAAAGAAAGGAACTCTGAAATGTTCTCATTTGTATAGTTTGGAATATAAAGAAATTGATAAAAGAGGCTGTTCTAGTAATTCAGACCGCCCAGGACTATAACAGTGATAAAGGTTTTTATTGTCTGAAAAGTGAAATGGGAATGGATTTTGAAGCTTTTAACCCCTCCACTGCACCTGCGATTTTGCGGAAGTGAGTGCGGCATTTCCGCAAAACGGTTGGGGCCGCGTCGGCCATTGGCCGACGGCAGCACCAGCGAGGTAGCATTATGGAAGGGGCTAATAAAGTGGAAATCTCCAACAGTAGCAGCTGTGATACTTCAGTTCAAAATATGCTTGTGCACGTCAAAGTACAAAGCCAAGGTTTTTGTTCACAGATACAGAGAATATGATGTCAAGAGTGAAACAGAGGGGATTGGCATGGGGGGACAGTACTGTGAATGAGGGGAAACCAAAGACCTATGAATTAGCTGTGTTCATCGCAAAGTAGTTCATAGGCATCAGATGGCAGTGAGGCCATCACTAGTGGTGATGCTGAGTTGCGGTTTGCAGGGAGAAGATGATTTGAGTGTCCGCAAACAAACAATTTGAGAAGCTGAAAGAGAAGATGACTGTCAGGGACTATAATGATACAGGGAGTATGGGAGATGGAATTTCACTCTTCTGTGGAGACGGCCTCTCTAAGCAAAGGCTGCATGCCAGTGATATCAGTATATCTACCGACAGGTGTGCATCACCTCTACCTGTTTGATAGCAAGTTATTGCAACGCTGTTTGGCAGCAAGTCACTGCAACAGGTGTATAATCACATGTCCTCGATTTGTTGTGAGAAGGGATTACAGGAGGCATATTGCGTGTTCAGCATCTGCACAGAAGGAAGTACAATGGATCTGTGGTGTATACTCTTTGGGGACGAGAAGATCACTGTTTACACTTCTCTCACATGTACAATTATAGACCTTACACAAGCCCATTGTAAACATCAGAACAAGGTCACTTGAAGAAAGGAGAGGTAGCCAAGCAAAGTCTCACTTAAGGAGCAACTCTGTGGCAGAGTGATGGTGGGGTCTATCACTTCCCTTCCAATAAAAAACAAGCGTTGCCCAATTTATTTTCAGACCAAATTCAGGAACTGAGGGATCACATGGTTCGGAGTGTAGAAAGAAGAGAAACTCAGTCAGAACAGTAGAGCTCATGAGGAAATACTCTTGTGGGTGTATTCAGTTCTTCCCAGGTGTCTGTGTAAAATTAGACAGCTGAGACTACGCACCTGAGCACTATCAAGACCTAAAGAAAAGGACTGGTACCACAAGATGTTTCACACAACCAGTCAATAGTTCAACTACAGACCATGCACTAGAATTCAACCAGATCATAAAAACGGCCAACTGTTTGTTATGTTATGTTATGTTATTTTTTATTTGTTAAGCGCGCATACGCCCGAAGGCTTCTTGGCGCTGGAGAGAATCAAACATAACAGTACATAAAAAGACACAAATCACTACTTACAATAAACCTGAGAAAAAAGAAAAGTTTTGAATGTCTTCCTAAAGGTGAGGAGGTCCCTGCTGTGTCGCAGAGTCAGGGGGAGAGAGTTCCACAATGAGGCCGCTAAAAATTGGAAGCTGCTACCTCCCTGACGTTTCCTTTTAAAACGGGGAACCTCAAGTAGGTCGTGCTGGGCAGATCTCAAGCTGCGCGAGGGTTGATATCTACGCAGTAGTTGTCTAAGAAAGATAGGGCCCTTACCTTCCAAGGCCTTAAACACAATGCAGCCCACCTTAAACATTGCTCTCTGCTCCACAGGCAGCCAGTGCAAGGTCTCCAGTCCATGTCTAATCGATTCCCACTTCGGGACTTTACAAATGAGTCTTGCTGCTTGATTTTGCAGATATTGCAATCTTTTCAGCTGGCCAATAGGAGCCCCCAAATAGAGGCCATTTGAAAAATCGATGTGAGAAAGGACAAGAGCACTGACTGTTTGGATTAAAGCCATACCTGTGAGGAGATGTGCTATTTTCTTGATCTTCCTCAATTGGAAAAATCCCGTGGAAACCACTGTTCCAATTTGACTTTCCAAGGAAAGATCCTCACTGAGAGTCACTCCTAAGCTTTTAGTTGTACGAGATTTTTTAGGAGGCGAGCCCATGTCCGATGGCCAAAAACAAGGGTTCCAACTGATCTCACTCTTCCCAGGTAGAATGAGCTCAGTTTTTCCCGGGTTTAGCTTAAGGTGATTTAGCGACATCCACCTTTGAATAAAAGACATGGTTGCTCGAAAATCCTCAGCCGCGTTGTCTGCGTTTAAAACAAAAGACACTTTTGACGTTTGAAAGACACTTCTTTGCTGAACACATTTCACCTGAGATGAGAAAGACTTCGAACCCAAGGAAGGAACTATGATTAAACAGTGAAAGTAGATACCCAGCCTCTATGACCGAAAAGCTACTACATGCAATATAATTGATGAAGGCTGTAGCTTTTGCTTGGTACAAAGCAAGTATTAACATCTACAAATTGCTTATTAGCAAGCACAATGTAAGAACTGTACAGACACTCTTGCCAGTATCCCAGCTTTCAAACTAGAAAATATCTTCTGTTGTACCTGATCACCAAAGATCACTCAACTCGTTTTAACAAGTACTCTATTCTACTCATAATCACATTGGAGAGGGGCACTAAGATGTGGAAAGAACTCAGAAAATGTGTTAATGCAATTTAATTGTGAAGGTGCACATGTGCACATTACAAAATATTGTCAACAATATCTCACAGGTCAGTTCAAGAATAGAGGCAAAAGTACAACAAAGACCCATTACAATTGGGCCTACTGATAGGGGCTTCAAGTACATTCTGCTCACTGGAGACTATGCCCACAGATAATTGTAGTTCTCCAGTATTGGGGTGTCTTTCATAGATTCCCATGCTTGAACATTCCCCGTTGCCGAAGCGGGAGTCCAACGGTACATAACATAGCAATGTAGTAATAACATAAGTATATATACATATCAGAAAGAAAAAAACATAGAGTCTTCATAGATAGACAACTTGTCACTTCTACAAAATATCACAGCCATTATGTTTGGTCCAAACTCCACCCAATCAGGCGCCAACACCCTCGTAGAATGTTCTCCTCAGAGGCTCAGGCCCTCAGATTTTCTACCGCTCGTCGCGTGAAGGGAGTCTCCCTGAGCTCAGCTCAGTTTTTCTTCTCATTTCCTCTCAGAAAGTTAGCTTTGTGATGTCTACCACCAAGAAGTCCCTCTTCAGATCTTGTGGAACCTATGGTAAACAGAAACTTCATTCTAAAGATCCTCCTAAAAAAGTGCATTTATTGCCTATATCCTGAACATCAGGTAAAGGATTGTAAAATATGTAGAACCTTCTCTCAGAATACTCTAACGGACAGAGAAGGGAGTTTCCTTCTGTTGCTACAGAAGTTGAAGGCTTCAGAGAACCCTCTCTCAGATGTGGAAAGTGTGTCATCAGTAAAGACTTCTCCTTCTTTGAAGAGAACCAGTGAGTATCAGAAGGTTTCTCCAAAACCTAAGATGGTGAAGAAACATCATGTGGATAAGCCCACTATCCAACCTTCAACTTCAAAAGAGGTGATTTCGTCCCCTCAGAATCTTTCTGCACCTTCTAAGCCCCCGAGATCTGATTCTCAGACTCCATCTGCGCAGTTTTTACTTGCAAAACTGCCTATCTTGTCGATGGGCTGGTACAAAAGGGAGTGGTGATGGACGGAGCATCTGAACCAATCAAACAGTCAACAGATCTGGGTTTATTGCCAGAAACCGGTCTTCGGAAGCTTGTTTCCGGTCCAGGGAAGGCATGGTTTGGCAGATCGGGCTGGACTGTTCCCATAAGGCACAGGGTCAGACTGATTTGCATATGGCCATGTCTGAACTGGGGTGGCAGAGTGGGCTAAAGAACGGTGATGGATTAAACCCAGATCTGTTGACTGGGTGTGAGTGTTTGATTGGTTCAGATGCTCCGTCCATCACCACCCACTTTTGTACCACTTTGTTCGCCATAAGTTGGCAGGGTATGCTCAGACGTGAGTCCCTTGCTCACTTTGCCACTGGATTTAAGCAAGCCGGGCTGAAGACGGCTGAAATGCCAGAAACCGGTCCTCGGAAGCTTGTTTCTGATCCAGGGAAGGCATGGCTTGGCAGTTCGGGCTGGCCTGTTCCCATGTGGCACAGGGTCAGACTGATATGCATATGGCCATGTCTGAACTGGGGTGGCAGAGTGGGCTAAAGAACGGTGATGGATTAAACCCAGATCTGTTGACTGGGTGTGAGTGTTTGATTGGTTCAGATGCTCCGTCCATCACCACCCCCTTTTGTACCACTTTGTTCGCCATAAGTTGGCAGGGTATGCTCAGACGTGAGTCCCTTGCTCACTTTGCCACTGGATTCAAGCAAGCCGGGCTGAAGACGGCTGAAATGCCAGAAACCGGTCCTCGGAAGCTTGTTTCCGGTCCAGGGAAGGCATGGCTTGGCAGTTCGGGCTGGACTGTTCCCATGAGGCACAGGGTCAGACTGATTTGCATATGGCCATGTCTGAACTGGGGTGGCAGAGTGGGCTAAAGAACAGTGATGGATTAAACCCAGATCTGTTGACTGGGTGTGAGTGTTTGATTGGTTCAGATGCTCCGTCCATCACCTCCCCCATTTTGTACCACTATCTTGTCGACGGGCTCATCGTCGCTTCCTCTGTCAACGAGAGCTGCTGTCGTCGTGTCTACGTCGACGACTTCTACATCTACGTCTATGAAGCCAGCTATGATCCTGGTTTTTTTTAAAACATATTTTATTGACTTTTATATTGTTCTCATACAGTCAAAAGAGACATATATCACATTCTCCATGTTCGTCAAATACGCCCCCATAGTATTCCCCAACTCATCCCTCAACACCCCTCAACACCCTCCCCCCCTACATATTCGGTGGTGTGGTCACGTTCAGAGTCTCATACCTCTGTGTGGTATCAATTGTTCAAAGAGTTTGCACAACATTGTTCCCTGTTCGCCGATCACATGGATGTGCATTTCTTAATCCTCCGCCTCTTCCATCAGAGTGTCCCTCGGAGCCTGAACCAGGGCCTCCCACGCTCTTGCCCCCTCCAAAGCCCTATCATTACCTGCGTGTGTAGCTTGTCTAAGGCTCACAACACTCTCACATTGCGCCCATTTACAGAGTCCCTGCGCCAGCGCTTGCTCGAAGGCCCCTCCTTTGCCTTCCAATGCCAAGTTATCTCTCGTTTGGCCAGCAAGAGGCCCAAATCAATACATTTGCTGGTTACTTTAGTTTCTGCCGTGTGCTTGAACCAATGCAGCAAGCAAGTTGCCATATCGTACTCTAGATGTCTATCTGTGATTGCATTTAAAAGGTCCCCTATGTCTGCCCAGTAACCTCCCATGTGCGGGCACAACCACAACATATGCTCCAGTTCGACATCCCCCTCCAGACATCTGGGGCACGCCGCGTCCTGAACCCGGAAATACTTCCGGATCTTACCCGGGGTCAAGTAAGCCCGATGTAGAATAAAAAATTGAATCTGTTGGAGCCGAGCATTCCTGTTCCCCTTCCATGCCCTCTTAAAAATGTGTTCCCACGTAGCATCTGGGATCTGACGACCTATTTACGCTTTCCATTTTGCTTTAAGGACTGCCAATGGGTGTACGCCTTCCTGCAGCATCCGTGATTGCAGGCACGTGACTGCCTTAACGGTTCCCGCTGCCTTTACAAAATATTGGCAAGCTAACGTGGTTACAGGTTCTGTTCGTCCACCCCCCCAGTGCTTTTGGATCGCGGTCGTGACCGCTGCGTGAATCAGGAAGTCACCCTCCGGGAGCCAATACCCGTCACGTAATGCCGGAAAGGACAACAGTTCCTCATTCAAGTATAAGTCCCCTACCATTTGGAGACCTAACTGTTCCCAGTTCGCCAGCGGAGTCCAGTCCCCTCCGTGTGGTAGCGCCGTCAGCATTCCCAGCGGAATTTCCGGTGCATATGGGTGGGGAACCCCTGCCTTACGCTGGGTTCTATTCCAACAGAGCCTCAGGGTCCGTTCCTCCCTAGTCAGATCTCTCAGGTCAAGCCTCTGTTGTAGGACTATGTAAGCCAGGACATGGTGCTGTATCCCCTGTCCTCGCCCACTTTCAGGGCCCTAGAATTCTTGCGCTATATGTTGCGTCAGGACCTGCAGCTGTGCCGCTAAATAGTATAGCTCAAAGTCGGGGACAGCCAACCCGCCATCTGGCCTGGGTCTCATCAGAGTCGCCAGCGCCACTCTCCGTCTGCCGTTGCCCCACAAGAAGCCGGTGATTAAGGAACGCAGTTCTGTAAATACTCGCGGTGGAATCCATATCGGCAAAGTACGGAAATAATAAAGCAACCTGGGGAGGGCTACCATCTTAATCAAAGCTATTCTGCCCATCACCGATAGGGGGAGTGTCGACCAGAACTCCATGCATCCCTTCAGGGCCCTGACACATTCCCCACATTCCCTTCCAGCAAATCTATATTTTCATGATAGATCCGAACCCCCAGATAGGTGAGGCAAGTTGGTTCCCAGGTGATCTCACCAAGTGACTCTGGCGGATTCAGGCCCCGTCGGGTCGGAAATATACATGACTTGTTCCAATTCACTTTGAGTCCCGAGATCTCCAAATTGTGACAGCAGAGAAGTCGCTCCTCGCAGATCTTCTTCCGCGTCCCGCAGGAAAAGAAGTAAGTCATCTGCGTACCATGCTATATAGTGTGACACATCCCGGAGTGGTAGCCCCCGATAAATCAGTCCCGATCGTGCTTGGACCGCCAGCGGTTCTATCGCCAATGCAAATAGCAGCGGTGATAACGAGCAGCCCTGCCTCGTTCCCCTCATGACTGGGTACTGGTCCGAAATCACCTCTCCCAGTCTCACTCTAGCCGAGGCCGAGGAGTACAGCACTCTCGTCCACTTCACAAACTGGTCGCCCAGTCCGAATCGGCTCAGGACCTTGTGTAGGAAAGCCCATTCCAGGCTGTCGAACGCCTTCTCTATGTCCACAGAGAGGACCGCTGGTGAGCACATGTCGTCATGGCCCCCCGCAATAACTCGTAGAAAACGACGTATAGTCAGAGCTGTGCATCTGGACGGTATGAAACCCGCTTGGTCTGTGTGTACCAATGAGGGCATGTGCTGCAGGAGTCGAGTCGCCAATATCCGGCTCAAAATTTTGTAGTCCACTGTTAACATGGATAATGGCCGATAAGAGGCCACATCCACGTCTGTCCTTCCAGGCTTCAGTAAGGGAATAATCAACGCCTCACGCATGGAACTAGGCAGCTGACCTTCCTTCCCAGCCTCCTGATAGACCTCTAACAAGCGGGGAGCAAGCGTATCAATATACTGGGCGTAACATTTAATGGGTAGCCCGTCGGGCCCCGGTGTCTTGTTCCTGGCCATGTGTTTTACTGCACCGCGTATCTCAGCTAGAGTTATATCCTGGCCCAATAATTTTGCCTGATCTGCATCAAACTGCGGGAGCGGGATTCCTTCCAAGTATCCCTCTATGTCTGCCTCCGTCGCCTCTAGTTTACTACAATATAGAGATGCATAATAATTAAGGAACCGCGACAGCACCATCGCCTGCGAGTGAACCAAAAGGCCAGAATCCAATTCTATCCGCATGATCGGGCCACTCCTCGGTACCGGGTCCGCTAATCTAGCCAACAGTGTACCTACTTTATCCCCCTCTGCATGTACTTTCGCCATGTAGCTTTTGTGGTCAAAGCAGCACAGCCGCTCAACCTCCATTGCAAGCCGCTCCTTCGCCTCTAGCAGTTGTGCCTGCAGCGCTGGCTGTTCAGGCCTCCACTGCTCCAGATCCCTCAGTGCCTCCTCCGCTTTCGTCACATTGCCCAACACTGTCTTCCTAGTTCCTGAATATTTACTAATACATAGCCCTCTAATGAGCACTTTAAAGGCGTCCCATTCTACCGCCCTCGTAGACGCCGTGTCCTGGTTCTCCTGGAAATAGCGGTCAATACCCTCTCCCACCTCAGTCCGAAAGACCTGGTCCTCCAAAGTTTCAGGGCGCAACCGCCACATCGGGATTGCGGACCACACTCTTTTCCAGTTGATCGACAACAGCAACGGATTGTGATCAGAAATAGTCCTAGAGAGGTACTCAGTATGTGCCGCCCCGTGTGCAACCGAATGGGAACAGAGGATTGCATCAATTCTGACATGAAGCTCGTGTATGGAAGAAAAAAAGGAATAGTCCCTGTCCCGCGGATGTTGTGCCCGCCATACGTCAATCAGCCCCCACCGGTCTTGCCAGTCGGATCTTGTTTTGGCCAGTTTCCTAACCGGGGCGACAGCTAGAGGAGGATGCGCTCTGTCCATTTCTACATCTGTAATGGTGTTAAAATCGCCCCCCAACACAACAGGGCCAGCCAGGTATGACGCCAGCACGTCTGATAGGCCAGTCCAGAAACGAGCTTGGTCGACGTTAGGGGCATATACGCTACATAGCACGATGTCCCTACCATATAGCCTACCCTCTACTGCCGCGTACCTGCCCTCCGGATCCAGCACTTGTCTTGTGGCCTGAAAAGGGACACCTGCCCTCACCCATATGAGCACCCCCTAGCGAACGCAGAGTACACTGTGCTGAATACCTGACCCCTCCACCTACGCTGCAGCGCTTGACCCTCCGCCTTAGTAAGATGTGTCTCCTGTAATAGAGCTATTTGGATACCTCTCCTCAGTAAATAAGCATGGACCTTGTGTCGCCTAGTCATTGTGTGCAAGCATCTCACATTCCATGTGATGCATTTCAAATCAGGTGATGCCCCCATTGCAGCTGTGTACCCCTCTCAACCAGGATAAAACGTGATCGCCCACACCACCAACAAACCCCTTTACGCAAACATCCCACATATCCCCCCAGCCCACCCCCCCAGAACAGGACCCAATAAAAATGTATCCGTCCCCATCCAAACTTTACAACAATTCACACAACACTATCCTGCAGTAGTCACCACAGGTAGCCTTAAGGGCAATGGAAGGGTAACTCGCCCCAACATGGAACAGCGTTCGCCCCAGCCCTCCCGCCATAGATCCCAGATAATACCATTCCGTAATTATGTGCGCCCAAGCGCCCCCAGGTGCAACACCATTAGGGAGTTGTACATGACGACCTTACAGCCTCCACAAGCCCTCTAGATATGCTATTCGTCCAGCATTCCCTCCGCTGTATTTGGAGTAACCGCAGGCCCCTTATTGCTGTCTGTTTCCAAGAACTCTGCCTCCGATCTCCGTTTATCTTCTTCCGAGTCCGTTCCCATCGCTGACTCTGTTTTCTGTGACTCCGTTATTTCCGCCGTTGCCGCCAGCGCTCTTTGTCTGTCCAGTTCCATTTGTGCCAGCTGTTGTTTCTGTAGAGTCTTATTCCGTTTCCGGAGACATTAAGATTTACGCATTTGATAGGGCTTAGGCGGTGCTGCATGTTCCTGTGTCCGGCGATCCGTACCAGCTCTGTAAGTCCCAAGCCACGACCATGCATCCTCCGGTGTCTGGAAGAACTGTGTCGAGCCATCCAGTATTACCCTCAATTTCGCCAGGAAGATCAGGGAGTATTGGATCTCCTCCTCTCGTAGTTCTTTTTTAATTGCCAAATAGGAGGCTCTGCGTTTTTGTATTTCCTGAGTGTAGTCCGGGAATATCGTGATTGCCTACTTTAAAGGGTCCCGTTGTGCATGCCTTTTGGATTAGTACATCCCTATCTTTAAAGTGAAGTAGTTTGGCCACTACCATACGAGGAGGGCGGCTAGCCTGCGGCTGCCGAGCCAGCACCCTGTGTGCCCTTTCCAGTGTAAAGAAGGAGGACAGGCCCTCCGGCGCAACCTCAGATTTGAGCCAGGTCTCTAGGTAGGCAATCATGTCAGACCCATCCGTTTTCTCCGGCAGGCCCACTACGCGTATGTTATTGCGCCGGTTTCTACTTTCTGAGTCCTCTTCCCTTTTTTCTAACACTTCTATGCGAGCAAGAGCATCACCTAACTTGGCTTCCATTGTGGTCTGTGCTGGTTTTAGTTCCTGGATGGCCAATTCATTCTCCTTCATCCTATCTGCCAGTTTCGAGTGGTCCACACGCAGGAGCCCCAGTCCCGTCGCCACCTGCGCAATATCTTGTTGGAGGGCGTCTTTCGTGGCCGCTATTGCTGCTAGTATCTTATCCAGATTTTGACGCAGCCCTATGTCCGACAATGCTTCCTCGGGTTCCCCCCCTGCCCCCTGAGTGTCAGCGTGTTCACCAGTGTCCTCCTTCCTGTTTTTGGGCTTCATCTTGCTATAGTGGACGCCACTCTATCCAATACCAGTATATCTCCTTGTGCAGAACTCCTGTATAAGGTCTCCCGTCACCTCAGGAATTGGATATCGAGGTTCCAGCAGGCCTAGTTCCCGTAACTACCTTTCTTGCCGAAGCCCTCATCACTTCAAGCATGACCTGCACAGAGACCCTCAGCAGCCATCCCGTGATGACAGTATAAGAGCCCCTCCACTGGTCCCGGGGAAGTCTTCAACCCTACGCCGACCCCTAGGTCAGGTCCATTCCTCTCACCCTGGTTCCTCAGCTTCAGCTATCAGCCCAATGCGCTCCCAGGCAGATCTTCGGTCAGTGCTAGTCCCCTATCACAGTGCACACAGCGTATTCCTCGGATCGTGAGGTCTCCTCGTCAAGCCACCACAGGCCCTGTGTATCCAGGTCTAATCAGTTACCCCTCCGCCGATCTCCATTTGCTTCCAGCGGTGTCCGCAGTCCCCGGCTGCGTCCTCCCCTCTCCTCTGGAGCGTGTACTGGGCTCGGTGCGCTATCTTCTCATACTCTTCACCTCCTCTAACTGGCGCCTGGTGACACGACCCGGCACCACCGGACGTGCGCCCCTGCTCCCGTTCATGCGACGGAGCAGACCTGCCCCCGCCCCACCTCCGCAGTACCGGGTACAGGCCCGCTCCACCACACTCACCGGGGGCTGTAGCTGGACGCCGCCATCAGGGAAACCTCCTTCCCGCCAGCCGGTGGAACCGCAAGCGCTTGCCCGCCCTTATGATGGCATGTAGGTCCGCCGGGCGTCACGGTCGTCTCTCATGCAGCTCGATATTCGCTGCGGCGTTCAGGGCTTTTATTCGGTGCGTCCGCCAGCTGCAGCGCTCCACGACCCCGCCAAACACCCAGACACATCTCACTGCCGGGCCGAATCTCACGCACCGTCGGCAGAACTCTGGGCTGCTCACCCTCGATTTCCCGGGCCGAAACCTTACTGGGTCCCGGCCGCCATCTTATGGGTAGTTCCGCTCTGGATCTCTGCGGGCAGTCCGGCAAACGGGGAGCTCCGCTGATCCGCACCGTCAGTTAATCTGCTCGTAGGGCTGAGTGCATGCTCCGGTTGCTAGAGCCTCCGGTTTGCACACTTGCTGCGCTGATCCGTGTCACCGCTCGCCCACTTCCTTCTCATCCGCTGCTCCATTCCGCCATCTTGCTCTTTCACGGAACTCCACCGGCAGTAAAAACCGCGCCTGGATCGCCGTCGGGCATTCAGGTGTCTCGATGTCAGTCGGGTTGTCACCTCCTGAGTTTCCGACACCTTTTACATCGAACACGGCTGGTTTCAGGAGTTTTTAGCAGGATACATTTGTGATCGGGCACGGAGCTATTGGCTCACGCCGCCTCACCCATCGGCGCTCAAGCCACGCCCCCGCCAGCTATGATCCTGTTGTCGCCATCTTCACCGTCGACGCTTGTATCCATTAAGGTGCGACCTATTTCGTCTACGGTGCCTTAGACTTCGTCGACGGCGACAAGCATCGCAGACGGTGGCTTCGTCGTCGACGGTGGCTTTGTCGACGGCGGCTTTGTCGGCGGTAGCTTCGTCAGCGGTGGCTTCGTCGACGGTGGCTTCGTCAACGGTGGCTCAACAACACGTCGATGGTGACAGCTACACCTGCATCCATAGATCTGGTACCATTGAAGTCTACAAGCTCTTTACTTCAACAGCGACGTTCCTCTTTGGATACCCTAATGCCAATTCAAACTCCTTCACAACCTCCAGATGAATCTTTTTCTTCTGACGATGAGGAATCGGAGGATGATGACAGATTTTGGGCAGCTCACAGTCCCTCTGAACTTCTTATAAAATGTCAGGACTCTGATGATGATGGTGACCTAGAAGAGGATGATTTTTCTACTTGTGACACGCAGCCTGTGGCAGAACTTCCTATGGCCCAGATTCCTTTAACTCTTATTTCCAACCTCCAATTCATGTTGGATGATTACTTCCGCCATTTTCCAAGTTCAGTACAGGCCTCTCCAGTGCCTCAAGCGCCTCTACAACCTCCTCCTACTGGAGAATCAGTTGCCGCACCTTCTGCGTCGGCGACCAGAGTTAAACATCAGGATGCTCCTCAGGTCACGGAGGAGGACAGTGACGACGATAATGATAATGAAGGTGACAAGGAAGAGGGTGAGCTGGATGACGGATCCCTTCTTTCTGAATGGGACAACTACCAGATTCAAACACCATCTCCCACTGCTCAACCTCCTCTGGATTCTCCACCAGTTGCCTCATTTCGCAACCAAAGCCTGATTCCATTATTACTCAGGCCGCACAACGTCGGGCCAGAAATCCATCATCTCCATTATATGCACCGCCGGACCAAGAGGGTAGACGCCTTAATGCTATTGGCAAGAAGTTTTCCACTATGGCGGCAACTACAGTTCGTGCGGCCAATTCTCTAGCTATCCTGGGCCGTTACGACTGACATATGTGGTCAGATATATCATCCCTTGTAGATCTAATACCAGAGGCTTCTAAAGCAGAGGCATTATGAATTCTTCAAGAAGGAGAAAGAATTTCCTCGGAAATTATTGATTGTGCTGTTGATGTATCCTCCACTGGTTTCCGTCTTTTGGCTGGTGCAGCAGTCCTCAGGTGACCGGGCTGGTTAAAGGCCACGTCCTTCCGACAGGAGGTACAGACAAAAATATTGGACATGCCTTACGACGGTGAATCATATCATCAACATATCGACAATGCCCTTCAAACAATAAAAAAGGACACCGACGCTTCCCGTGCTCTCGGAACTCTCCAGTTTAAAAAGCAGTCTTTTCGAGGCGCAAGGGGTCGTGGCTCCACATCTTCCTTTCGAGGAAACTCCAATCAGAATATAAAAGGAAAACAACGCTACTCCTCCCAGAATCAGCATTCGTACAGACAATGGCATTCTTCTTCCTACAGACAATACAGAGGTAAATCCTCTTACAGAGGAAAGGATTCCTCCAAAAAACAATTACTTTCACCATTCACCGCCCCTGATTCCTCCCGCTTTTTCAAGGGTTGGAGGTCGAATCTCCCACTTCTACTCCAAATGGTCACTGATTACTACCAATCAATGGGTTCTGGATATTGTGCGCAGGGGACACACATTGGAGTTTGTAAAGATTCCTCCCAATTCTCCACAAAAAGGTCCACTCCTGCTCACCTACAGGATCTTTTAATATATATATATATATTCTATTTTAACCTACTTTTAAACTTGGTTTTATCCAAAATTTTAACCATTGCAATTATGCGGAAAAATGAAATATTAATTCATGTCATAAATTTAGTAATCAAATTTATTGATGTTTTAAAAAAACATTGTACTGTATTGTAACTGTCCTTTTATGATTTTAACAAAAATCGAATAAAGTGTATTTTGACTGATATATATATATATTCACTGAAAAAACCATAGGTTATAGACCATATATAGTTAGGAATTAGCATTTAGAAAACCTTATTTTACTCACACAAAACCATTGAAATTCCATATATAGTTAGTTGCACTAACTATATATCGTGCACCCGCAATCCACTGCTGATGATGTCACATATTACATCATTCATGACATGGTCAGTGACATCACTGATGACATCACTGATGACATCTCAAATGACATCACTGATGACATCACTGATAACAACATCCAGTGATTTTTTGTTTCTATAAAGTTTAAATATGTCTTACATATTGAAGAATGAGTGGATGTGTAAGTGTCTGGACGAAGGATTTAGTAGGTGCATGACTGACTGTATGAGTGAGTGATTAAATGTGTCTCACTGACTGCATGGGTTAGTGACTAAACTGTCTTAATTTGTGCATCATTATGTCTGTTGTTCTGTAACCTGCTGCATGTGTTGATCAGTAGCTATATGAGTAACTATATGGGTTATTGATTGATTGCCCAAGTATTTGTATGGGAGACTGAGTGTGTGTGTGGCTAGCTGGGAGGTGTGTGACTCTGTGCAGATCAATCTGTACTTGTATCAATGATTGTATAAGAAGGTAAGTATGTGTTAGTATATGTTTGAAAATGTAAGGTGCTCTATGTTTAACTGTATAGACAAGAAAATGGAAGTGTGATTGATTCTTTACAGGACTGACTAGGTGTGTGAGTAACTCCATGGATGAGTGGCAGACTGTGAGTGTCTGTATAGGTGTATGAGTGCATATGATAGTGTTGTAAAGATGAGTGATTGTATGTATGAATGATTGTATGGGTGAATGAGTGAAGGTGTGTGTAGACGTAGCAATCAGTGAGTGCGTATGTAGTAACTAGTATTGGTGTGTCAATGGTTTCAAAAATTATACTCTCTTTTTAACACTGGGTGAAACAGAGGTTATATTAAAATGTGAGGAGATGCATTGTATTGTCACATGAATGATATCATCAGTGATGTGGTCATTGATGTCAAATGAGATGTCATCAGTGATGTCATCAGTGATGTCATTTGAGATGTCATCAGTGATGTCATCAGTGATGTCACTGACCATGTCATGAATGATGTAATATGTGACATCATCAGCAGTGGATTGCGGGTGCACGATATATAGTTAGTGCAACTAACTATATATGGAATTTCAATGGTTTTGTGTGAGTAAAATAAGGTTTTCTAAATGCTAATTCCTAACTATATATGGTCTATAACCTATGGTTTTTTCAGTGAATTTTCAAGGTTTTGTAAATGCTAATTCCTAACTATATATGGTCTATAACCTATGGTTTTTTCTGTGAATTTCATTGGTTTTTTAACAGCTAATATCTGTAGCTGTAAAATGTATTCTTCTTTAAATCCAAAAATATATTTTATATGTTTATGAATAATTTTTTTTTTTAATATTTTTTTTTCTTCGTTCCCGCTTCGCGAATCGGGAAGCTTCCCGTTAGCTGACCTTGATGCCGCGAAATAGACCGCGAGCCGGTAAACGTTTCTTTACCGCAAGTGCCGCGTTTTAGAAAACAACATCGTGACGCCTCCCGTCCGCATGACGTTTCACGTTGTCGCGTGATACGTCATATGACGTGCTACGTTAGCGAACTGGTACGCGAAGCGAGTCGCAAAGCGCAGGTTTCTGGAAGCAAACCGGGAGGCCCTGCAAAGCGCTTAACGTAAACACAGCAAGTCATGTGACTTGGTAATAACACTTTTCATTGGTTCATTTCACTTTTGGTTTCCTAATGATGTAAGACTAGGTCATATAATCTAAAATGAACACTTTTGATTGGTTGAGAACTCTTGTTTTTCCCAAATGATGAAAATCCCTCCTTCTTTCCTCACTCTGACTTTCATCATTGTGAGAGAAAGACCCTTTGTGATCACTGAGCAATGGCTTCTTTAGTAGCTTCAGCTGGTGCTTCCCCACCACCTCCACCACATCCAAGGAAGAGTGGACCACCTGCTCAAGTTATAATTCAACAAGAAGAAGAAGAAGAGGAACAGGACGACGAGCACGAAGAGAGGCAGTTTTTGCCTGAGCAGCCCAGGACGTCTCACCGGAAAGAAAACTTCATTTGGCAATTTTTTAAAATTCCCAAAGGTCAGAAAAAAGTAAATGCAAGATACGTAACTTGCCTTATATGTCAAGATAGACTGTCCAGAGGAACCGAGAAAAAATACAGTTTCGGAAACTACACAATGCATCGCCATATGACTAGGTGGCATCCTAACAACTACAGTGCTGCACAGTTTCGGAACGACCTAGATAATCTCCCTATTATGGCCAGAAGATCTGTTGTACCGGAAGTAACGGGACCAGAGGGCAGGGAGATGGTGCCAAATATACAAATGAAATTTGGTGAAGTAAAACACACCTGCGTATTTTGCGATGGATTCATTTCCTACGGAGAAAAAAGCATCACTCTGATCAACAGAGCTATTGACTATCATATGCAAGTTTGTACGAAACGCCCAAAATAATAAATACTTCTTTTTTTGTTTTGTTGCTCCTGTTGAGCCCTTTACAATGAATCGTTTTCATTGCCCCCTCCAAGAAAAACCCCCAAAAATATAAAACTTCAGAAAAATTCAAAAAAAGTAAAAAAATGTTCCGAAAAATAATAAAAAAAATATAAAACAATAAAAAAAAGTTCTTTTCAGAACTACCTCCCCGTTATTAAAAAATTGGTACAATATTTGGAACTGTGCCAACCTCTATTTCTCTTAGTTCGCTTCCCAGTTCGCTCGCCGGTACGCGAACTAGAAGCGAACCAAAAACAGTAAGTATAAGGGAAGGAAACAGACACTTATGTTAAAAGAAAGACAGCTATAGGGGAGTAAACTAGAGATACTATTACCCGTAATCCACTGCTGATGATGTCACATATTACATCATTCATGACATGCTCAGTGACATCATCAGCAGAGGATTGCGGGTTTTTTGGCAACGTGCCTTATCCACGGTTTAATAACGCTGCCTTTTGCTTTATATAAGTTTTCAAATTGTATGAAATATATACCAATAGGTCGTTATGAACCTTTAGGTAGTGCTTTTCTTCATGAGGTCTGGTCGCTTCCATACACATACAGATGTTTCAAAGATGATCAAGAAGTTTATCTGAATGGAGAGGAATGCACTGAGACGCCAGATCATTCACTAATGTGTAGGCACATACAGTTACACGGTTCATGCAACAAACACCGACCAAATATGGCTTGCGTGTTGCAAGGCACGCCAGTTCCTGCTATCATCCCCACGTTCAAGTTGTTGGAAAATGGTAGTTATTTGATGCTCAATAATGAAGATTGTTCTGAGTTAATTGAAAAGGGTCTGCACCTCTGTACGGGTGTTCGCTATGTGAAGCACGAAAGTTTCACGGGCCGAACTCAAGGCCACCTCTCTCTGAGACAAAAGAGCTCTTATTCTTGCCATGCCGTTGAAATCTGTCCCAAGGTTGGTATTTGTGGCCAGATTGAAAACTCCCTATGTTCATGTGTGGGAGGAAATAGAACATTTCTGCAGCAAATAACCCGTTCACTTACTGTTACGATAAAAGGAATACTTTTAATTCAGATTTGCCTTTCAATTTCAGCAAGATGGTTCCGACTATCTTTAACGCATCCTCCACAAAGACCCTGGCGCACTTTTTTAAAGTTGTTACCAGTGGTCTCGTGACTTCATTTGAGAAAATCTTTGGAGTCATCCCTGCTTCCTTTCATTCTATTTTCTCCACTCTGGTTCGTGGATTGGCATTTTTACTTGCATTACCAGCGGACGCTCTTGTGCTTTTTTACATTTTTAAATATGGATGTCCCTCCTATGCAACCTCCCACCCTGCAGCTGCTGACACTGTTCCGCAATCGCATGCTAGAATATTATGGCACAATGCCGTTGGCGATATTAAGCACGGCATATGGATTATCTTTTCGATTCTCCTACTTCACCTGTGTCCAGCCTGTATTTCACTGCCTGACCTGTGATTTCGATTGGGCCATTGATTTGTGTCTCTGCGGACCGGTTTCTCCTGACGTCGACTTTAATCAGCTGATGACTCCTATCATTACTCACGAGTTGGTTTGTCCTGGCGAAAGGATTATGGCTGTGGCATTGATGCATGGACTACTTGGTCCCTGGAATTTACTGGCGGCAGCACAGTCTTTCTTGGAACAGAGCTTTCTTGAAAACCCACCGAGCTGTCCTCTGATGGTGATAGAGGATCCGGTGCTGGGAGAGCACGTATGTTCTTTTCCGCTTTTAAATTGGATGGCTGAACTGTTTTCGGATGAAGACGGTGACTTCCTATTGGAGGCTGTTGCAGCTTATTTTGCATACACAGTTATGTCATGGACCTTTTTCATGTTTGATATGCTGAGTACTAGCATTTCATTGACAATTCATTGACTTATTTGTCAAGTTTTTATTATTTACCTTGCCTATTGGCTTAAGACTCGATAAAGTACTTGGCTGTTTTATTTTTCTTTAGCATTAAAATTTCCTAGTTTTTAATGCTTTACCTTGCGGACCGTCCACATATAAACTTGCAATCTGCTCTCATGAGATGGCACTTCTATTATCTTATTCAGTTTGTTTCCGGATCATGGGGAGGTGTCATCTAGGTCCTGGATATCTTTACACCGTGTTAAGTTAGCATGGGCTCATTACCGGTTTAAACGCCATTTTTCCTTTTTTGCAACTTCTGCACACGACACTTAGTTGTTGCTTTAGCTTTCCACCTAGTAGTTCATCGTGGTTTACATGAGAATAATATGTTATTGCTCTACTATCTGCTTTGCTTGTTAAACTATATCTGTACAGCGAGTGCTAAAGTTTCAAGAACAACACGATACAGAATTGTTATGAGGTCTGATCTCCACGACTTCATACTCATAACATAAGTGCAACTTCTGCCAATTCTGGGCATGAGGCGGGTTTTATATTGCTTTGCCGAACACACATACACAACAGTTGATGCGGTTCACATGAAGAGAGAGCTGGTGTATGCTGATGTGATTCCTTCAAATCTAAGACACTAAAGTATGGGCACGCCCTAAACCAACACAAAGAGACCTTCTTAGCAAATAATATAATATGTGTATTAGAGAGGGTGAGATATAAGCAGCCGCGGGCCGTGGAGGGAGTTACGGTGAGGCAGGGAGGCGGGGAGGGGGAGAAGCAGGGTGGAGCCCTCTCTACCTTGCCCCTCCCCCTCCCCGCCTCCCTGCCCCACCGTAACTCCCTCCACGGCCCGCGGCTGCTTATAAGTGTTGCTACCTCTTATTCATTTACAGCATGTTAACATACTGTCACCATTCGCTTTTTATGTACTAGTAACTATGCTGGTAATTTTGCTACTGATAATATGTGTACTTCTATTCTAAGATACTACGCCTGAGAAGACGGCATTAGTAAATAAACATTTCAAATACACATGTGTTCTTCTTAACTCCATGTTCTGGTTTCTAAGAAATATATAACGACCGACTGTTCATGAGTTCCACGTATCCTGAGGTACTATAAGTTCATATTCTGGATTGTCTAAACATTGAGAGTTTGTTATATCCAATGTGACACTGTACCTAGCTTGCTAAGGAGTTTTTGATTACTAACGTGAGTTTTGGGACACCCTAATTCGCCGAGGTTCCAATCCTCTGTCCACAGTTCTGTGTGAGAACAGAAACCCTGCGACAGGGGCACCCCCGACCCTTGCTGGAGCTTCATCACACTTGCGATACAACTCCAGCAATGCGCCACCTTTACGGCACAGATACATCACGCATCTGTGCTGTTTTTGCCCCATGATGCGCCGCATTGTAAATGCAGCACACCATAGGTGACGGAACAGCGGCACAGAATGACTAACACATCCCTGGTGATGCGCCAGTCATCATAAATGTATCCCTATGCTTCTTATCTTGTTAGAGATGAACCGCCATATGTATCATCAAAGTTTTTAGCATTTCCTAAATAGCGAACTTTAAGGAATAAATAGCGATTCTTTACCATTCCTAGTTTGCGATTAGCTATTTGCTAATTACAAATTACCCATTCATTTCCTTCATTTCCATAGGGCGGTTGGACTCACTTTTAGCTCGAACGGCTGAATGGATTTCCACGAAACTTGGCAAAATTGTAGGGACTGGTAGCCCGATGTGCCTTTGCTATGTCTCAAGATATATGCTCCAGTGGTTTTTACGAAAATTTACTTTGAAAAATATATATTGGGCTACATTGGCCTATATATATGTTGGAGCCCAAATGTAGCCCAATGTAGCCCAATGAAGCCCAATGTAGCCCAATGTAGCCCAAAGATGGCCGCCAGACACACAAAAAAACAAATGTAGCCCAAATATCAGCCAGATGTAGCCCAACTATAGCCCAGTGACAGAATGACCAATCAGCTTCGCAAACCTCCGTTACGCGAAGCGGAGCGCTGTTACAGATATATATCTTTTTTTGAACGTTAATTTCTCAAAATCCACTGGAGCACATATATTGAGACCTAGCAAAGGCACATCGGGCTACCAGTCCCTAATATTTTGCCAAGTTTCGTGCAAATCCATTCAGCCGTTCGATTATTATTATTATTATTTTTTTTTGCCCCGCGGGGCCCTTTTAAAACCTCCACATCAAACCTAGGGGGTCAGCGAGGATCTACTATGCCCCCTTATAGTTATTTCCCCCTTTGTTTTGACCTCCTCTTGTCTCTCGATCCTACCGAGAGACAAGATGGCGGCCGCTACGGACTTTTTGGAATGTTGACAGACGCCGGAGAACCAATCAGCTTCGCTTCACAAAGCTCCGTTGCGCGTAAAGTACGCGTCCTGGGACGCTGCCAGGTCCGCTGTTACAGATATATATCTTTTTTTAAACGTTAATTTCTCAAAATCCACTGGAGCACATATATTGAGACCTACAAAAGGCACATCGGGCTACCAGTCCCTACAATTTTGCCAAGTTTCGTGCAAATCCATTCAGCCGTTCGGGCTAAAAGTGAGGCCAACCGCCCTATGGAAAACTCAATGTTAAAAACACGTTTTGGGACCCCCCTTTTTTCTCGGCCCCCCCTTGACGAACCCCCCCCAAATTTTCAAGGGCTGCTCAGAAACAAAATGTGCCATTTTCCTGAAAATTTCAGCCAATTCCGTCCACAAACGCCAAAGTTATTAGACATAGAATTTTCAAAAATCCCATAGAGAAAAAATCCTAACTATATATACCTACTGGCGACCGCCAGTAGGTAATATATATATATATGAAGCGACAGAATTCCGGTAAGGCCAAAAGAATTCAGACGAGCCCGTAGTCCTTTTTAGGTATTTATTCTGGCACAGCAAGCTATCGAGGACTATATATATGTTTGCATGCATTTCAAGGTCATGCTCGTGCTTTATTTACATTATGTCTGGTCAATAGACATGCTTTGTGTACCATTTTGGAAATATTATATTTTTATGATTGTTAATATATGAAAATAGGAGCAGAGCCCACAAAGGCTGTGAGGTTCTATCCTGAGCAACGCTCCTTGTAATAAGTACTGCTCTTTATTCTGATACAAGCATGTGAATCTATGAAAGATTCAATACTAGAGAAAAAACTAGTTACTTACCTGTACACTATGGTTCTCCAGTATTATCTTTCATAGATTCACATGCGGCCATCCCACCTCCCCGTTACTCAGGTAGACCTCTTATCTCTGGATATATCCTTGAATCTCACTCGGGGCTGGAAATCTGAGGTATGATGGCTCTGCTGGGGAGTGTGATGTCAGGGCTGGCAGATGATTGGCTGAGTTTTGGTCCAAATAATGAGGAGGTTTGGCAACCAAATATTATGGTCCCCTATGGGACTTTCTATGCAGTGTTTTACTCTATGATACTGCTATAGTCATTCTGTTACCGTGAGACTCCCACCATGACTACGGGGAAGATACAAGCATGTGAATCTATGAAAGCTAATACTGGAGAACCATACTATACAGGTAAGTAACTATTTTTTTCTCCCTGCTCAAAACAGACTGTTCTTGGGAGCCATCCTAGACACCAAGCAAGCAAAAGCTTTTATGTCGCACGAAAGACGTCTATGACTTCCCAATCTAGCGGCCTTCCTCCGTTTAAAAGAGTCCGCTTCCGTCCGACAATTGAAATCGTTCCTAGGGATGTTGTCCTACCGCATTCCTCTAGTCCCTCACTGCCGCCTAAAAGTGAGATCTATCCAGGAGGAATTGGACAAACAATGGGCTCAAGTCTCAGGATCCTTCAACGATATGGTCAAGGTCACATCTCGGATGAAAAGAGCTCTACTGTGGTGGACTCTCGAAGAAAATGTCTCTTCAGGTCGTCCATTTCTGGTGGACACTCCAAGTTTCACTCTCACAACAGACGCATCTCTCGAGGGTTGGGGTGTACATCTGCAAGGATTAACAGTAAAAGGAAAGTGGAACATTCATCAAAAGACCTGGCACATCAACCTGCTGGAGTTACTGGCCATTTTTCTAGCTCTAAAAGCCTTCCGCACCATCATACTAGGAGTCTCAGTGCTGATCCGGACGGACAATATAACGTGAATGCACTACATAAACAAACAAGGGGGCACAAGGTCCATCCGGCTGTCCCTTCAGGCTCAACAAATTTGGGATTGGGCTATTCAACATCACATCGTCCTCACAGCAGTGCACGTTCCGGGAGCGTCTAACAATCTTGCGGATTCCCGGAGCAGGTCATCCACGACCAATGACGAGTGGGAACTACATCAAACCACACTGGATCACATTTTTCGGTTATGGTGTTCCCCAAATCTAGATCTGTTTGCAAAGCATCTGAACCTCAAATGCCAGTTCTACGCAAGTTGGCTTCCCAATCAGAGTCATGCGGGAATGTTTTGATGAACTGGTCGAAAATATACGCCTACGCTTTTCCACCGATACCACTAGTCCCCAGAGTTCTTTGAAAAATGAGGAAGGAACCCTGTCACATTATTCTAATAGCTCCCAGGTGGCCTTGACAAGTCTGGTTTACGGAACTCCTGCTCCTGTCACAGTGTGAACCGATCATTCTTCGCCCTCTTCCAAATCTTTTGACCATGGATCAGGGCCAAGTTTGTCATCCAGACCCAGTATCTCTACGCTTAGCGGCTTGGAACCTGAGCACTATGAATTTGTAAATTTGGACATTCCTTTAGATTGTAGAGAGGTCTTGGCTAAGGCTAGAGCAACTTCAACTGTGAAAACATACAAACTCAAATGGAAAAGAGTCTGTCTATGGTGCAATGAAGCTCAAGTATATCCTATTCATGCCAAACCAGAGCAACTCTTGCTTTTCTTTTTACGCCTGGCAAAATCATGCCTCTCGTATTCTAACCTAAAAGTATTTCTAGCAGCAATCTCACGGTTTCATCAAGATGGCTCCAACTCTCTCTACTCTTCAAGAGTAATTCAACAATTCTTCAGAGGTCTTTTTCGGATGTTTCCACCAATTCGTCAACCACCTCCTCCTTGGCATTTGAACATTGTATTGGCACAGCTCATGAAACCCCCGTTTGAACCAATCCATAAAGTTGATCTCAAATACATTACTTGGAAGACATCTCTACTTCTGGCTCTCACTTCCTCACATCGAGTCAGTGACTTACAGGCGTTTACTACTAAACCGCCTTTTCTTCAATTTACGAAGGACTCTGTCTTGCTTCGCACCAATCCGGCCTTTATCCCCAAGATGCCATCGGATTTCCACCTCAATGAACCAGTCGTTTTAAAAACGTTTTTCCCTAATCCTCAAACACCTGCAGAGAGGACACCTCATTCTTTAGATGTCAAGAGATGTCTAAAATGTTACCTTCAAAGAACGGCTTCTATTCGTTAGAATGACCCACTTTTTGTGGCCTACAGACGGATGCAAAAGGGACATTCGGTCACCAAACAATTGCACGCTGGATATCTACTGCAATTGCCCTTTGCCATCATCAAGCTGGAAAACCACTTACTGCAACGGTTCGAGCACATTCTACCAGGAAGGTTTCCTCTTCCACTGCACTATTTGCTGGGGTGCCTCTTCAACACATCTGCAGAGCTGCAACATGGTCCAGCAGACACATCTTTACAAGAAATTACTGTCTGGATGCGGCTGACAATGCTGACACAGCTGTGGTACAAGCAGTCCTTCATAACCTTTTTAGGTCTCGGCATAGAGACGCGCGAAGCGCGTTCTCGGCAGAGAACTATTGTAATCATGTCAGCCGCCAAAGCCGACAAGAGGAGACAAGAGCTGGGCTCGCGCCAGCAATCCTATTGGGAGAGGGAGCGACAAGTGCTGGCCACGCGCGGATTCAGTCGCGCGCACGCTCACGGCGCCAGCGTCCCCGCCGCGCGCCGATCACTGCTCTCTTCCTGGCCGGCATCGAGAAGTTTCGCAAGGCAGTGAGGGCACTGAGAGGTAGGTGCTTGTTCAGAATGTTATGTCCTCTAATTGCATGGACTTGAGTGAGTGGTGAGTGCAGAGTGGTGAGTGCAGAGTGGTGAGTGCAGAGTAGTGAGTGCAGAGTAGTGAGTGCAGAGTGGTGAGTGCAGAGTGGTGAGTGCAGAGTGGTGAGTAGTGAGTGCAGAGTAGTGAGTGCAGAGTAGTGAGTAGTGAGTGCAGAGTGGTGAGTAGTGAGTGCAGAGTGGTGAATGCATGAGTGCAGAGTGGTGAGTAGTGAGTGCAGAGTAGTGAGTGCAGAGTAGTGAGTGCAGAGTAGTGAGTAGTGAGTGCAGAGTGGTGAGTGCAGAGTGGTGAGTAGTGAGTGCAGAGTAGTGAGTGCAGAGTAGTGGGTAGTGAGTGCAGAGTGGTGAGTGCAGAGTGGTGAGTAGTGAGTGCAGAGTGGTGAGTAGTGAGTACAGAGTGGTGAGTAGTGAGTGCAGAGTGGTGAGTAGTGAGTGCAGAGTAGTGAGTAGTGAGTGTAAAGTGGTGAGTGCAGAGTGGTGAGTGCAGAGTGGTGAGTGCAGAGTGGTGAGTGCAGAGTAGTGAGTGCAGAGTAGTGAGTGCAGAGTAGTGATTACTGAGTGCAGAGTAGTGAGTGCAGAGTAGTGAGTAGTCAGTAGTGAGTGCATAGTGAGTAGTGAGTGCAGAGTAGTGAGTAGTGAGTGCAGAATAGTGAGTGCAGAGCAGTGAGTGCAGAGTAGTGAGTAGTGAGCGCAGAGTAGTGAGTAGTGCAGAGTAGTGAGTAATGAGCGCAGAGTAGTGAGTAGTGAGTGCAGAGTAGTGAGTAGTGAGTGCAGAGTGGTGAGTGCAGAGTGCTGAGTAGTGAGTAGTGAGTGCAGAGTAGTGAGAGCAGAGTAGTGAGTGCAGAGTAGTTAGTAGTGAGTGCAGAGTGGTGAGTGCAGAGTAGTGAGTGCAGAGTAGTGAGTGCAGAGTAGTGCATAGTGAGTAGTGAGTGCAGAGTAGTGAGTAGTGAGTGAGTAGTGAGTGCAGAGCAGTGAGTAGTGAGTGCAGAGTAGTGAGTAGTGAGAGCAGAGTAGTGAGTGCAGAGTAGTGAGCAGTGAGTGCAGAGTAGTGAGTGCAGAGTAGTGAGTGCAGAGTAGTAAGTGCAGAGTGGTGAGTAGTGAGTGCAGAGTAGTGAGTAGTGAGTGCAGAGTAGTGAGTAGTGAGGGCAGAGTAGTGAGTAGTGAGTAGTGAGTGCAGAGTAATGAGTAGTGAGTAGTGAGTGCAGAGTAGTGAGTGCAGAGTGGTGAGTGCAGAGTGGTGAGTGCAGAGGGCTGAGTGCAGAGTAGTGAGTGCAGAGTAGTGAGTGCAGAGTAGTGAGTGCAGAGTGGTGAGTGCAGAGTGCAGAGTAGTGAGTGCAGAGTAGTGAGTGCAGAGTAGTGAGTGCAGAGTGGTGAGTGCAGAGTGGTGAGTGCAGAGTAGTGAGTAGTGAGTGCAGAGTAGTGAGTGGTGAGTGCAGAGTAGTGAGTGGTGAGTGCAGAGTGGTGAGTGCAGAGTGCTGAGTAGTGAGTGCAGAGTAGTGAGTGCAGAGTAGTGAGTAGTGAGTGCAGAGTGGTGAGTGCAGAGTGCTGAGTGCAGAGTAGTGAGTAGTGAGTGCAGAGTAGTGAGTGCAGAGTAGTGAGTAGTGAGTGCAGAGTAGTGAGTAGTGTGTGCAGAGTAGTGAGTGCAGAGTAGTGAGTGCAGAGTAGTGAGTGCTGAGTAGTGAGTAGTGAGTAGTGAGTGCAGAGTAGTGAGTGCAGAGTAGTGAGTAGTGAGTGCAGAGTAGTGAGTGCAGAGTAGTGAGTGCAGAGTGGTGAGTGCAGAGTAGTGAGTAGTGAGTGCAAAGTAGTGAGTAGTGAGTGCTGAGTAGTGCGTGCAGAGTAGTGAGTAGTGCGTGCAGAGTAGTGAGTAGTGAGTGCAGAGTAGTGAGTAGTGAGTGCAGAGTAGTGAGTAGTGAGTGCAGAGTAGTGAGTGCAGAGTAGTGAGTAGTGATTGCAGAGTAGTGAGGGCAGAGTGGTGAGTGCAGAGTAGTGAGTGCAGAGTAGTGAGTGCAGAGTGGGGAGTAGTGAGTGCAAAGTAGTGAGTGCTGAGTAGTGAGTGCAGAGTAGTAAGTAGTGAGTAGTGAGTGCAGAGTAGTGAGTAGTGAGTGCAGAGTAGTGAGTAGTGAGTGCAGAGTAGTGAGTGCAGAGTAGTGAGTAGTGAGTGCAGAGTAGTGAGTGGTGAGTGCAGAGTAGTGAGTAGTGAGTGCAGAGTAGTGAGTGCAGAGTAGTGAGTAGTGAGTGCAGAGTAGTGAGTAGTGAGTGCAGAGTAGTGAGTAGTGAGTGCAGAGTAGTGAGTAGTGAGTGCAGAGTAGAGAGTAGTGAGTGCAGAGTAGTGAGTAGTGAGTGCAGAGTAGTGAGTAGTGAGTGCAGAGTAGTGAGTAGTGAGTGCAGAGTAGTGAGTGCAGAGTAGTGAGTAGTGAGTGCAGAGTAGTGAGTAGTGAGTGCAGAGTAGTGAGTAGTGAGTGCAGAGTAGTGAGTAGTGAGTGCAGAGTAGAGAGTAGTGAGTGCAGAGTAGTGAGTAGTGAGTGCAGAGTAGTGAGTAGTGAGTGCAGAGTAGTGAGTAGTGAGTGCAGAGTAGTGAGTGCAGAGTAGTGAGTAGTGAGTGCAGAGTAGTGAGCAGTGAGTGCAGAGTAGTGAGCAGTGAGTGCAGAGTAGTGAGTAGTGAGTGCAGAGTAGTGAGTGCAGAGTAGTGAGTGCAGAGTAGTGAGTGCAGAGTAGTGAGTGCAGAGTAGTGAGTAGTGAGTGCAGAGTGGTGAGTGCAGAGTGGTGAGTGCAGAGGGCTGAGTGCAGAGTAGTGAGTGCAGAGTATTGAGTAGTGAGTGCAGAGTGGTGAGTGCAGAGTGGTGAGTGCAGAGTAGTGAGTGCAGAGTGGTGAGTGCAGAGTGGTGAGTGCAGAGCGGTGAGTGCAGAGTGGTGAGTGCAGAGTAGTGAGTGCAGAGTAGTGAGTGGTGAGTGCAGAGTGGTGAGTGCAGAGTGCTGAGTAGTGAGTGCAGAGTAGTGAGTAGTGAGTGCAGAGTAGTGAGTGCTGAGTAGTGAGTGCAGAGTAGTGAGTGCAGAGTAGTGAGTAGTGAGTGCAGAGTAGTGAGTGCAGAGTAGTGAGGGCAGAGTAGTGAGTAGTGAGTGCAGAGTAGTGAGTGCAGAGTTGTGAGTGCAGAGTAGTAAGTAGTGAGTGCAGAGTAGTGGGTAGTGAGTGCAGAGTAGTGAGTGCAGAGTGGTGAGTAGTGAGTGCAAAGTAGTGAGTGCTGAGTAGTGAGTGCAGAGTAGTAAGTAGTGAGTAGTGAGTGCAGAGTAGTGAGTGCAGAGTAGTGAGTAGTGAGTGCAGAGTAGTGAGTAGTGAGTGCAGAGTAGTGAGTAGTGAGTGCAGAGTAGTGAGTGCAGAGTAGTGAGTGCAGAGTAGTGAGTATTGAGTGCAGAGTAGTGAGTAGTGAGTGCAGAGTGGTGAGTGCAGAGTAGTGAGTAGTGAGTGCAGAGTAGTGAGTGCAGAGTAGTGAGTAGTGAGTGCAGAGTAGTGAGTGCAGAGTAGTGAGTAGTGAGTGCAGAGTAGTGAGTAGTGAGTGCAGAGTAGAGAGTAGTGAGTGCAGAGTAGTGAGTAGTGAGTGCAGAGTAGTGAGTAGTGAGTGCAGAGTAGTGAGTAGTGAGTGCAGAGTAGTGAGTGCAGAGTAGTGAGTAGTGAGTGCAGGGTAGTGAGTGCAGAGTAGTGAGCAGTGAGTGCAGAGTAGTGAGTGCAGAGTAGTGAGTGCAGAGTAGTGAGTGCAGAGTAGTGAGTAGTGAGTGCAGAGTAGTGAGTGCAGAGTAGTGAGTAGTGAGTGCAGAGTGGTGAGTGCAGAGGGCTGAGTGCAGAGTAGTGAGTGCAGAGTATTGAGTAGTGAGTGCAGAGTGGTGAGTGCAGAGTAGTGAGTAGTGAGTGCAGAGTAGTGAGTGCAGAGTAGTGAGTGCAGAGTGGTGAGTGCAGAGTGGTGAGTGCAGAGTGGTGAGTGCAGAGTGGTGAGTGCAGAGTGGTGAGTGCAGAGTGGTGAGTGCAGAGTGGTGAGTGCAGAGTAGTGAGTGCAGAGTAGTGAGTGGTGAGTGCAGAGTGGTGAGTGCAGAGTAGTGAGTGCAGAGTAGTGAGTAGTGAGTGCAGAGTGGTGAGTGCAGAGTAGTGCGTGCAGAGTAGTGAGTAGTGAGTGCAGAGTAGTGAGTAGTGTGTGCAGAGTAGTGAGTGCAGAGTAGTGAGTGCTGAGTAGTGAGTAGTGAGTGCAGAGTAGTGAGTAGTGAGTGCAGAGTAGTGAGTGCAAAGTAGTGAGTAGTGAGTGCTGAGTAGTGAGTGCAGAGTGGTGAGTAGTGCGTGCAGAGTAGTGAGTGCAGAGTGGTGAGTGCAGAGTAGTGAGTAGTGAGTGCAGAGTAGTGAGTGCAGAGTAGTGAGTGCAGAGTGGTGAGTAGTGAGTGCAAAGTAGTGAGTGCTGAGTAGTGAATAGTGAGTGCAGAGTAGTGAGTGCAGAGAAGTGAGTGCCGAGTAGTGAGTAGTGAGTGCAGAGTAGTGAGTAGTGAGTGCAGAGTAGTGAGTAGTGAGTGCAGAGTAGTGAGTGCAGAGTAGTGAGTAGTGAGTGCAGAGTAGTGAGTAGTGAGTGCAGAGTAGTGAGTAGTGAGTGCAGAGTGGTGAGTAGTGAGTGCAGAGTAGTGAGTAGTGAGTGCAGAGTAGAGAGTAGTGAGTGCAGAGTAGTGAGTAGTGAGTGCAGAGTAGTGAGTAGTGAGTGCAGAGTAGTGAGTAGTGAGTGCAGAGTAGTGAGTGCAGAGTAGTGAGTAGTGAGTGCAGAGTAGTGAGTAGTGAGTGCAGAGTAGTGAGCAGTGAGTGCAGAGTAGTGAGTAGTGAGTGCAGAGTAGTGAGTGCAGAGTAGTGAGTGCAGAGTAGTGAGTAGTGAGTGCAGAGTAGTGAGTGTAGAGTAGTGAGTAGTGAGTGCAGAGTGGTGAGTGCAGAGGGCTGAGTGGAGAGTAGTGAGTGCAGAGTATTGAGTAGTGAGTGCAGAGTGGTGAGTGCAGAGTGGTGAGTGCAGAGTAGTGAGTGTAGAGTGGTGAGTGCAGAGTGGTGAGTGCAGAGCGGTGAGTGCAGAGTGGTGAGTGCAGAGTAGTGAGTGCAGAGTAGTGAGTGCAGAGTAGTGAGTGGTGAGTGCAGAGTGGTGAGTGCAGAGTGCTGAGTAGTGAGTGCAGAGTAGTGAGTAGTGAGTGCAGAGTAGTGAGTAGTGAGTGCTGAGTAGTGAGTGCAGAGTAGTGAGTAGTGAGTGCTGAGTAGTGAGTGCAGAGTAGTGAGTGCAGAGTAGTGAGTGCAGAGTAGTGAGGGCAGAGTAGTGAGTAGTGAGTGCAGAGTAGTGAGTGCAGAGTTGTGAGTGCAGAGTAGTAAGTAGTGAGTGCAGAGTAGTGGGTAGTGAGTGCAGAGTAGTGAGTGCAGAGTGGTGAGTAGTGAGTGCAAAGTAGTGAGTGCTGAGTAGTGAGTGCAGAGTAGTAAGTAGTGAGTAGTGAGTGCAGAGTAGTGAGTGCAGAGTAGTGAGTAGTGAGTGCAGAGTAGTGAGTAGTGAGTGCAGAGTAGTGAGTGCAGAGTAGTGAGTGCAGAGTAGTGAGTAGTGAGTGCAGAGTAGTGAGTAGTGAGTGCAGAGTGGTGAGTGCAGAGTAGTGAGTAGTGAGTGCAGAGTAGTGAGTGCAGAGTAGTGAGTAGTGAGTGCAGAGTAGTGAGTGCAGAGTAGTGAGTAGTGAGTGCAGAGTAGTGAGTAGTGAGTGCAGAGTAGAGAGTAGTGAGTGCAGAGTAGTGAGTGCAGAGTAGTGAGTAGTGAGTGCAGGGTAGTGAGTGCAGAGTAGTGAGCAGTGAGTGCAGAGTAGTGAGTAGTGAGTGCAGAGTAGTGAGTGCAGAGTAGTGAGTGCAGAGTAGTGAGTAGTGAGTGCAGAGTAGTGAGTGCAGAGTAGTGAGTAGTGAGTGCAGAGTGGTGAGTGCAGAGGGCTGAGTGCAGAGTAGTGAGTGCAGAGTATTGAGTAGTGAGTGCAGAGTGGTGAGTGCAGAGTAGTGAGTAGTGAGTGCAGAGTAGTGAGTGCAGAGTAGTGAGTGCAGAGTGGTGAGTGCAGAGTGGTGAGTGCAGAGTGGTGAGTGCAGAGTGGTGAGTGCAGAGTGGTGAGTGCAGAGTGGTGAGTGCAGAGTGGTGAGTGCAGAGTAGTGAGTGCAGAGTAGTGAGTGGTGAGTGCAGAGTGGTGAGTGCAGAGTAGTGAGTGCAGAGTAGTGAGTAGTGAGTGCAGAGTGGTGAGTGCAGAGTAGTGCGTGCAGAGTAGTGAGTAGTGAGTGCAGAGTAGTGAGTAGTGAGTAGTGTGTGCAGAGTAGTGAGTGCAGAGTAGTGAGTGCAGAGTAGTGAGTGCAGAGTAGTGAGTGCTGAGTAGTGAGTAGTGAGTGCAGAGTAGTGAGTAGTGAGTGCAGAGTAGTGAGTGCAAAGTAGTGAGTAGTGAGTGCTGAGTAGTGAGTGCAGAGTAGTGAGTAGTGCGTGCAGAGTAGTGAGTGCAGAGTGGTGAGTGCAGAGTAGTGAGTAGTGAGTGCAGAGTAGTGAGTGCAGAGTAGTGAGTGCAGAGTGGTGAGTAGTGAGTGCAAAGTAGTGAGTGCTGAGTAGTGAATAGTGAGTGCAGAGTAGTGAGTAGTGAGTGCAGAGAAGTGAGTGCCGAGTAGTGAGTAGTGAGTGCAGAGTAGTGAGTAGTGAGTGCAGAGTAGTGAGTAGTGAGTGCAGAGTAGTGAGTGCAGAGTAGTGAGTAGTGAGTGCAGAGTAGTGAGTAGTGAGTGCAGAGTAGTGAGTAGTGAGTGCAGAGTGGTGAGTGCAGCGTAGTGAGTAGTGAGTGCAGAGTAGTGAGTGCAGAGTAGTGAGTAGTGAGTGCAAAGTAGTGAGTAGTGAGTGCAGAGTAGTGAGTAGTGAGTGCAGAGTAGTGAGTAGTGAGTGTAGAGTAGTGAGTAGTGAGTGCAGAGTAGAGAGTAGTGAGTGCAGAGTAGTGAGTAGTGAGTGCAGAGTAGTGAGTGCAGAGTAGTGAGTAGTGAGTGCAGAGTAGTGAGTAGTGAGTGCAGAGTAGTGAGTGCAGAGTAGTGAGTAGTGAGTGCAGAGTAGTGAGTGCAGAGTAGTGAGCAATGAGTGCAGAGTAGTGAGTGCAGAGTAGTGAGTAGTGAGTGCAGAGTAGTGAGTGCAGAGTAGTGAGTGCAGAGTAGTGAGTGCAGAGTAGTGAGTGAGTGCAGAGTAGTGAGTGAGTGCAGAGTAGTGAGTGCAGAGTAGTGAGTGCAGAGTAGTGAGGGCAGAGTAGTGAGTAGTGAGTGCAGAGTAGTGAGTGCAGAGTTGTGAGTGCAGAGTAGTAAGTAGTGAGTGCAGAGTAGTGGGTAGTGAGTGCAGAGTAGTGAGTGCAGAGTAGTGAGTAGTGAGTGCAGAGTAGTGAGTGCAGAGTAGTGAGTAGTGAGTGCAGAGTAGTGAGTGCAGAGTAGTGCGTAGTGAGTGCAGAGTAGTGAGTAGTGAGGGCAGAGTAGTGAGTAGTGAGTGCAGAGTAGTGAATAGTGAGTGCAGAGTAGTGAGTGCAGAGTAGTGAGTAGTGAGTGCAGAGTAAGTAGTGCGTTCTGAGTAGTGAGTAGTGAGTGCAGAGTAGTGAATAGTGAGTGCAGAGTAGTGAGTGCAGAGTAGTGAGTAGTGAGGGCAGAGTAGTGAGTAGTGAGTGAATAGTAGTGAGTGCAGAGTAGTGAGTACCGAGTAGTGAGTGCCGAGTAGTGAGTGCCTAGTAGTGGGTGCCGAGTAGTGAGTAGTGAGTGCAGAGTAGTGAGTAGCAGAGTAGTGAGTAGTGAGTGCAGAGTAGTGAGTGCAGAGTAGTGAGTGCAGAGTAGTGAGTAGTGAGTGCAAAGTAGTGAGGGCAGAGTAGTGAGTAGTGAGTGCAGAGTAGTGAGTAGTGAGGGCGAAGTAGTGAGTGCAGAGTAGTGAATAGTGAGTGCAGAGTAGTGAGTGCAGAGTAGTGAGTAGTGAGTGCAGAGTAGTGAGTGCAGAGTAGTGAGTAGTGAGTGCAGAGTGCAGAGTGGTGAGTGCAGAGTGCAGAGTAGTGAGTGCAGAGTGGTGAGTGCAGAGTAGTGAGTGCAGAGTAGTGAGTGCAGAGTAGTGAGTAGTGAGTGCAGGGTAGTGAGTGCAGAGTAGTGAGTAGTGAGTGCAAAGCAGTGAGTGCAGAGTAGTGAGTAGTGAGTCCAGAGTGGTGAGTACAGAGTAGTGAGTGCAGGGTAGTGAATGCAGAGTAGTGAGTGCAGAGTATTGAGTAGTGAGTGCAAAGTAGTGAGTAGTGAGTGCGGAGTAGTGAGTAGTGAGTGCAGAGTAGTGAGTAGTGAGTAGTGAGTGCAGAGTAGTGAGTAGTGAGTGCAGAGTAGTGAGTAGTGAGTGCAGAGTGGTGAGTGCAGAGTAGTGAGTGCAGAGTAGTGAGTGCAGAGTAGTGAGTGCAGAGTAGTGAGTGCAGAGTAGTGAGTGCAGAGTAGTGAGTCCAGAGTGGTGAGTGCAGAGTAGTGAGTAGTGAGTGCAGGGTAGTGAGTGCAGAGTAGTGAGTAGTGAGTGCAAAGTAGTGAGTAGTGAGTGCGGAGTAGTGAGTAGTGAGTGCAGAGTAGTGAGTAGTGAGTGCAGAGTAGTGAGTAGTGAGTGCAGAGTAGTGAATGCAGAGTAGTGAGTGCAGAGTAGTGAGTGCAGAGTGGTGAGTGCAGAGTAGTGAGTAGTGAGTGCAGAGTAGTGAGTGCAGAGTAGTGAGTGCACAGTAGTGAGTAGTGAGTGCAAAGTAGTGAGTGCTGAGTAGTGAGTGCAGAGTAGTAAGTAGTGAGTAGTGAGTGCAGATTAGTGAGTAGTGAGTGCAGAGTAGTGAGTAGTGAGTGTAGAGTAGTGAGTGCAGAGTGGTGAGTGCAGAGTAGTGAGTAGTGAGTGCAGAGTAGTGAGTGCAGAGTAGTGAGTAGTGAGTGCAAAGTAGTGAGTAGTGAGTGCAGAGTAGTGAGTAGTGAGTGCAGAGTAGTGAGTAGTAAGTGCAGAGTAGTGAGTGCAGAGTAGTGAGTAGTGAGTGCAGAGTAGTGAGTAGTGAGTGCAGAGTAGAGAGTAGTGAGTGCAGAGTAGTGAGTAGTGAGTGCAGAGTAGTGAGTAGTGAGTGCAGAGTAGTGAGTGCAGAGTAGTGAGTATTGAGTGCAGAGTAGTGAGTGCAGAGTAGTGAGTGCAGAGTAGTGAGTGCAGAGTAGTGAGTAGTGAGTGCAGAGTAGTGAGTAGTGAGTGCAGAGTAGTGAGTGCAGAGTACAGATTAGTGAGTGCAGAGTAGTGAGTAGTGAGTGCAGAGTAGTGAGTGAGTGCAGAGTAGTGAGTGCGTGCAGAGTAGTGAGTGCAGAGTAGTGAGTTGTGAGTGCAGAGTAGTGAGTAGTGAGTGCAGAGTAGTGAGTGCAGAGTTGTGAGTGCAGAGTAGTGAGTAGTGAGTGCAGAGTAGTGAGTGCAGAGTAGTGAGTGCAGAGTAGTGAGTGCAGAGTAGTGAGTAGTGAGGGCAGAGTAGTGAGTAGTGAGTGCAGAGTAGTGAATAGTGAGTGCAGAGTAGTGAATAGTGAGTGCAGAGTAGTGAGTGCAGAGTAGTGAGTGCAGAGTAGTGAGTGCAGAGTAGTGAGTAGTGAGTGCATAGTGAGTAGTGCGTGCAGAATAGTGAGTAGTGAGTGCAGAGTAGTGAGTAGTGATTGCAGAGTAGTGAGTGCAGAGTAGTGAGTGCAGAGTAGTGAGGGCAGAGTAGTGAGTAGTGAGTGCAGAGTAGTGAGTAGTGAGTGCAGAGTAGTGAGTAGTAAGTACAGAGTAGTGAGTAGTGAGTGCAGAGTAGTGAGTGCAGAGTAGTGAGTAGTGAGGGCAGAGTAGTGAGTAGTGAGGGCAGAGTAGTGAGTAGTGAGTGCAGAGTAGTGAGTAGTGAGTGCAGAGTAGTGAGTAGTGAGTACAGAGTAGTGAGAGCCGAGTAGTGAGTGCTGAGTAGTGAGTGCCGAGTAGTGAGTGCAGAGTAGTGAGTAGTGAGTGCAGAGTAGTGAGTAGTGAGTGCAGAGTAGTGAGTAGTGAGTGCAGAGTATTGAGTGCAGAGTAGTGAGTGCAGAGTAGTGAGTGCAGAGTAGTGAGTAGTGAGTGCAGAGTAGTGAGTGCAGAGTAGTGAGTGCAGAGTAGTGAATAGTGAGTGCAGAGTAGTGAGTAGTGAGTGCAGAGTAGTGAGTGGTGAGTGCAGAGTGGTGAGTGTAGAGTGGTAAGTGTAGAGTAGTGAGTGCAGAGTAGTGAGTCCAGAGTGGTGAGTGCAGAGTAGTGAGTAGTGAGTGCAGGGTAGTGAGTGCAGAGTAGTGAGTAGTGAGTGCAAAGTAGTGAGTAGTGAGTGCGGAGTAGTGAGTAGTGAGTGCAGAGTAGTGAGTGCAGAGTAGTGAGTAGTGAGTGCAGAGTAGTGAATGCAGAGTAGTGAGTGCAGAGTAGTGAGTGCAGAGTGGTGAGTGCAGAGTAGTGAGTAGTGAGTGCAGAGTAGTGAGTGCAGAGTAGTGAGTGCACAGTAGTGAGTAGTGAGTGCAAAGTAGTGAGTAGTGAGTGCTGAGTAGTGAGTGCAGAGTAGTAAGTAGTGAGTAGTGAGTGCAGATTAGTGAGTAGTGAGTGCAGAGTAGTGAGTAGTGAGTGTAGAGTAGTGAGTAGTGAGTGCAGAGTGGTGAGTGCAGAGTCGTGAGTAGTGAGTGCAGAGTAGTGAGTGCAGAGTAGTGAGTAGTGAGTGCAAAGTAGTGAGTAGTGAGTGCAGAGTAGTGAGTAGTGAGTGCAGAGTAGTGAGTAGTAAGTGCAGAGTAGTGAGTGCAGAGTAGTGAGTAGTGAGTGCAGAGTAGTGAGTAGTGAGTGCAGAGTAGAGAGTAGTGAGTGCAGAGTAGTGAGTAGTGAGTGCAGAGTAGTGAGTATTGAGTGCAGAGTAGTGAGTGCAGAGTAGTGAGTATTGAGTGCAGAGTAGTGAGTGCAGAGTAGTGAGTAGTGAGTGCAGAGTAGTGAGTGCAGAGTAGTGAGTAGTGAGTGCAGAGTAGTGAGTAGTGAGTGCAGAGTAGTGAGTGCAGAGTAGTGAGTGCAGAGTAGTGAATAGTGAGTGCAGAGTAGTGAGTAGTGAGTGCAGAGTAGTGAGTGGTGAGTGCAGAGTGGTGAGTGTAGAGTGGTAAGTGTAGAGTGGTGAGTGTAGAGTGGTGAGTGCAGAGTGGTGAGTGCATAGTAGTGAGTAGTGAGTGCAGAGTAGTGAGTGCCGAGTAGTGAGTGCCGAGTAGTGAGTGCCGAGTAGTGAGTGCCGAGTAGTGAGTGCCGAGTGGTGAGTGCAGAGTAGTGAGTGCAGAGTAGTGAGTGCAGAGTAGTGAGTGCAGAGTAGTGGGTGCAGAGTAGTGGGTGCAGAGTAGTGAGTGCAGAGTAGTGAGTGCAGAGTAGTGAGTGCAGAGTAGTGAGTGCAGAGTGAGTGTGCAGAGTGAGTGTGCAGAGTGAGTGTGCAGAGTGAGTGTGCAGAGTGCAGAGTGCGAGTGCAGAGTTGTGAGTGCACAGTGTGAGTGCAGAGTGTGAAGTGTGTGAGAGTGTAGGGTGAGCAGTGTGTGAGTGTGTAGGATGAGCAGTGTGTGAGCGTGCAGGGTCAACAGTCTGTGAGCGTGCAGGGTGAACATTGTGTGAGCGTGTAGGGTGAGCAGTGTGTGAGCGTGTAGGATGAGCAGTGTGTGAGCGTGCAGGGTGAACATTGTGTGAGCGTGCAGGGTGAACAGTGTGTGAGCGTGCATGGTGAACAGTTTGTGAGTGTGCAAGGTGAATAGTTTGTGAGTGTGCAGGGTGAACAATTCCAATCCAAACCACATAATTCCATTACACACCGCATGCATACACTCCATAACACATGGCTAAAAGACATTGCCATTTACAATGCCATTAGCTCTAACTCAAATAAATCCGAGACCTATTGCATTTCCAATGCTTGTATTAAGAAGTGCACTTTTGCTGCACACGAAGCTGAATGTTACCACGACAGTCGCATTACTCGTACTGGGGAGCTGGGTTCGAGCCTCAGCTCAATATCCTGGGGTTTATAGCAATTCACTTAATTTTACCGTGCCTGCAAGAATGAACTGTCCTTGTGTATGTAACTTGTGCACAGACAAAGCGTTCCACTATCTTCGGGTCGAGTGAATACTGTATAGAACTGCATTAAAAAAGAAATGCCCAGTCGACACCGAACCCTCAAGTCATACTAAGATGGCTGCCACTTTTACCGTATGGGGGCAGCAGACAGGCGTTTGTAAAAACACTTAATGACGGCCAGCGAATTCAACCTTTCCTGTACAGTGGCCGACAATCTATGTTGTGTTCCTTTGTTTCTGCGCAGTCTAGTCGTTAACACTTCCGCCAGAATATATGTTCCTGTCATCCATTAGCTTCCGCTTCCGGGATTGGAAACTAGGGATATTTGTATATGAAGGGGGTGCAGAGGGGTCTTTACTAGCTGGAAATAAGGTATTCTCAGTGGGGGATGCAGAAAGGGAATCACGGGGGAGCGAGGATTTTCTGGGCAACAGAGAGTCGGTATTGCCCCATCTGGAAAATGCGAAAAGGACCACATTAAAAGAAAGAAGCAGGGACAAGAGGGTAAGATGACAGATAAGAAATCAGTTCCTGTAGCGCTTGCGTATTCCAAGAGGACATCAGAGCTCTGACCATATAAAGTCATCAGATGACTTTTGTCACGAAAGCGTGATGCTCCGTTTCTGGGTCCATTTATTACGGGAGTTTTAGTACTGGTTCATTTGAGTTGATCCAACTGAAAAACATGCCTGTACAAACAATGCTTTGTAAACGAAAAGCCCAAAGGTTTGATTACTGTGTCCTTTGTAATGATCAATCAAGCACCGTTAGTTTGCTAGTCTCAATATGATTTATAGGAACGCATCGTCTATGATGTCGAGCACAGACGTTTCAGTGATATGGCTTGAGAGAAAGATTGATGGTTGTTTCATAGGCTGTTTTAATGAATTATATGATTTGGAAGTCTAGCTATACACACACCTGCAAGATTTTAGCTACAAAAGGTAGACCAGTGATGGGACGAAAAATATTGTTTTGGTGAGGGTCAGATTTAGCGTTATTGAATAGCCGTAATTAACCTCTTTAGTGAGATGTGAACAATGCCTTGATCTATAGAAATGTGTATTGACAGAAGAAATGTTGTCCTATGGGCAAAGTGAATGGGTGGAGTTCTTTGAAGAGAGGAAAGGGCAGAGCACACGTATACAGGTTGGGGTACTATAACACACTTGGGGAAAGTGGGATAAGAGAAAGAATGCCAAGAGGAAGTGATAACCCCTAGAAGTCAAAGTGCTAAAACAGGAAGGGGTTATTGGGTCCAGATGTATTGTGCACTCCTGCATATATATGAGGATTTATTTCAGGTGTTTACTTATCCTTTGCAATGGGAGACCCCTTTCCCATTAATTATAAAACTGAAGAAAGTGCCAGAACAAGCAGCTGTGTTTATAATCATTTTTTGCTCCTTTTTTATTGAATCCAGTGTACTTCGTAAAAAACTCTTTTCTCTTCAGAGTTATTCAAAGATGTAATACATCACTGAGAGCAATAGATTTTTAGTACAGCCACCAACACGTGTTTTGCCCCCAAAAATGGCTTTTCAGCCTGGGGCTTCCTCAGGGCTGTTGCGTTTGTTGTAAATTACAGGGTTCACATGCATGTGAAGTGTACATGTTTACCGCAATGCCAAGAAACATGTTAACATGTCAGGTGAAAAGACAAACATCATGCACAATTTGCAGGGTTAATATGCATGTAAGAAATACATGTTTGCAACACTGCCAAATGATAATAATGCGCAAATCGTCTAATTCTAAAGAATTAAAAAAACAAGCATTTGCAATGCAATAGGTCTCGCATTAGGAAAGTTTGAGCTATTGGTATTGTAAATGACAATTTTTTTATTTATGTGTTGGTTTTGAAAATAGCGAAATTAATAGCTTTGTCATTTACAATGCCAATAGTTATAACTTTCACAAACATGACACCTATATCATTTGTAACGCATTATGTGTTGTATTTACGTGACTTAGATGTATTGATATTACAAATAACAATAGCTTTTAATTTTTTTTTATAATTTGAAGAAAATTACATATTTATATGTATTTGTGCCCCCAAGCACTACCCTCTCACCATCTGCCATGTTGAATAAAAACCCCTGCATTACTTCACATTCAGAGGCCTTATTTCTCTGTCACCAGGCCCCTCCATGCCAGACCCTGAAAAAGGCACACGTTACATTTCTCTGCAGCACATTAGATATTTTTTTGAGCAGTCACGGAGAAAAGGCCCAGCCCGGGGTGTCTTAACAGTGTCAAACAAGGGTCGACCTGATAAAGCTGCATTCCGGCCCGAGCAGGAGGCGAGCAGAAGCCCCTCTGCAGAGATAAGGCCCAGTTTTGCTGTCGGCTCTCAGAGATAAGTGGGGCCCATGTCAAGGGAAACCTCCAAGACAGTTACACAAGGGGTGGACAGGAAGGGCCAAACCAACTGCTAGTATGAAGCAGCAACACTTCTACAGATGAGAGAAATCTGCATGCTGCCCCGAGCTAGAGATAAGACCAGACATGCTAGTCACTCTGACACCCAGGGCCCTCCCTGGCCAACAGAAAGGAAACAGCCTTCATGGAGAAGTCTGATAAAGTTACGCAAACAGGCATTGCGAGTTTTAGCTGACCTTGCTGCCCCCTCTATGCACCCACCCACCTATGACTCATTACAGTGAACGCCTACATGCTCATATCTTTTTCTTTCCTTCTGCTTGGAGGGCTCCTCCCTATGTATGCAAAGAATGTATAAATATTGTACTCTGTGAATAAAGCTCAGAACTCTCCTGTGCCCGCTTGGCGCTGGAGCTCTCCCTTAACTCGAGTTAATGCAATAAAGCCCATTGACTCTAATACCACGGACTCTGCTCCTCATTTATGCTTGACCCTTTTGATATTTATTTATTTATAGAAATTATGATAGTGTAAATAATTTCTTTACGACATAATCTGGCGCCCCGAACAGGGACGCATCCCCTTCCCCACGCGCCGGCGATTTAGGTCCGGCCCCTGCCCCCTTCTACAGCCTAGACGTACTTCAAGTGTACACGCCAGCGGGACTTCCCGCCAACTCCCTCAGGCCCACGGAGGAGGCGGACTGCGACCAGACATCCTCACGAGGCGGTGAGGAAGATTGCGGAGCGTCCTGACCCAGAGCCCAACCCGTGAGAGAGCCGAGTCCGAGGTCTTCAGATGTCCGCCATTCCTGCGCAAGCGTCCGATGACCAGGTCTTCAAGTTCTGCTTCCCGGTGAGTACCACTGAGAACGCATAAAGACGGGTTCATTTAATGAACACGGTAAAGACGTGTCTCCTTCACGAGACCGGTATGGTTGTACTGTATTCCAGTACATAAGTATATGTTGTATATGTTTTGAGTTTGAAATTGTTTTAGTTAGGTTCCAGCATGCCGTTGTTTTCAAAATTGCGTAAAATAGGCACTAAAAAGGGAATATTAGAAGAGGCAGTTAATGTCCCGCCAAGAGATACTCCCGGCCATTTTATGTATAACAAACATGGCATCAGCGCTATTCTCTATTTAGACCTCTGGGTAGATTACACAAAGGATCTAGAGACGGTGCATAGATGGCCTGCGACCGGCACTTGGGATTCAGAATGTATTATGAGAGTAGAGGAACAACTATGGAAAAGGAAGTCGAGGCCCTCGCAGAAAGAGGCCATTGAATTATGGCGCAAAGAGGCTAATAGGAGGGCCCTGAAAGAACTTAACAAAGCCGAGAAAAGCAGGCAAATGTCAGAACAGGCAAAAGAAAAAGAGTTACTAGAAGAGGGTGAACAGGTTCGAGTGGAACAAATGGATAGGGAAAGAAATGCTCTTGTTGCTGGTATCTACCCTGTACTCTCAGAGGAGATTGCAGAGGAAGTTCCCCAAAATGTACCCCTTAAAATTAAACCAATGGCACCAGAGGCGTTCCTTTCCGCCTACCTAGCAGAGCCACCCCCAGCCTACATAGACGCACCATTTCCCCCGCTCCCACCAGAGGCCGCGCCCCAGCCAGTCCAGGACCAACAGGTTTCCGGGGGTGCGGAAGGGGGGGGGGGGGGGGGGGGGGTAAGGAAATAAAGGATGACGTTGAACTCCCTAGATGTATATATGATTTACAGCCAGGTATTACTGGTCCAATGCGCGCCATATCAATACGAGTAAGGCAAGCCATCGCAGAGCTAGATGGACTGCCTGATATGAATACACATTTAGATGCCTTGTATGAGTTCATCAGAACAGGACGGAACCATGAATGCGTAGCTCAAGCTATGGAAAATAGAAAAGTAAAAGCTAAGAACAACATCCTCCGTTTTATTGTCAACTGTCTGATCAGGGAACGTGATGAGGGTGATGGGGACGTGGAGGTTAGTTTAATAGAGTGGAGCGACAGCATCAATGACGGTAAACATGATAAGGTAGCGCAGACAGAAGCAATGACGAATAAGATTAAAAAGAAAATACTAGCAATACGTAACGCCGAGAAGGAAGGCAGGGATAGTGTGTCAGAAAAAGGGGATAATAACGAGACGCCAGACAAAATGAATTTTCTGGGCATAGCACGGCACTGTAATGGCGCCAAACACCATCGACCTCAGAAAACAAGGGTTAACAAGGAAACAAACATCTCTCCTGAGGATTTGTTCTAAACAACTGAAAAAGTCCTAGACCATTGGATGGACGACGAGCCACCCCTCACGCCACATGAGAGGGAGTTGGCTCGGTCGGCCACCCAGTGGGTGTCCCAACATCATGTATATAATCCCGACATAGTGGCCCAGATGTTCCTGAGCCTCCCACCACTCGAACAACGCCTGGCCAGCATCTATATGGTCCAACACTTGATCACGTTGTATGAGAGCCAATATCACCACCCTGGCAAATTATATAAAATACTGGAAAAGGTAATACTAGATAGATGGATGGAACAGGGCCCAGAACTGATTAACACCATTTTAGACTTGCGTCTCCAATATGAGCAATTCCTGTCCGCCTCAATGACACCAGACCCTCGCCCCAGAGGACAGTACCCTCTGCGAGTGGTCCACCCCATAACAAAACAAGATGGCTCTGTCCAGCGGGTATATGTCTATACCCCTCTCACCAAGCTAGAAATACTGGAAATGAAGAGGTTGTTACCTTCCCATGATAAAGACCCGGGGGGGTTTCACAGAGAAATAAAAGATATACTCCGTATAGGAGACTATACTTACCCTGATATCCTAAGGTTACTAAAGGTCTTGTTACCAGCAGGCATTTACGAGAAACTTAAAGAGAAAGACTGGGATGTGGGAGATAAAATGTTGAAGTGGGCAGAGTTGCAAGCTGAAGATGCAGGTAGGGCCCCGGGGGATGGCCTTGGTGAAAAAATTAAGGGGCTCCCCGAACTCCTTATACAAATTTTACCAAGACTATTGACGACAAAAAAGGAAGACTGGGATGCAATTTCAGCCTGTAAACAGAAACCAGAGTAAGACACGAGCGATTACTACACTAGGTTGGAAAAATGCTTCGCTGTCAACAGTGGTTTAAAACACAGTAGTGAGGCCTATCCCCACCTTTTTGTGACCAAACTGGTAGATAACGCCCTTCCTCAGATTAGGAATAGAGTGCTGAAGGTTGAGAGCACTTGGCAAGCAAATAGCCCCTCACAAATGTTACAGATGTTGCAATACCACCAAAATAGAATAAGGGAAGAGCAAGAACAAGAAAAGAAGCGCATGAAGGATACAAAAATGAAGGTGCTAGTTGCCCAAACAGTACCTGCAAACACGAACAAGAATGGTACCGCACCCACTAAAGGGACCTGCAATTATTGTAAACAACAGGGTCACTTTGTAAGGGAATGCCCCGTCCTAAAGCACAATATAGCCACAGGTAAAACAAAGGAACGGCCCTATACACCCAGACAGTACAACACTCAACAGACACAAGTCCCCACCCCGCCGCAGGTCCAGACGCCCGCTGCCGCTGCACCTCAAATGTATCAGTACACGCAGTCAGACTACCCAGAATACCAATCTTTTTCATGAAACAGCCTCGAGAGGGAAGATTGCTTGCCCCTTATCCCAGTTCCTGTGGACCAAGAGGGTCCTTATGTACATGCTCGTTTGCTGGGGCAAGATAGAAAGTTTCTGATTGACACAGGGGCAAGCAGGACTACCATCAGTCATGACGAGGTCCCAGGGGCACCTCTCTCGGGCTCACAGAATATATCCCTGGGATTTTCTGGAAAGCCAATTGTCAACAATGTATCAGAACCAGTCTCTTTAGGGGTGGGTCCACTGACACGCACCACAGACCTACTACTCACTAAGACATGTCCAGAAAATCTACTAGGTATAAATACCCTAAAAGAACTGGGAGCAGTTATCTGTTGCTCACCAGAAGGAGTAAGACTGTTTTTGTGTGATTTCAAAGGGCATTTCACGGTTAGAGATTTTGATCCCAGACTTCAGGATGTCCCACAGTATCTATGGGCACAAGGTTCGACTGACGTAGGTTACATGGATATAACACCACACGAGGTCACTCTTAAGGAAGGAGTAGTCCTACCCCGAATACGACAGTACAGGATTCCACCTGAGGCTGAAACAGCCTTATTAAAAATAATTCAATAACTCATTGAACAGGGGGTGGTGGTGGAGACAGACTCGAATGTGTGTAACTCCCCCGTCCTCCCTGTTCTTAAACGCACAGACCCTCAAGCACCCCCAGTTTACAGACTAGTAGTTGACCTTCGAGAACTGAACAAATGTGTGGTCCCACAATACCCAGTGGTCCCAGACATTTCCTCATTATTTACTGCCATTGATTCTGAGGCAACATTTTTCACGGTCATTGACCTGAAGAATGCATTCTTCAGCATTCCAATACATCCTGACAGTCAATATCTTTTTGGATTCAGTTTAAAAGGACGCAGCTTTAAATTTACAAGAGCTCCCCAAGGCTTTACAGAAAGCCCAAGTGTTTACAGTCAGGCATTAAAGAGACAACTTGACAGTATTAGTATGCCTACTAACACAGCATTAATACAGTACGTGGATGACATTCTCATCACAGCAAGATCAGAAACTGACTGTGAAGAGGCTTCCCTCACGGTCCTTCATTTTCTGGCGTACAAGGGGCAAAAGGTGTCCCCTTCGAAGTTACAGTTCTGTGAACAGCAAGTGGTTTACTTAGGGCACTTGCTGTCCAAGGAGGGTAGGCAGCTGACACAAGAACGAATTAAATTGATTTCCAACATTTCACAACCCAAAACACAGAAAGAAGTACGTGCATTCATTGGCCTTACTTCCTATTGCAGACAATGGATTCCCCAGTATGCCCACATAGTCAAGCCACTCATACAATTGACTACATTGGAGGCAGCCACCTTGTAACCGGGAGGAGGGGTGCGCCCCCCCTGCATCCCGGAATGCGCCTCTAAACTGTGACCCCCCCTCATCTCTCAACAGGTGGCTGAGCACGCGAGCTGGAACCAAGGGGTGGACCAGTATAGCTGCGACGAGGAAGACATAGATCACGGCCCCTTTAACTGGTCCCGACCAGGTGAAGAGGAGGAGGGGCATGACATCACTATAAGGGACGCCCCGATGCCGGAACAGGGGTGTCTATACACCGGAGGAGCGGTCAGAGTGAAGAAGAGTGGAGGTGAGGCGTGGAGCAGCGCTTCGAGAGGACGAGAGGAGAGACGTGGAAAGGAGACGAGGCGTGGAGCGGAGGAGAAGCCTTGAACCAAGGAGCATCGTGGAGAAGTGGAGAGGAGTGGCGCGGCGGAATGGGAGGACCCTCCTCCAGGACCGGGATCGGGAATACAGCGGAGGAGTCTGGAGAGACGAAGGACGGCTGCTGTACAGGAGCGGGAGTCACCCGGGGAGAGGAGGAGAAGCCGGGAAGCCGACGAAGAGGAGCGTTGCAGAGACCATCGGGAGAGACGGACCCAGGAGGGCAACGGACACATGCATCGCCCAGCCACTCCCCCGGAGGGGCGTGGCTAACAGAGGTGGAACCTGGAACAAGACGGATACCGAAGGAAAAGGAAGGCGGAGCCAGAGACGGCGCCGAGAGGAGGGAGTCAGCCGAAAGACAAGAAAGGAAAGAAGTCGATCACCGCGTCCTGTACCATTGCGCCCAACCTGTACTGACAGACTGTTTTATTCAATAAAACCCAGTTTGAACCCTACCCGAACTCGTCTCTTGCCTATTCCCATCCAACCGGCCACACACCTCTAACGTCCTCCCTTGGACATCAGAGCACACCTTAGCATTTGAGGAACTAAAACGGGCATTATGTCAAGCGCCAGTTTTAGCCACTCCTGATTACAAGAAACACTTCACCCTGTTCGTGACAGAGCGGGATGGAACAGCACTATCTGTCCTCACACAAGACCAAGCAGGGAAACACAAGCCATGTGCTTATTTTTCTAGTACACTGGACCCTGTAGCACAGGCTCTGCCAGCATGCTTGAAATCTGTTGCGGCCACAGCTTTGGCCATAAGACAAAGTGACTCGATAGTGCTGGGACACTCCCTGACAGTACAAGTACCACACGCAGTGGAGGTTCTCCTGAATAGGACACAGACACAACACCTGACTGTAGCAAGATTGACAGGATACGAGCTGACTCTATTTCAACCCCACATAGAGATTAGAAGATGTAACATACTCAACACTGCCACTCTTTTACCCTCAAGCACAGATGACACCACACCCCATGACTGTGTGGAAGTAATAAATGTAGTGACGAAGCCAAGACAAGACTTGACAGATGTTGCACTCCCAGACCCTGACATAACGTTTTATGTAGATGGATCATGCATGAGAACAGGGGCAGGAGAATTAGTGGCAGCATACGCCGTAACTACTGACCATGAGATCATAGAGACACAAAGAATAGATATCCTGTCAGCACAAGCAGCAGAGCTCATTGCTTTGACACAAGCCTGTAAACGAGCAAAACAGTTAAGGGTTAACATCTACACTGATTCACAATATGCGTTTGGGGTAGTTCATGACTTTGGGGTACTATGGAGGGAGAGAGGTTTTCTGACCTCACACGGGGCCAAGATACAGCATGGCCCTCTCATACAGGCCTTGTTAGAAGCAATACACCTACCTACAGCCATAGCGATCCTGAAATGCAAAGCACACACCAAGGCCACAGATGTCATTTCCCAAGGTAATGACCTGGCAGACCGAACTGCTAAACAGACAGCTCAGACTCCAATTGACATAACAAACTCACAGGTATTACCACTGACAAGGACTATGACAGTCAGGGATCCCTCCAAAGATGTACAAGATATACAGACCCATGCCACTCCAGATGAAATAAAGAAATGAACTGAACAAGGAGGGGTCCAGACTGACAGGGTTGGATGACTAAAAACAAAAAGACATGGTTCCTCCCAGACTCTATGGTACAGGTGATAATAGAGACAGCACATAGCCCGGCACACTTGGGAGAGAAGGGAATGTTGGATGGCCTGCAGAATATCTGGTTTAACAAACACTTGCGAGCGGCAGCAAAGCAGAAAGTGAAGACTTGCATGATTTGTTGCCAATTTAACCCTGAAAAGGCATCTCAGTGGAACAGGGTGGATTTCATCCCCCTGATCACCCTTTTGAGGTTCTCCAAATGGATTATATTCAAATGGACAGATGTAGAGGTCACAAGTACGTCCTGGTAGTGGTGTGTGCCCTAACCAGATGGACAGAAGCTTACCCAGTCCCAGATTATACTGCAGTTACAACAGCCAAACAGTTAGTGAGGGAGTTCTTCCCTAGATACGGGTTGCCACGTGTCATTTACTCAGACAATGGCCAGTCCTTCTCCTCTGAGCTCATGAAACAGGTGTCCCTTCTGTTGGGATATACCTGGAAGTTCCATTGTGTAAGGCATCCCCAAGCAGCAGGTCTAGTAGAGAGACATAACCAGACCCTCAAAACAAAATTAGCTAAAGTCTGTGCAGAAAAGGGCGTGGATTGGATGGTAGCCTTACCGGTTGCCCTCTTTTACATGCGCATGGTAGCTCATTCTAGAACCGGCCTATCCCCATATGAGGTGGTCTTTGGAAGACCACCGAATATGTGGGGTACACCAATACCTAAAAGAATAACTGATGTTGACAGTACTATGCTCACAGATTACCTGGCTTCCTTGATGTCTGCACTACTCTCTTGCCGTTTGCAGGTTGCCGCTGCCTTCCCTGACAACACCCAGGTCGAGGACCATGCCATAGCCCCAGGGGACTGGATGCTGATAAGAAATTTTGACCGGACGAGCCCTCTGGACCCCAGGTGGAAGGCACCAAAATTTGTCCTGCTGACGACGAGGACTGCCATCAAAGTCGAGGGAAGAAAGGGGTGGCTGCATGCCAGTCACTGTAAAAAATACTTTGGGACTACCGGAACATTTGCTAAAAACAAAGACAGTACAGACTTTGAGCCCCCCTTTTTGGAAAAGACTCCCCAGCAAGAGTACACTTCCAAACTGAGATCTAGAAGGTCAGTCGACGTTTGATTGTCTAAGTCCACCCGGTGGTGAAGCGGTTGAACATGATGTCTGACTTGAATAAACTAGTGAACAGTAAAGAAAAAAGGACTAATATGAGAAAGAAATACTGCAAGCTATTACACAGCAGATGTATAGTGTCTCTGATTATTGTACTTTTTATGAGCATTGTGGTAATAAGTATTGGCTGGTTCTTACATGTTCTCTATCCACCTGCTGTCTCACAGAACGCCACCATAGTACACTCACATGTTGAGCTCCCAGTACACTTAGAGAACAGAAGAAATGAATTTAAGAACAATACTTTCATCACCCTTTTACAACAGCATCAACTGGCCATAAACACATCCAACTGCTGGGTGTGCGGTCTTCTTCCCCATACAGTTGCCAAAGGCATGCCTTTCATCACTCTCCCTTTTTCTTATGAAGGCTCTTGTACCGGTTGGTGGGAAACAAACAAAGCTTCCTTTATGGCCAATACGGATACAAAAGAGCAGTCTCAGCTCAGATATCACCTATACATTTTATGTTGGCGAGGTGAAAAGAACAGGGCATGTGGTACCCCACTAGAGCAGGAAACCTATGCTGACCACGGTAACAGATCTAATAAGTTATATTATCAGTATATGGACAGGAGAAAAAGATCAGTTTCACCTGTTTTTGTGGCATCAACGAAAGCCCCTTTTTGTGTCCAAAGTAAAGGAAAGATACGTATGGGTGATAGCATCTGCAATCACACAGTCAATTTGAATGGAACAAACAATACACGGCTTATAGCCGCACAGGGCACCTACTTCATATGTGGGGATAAAGGTTATACATGGCTCCCGCAGGGCTGGTCCGGCACTTGTTACATTGCTTTTCTCCTTCCCCCCACCTACACTGCCCCTGCGGACTATCATGAAATTGAGCCTCTGACTGTCTATAACAGACGGCGAAGGGGGGTCATAGATACAGAAGATACAGCAGGGCAGGAGGCGGGAGACTTTTTTACCGGAGTCATTCCATTTTGGGGTCCCATGGTAAACAGCAGGAACATCCGCCACCTCACACGAGTGGTGCAAAACACGATAGATGCAACGGCAGGTGCCCTCTCTAATCTCACAGCCGAGGTGGTCGCGGACAGACTCATGACCCTACAAAATCGCATTGTTTTAGACATCGTTCTGGCTGACCGTGGTGGTGTATGCAGATTGATCTCCACGAGTTGTTGTGTGTTTATTCCAAATAACGCACCTACGGTATACCAAGCCATTGCCAAGCTACACAAGATGTCAAGTCAGCTAGACATGGATAAAGGAGAATGGTCCTTAAGCAGCTGGTTGTGGGGATTAGTAGCAACATGGGGATGGAAAGTGTTGACTGTAGTAGGATCAATACCGTTTATCATCTTCAGTTGTTGCCTCTGCATCCAATGCGGCCCGGCCATCTGCGGTCTGTGCGCCACTGCCTGCATTCCCCGTCCACATGTGCAGAGCAGAAAAAATGAAAAGATCATGTTGCAAGAACACATTAACGGCCTGATGAAAATAGAGGTGTATTAGAGAGGTGCGCTTGGGGACAAGGAGGGAATGAAGAAAATTACATATTTATATGTATTTGTGCCCCCAAGCGCTACCCTCTCACCATCTGCCATGTTGAATAAAAACCCCTGCATTACTTCACATTCCGAGGCTTTATTTCTCTGTCACCAGGCCCCTCCATGCCAAACCCTGAAAAAGGCACACGTTACATTTCTCTGCAGCACATTAGATATTTTTTTGAGCAGTCACGGAGAAAAGGCCCAGCCCGGGGTGTCTTAACAGTGTCAAACAAGGGTCGACCTGATAAAGCTGCATTCCGGCCCGAGCAGGAGGCGAGCAGAAGCCCCTCTGCAGAGATAAGGCCCAGTTTTGCTGTCGGCTCTCAGAGATAAGTGGGGCCCATGTCAAGGGAAACCTCCAAGACAGTTACACAAGGGGTGGACAGGAAGGGCCAAACCAACTGCTAGTATGAAGCAGCAACACTTCTACAGATGAGAGCAATCTGCATGCTGCCCCGAGCTAGAGATAAGACCAGACATGCTAGTCACTCTGACACCCAGGGCCCTCCCTGGCCAACAGAGAGGAAACAGCCTTCATGGAGAAGTCTGATAAAGTTACGCAAACAGGCATTGCGAGTTTTAGCTGACCTTGCTGCCCCCTCTATGCACCCACCCACCTATGACTCATTACAGTGAACGCCTACATGCTCATATCTTTTTCTTTCCTTCTGCTTGGAGGGCTCCTCCCTATGTATGCAAAGAATGTATAAATATTGTACTCTGTGAATACAGCTCAGAACTCTCCTGTGCCCGCTTGGCGCTGGAGCTCTCCCTTAACTCGAGTTAATGCAATAAAGCCCATTGACTCTAATACCACGGACTCTGCTCCTCATTTATGCTTGACCCTTTTGATATTTATTTATTTATAGAAATTATGATAGTGTAAATAATTTATTTACGACATAATCAATACTTAAAAGTTATTGTAATTTATAATGGCAATAGCTTAAACTTTTGTAAATAACTTTTGTGAAGGTTATGTTCTGTGTATTTTATTGTGACGAAAATCCAAGAACAGAAGTGAAATATTAACATCTTTTTGTGACATTTGTAATAAAGCTTGAAACATTGAGAGAACATATTAGAACCAATTGATGTTGAATGGTTGCACAGATTGATGCTGTGGTGCCCCTGAGTGATGCTGTGGTGCCCCTGAGTGATGCTGTGGTGCCCCTGAGTGATGCTGTGGTGCCCCTGAGTGATGCTGTGGTGGTGCTGAGTGATGCTGTGGTGATGTGATAGAGTGAGGGTGTTAGATAGATAGAGAGATAGATAGATAGAGTGAGTGCGATAGGTAGATAGATAGATAGATTGTTGTGTGTGCGGATGTGTGTGTGTGTGTGGGGGGTTGTGTGTGTGGGGTTGTGTGTTTGGGGTTGTGTGTGTTGTGTTTGGGGTTGTGTGTGGTTTTGGGGTTGTGTGGGGTTGTGTATGTGGTTGAGTGGTTGTATATGTGGTTGAGTGGTTGTGTGTGTGGTTGAGTGGTTGTGTGTGTGGTTGAGTGGTTGTGTGTGTGGTTGAGTGGTTGTGTGTGTGGTTGAGTGGTTGTGTGTGTCGTTGTGTGGGTGGTTGTGTGTGTGTGTGTGTGTGTGGTTGTGTGTGGGGTTGTGTGTGTGGGGTTGTGTGCGTGGGGGGGTTGTGTGTCCATCCAAGTGAATCTGGACATAGAAATGATTTTCAGTAAAGCAAGAGCGTTTGGTTCATAGACCCACTCGCCAACAGAGAGAGCCAAGTAAAGACCTCAAAGAAAAGATGTTCACATTCAGGTCAAAGAGCACAAATTGCAATGTATTTATATGGCTTGGTTTTGGTATTTTTGCAGTTCGTGTGCGATCTAATGAAATATTGTTCCTTATCTCTGTTACAGATACTAGATTACAATCAGTGCTTTATTCAAGGGTTTGCATATAGCAATAATGAATGATTAATGCTGAAACCGACGGAGATGGTCTTTGGTACAGACTCTCTAATTCGTGAATTTATGATCAATCGGGAAGAAAATTATACTTCGGAGTCACAGTTTAAAGGCTGTCCAATATGCTGCCTGTCCATCTGAGATAAAACATAAGCTTGCATCTTTCCGTAAACTTCTATACACTTGTACAGATCAGATATGTTTGGAAAAACTGTTATGGCAGTATTATATTCCACTAAGTCCCACCTAGCTCTTTTTCATGGCACATAGAAACCCTGCGTGCATTTCGTTATATACGTAACAGTTTCGCTGGCTTTAAATCACAGGGTCACAGCAACCTGGAATGATGCCAGGAATCTAAAAGCAACTGGTAGGGTGGTTGTGCAGGGAGAGCAAATTAAATAAACTATTTAGCCTTCTTTTCCTTGAGAGAGCTAAACGTTTACCCTGCTGCAACCAAACAACTAATGGTGATGCATTTTACTATTAACTCCAAAGTAAAATGAATCTAACTTTTGCCCAGCAGGTGGCGCTTGTGCCTTAGCAATTGCACGCAAACTCTAAAAGCTGCTAAAACACTGTAATCTTTGCTGTTTAAACAGGACAGAGCACCGTATTATCTGAAGCCAATAAAAGCATAGGGGTTTGGCTACAAAAATAAACTCTTAGGAGCTGCAGTCACCTAAAGTAATGGAAAAAAATGCCATCGGCTTTTATCTGAGTGACGAGAACCCGAGTGGGGCCTGCGGCACTGCAAAGCGTCATTGATATGTTACCGAGCCTGTAAACAAGAAGTAACAAGCAGGAAGTGGGATAAGGGAGGGGGTGGCAAATGGTGAGCTTTTCGCGGCCGCTTTGATGTTCTCAGTGGCCACGCGGCTCACTGAGAACATCAAAGCGGCCGCGAAAATGCTCCCAAAGGCTGTAGTCGGACAAATGGTGCGCGCGCCCGGCGCACATGCACTGTGCCCGATCCGCCTGCAGACTTTGGGAGCATTTTTGAAAGCCCCCTTACTATACTCTCGCAGAACAACGCATGCGCGTTGGTTCAGCGAGACCTAAAGAGCGCAAGTGATATAGAGAAAGAGCAAGGAGGAAAAGGGAAAAAGAAGAAAAAAGAGAGACTACAAAAAAGGAAGAGAGAAAAAGAGGAAAATAATAAATGAAAGAGAAAAAGAATAAGAAAGAGTGCACGAGTCATAGTGGAATGTTCCATCCAAGAAGGAGTGAGGAAATTTAACGTGTGACAGAAATGCAATATGAGCATATCAATTTGGTTAGGTCATCAAAATAAAGTCAGTCACAAAATCACATACAAAAAAGAATAACTCATAAGTTGAATGTATACATACGGTTATGTTGTGGCAAATTAGAGAACCGCAAATATGAGTCCATATATAAAGGTACAAAGCATTATAGAAATGCCTAAATATTAGCACATAAAATATTACATAGCATCTATGTGTTTAAGTGATAATATACATAAAGAATGTGAGTAAGAATTGTACCCTTTTTATTGTGGAGATGACAATATTATTTCCTGTCCATTGACTGAATGATATTTTATTTGGTCTAAAGATCGGTTGGTGCTGGGGAAAAGACAAATCCTAGGGGTAAGACCTTAAGACTTGGTTCTTTATGCAGTGATTAACCTGTGAGACTAACTAGAAGCCAGCAAAATTAGGAGGTATGTGTACGCCAAAGTGAACTTAATTTGAATCCGGCCGCACATGCTGAGTGAAATAATCAAGCCATTTGGCTGCAAAGTACAGTCTCGTAGCTCAGGGGTGGATTGCTTACCATGAAGAGATCGTACGTCAAAGGGTTCTGTGTTTAGTCGCTAAGAGGGAAGAAAGGAACCCTGAAGTTACACGGGTACTTGCATAGTTTTACTGATTTCTAATGTCATAATTAAGGTACATTTAGTCCATACCTTTCAATGTTCAGTGCAGACCTAGATGGGGACGGTCTTTACAAATTCACAATGTAGAGATAATCTAGAGGAAAACATTAAAGCTGATCAAGGGATCTTGGAAAGAGAAAACAACTAGGATGGTTTTCTAATGCGGTTGGAGCCCATGTGCACAGCAGCGCCACGGGTGCTGTGGTCGTCCGCAAGAAACTCTTACCTGTTGGTTTGTTCTGAAAGGGAGTATCAGTCGGCGTGAGCAGTCTGAGGAAGGGAAGGGACCTCCTATGTAGATTACGGGGAGTGAAGTTGGATTAGGGGAGAGGAGTTGGCCTAACGGCTAGGGCGCTCGACCTCGGACCTGGGGACCTGGGTTCGAGTCTCGGTAACGGCGCCGAAACCTCCTGGGATTCTGGGCAAATCACTTAATCTCCCCGTGCCTAAAATGAATGTGTGTCCGTCCTCATGTAACGTAACTGGTGCTATGTAAAGCGCTCTGATACCTGATTCGGTTCGGGTCTAGTTCGCGCTACATAAAACTCTGCCAAAAAAAAAAAAAGCTCTTCCCCCCTACACGTGTGCTCACTTCCGGGCGTCAAGTGTAAGAAGACGCGCCATTTGAAATGTGTCAAATTCACAGTTAAGAAGCGTCATTGCTTTGGCGTACACATACCTCCTCATTTTGCCGGCTTTTAGTTTGTCTCACACGTTATTCACTGCATAAAGGACCATGTCTTAAGGTCTTACCCTACGATTTGTCTTTTCCCAGCCACCATACGATCTTTAGACCAAATAAAATATTATTCAGTCAATGGACAGGAAATAATATTGTCCTCTCCACAATAAATAGGAAACCACTCCTACTCACACTCTTTTTCACATTGTTTATGTATATTATCACTTAAACACATGGATGTTATGAAATATGCTATTTGCCTTCCTTTTTTAGGTCGAGGACCGTAGGCTGCGCTTGCGCAGTTTAGTCCAAAGATTTAATGATTTATAGTTAGGGGGCTTGAACCCGCCCCTCTTCTCCATTGGCTGGCCTCGTAAATGCTGGCCAGCCATTGGAGGAGAGGGGCGTCACTCCGTTTAAGCCCCGTCTTTTTCGGATTGGGGGGCGTGTTTTTTCGTTTCTTTCTCGCTGTGACGTCATCATGAAAAAACACGCCCCCCAGTCTGAAAAGGACTGGGCTCTTTCACAATCCCTCCCCTGGTGTCCTCCTCCTGCCCCGTCTCTCCCACCTCTTCTTTAATGAGTAATGCAGTGCTAAAATATAATGTGCTACAGTGAAACGCTACCGCTGAGAGACGTTATCATATTTTTACCCGATGATTTTTGCATGATTTACATGTCAAATAGTTTTAGGGCTGGGCTCGTGTACGAGCTCTCATAGTCCGTCAGGCCCTGGTCCAGCTTCCCCTGTATATGTTTCAGTTCACCCACATGTACCCACAGGACTGTGCCCCTCCCCAGACTCTGAGCTCAGCAATATTCCTCTATTCGGCCAACTTCCTAACTCTGTGCCTGCCACTTGAACAGTGTACACCCTGCAGAACTCAGCCTCCTGTGAATCTCTCCCCCATCTCAGCATCACTTCCCAGCTCCGAGCCCCTCCCTAGCTCAGCACCTCACCCCTGACTGCAGTGGGAAAGCTCTGCTGTCTCCCCACACCTGAAATTTTAGTTACCAGGTCAACAAAACCATGCCAATGTACATAACCCTGGACTGCCAAGACGGCCGGTCTCGAATCTTGGCACATGCACTCATTGAACCCTCATGGAGCCATGCCAATGCCAGCTCGGTTCCTGGTGGCACTGCTGCATTGACTGGCACCGTACCCCGACTCTCCCATCCAGGTCACATGTCCCTCAGCTGCACTCCGTGTCTCTGGAGTCACCTGACCAGGACGCGCTCATCCCCACGCCCTCCCTCGCACACTGCTCTCCGTCTCGGGCTCCCTGAAGGCCCCCTCTGGGCGCCTCCGCTTTCGCTATTCTTGGAATTCCAAAGTCCCTTCTTTCAACCCAGCGCCAAGCGCTCCCCGCTGGGTAACCATCTGCAGATAATTCACTCGGTGAATCCGGAGCCACAGACAATGTAAGCAATGATGTCAGCCGGATTTACCGCACCCAATGCTTCTGTTCACCTGCCTGGCCTCGGTGAGAGAATCGGCGTAGAGCCCTGTAGCGCTGGTGCCAAGGTCTCTCCTCTAGCCCTCCCTAAAGGCACAGGAGCGAAATCCTGGCAGCCACCTCGGAGAGAGTGACAGACAAACTGCCTGCCCGCCGGCCCAGTGAGAGGGAACAGTTTATATCTGAAGGAGAGTGCCGTTGTTAGCTTTACACTAAATGTGTTGGTCTCATGGCGGGCCGCGCTGAGAGTTGTCCAGGACTTTAATTGGGCTGAAAAAGGTTTGCGAGGGGGCGGAGGGTCTGTAAGAGTTGATTGGCCTAAAACGCGTATTCCTCATCAAATAATAACCTTTCCTCCAGAATTTCAGATTGTCCTTTCGAATGTGTGCTTTTGTTTTCTTCTGCATCGACATGGATAGACCCTGCCTGCCAGTGTGCATGCTCCTGCTGTGACACCACTGTTCCATTCAGATACTACTGTTATGAGCCCATACTTTGCCTCGTCATCCCAGGTTTTAATCCAAGTCTTACTCCCTCCACAAAGCTCTCTAGTCTGTATCTTACTCCTGGTGTGCCCACTGCCTTTGTCTTACTCCTTCCATGAAGCTCTCTAGTCTGTTTCTTACTCCTGTTCTCTGCTTGTCATCCCGGTTTTTCTCTGCCTCTGTTGCCCCGGTTTTTCTGTGCCTCTGTTCCCTGCTTGTCATCCCGGTTTTTCTGTGCCTGTGTGTGCATGGCTCTGTCTGTGTGTGTGTGTGCGTGGCTCTGTCTGTGTGTGTGTGTGTGCGTGGCTCTGTCTGTGTGTGTGTGTGCGTGGCTCTGTCTGTGTGTGTGTGTGCGTGGCTCTGTCTGTGTGTGTGTGCGTGGCTCTGTCTGTGTGTGAGTCTGTGTGGCTCTGTCTCTGTGTGTGTGCGTGGCTCTGTCTGTGTGTGTGTGTGTGTGTGTGTGTGTGTGTGTGGCTCTGTGTGTGTGTGTGTGTGTGGCTCTGTGTGTGTGTGTGTGTGTTTGTGGCTCTGTGTGTGTGCGTGGCTCTGTCTGTGTGTGCGTGGCTCTGTCTGTGTGTGTGTGGCTCTGTCTGTGTGTGCGTGGCTCTGTGTGTGTGCGTGGCTGTGTGTGTGCGTGGCTGTGTGTGCGTGGCTCTCTGTGTGTCTGTGTGTGCGTGGCTCTGTCTGTGTGTACGTGGCTCTGTCTGTGTGTGCGCGGCTCTGTCTGTGTGTGTGTGTGCGCGGCTCTGTCTGTGTGTGTGCGCGCCTCTGTGTGTGTGTGTGCGCGGCTCTATGTGTGTATGTGTGCGCGGCTCTGTCTGTGTGTGTGCGCTGCTCTGTCTGTGTGTGTGTGTGTGGCTCTGTGTCCGCGAATACTCTCTACTACTCTCTAATGCTCACCTATTGCCATTGTAAATGACAATACCATTTATTTATGTTTTTAAAAAAATGAAAAAAAATATCATGGGCAATGCCAATAGCTCCACCTTTAATAATGCCGAGACCATTGCATTGTAAATGCTTGTTAAATAAGGTGAGCCTCTGTTGCTTCCCTCCTCCTGTATACAAGGTACTTTTTGTATTATTACTATATGTATATATATATAGAGATATATAGATATATGTATACCTTTAGACTCTTTGTGCTGGGTATTCTTATCATATTGATTCTTATGTACCCTGTATTGTTCTGATACCACTGCTCACTACTCTTATTCAAGCATATGAAGCTATGAAAGACACCCCAATACTGGAGAAGAACAAAAGTTACTTACCTGTAAACTGTGGTTCTCCAGTATTGGAATCTTTCGTAGATTCACATGGGACCCACCCTCCTCCCCTCAGAGGCTCTCTTCTATTTCTTGGCTCTATGGCACTCTTGTGCCACAAAAATCTGAGGGCCTGAGCCTCTTAGGAGAACATTCTAAGAGGGTGTTGGCGCCTGATTGGCTGGAGTTTGGACCGAACATAATGGCTGTGATATGTTATAGAAGTGACAAGTTGTCTATCTATGAAAACGCTATGGTTTTTTCTTTCTGATATGTATATATACTTATCTTATTACTACATTGCTATGTTACGTACCGTGGGACTCCCACTTCAGCGACGGGGAATGTTCAAGCATGTGAATCTATGAAAGACACCAATACTGGAGAACCACAGTTTACAGGTAAGTAACTTTTGTTCTTTTCCTCACACAAAGTTCCCCTGCAAATCAGACCTTTTGTACCCCGTTTTTTGGGAGTTGGAGGACCACAAGGGATCATTTGTAAATAAGAGATGAATTTTATGTCTAAACTGTTGCACTAAGTATGAATCCCTTCGTAGTATCCTGTTTATACCCATGTATGTCTGTGCTATTGTCTGGATGGCCAAAAGTGAAGGATGTATTGGAATATTGGTGTCCGGTGTGGACTGGATGCTAGGAGACAGGGACAGTTAGAGGGAGGATGGAGTCCTGACAGGACCTACCAGCTGTTGCTGTAACCTAAGTGCCTAACATGAAATACATAACTTACTTTTCACCCAAGAGTCTCCAGACTCTTGTAGGAAGACCCTGCCCTCTAACTACAACACCCTTCTACAAATTAAACAGTGAAAAATGTCTGTATAATATCAACAAATGTAAGGAACATAAAAATTAAACTATCAAGCAAATGCTTCGAAAAAGACGAATTGCCACAAGGTAAAGATTGAGGCAACGTACTACTAACTACCCTTCAGTCTCTATATTTTTGTACTCCATCATCCATTAGGTTCAGTCCTTTAGAGCTGTTGGAAAGACTCCCTTGCAACATCTCTGAGGCAGACCAAATGGAATAACATGTTGCTCACAATTTACAAGCAAAGCAATCCAAGCATGGGACTGGATGAAGTCATGTGGCTCCCACTGTTATGTGCCAGCATTACATTATTAAAAACATGAAAGGATATATTTTTGGCACAATGGCATTAGTAATATAAAATACAGCCAATGTACAATAGCAGCTAATGTTCCTAAACCCCGCAATTAATATCCATACCCTGCGTTCAATGCTGATACAATCACTGAAGTCCAGTACTGGTGTAACATTAAGGGATCAGCTACTATAGATCCCCGCTCTGTCTACATCAGAAACGTAAGTTTTACACACAATGAGGAAAAGATTGGCACAAGCTTTGTGAAAAAATATGGCCCTCACTCACAAAATTGTGACATGCTTCATCATTGGGGGGATACTTGATGAGTATCCCTGGAAGAGAAGGATAAGTTACTTACCTGTAATCCTAGTTCTCTTCCAGGGGTATACTCATCAAAGTCATAAGCAACCCTCCCTTCTCCCTGGACGAATACCTTGGCCATATTATGTATATGTTACCCATGCTATGTTTACACTGTTATATGCCGTCCAAAAGAAATTACCTGTCACCTGTGATGCATGATGGGAGCCTGGGGGTTCCGGTAGGTCCTAAAAGCACAGCACCAGTTTTTCCAATTGTTCTATATGCATTCTCTCTAGGCCAATCTGCCTCTATGGTCTTGCCTTTTTACCTTTGAAAATAAAGGTTGTGTTTTTCAAAGCAAACTGAAAGCAGTTTTCTTTATCTGTATCATGAAAATATCATGATGTATGTTTCTTTATTATCTCAAATGTAAAAGATCTACAATGCAATTGTGGCAGATTAAACCTAGTAATATGTTTTCAGGCTGCATATATATATATATAACTACGGGAAAGGGAAATCCGAAAGTGGTGGGAAGCCACTTCCCTGCAAAATTATGTTGACGTGGAGAGAGTGCCGAGGGGATTAAGGATATATACTATCCCGGCATATGAAAACCCGGATCCCCGGCTTTTGGAATTATGGGCGGAACACACAGCCCTATCCAGCCAGGGAATGTTAAAACTGCTGATACAATTTGCCTGGAGTGATAGAGACAAGGCAATCGAAGATATCAAAGCATTGGAGGAAGAAATAAATAAAGATTCGAATGCATCAAAAAAGGATACCCTAAGGTCGGAGATGAAAAAACGACTAGAAAAATAGGAATTAAAAATCCGTCAAAGGAAACAAGAAAAGTACGAAAGAGACGAAAGGGATTATGCTCAGGGGAGAATTTTAACATTTGCAAAAAAATTCGACGCCCCACGAAAAGAAATGAGCAAAAAGAAAGTCAACCCTGCAACCACACCAAGGGTTGAGACATCGGAATCTGAGGCAACGGAAAACGATCAATCGGGTGATGAAATGGCAGGCTCCTCAAAAGAGAAAACCCAGAAAACCCCTTTTCACATAGAATTCAACCTAATCAGGGCATCCTGGTTGCGGGGAGGAAAAAGCAAGCCCCCGGAAATCACAGAAGAACCAGAAGAGGGGGCTGGAAGGGGAAAGGTAAAGGGCAAAAACAGCGCAACTCCCAGAATTACGAGGAGCAAACGTGGAGTGAGATGGTAGATGAGGATGATTTGACAATTATCAATCTAACTGATAAAGTATTAACACCGTTGGAGGAAAAAACATTGAAACTGGGCTTGTCTTTCTGCCCTAACGAAAGACTTGAATTTACCCAAACAAGGATTGATCTATTCACCTTTATTCGTAAAATGAAGCTTCTCAAATTCTTTAAACTAAAACCAACCATAAAAGAAAAAAGAAAATTAAATGCACAAGAAACTGACATTCTCACTATTGATGATCTGACTACCTGGGAGATCCTGGAGGACCTAAGAACAGAGGAAGAAGGTGGCAGGGAGGGAGAAGACTCACTCACACAAAGAACTAGAAAAGTGGGAGTCGAACAAGAGGCACCGACGACTAACTTTAAGCCTCCCTCACAATTCGTACCTACAATGCCTTATGATGCTATCGACGCGTTTTCAGACGCTGTAACCAAAGATTTGATAAAATTTCGAGAAAAACAGAAAAAAATGAAAAAGAAAAGGACAAATATGACAAAAGAACAAAGAGAGATTCTAGCAAAATTGGATAAGGACGAGAACATAATCTGTAAACCATCAGATAAAGGTGGAAATATCGTGGTGATGTCTAGAGATCAATATTGCCAAGAAGCACATAAACAATTGGACAATGGGATATCTTATGAAAAAACAACAAGAATCAAATATGAGGAGAGTATTACTGAATATCAAACATTACTAAATAAATGGCATAGCAACAACATGCTAGACACTGATGAGTATTTTTTTCTGAAAAACAATAACCCGACAATTCCCACCTTTTATCATTTACCCAAGATACACAAGGACAATAAAAATCCGCCAGGGAGACCAATTGACTCCTCTATAGGGAGTGTATCTGAAAATATGTCCATTTACATTGACCATTTTCTTTTTCAGAGTGTTCTACAGCTAAACTCCTACATCAGGGACACTAAAGATTTTGTGAACAAAATCAAGGATGTGATATGCAAACCAATGTATATATTAATAACTATGGACATAACCAGTCTCTATACGAGCATTGATCACCAGCAGGGACTGACAGCAATCAAGTATTTCCTTGATAAAAAACCTATGAAGTTTGCAAAACATAACGATATGCTCTTAGAGTTTATAAAGTACTGCCTGTTCAACAATATCTTTTTGTTCCAGGGACAACTCTATAGGCAGACCACGGGGACCGCGATGGGGACCTGCTTCGCTCCCAGCTACGCGAATCTTTTCGTGGGCTGGTGGGAGGAGCAGGTCACCCAGAGCCCCAAATTTGAGAAATGGGAAGTAAATCTAAAAATGTGGTATCGATACATCGATGACCTTTTCCTTGTGTGGGAAGGGTCAGTAACCTCTGCAGAAGAGTTTGTGGCTGAATTAAATCAGAACAATATCAATTTAAGATTCACAGCAGATATAAGTGTATCTACAGTAAATTACCTGGACCTGAGAGTGACTCTAAGTGGTGAGAAAATTGAAACAGAGCTTTTTAGAAAAGTGACAGCCGGCAACTCGGTATTACATGCCGAAAGCAGCCATCCTCCTTCATTGGTGAGGAGTATCCCGTATGGGGAACTCCTTAGAATTAAAAGGAATTGCTCAAGGAACACTGATTTCATAAAAGCAGCTCAAGATAGCATTAGCAGATTTAAGACTAGAGGATATAACAAAGACCTCTTAGAAAAGACCTTCAAAAGGGTAGAGAGAATCCCTCGAGAAGAGTTATTGAAAGAAAGAGAAAGAGATCAAGACAAACAGGGAGGCAAATTCAGGCTGATTACTACCTTCTCTGAAGATTCAAACCATCTGAGAAACATACTTAAGAGAAGCTGGCATATCCTTAAAACTGATCAAATCATAGGGAAGGATATTCCAATCTCACCCTTAATCGCCTTCAGGAAAGGGAGATCAATAAAGGATAAAATCGTTCATAGCCATTTGGCTGATAAAACAGATACAACTGGGAGAATAAGAGAGATGCCGGGTTTTTTTCCCCTGCGGGAAATGCAAGGCATGTGAGAATAGTAAAAGAGTAACCACATATGAGATACCAGGGGTGAGTGATAAGAAAAGAATACCAAAATGTCTCACATGTCACCCTACGCATGCAGTATACTGCCTGATATGTCCGTGCGGACTGAAATATATAGGCAGCACTGTTAAGAACGTAAAATTACAAACACTTGAGCACCAACGAGCCATTGTAAATAAAGATTTTAATTATCCTGTAGCGAAACATTTTGCTATTAGACACAAGAGTAAAAGAGAATTGCTACAATATTTTGCACTAGACTGTATACCTGTGGACCCAAGGGGTGGAGATAGGTTACGGAGACTAAGAAGGTTGGAGTCCCGTTATATAATAGACCTACAAACCAAGGCCCCGACAGGTCTCAATAGGAATGAAGAATTATCATCTCACTTAGGAAAGTAAGAGGAGGAGAATTTGCCCAAATCCTAAAATTTTAAACACCCTGTGAGAAATGCCGATCCACAGCTTAATAACACACCCATAAAGACGACCTAGAAGTGCCTTTATATGAAGGAAAAGGCACAGTAATCAAACAATTATTTTAGTCTCCTAATTAAATTATTTTAACAAAAAAGGAGAAAAATTGTAAATTCGATATATATGAATTTCAATGCATGTCGTCTTTATAATGTTATGAGAATGTAATAGACAATGCTATGACTATGCTCACAGGGCTTTATGTAAGTCTCCTTTCTATGTACATGCCTACAATGACGAAATGTTTTCTTAAACCTGCCTCCTTCCGTGTCAATGGTAGACACTGACGAAGGAAAACCGAAACGCGTTTGTCTGCTTAGTGTTTGTTTGTTGACATTAAACAAACCGAAATACTTCTTCTGCGAGTGCCGGATTTCTTTTTTGATGTAAAGATATCGGAGCGGCAATATATATATATATATATATATATGCATAATATGATTAATATCTATATATATGGGTGTGTGTATATATATATATATATATATATTTTCTTTTTTTTTGCCAGTATATATATATATATGTATAAAAAAGAAGGAGAGAACTCTGGGTAGGTCTCAGTTTAGGTGGAGAGCAGCTCCTTTTAGAGCACTCTCAACACCAGCGACACTCTAGATCTGCTCACCTCAAATGTCTGTTTTTCTATCAAAGTTTTTAAGCATAGGATTAGACAGTGCTATCCATGCCGAGATAGAAAATGACAAAGTCTTTCGCCATTTAAACAGCAAAGTCTTTAAGCATAGGACTAGTACAGTGCAGTCCTTGCTGAGCTGTCAAATAACAAAAGCCATTTATCACTCCAGGCACAATATTACAGCTTTGAATTGGTAAAATACCAACTCAAGCCAACCTGAAATGCTTAAAAGCAACCCCTGACACAGTGTTTCGCTCTAATTAGAGCTCTTCAGAGAGGTATAGCTTTGTCCAGACACAAGGGAGCACCCAGTATTAAGTCAAAACAAAACCCTTTCAGGCATAGAGTGACGCATAAATTATGCAAAAAAGAAGGAGAGAACTCTGGGTAGGTCTCAGTTTAGGTGGAGAGCAGCTCCTTTTAGAGCACTCTCAACACCAGCGACACTCTAGATCTGCTCACCTCAAATGTCTGTTTTTCTATCAAAGTTTTTAAGCATAGGATTAGACAGTGCTATCCATGCCGAGATAGAAAATGACAAAGTCTTTCGCCATTTAAACAGCAAAGTCTTTAAGCATAGGACTAGTACAGTGCAGTCCTTGCTGAGCTGTCAAATAACAAAAGCCATTTATCACTCCAGGCACAATATTACAGCTTTGAATTGGTAAAATACCAACTCAAGCCAACCTGAAATGCTTAAAAGCAACCCCTGACACAGTGTTTCGCTCTAATTAGAGCTCTTCAGAGAGGTATAGCTTTGTCCAGACACAGTATATATATATACTGGCAATATCCTCGTGCAGTCGTGCACACCACAGGATCACGGACACAAGATGAGCTGTTCGCCGATTCGAAATGATTTTATTTAAACCACACAAACTGTGTCCTTGGGCACTATAGATAGATAGATAGATAGATAGATAGATAGATAGATAGATAGATAGATAGATAGATAGATAGATAGATATAGATATATGCATATTATTTGTTATTGCTCCGTAGTTCCCACACGTGGGCGAGACTATTTAGTGCTGATGACTTTGATGAGTATACCCCTGGAAGAGAACTAGGATTACAGGTAAGTAACTTATCCTTAGTCTACAAACGAACATTGTCAAGATGTATAATCTTATGCATCAAGATCTGCTACTGCCTGGCATGCAATAGCCTCAAGAAGGCACTAGAATTCATTCTACCAGAGCCAAGTCTACTTCAGCACTAGCAAGTGCACAGCCTGTAGCAGATATCTGCAAAGTAGCGTCTTGGTCATCCCTCCACACTTTTGCGAAACACCATTGTTTAGATTCTGAGGTGAGGAGGGATAGTCCCTTCACTTGCCTAGTTCTTCAGGATTTCTTGGTATACCTAGCAATGCACCCACCACCGGTTGTGGGACTGCTGGAGCAAACTATTAAAAAGTTGAGGAATTTGCACATGGAAGTATCTGTCAAAAGAACAAGTTACTTACCTTCAGTAACACTTTTTCTGTGGATACTGTATCGACAAGCAGATTCCTCATGAATCCTTACACCTTCCTGTTGCATGGCTGTCTATACCAATAGTCCTGTTGATATGTTCTTGTCATATAACTGAAATCCGCACCTATCTTATTGATGTTGGTGTCATCTGGTCGCCTCAAAGGTGTACTAAAAATGGATGGTAACTGACATCAGCATGCCAGTGGTAATGGTTTATGGCTCCAGTGACATCACAAGGTACTGCGCTACTGCAGCACCCCACCCTACCAGAGAATGTTTCCGGGTCCAGACTGGCACCTGGGATAGTCAAAAGATGAGGAATCCGCAGTTAGATACAGTATCCACCAGAGAAAGCATTACCAAAGGTAGGTAACCTGTTCTTTTGGATTTTTTCGGGCTCAATACCCTGTTTTTCTTCTCAGCTGGCTACATAGTAGTTACAGAGCAATATAGATTATGTTTCTAGGATGGTCTCCCTGACCAATCAATAGGGTGTACGTGTTGAGGTTTGAAAGGATGCAAAAGTCTAGGGGGTTATACTTCAGGGGTTACTGTCAACTACAGCAGGGATTGCACCCATTAGGGAGAAACGGTATCATTGGGAAAAAGGGGTTCCATCTTAAAACCAACTGAAAAATAAAGACTCAAAAATATCTATTTAAAAATATAAACCATACAGAAATATCCTCCTACAGTCCAGCCAAACTTACTTTCCACCTATTGTAGGACTGGGTTAATTTGCTATTCCAACGCCAGTCCAAGCACTTTTAGGGGCTAGTACTTAATAGTGGGTTGATAGGTGCCTGCTGATTTTTTTTTTTTTGTAGGGGGATATTTACTTATAGTAGATATTTAAGCAGTCGATATTTTTAATGTTTTGTTTTACTCGTTAATTACTTTTCAGTCTATTTTTTAGTTGATACAGGGAAAAGGCTGACAGCAGTGTAACTTCCAGTTTTGCATCTCCATGATTGGTAGGAAACAACAATCTATGCTACCAGTAGGGGCAGCAATAAAAGTCACTGATTCAGTTCCAGAGGGAGGAGAGAATCTGGCGGTAGTTGTTGATGGGTGGAATTGCTCTCTTCCTCAATACACTGCTCATGTGTTAAGCGATCCAGATGGTGAATAGGGGTAGAATAGACTTGTGCCACTTTTGTGGGGCTAAAGCCCTGCATGGCTCATGGGGATTGTCAGAACACCAACAGAGAGGAAGAGGGGAGTGCCTGACGGTGGAGCAGGAGGGTAGGGACAGGGGACCATTCAAGGGGACAAATTAGGGAGATGCAAGGCCAATGTCAAGACGTTCCAATACAAAAAGAAAACTATGGAAAATATTTAATCCCCTTCAATCCAGTAGTAGGAGGAACCAAAGAGTGAGACTCTTTGACACAGAACATTCACCTTGAAATCCCATACTTATTTCTCTTTTAAGACTAATGGGTAGGAGGGAGGTGAATCCCAAAAAGTGTGAATAAAAAAGAGGAGTAAAGCTGGCAGCAGAGTAGAATAGACCCCTGACACTACCTCCTTTTTCTCTTTTCAGGAGGACCCTTGCCAGGAAAAAACACTCAGTGCACTTACTAGATTCCTCCCTGGTACATTAGACAAAAGAGACAGCTGAGACCAGAATCACAGTTGAGGAATATACCACATAAAGTATATGTGCATGAGAATCATCAGGGCATATGATGTGAAGAACTGATACCAAACGAAGTTCCAGGCAGCAATAAAGAGTACACCTAAAACATTTGAGTCGGCTCAGAGTTATCTGTCTAGCCCCATGGGACACTTAAAGGCAGGGTGGGTGGTTGATGATTGTTTTCAAATGAGTAGGATGGATCAGCCAGGTAAGAAGCAAATCGCAGAGAAATGTCTGTAATGTTAAGGATAGAGTCTGATAACATTATGATACAGTCAGTACATATGTTAAAGTGGCCTCTATGGGGTAAAGGTGGCAGAAACCTGGCTGGATAGTGTCATAGAGAGCAGAAGCAATACTGATGTTTTAAAGACTAGAAAAATGATAACTTCAGTTGTGAGGCAGGTTCTATGGACTAGGACTCCGTACACAGTGAGATATTTAAAAACCACCTGAAATGATGATATAAATAGGTCCGTGGCAGTTGTATCCGGAGGAAACTCATGGGAGATCAGGAGAGACTTTAGAGAGGTCAACAATGACACGTTGGCCCCGCTGTTTCCAACGGTCAGTACCTGTCGGAGTCTAGACCCAGATGTGGCTGCTCAGTGTTGGTCGAATGGGCTGGGGAGAGCGATGGACATCTTGGCACCCCCTAAAAGGCACTATACTGCCAGAAAAACCCCATCGGCCCCCTGGTACTCTGAACGACTCAGAGGGCTGCGGCAGATCTGTAGACAAAAAGAGAGGGCCTGGCTTGCTATGCCCAATGACTGGAAGAAATCACAGCACAAATCGGCGCTCAAGGATTATAAAAAAGCCATAATGGAAGAAAAAAGGAACTATTTTAATAAGATCACTGCCGGGCTGAGATCAGCTAGGGAGCTCTTTAAAACCATAAAGTCCCTTTCGGTCCCCAAGTTAGCTAACTCCGTGATTGAATCACAGATGTTATGTAACAATATTGCGGACTTCTTCTTAACCAAAATAGCTGATATTCACTCTTCATTGGATACCCTTAACCAAAAACTGAATAGTGAAGCTGACCCCCATGCCCTTACACTGCACTCCGATGATACGAACACAGATGGGGGTTCCAGCCCCACTCCCCTTTTTTTTTAAATTTCCTGCGCTGTCCTGGAAGGAATTAAATTGCATCCTTGATGCCATCAAATCCTGCTCTCCTCTGGACCCCTGTCCTTTGAAAACTCTAAAAGCCTGTAGAGGCATCCTATTACCGTCCCTTCTCGATATCTTAAACAGCGCTATCACGGAGGGAATTTTCCCTCAAGTGTGGAAACTCGCTGTGGTTAAACCACTTCTTAAGAAGGCCTCTCTGAACCCTGAGGTGCTAAAAAACTTCTGTCCGATTTCACTATTACCAGCACCGGCAAAAATTCTCATTTAAATCGGCATTTGACAGCATTTCTGGAAAGGGAGAATCGCCTGCATTCCTCTCAGCATGGATTCCGCGCGTCCCTCAGTACGGAGACTGCACTTACTGTGGTAGTTAATAATATTAGATCTGCGGTGGACAAGTGCCAGACCACTTTGTTGGTCTTGCTGGATTTAACAGCAGCCTTCGATACCCTGTCCCCCTCTATCCTGGTGGACAGACTGAGGAGGATAGGGGTAGCGGGCAGCGCCCTGAACCTTTTGTCCTCTTTTCTGCACCAGAGACAGCAAAAAGTGAAATTGGGCGATTTTATGTCCCCCACCATGGCGGTGCAATGTGGAGTCCCACAGGGCTTGGCGCTCAGCCCGGTTCTGTTCAATGTATACGTGACCCCCCTCGCCAAAATAATAAGAGAATTTGGATATCAGGTGTTATCTTACGCTGATGACACGCAGATCATTGTCTCGACAAATCAGTCGGGGCAAGACTGTGCTGCAAAATTTAAGACCTGCATGGAATCAGTATCATCATGGATGATAAGGAACTTTCTTAAGCTCAACGGTGAGAAAACCGAGGTGCTGGTAATTGGTAGGAATCAAGATCTGTGGAATGAGGAGTGGTGGCCCGTCGCCTTGGGCGAATGCCCTCGCCCGGCCAAATTCGTTAAGAATTTAGGCGTTATCATAGATCCTACCCTGTCATTTGACCGACAGGTCAATAAAACGGTTGGCACCTGCTGTACCATCATTCGGACCTTGAAGAAGATAGCCCCTTTTCTATCTCCTGAGGCGCGTAAACAATCTACGGTCGCCCTGGTATTATCCAGGATCGACTATTGTAACGCTCTTTATGGCGGTATAAATCAGAAGGAAATCCAAAAATTACAGGTAATCCAAAATGCGGCTGCCAGATTCGTTTTGAATCTGCCGAGGCGATCATCAGCGACGGCGGCAAGAAGGGAACTGCACTGGCTGCCCATTCAGGCGAGAATCTCATTTAAGATCCTTTGCTTCGCCCACAGTGTGTTTTTCGGATCAGGCCCAAAAGGGGTCAAATCCTTACTGAAATCCTACACTCCCAGCAGATCCCTTCGATCTGCCTCGAAAAACCTGCTCATAGTTCCGAGGGTTAATAAGGCGAGATGGGGCGGTAGAGCTTTCTCCTCGCTCGCTCCAAAATTTTGGAACTCACTCCCGCCCGAAATTGCTAGGCAGCCGTCCCTGACAATCTTTCGTAAACTTATAAAAACGTGGCTATTCTCCCTATCCTATTAGCCCCGATTCACCCAGTCTTTCCACTCTCTTATGTTCTGCCAGTGGTTATGTCTATGTTGTTTCCATCTGATAGCGCCTTGATGCCCTTTGGGGCTAAGTTCCTCTTGCGCTTTACAAATATCCCATTATTATTATTATTATATACAGAAAATGTGTCCGATAGTGTACAGGAAATGTAAGCTAAAGCTATAGACTAGTTTATTGTTGATGGTGGGGAAGAGTGTAGACGTATAGGAAGTATGTATAAGGAAGAAAGGGTGTAAAAAGATTGGGGCAAGTGTAGAGTAAGGAGAGTTGGGGAAGTGCCTGAACTGACCTGGTCTTAGTAGGAAGCAACAGTTTCTGCCATGTGTGCTAGTTGTGTGGTCACACGGTGCCAGTCATCTGAATGAGCATGATCTTTTTGTTTGAGAGTAGACATTCTCTGTATGAGCTAGTATCAGCAGACCATCCACATTCTTAAGACTCAATGAAAGCTGTCTGCAGGTATGATGTGATGCTGATTCTCAGATGAATGCATCACATAAAATTGAACTTTACACCTTATTTAATTGTTGTCTCTGAGGTACCCCAATTGTCTGGGTTTCTTCTGTACATTAGGAGCAAAACAAATTCAGGTGGTAATTCAGCATCACCCTGCTCGAAGCAGTACTTCGCATGTGAAAATTCTAAGTAACAATCCTCTGAATAAAAAAACTCCATCTTCCTAACCCATCCCTGAAGACTAGAATGAGCTGATATCAATACATACAAATGCTACTATACAAAACATAAATACTCTAAATGACTTGGCATCTTCCATTTCTTCCCACTGATGCTGAGCAATAGCGAGGATTGGGGTTCAGGGTAGAAATGGTCTACTTGATCCTAGATCAGCACACCGTGAAGGATCCCTTGTTCTACATGGACATATTGTATGGAGCCAGCTGAGATGGTGTGATACTTATTCATTTAGACATTTGGTACTCTGATTCATCATTCAGGAAATCGCACCTTGAGCAAAATGTAGCTCTGGTGAGCTTTTTAAACTCTAAGTTCCCACCTCAATTAAATCACACAAATGTTCAAGGGGAAGAGAGATTCTGTCTCCATCCAAAAAAATGTGGTCTCTGGAGCCCCTTTAAACCACAGTCTAAAGGTCTTGGACTGATTATCGTGAAAGGTGAAACAGTTAGCAAAATTGCCACAAATTAATTTTAATAGATAGCTCTTTTACTAAAATAGTGGAAATTCTACTCAGAAAGCACATAAATAATATTCCTTATTATACAGATGAGAAATTTTATTATACAAGAAAATCAGTCCTATATGTAATATGATCCACTGCGGCATGCCATTTTTGCAAGCCTCTTGGTGTTTACCAACTTCACACTTTACGTACACCGCTCCTCAACTCCCAGCCAGGAAGTCGCTTGGTGCCTTGGAACCCTGGTTAAAGAGAATGAAGTACATACCAATGTGGAATTAAAAAGCTGTGTCACTTATAACAAAGTACACTGTTACATGGATTGACAAATCCTCAGCGGCGAACAGACGATCAACACAGTAAGAAGGACTAAGCAACAACAATGATAGTACTTGATGCAAAGAATCTACTAAACATTACCAAATTAGCATTTTTTTCTAGTTACATCTGACTTCCATACCTGCATTAGTGGAACAGGTCATTAAAATACATAATATTTCTATGTGTTGCATTTATAAATTGCAAATGATCAAGGGAGCAATGGAGCATTATGCATTCCAAAAGCATATAGATGCAAGTTTGATGATCAGTTCCCTTTATGTAATATCAAAGTGTGAGACACTAGGTTAAATTCTGGATATTAGAAAGGGTGTCCTTGAAGATATTACTTTCAGCTCTTTTCAGAAGAGTGGAAGCTAAAGGCTAATTGAAACTGTGCAGGGATGCATAGTGTGAAAAGCCATGCCTGGTTCCCTTTATGTTGCACCTCCTAGTCTGCATTTTTGTGGATTATAAAGACTTTGGGCCAGATGTACTGAATTTTACCGATTCGGTATTTTAAAATGAGTAAATAGTATTAATTCTGTAATTTTTACCGAATCGGTAAAATTAGGTAAATACCGATTCGGTATTTACCGATTCGGTCTTCCCCATTCATTCCTATGGGCCTGGAGGCCCATAGGAATGAATGGAAATTACCGATTCGGAAAATACCGAATCGGTAATAGGGGGCACATATTCAAGGGTGGCAGGGTGTCACATTGACACCCTGTTGCACCCCTGAATCGTGCATGTGTTCACATGTGGCACACAGACATGCCCTAAGGGCATGTATGTCTGCCACATCGCACTGTTGTAAAAGCAAAAAATTAGCTTTTTCTAAGGTTTTCGATATTTAGCACCGACTTGTAGTTGGTGGTAAATAACGAATCCTTAAACTCAGAAAAGCACTAACTTGAGTGCTCCCTACATTACGGATTCGAATCGGTATGTTAAGAATTCGGTAATTTACCGATTCCTTAAGTTACCGATTCGGTAAAATACTGAATCCTACAATCATGCCTCCTACATTCCAAATGCCAAATACCGGTCGGTACCGGACGAAATTCGGTCATTTCGGCCGTTACCGACCGGTATTGGGCCTCCTACATATGGCCCAAAATTGCTTTTTTAACGGTTTTCGTTATTTACCACCAACTTGTAGTTGGTGGTAAATAACGAATCCTTACAAGTGAAAAGCACTCGCTTGAGTGCTTCCTACATTAAGGATTTGGTAATTTACCGAATCGGTATTTAAGAATTCGGTAATTTACTGATTCCTTAAATTACCGATTCAGTAAATTACCGGATCCTTAAATTAGGCCCCTACATCTCAAATGCCTAATACCGGTCGGTAACGGCCGAAATTCGGTAATTTCGGCCGTTACCGACCAGTATTAGGCTTCCTACATCTGGCCCCTTGTGTGTTGTCCTAATCTACAGAAATGTTGGTTGTTTTTACTAGCTATGGAAGTGTATTTACGATTGTAGCCTTGTAGATGACACAACTGGTCTTGAACATTATGCAGGCTAAGATGTACGTTAGTGAAGATCTCATGGGTGAGGAGAAGGTGGACAAGTGGATATATTTCTTCAGTCCATTAATGAGTGTGGCTCATCTGTGCTTTCTACTTTTCAATTGAAATGAAATGAATTTTTTTTTTATTGTTTCAGTTAATTAAAACCACAACAATACATTTAAAAAAATCGACTAATGCGTTTAAAATTTCTTAATATATAGGTGCAATCTCTGTTAATAGGTTCTAAAACATTCTCAGTCTAATACAGAGTTTGTTATTTAAAATAGAATGAAGTGAAATCAAAGTGCAGTCTGTCTAACTTAGTTCAGAAGTTCTTGGTTATTTTCTCTGTTAAGTTCTGGAGAGCCCTCTCCCCGAGCTACCACTGTCGTGTTATCCTTTTGTGGACAGGGTGCCAAGTTGTGTTTTAGTGCTTGGGAGTGGGCTGCAAGGAACTTTAGTAGTAGGCAGTTCAATTGCGTGTCTATTGGGTTAAAAGTTGCCATGATTGCAGATCTGCACGTTCTTATGCCCCGCTCATTCATAGGCTTTTTTAAAAAAGAGATTCGAGCTTGAGCTACATTCGGGCAGATACAGACAAGATGAATGAAGTCCTCGTTGCTCCTCCCACATAGTCTACAGATTTTGGGTCCGTCGTGCACCCAGATTGGTTGGTCCATAATTGATGGAAGTTTCCCCAAACGGAGTCCCATTAATTTTTGTTTTCTGTGAGCTGGGAATGTGATTGTTGGGTATGGGGCTGCCACGAGTGTTTTGTAGTTTGATAGGACCATCCATGCGTGTTTTCTGGTACTAAACGTAGCTTTATCAAGTAAGAGGGAGTGGAATTTTGTCGACTTGTTTATAGCATGTTTGAACGCCGGGTAAGGCAGGTTGAGTTCCCAAAGTTTTCTTGTTCCAGTCTCAGACGGCTGCAATGCCAGAAACCGGTCCCCGGAAGCTTGTTTCCTTTCCAGTAAAGAATTGGCTTGGTAGTTTGGTCTGCCCTGTTCCCATGATGCACTGGGCCAGGGACAGACTAATTTGCATGTAGCCAGGTTCTGAACTGGGATGGTGCAGTGAGCTAAAAAACGGTGATGGATCAAGCCCTGATCTTTTGACTGGGTATGAGTGTTCTGCTTAATTCAGATGCTCTGTCCATCACCACCCCCTTTTCTGAATCGTTTTGGCCACTATAGGAGTGGAAGGGTATGCTCAGACATGAGTCCCTTGCTCACTGCACCATCAGGATTCAAGCAAGCCGGGCCGAAGACGGCTGCAATGCCAGAAACCGGTCCCCGGAAGCTTGTTTCCTTTCCAGTAAAGAATTGGCTTGGTAGTTTGGTCTGCCCTGTTCCCATGATGCACTGGGCCAGGGACAGACTAATTTGCATGTAGCCAAGTTCTGAACTGGGATGGTGCAGTGAGCTAAAAAACGGTGATGGATCAAGCCCTGATCTTTTGACTGGGTATGAGTGTTCTGCTTAATTCAGATGCTCTGTCCATCACCACACCCTTTTCTGAACCAGTCTCAGTTATGGCCTTTTCAAGATACTGATTGTATGGGGACTTAACATCAGATCTTATTTCTTCCCATAGTGCTTGGTGCAATTCCGAGGCTGACATGTTCTGTTTCACTGTATACCAGTACTTGATATTTGCGTACTTTCTTACCAGTGTTTCATTTATTATTCCAAATTCTAACCTCGTCTGAGCTGGTGAGGCTCCCTGTTGTATTTGGAAGGTGGATTTGAAGATGGCTGTCTGCATTTTGTTAAGCAGATCCGCATCTTTCCCATGCAATCCTACACTGCCATATGACAGGGTTGGAAGAACTTTTGCTTTTATTGTTGCCAGTAGAGGTTTATATGATGGCCCCGTGAGCTTTTTAGCCAACGATCTCAAAGCGAATGAGAGTGAGTTTGATCTCTGAGCGATGTACGACATTTGCTGCTGATGGCTTTGTTGATTACCAAAGTAGAAGCCCAAGTACTTGAAGTTGGACACGGCCTCTAGCTTTGTTCCCTCCAGGTAGATGTGTGGGCTGGCTGTCCGCCGCCTGGTGATGAGCATTGTTTTTGTTTTTGTTGTGTTTATCTCCAGGTTGTTGTTTGTTATGAATTCTGCCAGCCCTACTAATAACCTTTGGATGCCAATCTTCGTTAGGTTCAACAGTACCACGTCGTCCGCATAGGATAGATGAGTTAGCGAAAGGAGCCTAATTTAGGTGGATGGGATGGGATCTTATTTAGACTTGATGTTAGGTCTGCCATAAAAAGGTTAACAAGATGGGGGGCTAGGACACAGCCCTGCTTGAGACCTTTGCTGGTATTGATTTTTCTTGAGAGCCGTGTTCCATTCCCCAATTTAACTTCCATCCAAGTGTTGGGATAAAGGAGTAAGATCCCTCTCAGGATTTTATCCGGGATGTTCCAACTGCGCAATTTTCTCCATAAGATGTTACGATCTACGCTATCGAATGCTGCCTTTAAGTCAATGAAACATAGGTGAAGGGGCTGTTTTCTTCGGAGATATTTGTCGGCTAACACTGAGAGAGACAGAATATTTGTCAGTGTCCCAGTCCCTTTCCTGAAGCCTGTTTGGTTCAACGGTATTCTCTTTGTGTCGTCGGACCAATTTGTTAGATCTTCCAGGACAAGGGATGCAAAGTACTTCGCCTCCACATCTAGGAGGGCGATCAGTCTGTAGTTAGCTGGGGATGTTCTGTCTCCTCCTTTGAAGATGGGTGAGATTATGGAGCCCTGCCAACTTGATGGTATTTGGTTTTCGCTTGTTATCTCTTCAAATAGTTTTTTTAATTTTCTGCACCAGAAGTCCGGATCAGTTTTGAAGACTATTGGAGGGATCCCATTCGGCCCTCGAGCTCCGTTGCCACGTGACTTCCTTATGATTTTTCTTATGTCGTCTTCGCTGTACCGTGTTTGTTTGACCTTATTTGTTGCGTCCTTCTTCTCCCGTGGACTAACCACGTCACAGTGAAGCCTGGTTACCAGGAATTCCCCGTCTGGAGATGGATTTGCTCTGCGTTCATCCTTTGGGTTTGGTGTTTGCATGCAAGAGGTTCTGATTCCACCGCTGGAAGTGATGCTCCCTTTTCTTTTTTTGGCCACTTCGTTGGTAGTTTGTTGGGCTGCTCCTGGGTTGGGCGGGTCTAGTGTTACCTCCGCGAACCTCTCTGTTAATAACGCGACCCAGTCCGCTTCTTGGACATTGGATGATGTTGGGTTTGACGGGTGATTTAAGCTGTTAATGATCCTCCAAAATGCGTTTGAGTTGGTGTTCTTGGCGGTGCAGAGTAGTTTTGCCCAGAAGTCGTCCTTCAGAGATCTTTTGTATTCCCACATTTGCTTTTTATATTCTTTCTTGAGGTTTTGTCTGTGGACCCAGTCTTTGGATGACGTAGTTGTCTTTTTTAATGCTCTGGCGTTTCTCCTTATCTCTATTTTGAGTTTTGCCAGGTTCTTTCGCAGTGGAATTTTGTTAGTTGGAGGCTGTGATTTATTTGGAACGGATGTACTTGCTGTTAATTTTCCCGTAAAGTTCTCCCATTTTTGTATTTGGGTACCTGTTGTTACCTCACTCTCTATTTTTAGTCTCTGCACGTTTGCCTGCAGCTCATCGATGTTGGCCGTTATCCAGTTAAGTCGTTTCAGGTTAGTGGTAGGGAGGTTATCTCCCACTGTGTTGCAACTGTGGTATTTGGTCAGTTTTAAATTAAAATAAGTGTGCTGATATGAATGATCGCTTTTTGAGGTGTATTCTATTGAAAATTGCTGGACGAATGGCAATAGTGGAAGAGAGACTGCTGTGTAGTCGAGCCTTGAGGCCATCAAGGTTCCTAGATGAGTGTACTGCGGCGGGTTATCACCTTTGGTTCTTCCGTTAAGGAACCGCAGCCCGAGGAATTCCAGGCTGGTTACCAGTTTTCGACCAATTGGATCGAAGTGCTCTGTTTGCAGCTGAGTTTGAGGTTTGACATTCCAAAATTCATTGTCAGCTGCTATAATCTCATCATTCTCAGGCGTATAGATTAGGTTTGAATTAAAATCACCTGTTACGATGATTTCCCAGGGTGGATTATTGTTTCGAGTGTCCCTGATTATGGATACTAGCTGATCCAATGCGACTTGTTTCTCTTTCACCTTTGGAGGTGCATAGAAGTTAACCAGTAGTGTCGGAGTTGGTCTGCCCGGCATAGATAGTTTTATTAATTGCATGTTTGGCCCATACGGGGCTATTTGTTCTGAGTTGATCTTGATGTCCGACGCGATATAAACTGATAGACCCCCTTTTGGTTGACCATAGTGGAAGTTTTTCCTTGCTGGTATATTGAAGAGAGTGTACCCAACAAGAGGTAGCTCCTCCAATGCCCATACTTTTCAATTGGACTTGATAGGAGTAAAGGATGTTGGTGAGTAGGATATGATCTCTATCCAGGCGTTTGAGGATCAGACCTAAATCCTGCTTCAATAAAGTACAGCTTGTTCTTGTGAAGTGGGGATAGCGGGAAACAAGTTGTATGGTTCTTTGTTGCCATGTGTGTTTTCAAGAATAGCTTTCTGGTGGTGGAGAAACCATGTGATTTAATTTGGTCCATTGACTGAGAAGTAAAGCCCTTCAGGTTCATGCTGTTGAGCCACTCCAGAAGCTGACTAGAATTAGCATCAGGCAGTCTTTGAAACAGTTGAAATTGCTGTTGAGATTTTTATGTAAAGGTGTGACTGCTACGATCTGAAGAAGTTAATTTTCTGACTGAGACTTCCACCCATATCAGTAGCAAGAGCTGTCTTGGTGATTAAGCCAGCAAAAATATATGAACGCTTTTCTGCATAGCCTGTCTCAGACAGGGAAAGGGCATGTACGTTAATTAAGAGGTGTTAGAAGATATTTAGCTATCAAAGCAGGGACATCAGTATTTCAGGGTGGTACTAAATACAAATGAAAATCCTCAAATTGAATAAAAAAACATGTTTGTATACAGTTCTTCAGTGTTCAGTTTTTCAAAGTTTTACATGCTTAAATCATTCCACGTCATCCGGCTGGAAATCCCCAGTATATTATCATAGCAATAAACGGTAATAACATCCCCATAGGAAAAACAGTTATGTTTGTTTAGTGGCAAATTCACCTCATTAGAATCTTCCCAAACTGTAGGCAATGTAGGTGGTCACTCCACTCCTCTGTAAGGCACTCAGATGTTGGATTTCTGGATTTTTTTTTTTATGAGGAAACAATGGTCCTTAACTTATCTAGTGAACAGACAACAATGAATTATAGTCAACAATGTTTACTATAAGCAAAAAATGTCCAGCCGGACACATTATTTAATCAATGTAAGGAATAAAAAGATTCTGTGAGCACAAATATGCAGTAGGATACTGTCCTGTATCCAATACAAGAAGGACAGAAATGAAAGAAGACAAAGAGAAATACTTTCAGGCAAAAAAAGGAAAAAGGACGCATGTATACAAATAAGAATAAATAAAGCTGTCCTTAAATAGTAAACGCATGATTGGCAACACAATGGAACACTTGTGTGCAACTATTTTAAATGTTGACGGCGTTTCGATCCTTAAGGCAAGAATACAAGGATCATCATCTAGAAAAATGAATGCCTGAATATTGAATTACTTTACAAGCCTGTTGAGAAATGGAGGAAGAGAAGGCACAAAAGAAAAAGAACTCGTTTAGAGAAAGGGTGAATATAAAAAAACACAGCTATAATGTTACTTAGTTTGTCTTTTTAAATTTTTCTTTTTAAGAAAGAGAGACCTATGATGGTTCCATGCACTAGATCAGTGAGGGATGAGAAGTCATAGAAACATAAGAGACAGTACTCATCGTGATTGGGTAACAATTCAGTGGTATTTATGCAGTGCCTAAGGCGTGCTAGTCGTGATCTGACGGACGTGAAATAAGGAGTGGGTGCATAATACAATAGTGAATGGAGTGAATCTAACAATGGAGGCTAGTCGTTAAATGGGGCGATGCCTTTAGGGCGGTGGCCGACTAGAAAAGCAGCCGGAGACAGGGCGAACCTTGATTGAAACGTGGTAGTGAGGGGGGTGGAGCAGGGAGTTGGAGCATGGTTCTCACCTACGAGGCTAGTCGTTGACGGAGGTGATCCGTCAGATGGCGTGGCCGACTGAAATTGCAGCCGGGACCGAGAGACCTTCCGAGAACCTGGATGGATGGGAAGGCTAATGGTTAAGGCCATGATGGATGGCGTGGATATAGCCGTGATAAGTTCAGCAATTTACCTAATAATTGTGAAGTCCTTTCCAGTGGGAGGACGGATCGGCGTCTTGGGATGGCTAGTGGGAAATAGACACATTAGGTGACTCCCCGGGAGCATACCTCGTCGTAAACAGTTCTCTCGTGAACAGTTCCTATGCGAAAATTAATATGCGCAAGAATTACCTGGTAGGAGTGTGGATAATTCCGGAAACAAGTTGTTCATCAGCGGAATTTCTGCAGCTCATTGGGTGACAGAGCTCTGCACATTTGCCATATTATCATCAGCTTTATCTCAGGATCATTTCCATCAAAGTCATCTTCAGGTCCCACATTGTAGTGAAGGAGTCCTTGGTTTTTTAGTGGTCCAGGAGAGAATTTTTCATCGTCACCATTGCTGAGATTCATCTAAAAGACACCAGGCCCTCTTCGGGACCTGTTCCAAATGCAGCAAAAAAGATCTTCACAGATGATCCACACACCAAATGCCTTTACCGTCTATATGCTAATCATACAGTATTAAAATTTAACATTTGCAAGACATTTCAAACTAGAAGTCTATGCAACAGAAAAAGAACAATCTGCCCCCCACCCCCATCCAGGGTATGATATTGTGTGAAGTGCCCCTCCTACGACTTCCATAAAGAAGGAAGAAAACCAGAAGTATCATCTTATGTCTAGATTGGACTTAGCAAAAGAAACGTCCAAGTCTATCTTTCTAGATAAAAAAATCTTCCTCTGTTGAGGCAAAATCATTAAAAAAAGGCTTCATAACAGACATCCCCCCCAAATGGGGAAGACATCTTCTTTCTATAAGTCTCCTGCTGATTTTCTGCCTACACCCCTGACAACAGCAGAGGCTCCTTCGACTCTAAAAAAAACAAGTAGCTGGCTTGTCTATAAGCAAAGGTGTATCGTTATCATTGTCAACAGCTGCAAAGACTCCCTAGTTAGCAGTCCTTTGGCACACTCCTCATCTACACCTGCGTTGGCACCAGCCTTGTCGGCTCTACCCTTGTCATTGATGATGCTGGCGGCTGTAGGCCTTTTACTAACAGCTCTCCAACTGATGACCCCACAAGCAGTGTTGATGGTCTCTTTGTCAGTGGGACCTTCACTGTCAGTTGTCCTACACATTCCAATAGATCCCTCATTGACAGTCCTGCCATGAGTGGTAATGTTTTTAAACTCAGCAATGACCACCGCATTCACAGTACCATCAATGACAGAAAAAACACAACTTGAACAAGTCAGCTCAGATGTTTTAGTGTCATCCTCTCTTGTGGTCCTCAGGTCCTCAGGTCCATTATGGCCATTCCACGTCAAATGGTCTGAAGGTCATAAAGTAGACCCAGCCTAACTGCTAGACATAGAAGAGGCAGAGGACAACAACAGTTGGAGATTACCTACAGAGCAGATTAACTGAATTTAGAAAATATCACAGTGTGATGGTAATGAGAAGGGCCAACAGGAATCACTACTAGCACGTTATGGTGCCTGCAGCTATATTCAGAGCAGTTTACCAGACATTTTCCAAACTGAGAGATACTACAGAGAACATTCTATGGTGCAGATTCCTTTGGACTTTCTAAAGTCTGCACATGATGGCGACCTTTTATCCAGCCATTCCAGACTCACCACTTCAGCTACAAGTACCACTTCAACCACTAGTGCAAGCTCTGCCCCCTACACCGCTGTCTCCATGACTGACTCGCCAATGACCACTGCTGCCTCTTCCTAATCAGTGGATGCTTCCAACACTTAGGGACTTAAGTGGAAAGTAGAAAAATGAAGGCAAGGGTTAAGAGTGTGTGGGAGAGAATAAGGATGGTGACGTTTTGGAAGAGGAGAGAGATAGAAATGAAAAAAATCAATGAGTTGCAAGATTATATACATGCTGTAGAATTCCCAGAAAAATGCCACTACAAGCCAGCCCTCCCCTTGACAGTATTGCACACTTTCATTTTTTGATAGAGAGGGCCTTGAAGTGCTTTACCCAATCAATGACCTCGGTTGAGAAACAGTGTTTTCTCTAGATCTTCAAATAACAGCTAGAGAAATCTGGCAAGACTATACCAATCTGATATCATGCATGGTGTGCATGGTTGTAGCTAACACAAGCATCATTGACTGTCTAGTTTGTGGTTGCCCATCCAGAAAGAAAACCCTGTGCTACAGAGTTAGCTTCAGCATGCCTCGCGGATTGTCTAGAGAGCACGAGTAAAATGCTACCCTATAAGTATAAGATTTGTGATGCGATGATCAGCACACACTTATTTATAAACATGAAGCATCTGGGTGGGTATTCACCTGGGTGCTACTGCTGTACAGATTCCAACTAGTTCCCCCGATGTGCAGTGTGTCCTTTTAGTACTTCCAGATAATAGACAAACTGCTTTAATGAATATCGATTCATTGCCCACCCAGAGTGGGAAGGAGTCTGGAGCCATTGACCAACTTAGGCAGTTTATTCTAACCCTAGATCCAGCAGTCACCCTAATCGTGGGAGGTGACTTCAACTGTCAGTTTGAGCCCCTTTCTGATGTAAGCTTAGACTGCCCAGACGATGAGGACCAATATTGGTCTATCCCAGATCCTCAGATCCTGGTAGTTAAAGCATGGACACCTTTGGTGCTACAAATTAACTCTCTTACGCTTTTGTCCTCTCTTAGGGCCTGTAATGGGAGGACAAAATCGGATAGACCCGACCGAATGACATTCAATAGAGAAGGGCACAATTCTATCCTTGATTACATCCTGGTGGAAACCCGAATGTGGGATGTGGTCCAGGATTTCCAGATTCATTCTAGGAATGATAGCGATCACAATCCTCTCGTTATGACGCTTAAACCAGGTAGTTTGGGCCTGACTAACCAGGCCTCTGCGCCAAACATATTGGACCCTCCGCTCTTGCTAACTAACAGGCGGAGAGTCAAATGGCCCTACATACAAGGTACCCCAGGAAAACTTGCCAATATTTATCAAAGGGCCGTCCCTCTCATAAGAGACATGGGCGAGGTGGGGGTAACTACTTCGTACCCTGGATCAGAGGACAAGCCACTGGAAATACATAAACAGTTAACCCTCAAACTTTCCGATGTGTTTTACCAAGAAGGAAGTAAAAAGGTAAAATTAGCTTCGGTTCATTCTTGGTATAATGCTAAATGTAGGAAAGTAAAGAAAGATTTGATATCTGCGGTAAAAGCAAAGGTCAAGCAAAGCCGGCTTAATTATAAGCGGGTTATTCTTAAAGAAAAGAAAGAATGGGAAGCTGACAATTGGGAAGATCTCAGAATGGCACTCAAGTCCAAAGATTCGAAACTCTTTTGGACAATTGTGAGCTATGGGACAAGGGCGGGTAAAACGGCCACTGAACCAAATATATCTGCTGCAGTTTGGGAAGCACACTTCGGATCGTTGTATGCACACTCGAGTGAGGAAGGCTCCGTAACCCCACTCTCAGGCCTCCTCCACGAGTATCGACTGGAGGGGGGCTGGGAGATTACTGACCTGGAAGTAGAAGCTGCTATTCTTAAATTGGTACCCAATGAGGCGCCATGTCTGGACAAGCTGCCGGGGGACTTATTCCGGTCTGAGACGAAAATATGGGCTCCATATTTACGAGTTCTTTTTAATGCCATACTTAAAGGCACGGATGTCCCGGATACCTGGCGAGGTGCCGAAATAGTCCCCATCTACAAAAAAGGCTGTCCCCTTAAACCGTCTAACTACAGACCAATCAGCCTGATTGACGTTACCCAAAAATTGATGGGACGGACTATTTTAGACAGAATACAGTGCTGGATGGAAGAAAACGAGATTTTAACTCCATACCAGGCCGGTTTCAGGATGTGTACATCGACCCTGGACCAGATATTCAGACTCCAGGTCATATACTGGCCATCGGTGAGTTTGGAGGGTAGCAGCCTCTACATGATCTTCGTTGACCTGCGGTCAGCATTTGACCTGGTCCCCAGGGGCAAATTATGGGGTGTACTACTGGAACTTGGTCTACCTTTAAACCTTTTGAATGAGCTATTTAGGCTCCACGCTGGTACCTATGCGCAGGACAGGTGCGGGAAGCATGGAGAATTGTCAGCGCGCTTTCCGGTGAACCAGGGGGTGCGTCCTGGCTCCCACCTTGTTCTCCCTATACATTAATGGGCTTATTAACCACCTTCTTGGAGCAAAGGACATTGACGCGCCGAGGTTAGTTACGGGTCGGGTGCCCGCTCTGATGTTCGCAGACGACACCTTGTTGTTGTCCAAGACATCAACGCCCATCCAACGAACCTTGGACGGCTTTGCTGACTTTTGTGCAACCAGGGGCCTGGAGATAAACTTAGACAAAACTAAGTTTATGATTCTTAATCCCCCCAGGCAGGCACGCCCGAATCCCCTCCTGGGTGGAATTCCCCTGGGGCGAGTTAAGACCTTCGAGTACCTGGGGATCACTTTGGGAGAACATCTGGGATGGGATACTCAGATATCGAGGGGTTAACTAAAGTGGTGGGGGGGATCCAGAAATTGTATAGAGAGTCTGTGTTTAAGCCTGCTGCCCCTGTCATCGAAATCTACAATGTACAGGCCAGATCGGCAGCATTGTATGGGGTCGAACGATGGGGCCATCAAAAAGTCACCAATCTTGCGATGGTGGAACATGCATTTCTGAGGAATTTATTGGGTCTCCCAGTGAGTACTCCACTTGTACCCCTTCGCATGGACCTAGGGCTACTCCCTATTGAGGAGATAACGGCATTATGTCCCTTAATGTATTGGAGAAGACTATGGTTCGTGCCAGAACTTACTTGTTACAAAAATGAATTTAGAGGAATCTGGGATGCATTGAAAAGTAAGAAGATTCTGTGGTTATCCTACATCAAGGCAACTAGTATCAGGATTGGTTTACCAGAGCTCTGGGATACTCCTGATCTAGCATGCCCAGCGATAAATAAGGCTGACCTGGTCCACCACTTTAGGCGCCATAATTTAGCATCCATGCATGCGAGTTCAGAAGGGGGTAGACTGACCACCGAGTTTTTGCAAGTCAAAGTGGACTATAAAAAGGAAGAATTCCTAGATCTGACTTTCCCTTCACTTGCAAGAAAACTATATATGCAATTTAGGTTGGGTACCCTCCCACTTAAGGTGTTCACTTGCAAATGGGCCAGTAACAAGAGCACGGACTGCCCAGCTTGTAATTACCACCTGGAAAACGAAACCCATGTCCTTTTCTTCTGCACAGCGTATCAGGCTGTACGCAAACGTTGGTTGATACCAATTTGCTGGAATCAAGGCTTCCGTCAGTGTGATCAAGCATATAGAGTTCTTAAGTACGACACGCACCCTCCATTATCTTTGCTGTCTCACGCTTTTTGCACGGAATGTGGCAAGACGCAGGAAATTCACCAACGAAGTAATGGGTTATTAGGGATTACCCCTGTTTTAAAAATGTTATGTACTATTTCGATAACTAATTCAATGTTTATTTTAGTTTTATGTTAATGGATTGAGTTTTAGTTCTAACTCTCCAAATATGTGTTTTAATGATGAGTCCAAATTTATATTTATACTGGTATTTATTTTTTTAATCTTTGCTATGTATTTATTTTATCCTGCACTTTTATGGTCCGTTGTGACAGAAATAAAGTTATCGAATTGAATATAAACATGAATCGATTTGTGAGATCGTTATTCTCATCAAGTAGAATCCAAAGAATTTCGTGGAGACATGTATCAAGTTTTTCTTGATAAATCGTTATTCTTGTTTTTCTTTTTTGCTCACGGTGTAGCCAACGCGTTTCGTCCCTTCATTGGACTTCTTTAGGGCTCAATCATGTGATATTTTCCTATGATATATATATTATCTCCAATATTCAAAACCCTTAAATTCTTGCTCGGATTTCTTAAAGGATGTTTAGTGGATCCAATATTTCCAAGTAAGGCTTTTCCTTTTTTTAAATATTTCGGGCCGGTGTTAGCCACCGCATCTGGAGTCCACAGTCGAACGGCCGGCTGCCCCCCTCGAGTGATCTCTGGAAATGGTATCAAAACCTATAAGCATAGGAACCTGGGTAATATACTGCCATGAAAGAGAGTGATTAGTTCTAGTTAGTTTTGAAAAGGGATTCATACGCTTTGAGGGACTATAACGGTGTTAATCATTACAAAATCACACATATTAAGGGCCACAAATCAGGTATTAAAAGTATTAAAGAAAAATCCCAGTTAGCTGGGATAAAGCCATGACATTTTTAAGAGTAAATATAGATGATGACAAATCAATATCGTAACTGTGCTATACATAAACGGGTTGGTAGAGACATCATGCAGTGCTTAGTGTATCAACTTTGCCCATTAATGAAAAACCAGGAGTAGTGGTATTTTAAGACACAGTGAGAGAGCAATGCAAATATATGCCAAAAATCAGTGGTTTGCAGTCCAAACTTTATTTACAAATAGTGAGGTTTTGACTAAGTCACAGTTTACATGGGGGTCTTAATCAGGACCCTCTGGTCATAACAGTTCAAGTATCAGCTCTTACTCAATAGTTGGCAAGGATGTCAAGTAGTAGAATTTAGATGGAGTGTGGATTCTTCTGTGGTCAAATATATCCAAAGAATAAAAGCATCTATACTGTCCAGTTATTATGAGTTTTGTGGTACAGAAGAGCTAGTACTTGTCCCTAGGCACTACGAAAAGTAGAGTAAGGGCACTCCCTGGAATCCAATCAGAAATCTCCATGCTACCAGGCAATGCAAGAAAAGCATCCCCATGGTCAAGAATTGCAACAAGAGCTTCTTCAATTGCCTATTGAAGGTGCCATGGAACAGGAACCAAACCAACTGAGGCTTCTATTCCCGATTCTTCTTAGTCAAAAAAGACATGTCAATCCTTCAGGATTACCACCTTATAGAAAGTTATTTCATTTTCATGAAAAGGAGATTTCCTTACTTCCTTAGACCACTGAATGCAAATTTCCATATTCTAATACATACAATGCACAGACAATATTTGAGATTTTCAGTTGAAGGGTCAGCATTATCAATTTAGATCAGACCCCTTTAGCCTGAAGTATGCCTCAAGGATCTTCAGAAAATGCCTAGTGATGATGGTAGCTCATCTAAGAAAGAAGGGTCATCAGGTGTGCCTGTAGCAGGACTGGAGGAGTGGTTCCAGAAGACCCCATTTGTACAAAGGGCTACAGTATCCAAAGATGCCTGCATAACTCTGTTTCAACATCTAGGTCTCACCTTGAATGAGCGTAAGTCCAAACTACGGCATACCAGAAATCTCCTCTTCCTGAAGACTGTTCTGGACACCTTTCAGGGAAAGGTACTCGTCTCACAAAACCTCATTATAAAAGTAATCTCTGTGGCCACAGACATATTCAATGTGCCATGGTTCAGCAAAGACCCTGCAAGTACCCCTTAATTGAATTTCGTTTGATTCATGCCTTCCAACTCAGATTGCAACTTGTCCAACAGTGATGACAACAAGCCTTAAGGACATGAGAAGATATAGTGTCCTCTCTAGCAGGCACTCCTAAATTGTAGACTTCCTGAGAATTTGTTGATCAGATTACCTTTTCAGCAGCCATGTCCCACCGCCACCTTAATTACGGATACTTCGAATAGGGGGCTGGAGGACAACTTACCATGAAAAGCCTGTAGATGGAGGAGGGCAAAAAACGTCCTGTCATTGTCTTGCAGTCAGGAAGCACTTGCAAGCGGTATGGCTTGGCATCAAAGGTTTCCTAACAAGTTCATGGCGCGCAAAAGTCAAGACAACAAAATCTATTTATGTTACATCATCATACAAGAACGCACAAGTTCCAACATCATGTCAAGGAGGTACAAGAACTGTGGGACATTGTGATCATCAAAAATGTGCGCTTCTCAGCGGAAGAACTCCCAAGACTCAGCAACTACCTAATGGATGTGCTAAGTTGTTCTCCACTGGACTTCCACGAATAGGAGCTATATCAACATCAGCTTCAGATGATCTTCAAGCACTGTGATCATTATTCTCCTGAACAGGTAATGCGGGTTCGCGCCAGTAATTACTGGAAAACTAGTGTCCAAATGGAAAGCGTTTTCTAAGATCTGATGCAACATCATTGCCTATGCTTATTTACCCAGTCTCTAGGGTCCTCAGCAAAACCAAGAAGGAAGAGTCACTAAGACAATATTGGTTCACCGATCTATTGCATCTGTCTGGTTGCCCACTAATCATTATTAAGAGCTGCCTAGATCTTATATGAGACAGCAAGAGCAAGTATTATACTACAGGCTCAAGTCTCTGAACCAGAGGGCCTGCTCACTCAGATTTTGCCCATTTGGACATTCTTCCTGAATGTAGACCGATCTTAGCGTGGGCCTATAATTCTTTCATCACTGAAATGTATGACGTTAAATGGAAACTTATTTTGCATCTGGTGTTAAAGAAAGGGCCTACTTTAGCTTTAATCACAACCCCACCAACTCCTACCATATCCACATCTTGCTTAAATACGCTTTAGGTACATTTCAACAGGCAATCCTTTTTCCGTGTAGGAATTCTCTGCAATCAGCCACCTTGTCCTCACAGAGAGTCATCAAAGAGTCAATGGGGGTCTTTTCAAGACATTCCAGCGAGTGCACCATCCACCTGTGCCTTGGTAGTTGAACTTGTTGCTGAGTCAGCTTAGCCCTGTTTGAACTAATCACAAGTCGGAGTTAAAATACTTCTCTTGGAAAACGGTAGTTCTGTCCTTGACATCTGCAAGACATCATGTTGGCAAAATTCAGATGTTTATAAAAGCAATGTACAGCAGTATGGAAAAGATATAGTTATCTTGTGGACAAATCCTATTATTTGAATTTTTACCTAAATAAGCCAATGGTGCATGTTTCCTTCTTCCCCAATCTACCTTTAACTGAACAAAGGACTAAGCATTCCCCATGTTCTACAGCATTTGTACTAAAGACATGAGAACAGCAAATCAGCGCTTCCACATCAAATCACCTGTTCAACATCAAATCAGTTTCTTCAGACACCCAGGAAGAGACCATTCCCTCACAAAGCAAGGAATAGCAAGGTGCATCTCTGCCTGCCCAATCTTTTGACATAACAAAAGCAAATCATCTCCTCAGCGGAAGTGTAACTTTTTACTCAATAAGAAGCAGTTCATCTACAGTGGTGCTGTATGCAGAGGTGCCACACCATGACATCTGCTGTGCCACAAAGTGTGCAAACTGATGTAGTCTATGTAAGGACAGGGAACAGGGATCACAAGGGCAGGTAGCGAGAGATCCTTTATTGCTCCGTGTAGCTTTTTAACAACAATAAAAAAAGAAAAACAAATATTTATAATACAATGATTGTCTGAGAGTGATTGTCTGGAATGGCTGGGATCTTCTGGGTCAGGAGGCAGTGTTCTAAGGTGATCTCCTCAATATAGTTAGCCACTGAGGTTGCGACGTATAGTGCCACAAAACTTAAGCAAGAAACAACTAAGGGCTGGCTCTAATCAGTAAGGCTGAGCCAAAATATTTGTGAAACAGAACAGAAGTGCCAATACTGATGTGGATGATTTAAATAACCAATATTCATCCAAATCTAGAATAGAAATTCAAGTGTGGGAATTGCTAATCAATAGCTTTTTATTTCAAAACATTTTTTAAAGGGATATATTTCACAATTTTAATTCATAATACAGAAAAAAGATTCTTAAAACACACGTGGGACATTGGAGTATAACTCTACATACAATCATACATTCAAGATTACAAGCATATCACAACCAACCAAAACACATTCGCACAGTCAGGGGGACAAAGAATATAATACAATATATATACAAGGTAACAAAAGGAAAAGAGCCAAGGTCTGCAAGTCTTTTCAATACTAATGAGGGAGACAATTTTTCTTTAGTACATTCCTATATCTCTGATAAACAAAATGAAACTCATTAGGATTACTACTGCAAGGTAATGTACACATTAGAGCTCAGGGATCAACTACTTGAGTCCCCGGATGCTCACGCAGACCAAATGTGGCGGGGCCTATGCGTTTCGAATCCCACTGGAGTCGTTGGGGATTCTCTTCAGGGCCTAATGTAGTATCTGTTTCACAAAACTTAAGCAAGCAAAAGATCAGATCTAGGGTAGCAGGGATATGTCTGACACGATAATGAAAGGTCTCAAACCATGTCACTGTAACAAGACTAGTTCATAGTGGTTCCTTCACACCATCTTCACCCACTATTTGTAAATAACACGATTTCTTTGCGCCACTGATAAACATATGCATACATTAAGCCGACAGTGTTGTTCTGCCTTTCAGGAAGACCTCGATCCCACCAGTGATTCTAGCACCTTCAGAGTACTTGCTTTTGGCCATGGATCATACTTCGACCATGCCACAGGGGGACGCTGCTCTGACTCACCCTGGCGACTGGGTTCCAACATGTTATTAGATGATTTGTCTTCCATCTGAAAGGTTTCTGATGCCTCTTTCTCCCTTTCTAGGGAATCAACGTCCTTCTGTGGAATCTGACTTTAAGTTTCTCTCCCTTGGCGTTTCCCACCTTCTCCTCCTTTGCAGGTTTGCACCATGATGATTCTTCCGGTGGCTTATCAATTTACTTGTTCTAATGAATCAGTCTCTGGGGACTTTCTTCAGCATGATCTCACTTCTTCCAGGACTGGAAGTAAGGGATCGTTGATTAATGCTTGGCTTGCATCCGCCACTTCAGCAAATCAGATTTTTTCCTTTCCTCTACCTGAACTGGTGAAAGGGAAAGGGAAATGGACATTATGGTCTGTGTCAACTGGCATACTATCACTCAAACCTCATGGGAGTTTCTCTCTGTCGACAGGTCAGTAACTCCACCATGAAGTCCTTGAGTTTCATCTCAGCCACCTGCATCCTCAGACCCAAACATTGCACTCTCTCCTTTGCCATCTTCTGGTGACTGTCTTGTGTGTTGTTCAACCTCTTTCCCCAGTTGTGTCAATTCCTCCTAGAGGAGTGTGAATGCTGTACCAATAGATGTTGGTACTTCCTAGACACTCAATCTAATCCTAAGCTGCTCATTCAATGGTATTTTGGATGCCTCCTTCAAGACAATAACCTTCAACCCCAAAATTCAGCTCTCCATTTTTTTGCTTTCTGTCTGCTGTCCGTCCTGAAAGCACAGATCTAGAAACCACCATCTTTGAGTCCAATCTACAGTGTATCCCTGCATTCTCGTTCCCTGCCTCCTTCCTCTGGGTTTCCATCATATCCACATTCCTGTCTTTTGCCTAGAGAAAGCCTTGCAGCCTGAAACCCGATTCCAGGTTTGATGTTCACACTGACCAACATCTCAATCTGCAGACAACACAGGTCATGCTGCTCCTGCATCAGCTTCCGTGTTATGGCCAGAAGCCACAGTGCACTGCTTTTGGTCTCTTCACGTCTGACCAGGGTTATACCTCAGGGCAGGCTAACAGATGTCCACGTCACCAGAGCATTCATTGCCATCCAAAAGTCCAGTGAAGCTTACCAACAACTTTGAGTAGAGTGTACAGCACTTGCTCCATGAGACTAATGCAAAATACCTGGAGCGGACACTATTTTAACTTTTTTTGACTGCCCGTGACCAGTGAGCTTCTGACTAAGTTCTCATTTTGAAACAATGAGTTCCAAAACATGCCCTGAATGGTCATGGAGGGTTCACTGAACTATTCTCTTGGTTTTGTGGGTTTTTGGTCTTCTTGAAGAAAGTAGAAATACGTGGAACCGCAACAGTGAATTATTAATAGGGGATTATCCAAAGCCATGATCCGGATGGTCGTTTCTTAATTTATCATGTACAATGGAGCAAACTGGTACAGCCTGACTCCGTAGAAAAACGTACCCTTGGCACAACAGTGGCCCACATAATAGTCACTGCTTATGAGACTTGAAATAACTTTGATTTCAAAATTTAGCAGCATTTATATTTTCTTAGCCGTAGTTTCCCCACCTTGCAAAAGTAATCGTAACATACAGTTTTCTATTGTTATTTATTTTTGCTGGGGAGTTTTCCACTGAATTTCGCCCTAGCCTCTGAATCAGGCCAGTCTTGCTAGCTCAGTCTGTGACTAGGATAGAAAAAAATCCCACTCCCCACTGCGTTTTACCTTGTGTTGTGCATTTTTCAAAGGTCTCACACTGTATCTTCGACAATAATCACATGCAGAACAAGCATTTGCAATGCAATAGGTCTCGCATTTATGAGAGTTTGAGCTATTGGCATTGTAAATGACAATTCCTTGTATTTGTGTTGTTTTTAAAACAGATAAATAAAAGGCATTGTCATTTACAATGCCAATAGCTTAAACTCTCGGAAATGCAAGACCTATTGCATTGCAAACGCGTGCTATGAAAATGCAAAAAAGCGTTAGGAGGGAGTGTGTCGTGCCTGCAACAGCAGGCAGGACAACGATATTTGAGAAAACAGTGCTTGGAGGCTGTAATTGAAGCCAACCGAGCAACAACATACGTAACAGGGGGTGTCGCCAAGGGAGGTTACAAAATGAGACGGGACGGTGCTAAGGAGTGACTACTAAGCCTTTTGACCAATAAACAGACACAGTTTACAGTGGACAATGACACAAGCCAATGAAGAATGTTGTCGGAGAGTGGGCGGAGCTTCAAATCCCTACCTCAATACAGCATGCTCCTCAAAGAATTTTGCTTGTCTTGGTCTTTTGGTAATTTATTTTCAAACTCTTAACTTCACTTAGCTACCGTTTTAATGAATTCCATTCTTTGCAATTTGACATTTTCTTTCTAAAATATAGGTGACATTTCCAGCGTTCCAATTGAAAAGGGTGAAACACTTTAGTCCATTTCATGTCTGTTTGTTTGTAAGATTGCAAGAGATCACAAATGCTATACTGACAATTAATCCCAAAAAGCATTGCAGCCTTGGAGAAACTATACTATAGCGTTGCTGCCTAGCTACAAACCCCTCCCCTGCAGGTCTGTGTTTGCTATTTTCACCAACCACCTACTACAGGTTGGTGAGCAATGAAGAAACAGGCTACACCTCAACATACAGTACGATTGCGGAAAGCTTAGTTAAAGCTGTAAATTAAGAGAAATGGCAAAAGGGTGGCCTGTTGGCCCTGGAGATCTCAAATAGTTTTAGATTAAATAGATATTAGTACTCTGCTTTCACCCCACGTCCTTTCCAAAAGCTCTTCTTGTCTGTGACCTTATTTATCTGCCAAAGACGCATTATATTCGACAGCAGGATACCCTTGTAGGTGATAGTGCGCTTCACAGATACACATAACAGTTGTATACATCGGTATGAAGTGAAAGTAATTTGGAAAAAAAATATTTCCCAAGACTGCTGAAAATGTGTGCAATATGTACATACATAAGAAGATCTTCACATCTTTTCCTTTCAGTAACAATCTTTATTTCTCTCCTTCTCTTCAGCAGCTCTGCACAACACTCCGCCAGTATTCACAGCACCTCTGAATAACACTTCCGCCATGATGCCTACCAACATGTCGTCTGTGTCACCTGTCGGGCTGGACATGCCCCAGCCCCGCCCTTTCCGCCTGGAGTCGCTGGAGCATATTGCACCACCCACCAAAAACAAGAGGAAAAAGAATAAAGCCCCAACAAACTTGGAGCCCCTCTGATCTTCCTCTGTGCAGGGAGCTGTAATGGGGTCCTACTGCCAGGAGGTTGTGTTATGCTTTCAACAACCATGGTTACAGAGTGGCAGCAGCACCTTAGTCACAATAGACACATTCTATTCGGCCTCCTCTCTTTGACTAAGCAGCATCATATCATGAACTCACAGACCACAACCTGTATGGAGCACAATAGGTTGTGAGTCCGTCTTCTCTTCCTTCATTGTCATATTCCTGCCAGTTCACAGCCAGTCTGGGCAACAAATGATGTATTCAGTCTGAGAGCGCATACTATCTGGCAGCACATGGGCACCTGGATACCCTTTTCAAAAGGCACTTTAATTTATCTGAATGACATCAGGGCTCTTGTTAAAAATATGAATCCAGTCTTCTTGTACAAACTGATGGATAATGATTCTAATGGTCAAAGATGTCTCAAGGAATTTGGTGTTCATGTGTGGCGCTAAAGGCTCTTGAGCAGGACTGACCATCAGCGCTGCCTTTCATTTGGTCTTTTCATGAGTATGGAGCTCCAAAAGGTTTTCTCATTACTGCAATTCACTGAGATTGTAACTTTTGGTTCAAGCACTCCAAGGAAATGGTGTCTACCCAAGTGCCTAGAAATAACAGATGTAGGCATCTCCACCTTATTAGCACCAGTTGGACCAATTTTGGGTTTATCTCACTTTTCATCAATGGACTGTGACCTGTGTCTTAAGTCTCACTGAATATGTATGTGTTCCTCTTTACTAAGACTGCTCTCCGTAACAGCGGAGATATATGCCAGAATATATAGCATGGACTTTCCTTGCATGCAGAATTGTCTTCTGAACAGCAATACGAAGCCCCTCACCAGGCTGGTCCTCTCCTTCTGTGAAGGCTTTCTAAATACGTGAAAGCAGCACTGCATGATTTAGAACAAATAGATGTACACAGGACTTGCTTGTATGGCGACCTTCTCCAAGGTCACTGCCCACATTCACTTACATTGTATGTTAAACTGTTTTGTAAATGTAGTTGTTCTCTTTGGTGTCCAATTCTCAAATGATACAAGCTTAATAAACTACATTTTGAGATAGGAGTTTAGTTGGTGCCTCTCTGGGTGTGAAACCGCGAATGTTTGCTTAAGCCCTTTTTTGATTTTTATACATGTGTATACAAATACACATAAAAGTTTGTAAAGCAACGTTGAGAGAACAGTAAAGACATATGCCAGACACATCTTTCCATTCTGATAATGCTGTTACAGGACTACGAGTTAATATAACCAATGCAGGAAGCTTGTGATGTAGCAGTTTTGACTCTTGTCACATGCCTAATTTGGGTAAAAAGGATTTGGTCATATAAAATAAGTAAGTCCCGCCAATTTCACTATTACCAGTGCCTATGTACTTTGATTTCCTACTGTGTGTATGTTCTCACAAAAGACACTCCAGCCTATGTATCCTTGTGAATCATATTGGCCTGTCCTGTGCTGTTAAATAACTTTATATATTAATGTTACCTTTTGTGCTTCAGTACAATTTTCCCTCACTTGCTGAAAAACCTGAGAAATTAGGGCAGCGGTACTTACCATTTTGACTTCTCTGTATTCCCCACTTAATCATTACTGGAATCCAGGGATCCCCATTGAATCATTATTGGAATCCGGGGACCACCACTGAGTCATTATTGGAATCTGGGGATCCGAAACTAAGCAATTTCAAAGATTTAAAACACAAAACCATATACAAAATTATGGAAACGAGTATTCATCAAACAAATACACAAATAATGAATATTTTATTCACAAATGTGGGAAGCACGTTCTGTATATATTACAAAACAAATGAACTATCCATGGGTCTAGATGTTCTAGACAGACCATACAAAAAGCAAAGACCTAAAGAGCTGTGTTCCTATTGTCAGAGGACACTACCTTAAAAAAGGAAAATCCTTAAAAAAGGACAGATTCCCATCACTCACTGAAGTGACATGCTTCATCATCTGGGAGCTCCTCCTGGTTGCACAGTGGTGTAACCAATGGCTACAACCTTCTCTCTAAGAGAGTGGAGCTCACTGATCTTTTCAATACAGTATGGTAAATGTAGGGGGCTTGTATCAGATCCTACAGATGTGAATAGATATTGTGTGTGTGCGAATGATGGCTGCAGTGCATGAGAGTGAAAAGTGATAATAATATTGGGCAGTAGAAGAAAAAGAGTTTAATAGGTATCTTCTGTTATCCAAATTAAAAACAGTGCAAAAGCAGTTTTAACAAAATTACTGCTTAAATGTAACTGGTTCTGGTCTATATGTTTCAGCCTTTAGGAATATCATTTTATCCTTGGCCTTCCGTTTCCAGCTCAGATGCCCCATGGGGTACCGACGGACAGAGCGGGCCTCAATTCCTGAGCTGTTGCCAGGTGAGGTGAGGTCCATTCGTCGTAAGATACAGGTGCCAACAGCATCCTGTAAATTACGGAGTATCAGGTTACTTAGTTGTATTTGTTCCAACCTTGTGTATTTTCAGTCACAAGTTTTCTTTTCTTCACTACGCAGTAGCAAACTTTCTTAGTGGTCACTTTTCACTCTCACTGTATTAAAAACATCTGTGAGCTCCCCTCGCTTAGAGAGAAGGTTGTAGCCCTTGGTTACACCACTGTGCAACCAGGAGGAGATCCCAGATGATGAAGCATGTCACTTTGGTGAGTAATGGGAATCCTTCCTTTTTTAAGGATTTTCCTTTTTTAAGGTAGTGACAATAGGAACACAGCTCTTTACATCTTTGTTTTTTGTATGGTCTGTCTAGACCTACTAGACCCATGGATAGTTAATTTGTTTTGTGAGTAACCGTAGCAGAATATATCCATGCATGGTCTTTAAATGTTCCCTTAGACCCTCCATTCATCGTTTGTTTATATTATCTGTATATATTATACCAAAGTAAGGTATAGTGTCACACAGTCCAGGAAGTCCCCAGAGGTATAGCAGAGACTAAATTAGGTAAGTACTAACAGCTCTCTTTGTGGTAGTGTGGGCGAGCAGTTAGGTTTATCCAGAGGGTGTGTTAAGCATTTATTGTATTCACTCAATCAAGACTGATGAACACACTCAGAGACTAAATCCAGGCCAATTTGGTAAGCATAAAAAAAGTATACTTGTATTTTATTTCTAGAACCAAGCAGGACTTTTATACAGGTAGGTAAATATACTTGGAATACAGGGTTTCACAGTGCAATGCAGTTATGATTGAATTTCCAAAAGTGACAGGTTGGTAATGATTCAGAAAGCAGTTTGCATTATACAATAATTACTTTTGGAATACTTTTCGGTTACTTTTAGACTACTTTGACTACTGGGGGTGGAATGGCTAGATACTACACCTAAGGTTCTTAAAATACAGAGTAAGTAAGACTTTTGATACTTTCCAGTTTAGTTCCCTTTTCTCCATACAAACATCAGCTCGACACTTGAAGCATTTTATGCCCAAAATCTCATAACATGGGTTTCTGTGGGAGAAAAAGTGTTAGCGGTTTCTCGGGTAAGTACACGGCTTACGAGTGGGAGTTTTGGGGGTTAGGACCAATGTTCCACAAGGTCTAGTTGGGCACTCAAGTTACACCACCAATGGCACTGGGGCGACTGGGTGCAGAGTCAAGAGGCCCAATGTTAGCCAATGGGGCAAAGGGGGCCTTCGGTTAGGGACTGCTGACGAGCAGGCCACTCAGGTATGGGAGCAAAGCTCCTGGGGTTAATGTCAGCACTGCAGGGTCCAACATCACCCGCGGCACTGCGGCGGCCAGGAGCACGGAGACAAAAAGACGTCATGGACCCTGTGCTTTTCAGTGGAGACCTTTGGTTCTATGGAGTTCCTGCAGGCTCGGGCAGGGGGACTTCCTGAAGGCGAACAGCGGCTGAAGAGGTAAGCTGGGATTTTGGGGGCTGCCTGAACACCGTCGGCGCGGTCACCTAAGACCGCCGGGTGTCTTTTGGCATCGGATTCTTAGAACCGCCTTCGGTCTCTGTTGGGCTCTTCAGACAACTTCGGTGGGGGTCATCTTACTACCTTCGGTCGCGGTCGGGGTGGGCCCTTCAAGTTGAGATTGCATGCGCCATCTCGGAGCTTGGGGGAGATCAGGGGTCACCAGATCCCAGGTCAGGATCGCTGGGAGGACCTCCTTGGGGTGTTGGGCCACTCGAACTCGGGCCGTGGCAGCCGGGTGCAGAGCGGTGCAATATCGCAGTTATTTAAATCCGGATTCTGATCTTGAAGTCTTTGCTTGAGCAGATCCGGTGCTCACGGGAGACAGAGTCTGTAAGGTGAGTGCAGGGCAGGTCCTCCAGGTTCTGGAGGGCTGCTGGCTGCGGGACATGCTGGTTTCTTTGCTGTAGACAGGTCAGAGTCGGGGCAGGCCGGTAGGGCTGGGGCCAAAGCAGTAGGTGTCATCTTCTTCCTGGGTCAGCACAGCTTTTCAGTCCTTCTTTCTTCCTCGAATCCGAGGAGGCAAGGTTCAGAGTTGCCCCAGGGGCGTTAAAGGGGTGTGCAGGTCGAGACCAATGGGTCCCTTCCTTGGGGTGAGTACACCTCCTATTATGCCACCCTCCAGTGGGAGAGGGCATGAGCCTCTCCCAAATTGGCTGAGTACGCCCATCTTCATGATGGAGGGGACTGAGATGTGTGCTTCACGTTCGCCTCCCCCATTCAAGGGGTGGGGTTGGCAAAGGTGGGCACACCTCTCGTCCTAGCCTGGTTTTCCCGCCAATCCTCCCACCCACAGTGAGGGCCAGAACCGGTGGGAGCCAATTGCTGGGGGCAGCAAAAGGCTGGGACAGCTGGGGCAGCCGGCCTTTGAAGCTTCCCCTTCGTGGACCCAGCCCATCCTGGGGGAGGAGGCATGACACCTCTGCCTAGGATGGGCTTTGTTTCTGGACCCAGAGAGCATAGGCTCTCTCTACCCAGGGGTCCAGAACCCTGTCTGGTGGTGAAAATGGCGTTCAGCCATTCAGGAACCACACCAGGGCTTGTCGATTTTCAGGGGGCATCTCTAAGATACCCTCTGAGTGCCTTTTACATTAAATCCAGCACTTTCTTCAGTGTGGGTTTAATGTGCTGAGACGTTTGCTACCAAACTTCGCAGTTTTTAGTAAAGCCAATATGGAGCTGTTTTGTAACATCCATATGTCTGTACAAAATGTCAATAACACAAAAAAAGCAATATGGAGCTGTGGAGTTCGAAATGACCAACTCCCAGACCATATACTCTTTATATGGCTTTACTACACTTACAGTGTGTAAGAATGGACTTAGACACTGTATGGGCACAGGGCCCATGCCACGGTGCCCTCACCTGGGAGCTAGTGCACCCTGCTTGAGGGGTGACTTACCTAGGCCTGCGGCAGTGGGTTGTAGGCATCCCACACAGGGAGGTGTGTCATGTCGACCCTTTGCTTTTCTCTGCACCAAAATACGCAGCCTGCAGTGGCAGGGTGTGGGTGTTAAGGTCCGGGGCCTTCAAGGGTGGCACAATAAGTCCTGCAGCCCTTATAGGCCTTCTCTGGTTATAGTGCCCTTGGTACCCATGGTGGCTTTTAAAAGGGGCTTACCTGTGGCCAGGGGTATGCCAATTGTGTGTACAAAGGTACCGTTTTGGGAAAGAACAAAGGCGCTGGGAACCTGATTAGCAGGGACTCAGGTCACATCAAGTCAGGTTCCATCAGATGTCAGGCAAAAAGTTGGGGGTAACCATAAAAAAGGGGGCTCTTTCCTATACAACATACACATTTAAAAAAACTGAATTTTCCCTTTAGTGGGGTAATTGGTGCTTTGCTAAATTCAATTGTGTCCACCCATTGCGCAAATATTGTTTGATGCATGTGCCCTGCTCCCACAAACCAATCTCAGGATACCAGTTTAATTTGTAGCCTCAAATTTCAAATTCCTTCACATTTAGAGTGTTTTAAAATGTTCAGTCTTGCAATTTTGCTTCTGTATTTATATACACTTTATTATTCTGTCGGTTAATATTATTTAATTTGATAAGTAGTTGTGTGAATCCCCTGAGTAGTCTTCAAGTACCCCCCTAGTTGTCCTCAGACCACAGTTTAACCCCCGCAAAACGGCTGGGGACGCGTCGGCTATTGGCCGACGGCAGCACCAGCAAGGTAGTGCAGCCGTCGGCCAATGGCCGACGGCAGCATGGAAGGCGTTAAGAACCACTTCATTAGGGCATTTGCTGTTTACAACAACATCATGCAATAATACTGTACCCACTACGCCTACACCCAAGCACACTTCTTGGGTTTATTAAAATGTTAATGGCCACAAATGCTTCAGTGGGAGGGGGTTGTCCAAACCTGAAGACACATCCAGTTTAATGCCAAATAATGTCAACATTACATTTACCAACACAGCTCGAAGATCATTAGGTAGATCCCTGAGATGTCTTTATCCAAGGAAATGGGGAAATATATTTTTTTTCTTCAAAACATTCAGATTTATTACGGTGGTTGCTGTTTTCAGTTCTTTGACTTTGCAGCTCTCTTTCTCCATAGTCATGGCGATTGCCTGCGTAAAATGTGTTATCCATTTCAGTAACCTAATAAAGTGTGTATGTGTGTGTGTGTATGTATATATATATTCACTGAAAAAACCACAGGTTTCAGGCCTTATATAGTTAGGAATTAGCATTTAAAAAAACATTGAAATTGCTCCTATATAGTTAGTTGTACTAACTATATTTTCCGCACCCGCAATCTACTGCTGATGATGTCACATATTACATCATTCATGACATGGTCAGTGACATCACTGATGACATCTCAAATGGGTGCGCGAAATATAGTTAGTACAACTAACTATATAGGAGCAATTTCAATGGTTTTTTAAATGCTAATTCCTAACTATATAAGGCCTGAAACCTATGTTTTTTTCAGTGAATTTCCAAGGTTTTTTATATGCTAATTCCTAACAATATAAGGCTTGAAACCTATGGTTTTTTCAGTGAATTTGCAAGGTTTTTTTAATGCTAATTCCTAACTATATAAGGCCTGAAACCTATGTTTTTTCAGTGAATTCGCAAAGGTTTTTTAAATGCTAATTCTATTAGCGGATAACGTTTAAATATGTTAATATCCTTGTGGGACCACCTGAGCAGCCCTAGGGGGTCAGGTTGTTTCTACCCTGCCCCCTTTTTGCATTCTACACGTTTGTTTTTCTGCTTCTTTTGTGCCTCCTTCTACCTAGCACAAGATGAATGCCAACACTTCCTGGTTAGAAGTATTGACAGCCAATGAGCATGCTGCTTTCATGTGAAAGGCATGCTGATTGGCTGCCACTGTCTGTCAACACTCCAAACCAGGAAGTGTTGGCAGCCATCTTGTGCCTCGGTAGAACCAAGGCACAAGAAAGCAGTGAAACAAAGGTGCAAAACACGCAAAGGGGGCAGGGTAGAAGCCCACTGACCCCCTAGGCCTGCTCAGGGGGTCCCACAAGGACCCCCCAGGCCCAAAAATTATTTTTTTTCTGTTTTTCCCCGTGGTACGCTCAGGGTACGCGTACCTGTAAGCGTAAATGGCATCGCACCCAGAGCGTACTCCGCAAAATTTTGCCCTTCGGGGTCCTCCTAGGCCCCCCTGCGAAAACCTAGGGGGTCAGGGGTTCTCTACCCTGCCCCCTTTTAGAGTTTTCCCCTTTTGTTTTTCACCTCTTGTGTCTCTTTTCTACCGAGACACAAGATGGCGGACTCTCCGGACCGTTTGGAATGTTGACAGACACCCGAGAGCCAATCAGCTTTCCGCTCGCGATCTTCCGTGGCGCGCCGGCTGTGCTCCACGGTACGCATACCGGTAAGCGCTCGAAAGCGCACATATAGATATATATGTGTTTTTGAAGTTAATTTTCATAAAAACCAATGGAGCAATTTTCACCAAATATAGAAAAGGCTCTTCTGCGTACCAGTCCCTACAATTTTGCAAAGTTTGGTGTAATTCCATTCAGCGGTTCGGGCTGTAGCCGTGTCTGAACGTCCTATGGAAATTAACATGGGGAAAACACGTTTTGTGACCCCCCTTTTTTCTCGGCCCCCGCTTGACGAATCCCCCCAAGACTTTCAGGGAAGGAGCAGAACTGAGCTGGCCAAAATTTTGGAAAATTGCAAGCAATTTCCTCAATCGACGCCAAAGTTATTCCCAATAGAATGTTGCGGATTTCCTATGCTAACTAGGTCCTAACTATATATACCTACTGGCTATCGCCAGCAGGTAATATATGTGTGTATATATATATATATATATATATATATGTGTGTATATATATATATATATATATATATATATTTTCCAAAGCCCTGGCGCTCAAGATATGCACTCCTCGATGCTCTTACTCATTGTCACGTTTTGGCCTCACTGCAGCGCAGTGCAATGCAGTGAGGCCAAAACGTGACAATGAGTAAGAGCATCGAGGAGTGCATATCTTGAGCGCCAGGGCTTTGGAAAGTATATATATATATATATATATATATATATATATATATATATATATACACATATATTACCTACTGGCGATAGCCAGTAGGTATATATAGTTAGGACCTAGTTAGCATAGGAAATCCGCAACATCGAAAAAGGCTGTTTGCCGAAACGCGAAGGCGTCTGTCTTGTCTGTTGAAGATTAAAGCAACTTTTTGGAAAATTGAAAATCCTGTGAGTGCGGGTATTCTTTACAGCGTAAAACGTGGAGGTTTCAAGCAGAATATATATATATATATATATATACATATATATATATATATATATATATTTCCAAAAGCACATTTCTAGCAAAAAAGGCGTGGCGCACACTTCTCCGTGGTTTTCAATTTGGCTTTTATTCCGCTCCCTCGGCAGACAAACGCGTTTCGGCCATGCTGGCCTTTGTCACTGTCAAAGCAAACAATGTTTTTTATACATTTATTATGCATCATTTCCACTGCATCATTTCCACTGCGTAATCATTCCATTGTGACAGAAAGAGGACTATAGTGTATCTCTCTTCACATGTCTCACAGGTTTCTATTAAATCATCTTAAATTCCATTCATGTAGATGCTCATCCATCCTATGCAGTTTCTCATATATGAATATATTCAAAATAATAAGTATTTAAAATGTATATATAGTACAAATTTTAGTCATGTATTGGCAATATTCAACCTTTCAGACTTGCTATGATACTTCATTTCGTTTCACACAAAAAATAAAATATATACATCTATATATATTTTACCTACTGGCTATAGGCAGTAGGTAGTTATAGTTAGCACCAACTTTCCACATAGACGAAGAGTGTTTTTTTTTGTTTTGCTAATAACTTTGGTGCCGTTTGACGAATCTTCACAACATTTTCAAAACACAGTACCCTTCTCTACCTAGTTCTGCCTGGAAAGTTTCGGGGTGATCTGTGAAGTGGGTGCCGAGAAAAAGGGGGTGTCCTGAAACGCTTTCTCCCCATGCACTGTCTACTGGGATTTTGCCGTTTTTAGACATGGCTACAGCTCAAATCGCTGAACGGAATGACACCAAATTTGGTAGACATCTAGCTTATGGTCAAGAAAAAGCCCTTATTCTATTTCGTGTAAATCTGTTCAGTAGTTTGGGAGATATTAAAGAAAGACATTTATTGATATCTAGGGACGCGGATCTACCTGTGGGGTATTCTCGGTTACCCGTGGGGGATACGCAGAACCAGGAAAGAAGCAAGGGCCTGATTGGCTGGTCGCACCCTAGAAGGGAAATTGCGGCCGCCATTTCGTCGCTTTTCCTGTGGGAGGGAAAAATAGTGTCAAAACACATAAGGGGCAGGGATACAATTATCCTGACCCCTTAAAACACATGGAGGGGTCCCTAAGGGACCGCTCATGGGCAAGAAATGGACCAAAAACATTTTGGGGCCCGAATCGAGGATTCGCAGATCCAAAGCCCAATGGGGGAAAAAAACTCTTACTCACACACACCATACCCCGCCGCGCACGGCCAAAGGCCATGTGCAGCGTGTTGTAGGGTGCATGCGGCCATGCACAACAGTGGTTGAATTAAAGCACGGTAATTATATATTGCATTATGTTAAAAAAAACATAGAAATTAACTGAAAAAAACAAAGTTTACTGGGACGTTATAGTAAATGCTGAATTTCTATTGTTTTTTGTGCTTAAAACGTGAACCTAACTGTAACGTGCCTGTAACGTTTGTTTTTTTCAGTTAATATGTATGTATGTTTTTATATAACCTAGTGGCGGTCACCACCAGGTGGTTATGGTTAAGTCTGTTTTTCCACAGAAAGAGCCTTTTTTGGTTTGCTAATAACTTTGGCTCCATTTGACGAATCTTCCCAAAATGTCCCCCTAAAAAGTTCACCCACCTCAGTTGTGTCCTAGAAAGTTTTGGGGTGAACAGTCAAGCGGGGTTCCAAAATGCAAAAATTTCCATGGACTTCTTTAAGAATGGCTACAACAAAACCTGATGAACGGAATTACACCAAATTTGGCAGGAAGCTAGATCTTGATCTGCAGATTGCGCTTTGTGTGATTTGGTGTAAATCCATGCAATAGTTTTTGGGAAATGTAGGGTAAAAAATAACTGTATATTTAGGCAGTTGGGTCTGCGAGAGGCTCAGGAGCCTCTCGCAGGAGCACCAGTTTAAAGATGGAGCTTTCTGATTGGCCTCGGGAGCGGTATTTCCCTTGGGCCATCTTGCTCCCTTATAATTCAGACTCCCATGGGAGCGAAACTCTTGCGGGACACAATGGTGGCCTGACACATTTATTAACTATAAGTCCCAGGGAGCCCACTTCCGAGCCTCCAGAAAAACCTGCGGAGCACACCCCCATGGCAGAAAAGGATTAGTTACTTACCTGTAATCCTAGTTCTCTTCCAGGGGTATACTCATTAAAGTCATAAGCACTGAATTATCTCCGCCCATGAGCGGGAACCCGGAACACATAACAATATACATATATATGTGTAAATATATCAAAAAGTACATAGTACTAAACTAATTATACACATATAAATGTATAATAACCATAATATGCAGCCTAACATATATACATAGGCTAATAAAGCCAACATTACACACGTTCTGAAGCATGAAAATATGCTATATATATAATGCAATAAACAGGCTTGAGCCCAAAATGCATTTCATAACCATGAAAAACGTTTATTTTCATCAAAGAACCTGTTGTAAACAGTTATTAGCCTAAAAGGCTGCATATGAAAAATTGTCTGTGTACAGAAAATCAGACTGGCACCCTGCCTTTAAGGCCCCAGAGAATCTGCACACTTTGCCTTTAAGGCCTCTAGGAGAACTCTGTTCCCATCATGCACCACAGGTGACAGTTAGGTCAGTTCTTTTGTACGGTACAGTAAACTTTTAGCAGGAATCTGCACATAAAAACTTCACAATACATATTGAAAAAACTTCAATACCACTGCTCGCCCGGGGAGGCGGGAGGGTGCTTATGACTTTAATGAGTATACCCCTGGAAGAGAACTAGGATTACAGGTAAGTAACTAATCCTTCTCTTCCAGGGGATACTCATTAATAGTCATAAGCACTGAATAGAGTAGCAAGCTCATACCCACTAGAAGCGGGCGAACAGATAAATGCATAGCTGCACTTTTAAAAATACAGTGTTTAACTAGAAACAGCAAACAAATTTCTGAGTGATGCTTGTCCCACTTGAGCATCAACCTGCGCATCAGAATCCAAGCAGTAATGGCGTGTAAACGTATGCACTGAACGCCAAGTAGCTGCTTTACATATCTCTGACATAGTCACATTCCTAAGGAGAGCTGTGGTAGCAGCTTTCCCTCTCGTAGAATGAGCCCTAGGTCTACCTGATAAAGACTTGTGGGCTAGCTGGTAAGCCAGTAAGATACATGACACTATCTATCTAGAAATGGATCTCTTGGATGCTGCCAAACCAGTATTCGTAGGACCATAGTTCACAAACAAACGGTCCGTGTGTCTCAAAGACTTCGTTTTATCTAAGTAAAATTTCAAAACCCTCTTTAGATCTAATGAATGCAAAGTCCGCTCAGCCGGACTCGAAGGGTTTGGAAAGAAAGTAGGCAATGTTATGGATTGGTTTACATGAAAATCCGACACCACCTTAGGCAGAAAAGCCGGATGAGTCCTGAGCACCACTCTGTTTCCATGAAAAACTGTGTCCAACTCCACTTTCATTTTAGACATTTCGTCGTCAGCGTGAGAGCCAAACAGAGTCGAACCATTAAAAGGCAAATTTACCATCTTTCTCTGCGCCTCTGGCTTTAGTCCCGTAAGGCGAAGCCAAGCCGTACGTCTAGCACAAACACCATGTGCATAGCCATGAGCTGACAGATCCGCTGCATCCGCAGCCGCACTAATACTCTGGTTAGCCACCAATCCTCCTTCTTCCACTATTTCCAGGAAGTCTTTCTGATCCTCCTTAGGGAGTTTATCTGCAAAACGAGCCACTGAGTCCCAGAGCAGATGATCATAGCGGCCCAATAAGGCTGACGCACTGGCCACTCTCATGACCGAACCTGAGGTGCTGCACATTCTTCTCCCCAAGGAATCCATACTCTTACTATCCTTTTCAGGTGGAGCAGAAGAGGTAGATGCCGCAGAATGTGCTTTTCTGACTGCCGCCACAATAAGTGAATCTCGAGGAGGGTCAGAACGCAAAAATAAAGGATCCTCTGCTGGAGCCCTGTACTTCTTAGCAATCCTAGAAGGACCAGAACCCACCGTGGCCGGAGTTAAGAATGTTCTCATTGCTGGTTCTATCAACCCGGGCACTAAAGGCAGAAGAGGCCTACCAGTCGTCTTGTGATGTAGGGTTTCAAAGATGACTGACGTTGCTACTTGAGGAACTGCCATCTTGATCTTGAACTTATTCGCCCCACGACACAACACATCATTAAATGTGCCCAAATCATCCACTGGAGACACTCTGGACGGAGGAGTAGATGAGATTGTGGGAGAATAGTCTCTATATGAAGATCTTAAAGAAGACTTCGATGACGTAGAAGATGAGGAAGGAGTCCTACTCCGCCTCTGAGGAGTTGCCGATCGCTGCCTCCTTCGTTCCCTTGAACGTGACTTCTCTCTCACTAAGGACCTCGAGCGTGATCTTCTATGCAGCTCCGTCTGAGGGACCGGAGCCCTCATCCCCATCAGTCCTGCATCTGGACGCATCTTCCAATGTCTCAGGCTTTCCAGCCACCTCGGAGACAAGTTACTAGGCCGCCCTACACGCTCAGGTGAAGCCTCAGGTGACACCTGCACAATATTCAGTCCAGTGGAAGACTTGGAGGCTCTGGAAACTACACTGTGCTCAGAAACCAATGAGCCAGATGGTGTCCGTTGTCTGGGCACCAATTGTCTGTCATCCGACACCTGCCCTGAGGTTGAGCCCGAATGAGCCACCACAGACGAGTCCTGGTGCACTACCTCTTGCCCCACCGCAGACCTGTCGTCTTGCTGGTCTCACGGAGAAGACAAATGTTCTGGACTGATGTCTGACCTCGACAAAGACCTAATTGAAGTCCGAGAGGCCGGTCTGGATAGTCTCGCCGCCGACCCGTGTTCAGGTGGGGGAGACCTAGACACTCCATGCTTCGAGCCCGAAGCAAACTTCGACATCGACCTATGTCGCGATGGAGACCTTGATCTTCTCTTTTTAGGTCTCGACGTCGACTCCTTCGACGTCGTCCTTTCTCTCGACGTCGACCTCTTCTTCGAAGACGTCGTATCCTTCGACGTCGACACTTTCCTCGACGTCGACACACCATCCTTCGACGTCGACACACCATCCTTCGACGTCGACACACCATCCTTCGACGCCGACACACCATCCTTCGACGTCGAACGTCTCTCTTCCCTCAACGTCGACTTCTCACGAGTCTTCGACGTCGAACGTGGCACCCCCGACGTCGTCTTTACAGCAATCGACACCAGATGTCTCGACGTCGAGAAAGATTTCGACGGCGACTGCCTCGACGCTGAACCTTGCCTCACCGGCGAAGTCCTCGACGTCGACAGAGCCATCTTCGACGCCGACAATGCTGACGGCGATCTGGATCTCGACGTCGACCGCACCTTTTTTGACGGCGACGCTCCCTGGAGTCGAGTTTTCTTAGTTCTACCTTCTGGAGACGCTGATCTTCGACGTTTAGGATGAGAAGATGGCTTAGTAGATGAGAATAAGCCCTTGGAACTCTTCTCACCACGGTTTTCTCTCTCCAGGAGGCCCAGCAACCTCATTTTCTCTCTTTCTTTTAAAGTTCTACTAGAAAGGTTGAGGCAGTGATAACAATCTTCCACCTTATGAGAAGCTGGAAGACACACCACACAAACAGAGTGTGGATCCGTTTTTGACATCTTCTTCCCACAGGAAGGACATTTGTAAAATAAAGGTGGCATTCTGACTAAAAAATACCAACAGTTACGGTTGTGAAAAAAAAAATACCAACAGTTAGTCAGAAAAAAATAGAAAACACCACCAAAATAATCTTTTGTCAAAAAAAAAGGGAAGAAAAAACCAACTTCTGACAGAAAATACTACAAATGAGCAGAGCTCAAGTTCCAGGTTCCTCACAGAACAAGCCGGAAAAAAGAACTGACCTAACTGTCACCTGTGGTGCATGATGGGAACAGAGTTCTCCTAGAGGCCTTAAAGGCAAAGTGTGCAGATTCTCTGGGGCCTAAAAGGCAGGGTGCCAGTCTGATTTTCTGTACACAGACAATTTTTCATATGCAGCCTTTTAGGCTAATAACTGTTTACAACAGGTTCTTTGATGAAAATAAAAGTTTTTCATGGTTATGAAATGCATTTTGGGCTCATGCCTGTTTATTGCATTATATATAGCATATTTTCATGCTTCAGAAGGTATGTAATGTTGGCTTTATTAGCCTATGTATATATGTTAGGCTGCATATTATGGTTATTATACATTTATATGTGTATAATTAGTTTAGTACTATGTACTTTTTGATATATTTACACATATATATGTATATTGTTATGTGTTCCGGGTTCCCGCTCATGGGCGGAGATAATTCAGTGCTCATGACTATTAATGAGTATCCCCTGGAAGAGAACATTGATTACGGGGAGGGGAGACGTGTGGCCGCCCTCCAGAGCCATGACAGGCTCCATGGCCCCCAGGCTGAGATTTTGCAAAATGGGGAGAGGGTGTGCGGCCAGGCCTTGTGTCATCTCAAATTACATCATTGATGACATCCCTGATGATATCATCCAGTGAATGTGCTAGTTTGTTTTATAATTTACATAGTGGTGGGTAACTATCATATTACTTTTCTACCTAATTCTGTACAGCCTAGGTCCAGCTAATGGGTGTAAGTGTTTACAAAACACATGTGCTCCTAATGCACCATAAGTGTGTAGAGGTACTGAACATGTTATACATTTTTGTATTCTAGAATACCTCTGTGTGTAGGTGACAGTTGGCTTGTGTTCATTATGTTCCATAAACGTTTTTTGCTTCAGCAGAAAGAGTTTCCAACAGGACAAAGATTCTACATAGTAGATACTAACTTTTGTAAGCATCCTTGAATTATTAGACAAAATCGTGTCAGCATCACAATTTCTACATAACATAGAAGATTGTGCAGCACCAGATGCTAACCTATGTACATGTAAGTAAGTAAGTAAGTCTTTATTGCCTAATTAATTAAAAAAAAACTTTGCAATATGATATGTAATAAACACCTATACAAAGCACATAAAACAACCCATTTCATTTTAATAAGGTAAATTAAAACTTGATTAAAAGATATTTGTGTTGCTATTAATAAATAAAGTGCAAAATCTAAAAATTGGGTGACCATTAATAAGCAATCAGAACATTAAAGTGCAAGGTGTGGATTTATGAAATCAATTTTTTTATGACAAATAGTAATTATTGGGCTTGGAAGCCTAAACGGGCAGGTAAAGTAATTGTCAGCGTGGTCAAGGTTGTATGGTTCAGAGCTATGGTACTAACCTATGTACATGTGCTTGTTTTGCTTGACAAGATCTGTAAGGTTTTCATCACAGTATGAAGGGTGCAGTTAATATGATCTTAAACACCTTGAGACGTTCTTGTTTTTTGTTTTGCCAGTTGTTGCATAGAGTGTAGACTGTTCTTGGTAGATACTTTTTAACACTCTGAGGTGTATTTCTCATGAGAGGTTCACTGTTTGCAAATAGAGTGGTATAAAGTAAACACTCTCCATCGAGTAAACACTGTTTTCATTACCCTGTTCCCTACTGATATCAACTTATTTTCTCAATGTAGGTTCGGTGGGTGTCAAGGGTTTGATACAGATGAAAGCTGTCTGTAGAAGGACATTTGTTTTGGAACTGACATTTACTATTTTTAGGAACTTGGCTTTCTGTGAACAGTTGTATACAGATTGAACACCGTACTCAATGAGGGTTTCCCATATATCTGTGGTTGATTGTTAATGTGAACTATGTTACCTGTAAAGTGTGTGGTATAGGGGCAATGTTGCACATAATGCATCACCTAAGGGATTTGTATCTGTGATGGCACTAGTGATGCCTCATAATCTCCTAAGCTATTTTATCCTTACTTTCAGTGCTCTAATGCCATAGTATTATGCGTGAAAACGAAGCTTGGAGGATGTAATCATGATATAATTTGACATGTCATCAGTGATGTCATAAAGGATGCCATAGAACATGTCATGAGTGATGTAATATGTGAGGTCATTAGCAGTGCGTGGCGGGTGCGCAAGTTATAGTTAGTGCTGCTAACTATAACCGGTGAATTTCTGTGGGTTTTTTGTTCAAAATGTTAATGTTATCATTGTCAAATTCACTGAACTATAACGTTACTTAAACCTTTTGTCTTTTGAGTGAATTGCTATGGTGTTTTAAAAAATATATATTATTTTTTTATCACACCTAACATTTGTTTTTTTCAGTGAATATATACATATATATATATATATACACACACACACACACATATGCAAACATTTTACATCTAAGGGCCCATTTACACATACACATAAGAATCCAGGGTAAAGGAAGATACATAGGTAAATAAAAATATGTTTACAATTATGGAGATAATTACAGCATCGCCTGTAGTCACTTGATTGCCTCAGCATAAATATTATAAATATTTACTGCTTGTTAAAAGATGAACATTACAAAGAAGGGGTGAACCCAAGAAAGTCACTGGTACCTGGGTAACTAGTAGTACAAAGGGAGGAGGGGTCCCAGGATACAATGCACAATAAAAACAGTTCACACATGGAATCAAATAAAGTGTACATTTGTTATTTAATCACAAAGTACCTGCGCATCAGCGCGCACAGCTCTTGTTAGCATAATCACATATTAGGTGCCCAAGAAAGGGGAATCGGGAGTGAGAGTGTAAAGTGCTGGGAAGTAGTGCAAGGCTACGTAGTGTAATATAATACAGATCAAATATCCTTATTACAATATTGAATAAGGAACCAGCATTAGCAAGAACCAAAGAAAACGTAAATAAATGTACATGAGATTTAGACAACCATACTTCTATCAAAAGGGCACTAAATTTTCTCGGGGTATAAGCTGGTGGGGGGATCTGCTGTCGACGTTTCGACCCCACAACAAGGTTGGGATGTGTAGGCCCTTACAGGAGGGTCTTCCTCAGGACAGGGAAAGAGCTAGGGCACGGTCTATAGAGTAAAGATACAAAAGCCAGAGTCAGCAAAATGCCCTCGGGGATCAAAACATACATGGAATGGTGTAATAAGGTGTAATAAGGCGGAGAGTGAGTTAAAGGAAATCGAATTACCATGGGTCTTGAATATCACAGGACACGTAGTTGCATCATGTCATGGAACGCAGTATGTAATATCTGCAAAACCAATTGGATTCAAGAAGGGGGTGAGACAACGGAAGGCAGGCAGCCTATTTTATGAGCAAAGGACGAACTCAATGAAAACTACTTACAAGTGGTGTGCTGTTATCCCAAAGGATCCATAAAAGACATAGACCAGGGTGCCAACCGCTACCCTTAAAAACTCGTCACCATAGGTAATCAGATGCGGGGGATTAAATCCAATACAACCGTCAGGGTGCTGTCACCTGGGACCCCTCCTCCCTGTGTACTGTTAAAAGATGAAGTCATGCAGACAGAATGCCCTTCGTAAAAGAACTTGCTCTTACAAACCAGACTACAGAACCAGTCCACAATACTCTTGTACGATTGATTGGTGTGATTGCCATGAGACAGACACATATTCCTGTCCTTAGGCCTTGAATCTGTGTCACTGCGCATCCCCAGCGCTCCAGGTGTCGGAGCTCTGTTTCGCAGCGCATCCTCAGTGCAAAAGCACCCATGTTTCCACAAAGTTGACTGGCGCATATAAAACAATCCTCGGGCTGACATCTTATAGCTCTCAAAGGGCCAGGACGAGTTTCAGGAAACAAACAAGTGAGTTCTGCAGCACTCTGCGTAGAATTTTGGTGACTGTGCTTAAGGCATCAAAGAAGAGAAGAAGATGCCTCCAAACACTTTAAAGTTTGACTGTCTTCTTGTGAAATTGGAGATGAGTTGTACCTTGGATGCTATTTGCTATCTGCCTAGTTGATCTATTGGTGGGGAGTAACCTGGGTGTTAGGCTTCCAGGACCCAATAAGTTAGCTGTCACCGGGTGCGGAAATCACTTAGAGCCCAGTAGATGGGCTGTACCCTGGTCTGTTCGTCCCCTAGAGCCCAATACAAGCAATCCAGATCCCGTAGTTGTATATGAATGTTAATAATCAGATGAGCCCAGAAATAGCAGCTCCTCCAAGTGTTCCTGGACAATTGAACCAGTTCATAGAGGGAGGATAGCTACCAGCAAGGGTCTCACTCGTGGCACTAAGTTCTTCTCGCCTGCACAGATAGTTAAAAAATCAATGAACCATGTACTGGGCTGAGGTCCAGTTACTTATCCATCCTTCGTGGTCGGCGTCGCCGATCCAGATGACTTCAGCATTGAAACAAGGGATAGCACCACTAGTCCTGGATGGCTAGTGTGATCACCTCATGCTAGGGTCATCAAGCACTGCAGCCCCTACTGGGTTAGATTGAGCCTGTCTAGTTGAAATGGCATTCGCCTGAGAAGGAGGCCAGATTATTTCTGAGAATGGCAATCTGGGCTGAAAGGGGCAGACTGAGTAGTTCTCCTCTGGCAGGAGGAACTGTGACTATTTCAAGGACTGGTGCCGTCCTCCAACAATGGAAACAAATGGTATCGAGGAGGGGTGACCCAGGAATGTGTGTATGCAGGCTCCATCAACCGCGATGGACCTTAGTCAGCCTTGCACCAAGCTAACCACCATTTTGCCCGAGCACATGGTGCTGAATTACCTGGACTACACCAAGCACCTTACCAGGGACCTGAGGAAACACACATGCAATAACACATGTAAGCACCCTCCAACCATGACTCAGACATGATGGAGGAGGTAAAAGACCCCAGCTGTGGGAATCTGCATACACTCAACACAAGAGTAAGAGTGCAGGTTAAAAAGGCCTGAACCCTTAACTTCACATACTGCTGCCAGCATTGGCATTCTCTTTCAGCTTGAGTAGAACGGAAAGTAGTAACCCTGTATTAGAGGGATGTTCTTTGGCTGCCTCCTTAACATCAGAGTACCTTCAATGAACTCTCATATTTGTCTAGCTGAATACAGGGGTATACAAACATATCCCATGGAAAGACAGCATTGCTTTACCAAACTATGCAGGAAACTTTTGTACCATCTTTAGTCCATTATTACATATGCATATTGGATCACAATCTTACGTTGGTCCTCCTTATGTCTTACTTACAATTTAAGTTTGTGATACCTCCATCTTCATTATTTAATTCACAATATGTATTTTAAAAATAACATTGTTTCACTTGGTATATATATAATGGCAGAAGTGAAAATTAAAAGCCTTAGAGCCAGATGTAGGTAAAATCAAAATTGCAAATCCTTAATAGCGAATTTTACTGATTCGCTATTAGGACTCGCAAAATTGAATGTAGGTAGGAATCGCTAAAATATTAGCGAATCCTTAATATTCCTTAATAGCAAATCGCAAATTGAGATTCACTAATAAAGAATACCTACCCATTCATTCCTATGGGCTAGGAGACCCATAGGAATGAATGGGAAGATATTCACTATATTCACTATTTGTGATTCGTTATTAAAGAATCGCAAATAGAGGGCGCTATTTCAAGGGTGCCTGGGTGTCAAAAGGACACCCTGTTGCACCCCAGAAATGTGCATGTGTGCACATGTGGCGCACATACATGTTCTAAGGGCATGAATGTGCTCCACATGTCACTTTAAAAGAAGCAAAAAAAGTGCTTTTTTAAAGGATATCGCTAATTACCACCAACTTCAAGTTGGTGGTAATTAGCGATTCCTTAAGGCTAAAGTGCACTTTCTTTTGTGCTACTTACATTGCATTTAAGGAATCGTAATTTGCGATTCCTTAAATGCAAGAGTAAATTAAGGAATCACAATTTTGCGATTCCTTTATTTTGCTAGTAGGTTTCAACTCACCTACATTGCTCGCAGCCAAATAGCGATCACAAACGCTGAAATTCTGCTAATTTCAGTGTTAGCGCTCGCTATTTGGCCACCTACATCTGACCCTTAGAATGCTTAAATTTGCAGAATGAAAAAGTAATGTTCACCCTCCCGACTTTGTCACCCACAGACCGCTTTAGCTGCTTGTCAAAAGACCTAGGGGCATATGTATGAAACTATTTCACGTTCACAAACTCTGCGAATTGCAAAAAAACAGCGTTTGCAAATGCAAAATAGAGAAACGCGATGTATTACACATTTCCGCATCGCAAATAAAAAAAACGCAATTTCTTGCGATTTCTTAATTTGCGTGGCAGGAAATCTGTGAATATTTTTGCAAATTCACTAAGTCGCTAAGGAATGTATAAAAAATTTGCAAATTGCGAATTACAAAAATTTGCAAATTCTAAAAAATAAAATGTGTTTATTGAGTCCAGTCCACATCAAGAACACATCTATTATCATATTACAACACATTCTTGAATAGTACAATCTTACATCACATTTTTATCGACAAAATTAAGAAAATCTATAGCACCTTCCCAACAAACACTGTCCTCGCTCCTCAAGCTGACTTGAATGGGCCCAACCTATCCGAAATTCCAGCACTTAATCAAGTCGACTTCCTCAAACTATGCAATAAAATCAAATCAGGCTCACCTGCAGATCCCCTGAAACCGGAACTATTCAGAAACTCCGACTGGACGGTCTTAGGCCCTCTTAGAGACATAATAAATCTTTCCTTCACGACAGCCAACATACCCATTAAATGGAAGCAAGCCTGGGTGACTCCCATTATCAAAAAACCCACACTAGATCCTGCCCTACCCGAAAGCTTCAGACCCATTTCTCTCCTCCCCTGGCCGGCAAAAATCGCAGAAGACCACGTCAACTCCATTCTGACCAACTATTTGATATCCAATGCCATTCTGGATAGATCTCAACACGGCTTCCGCGCTGGCCACAGCACTGAAACAGCTCTTCTTAGTGTGAACACCTCCGTACCATATTAGACTCTGGGGGAACGGCAGCACTGATTCTTTTAAATCTCAGTGCTGCCTTTGATACGGTGTCACATGAGATCTTGCTATCAAGGCTGGAGGGGATAGGAATAACAGGGCTTGCCCTCAAATGGTTTAAAGCTTTCCTTTCGGGCAGATCCTTTAGAGTCTCTACCCCTCCTTTTTTGTCTAAAGAACACCCCATTGAACAGGGTGTGCCCCAAGGGTCAGCTCTGAGCCCTACCCTGTTCAATGTATATGTCCAACCCTTGGCAGAAATAGCTAGAAAACATGGTCTCTCACTAGTGACATATGCCGATGATACCCAGCTGGTGGTGTCACTGGACAATGAAAACTGCCTTAGTGCACAACATTTTAAGCAGACACTTATTGACATCACCAGCTGGATGACAACAAACTGTCTCCAGCTGAACGCTGGAAAAACGGAAGTGTTACTGGTGGGAAAAGAAACAACGACCTGGGGAAACAATTGGTGGCCAGAAACTCTCGACCAACCTCCCGAATGTAGAGACCACGTAAGAAACTTGGGAGTCTGGATGGATACCGAGCTGTCTTTCACTCTCCATACCAAAAGGGTAGCAGCTACCTGTTTTGGTATCCTACGCAACCTTAGACCCATCCTTAAGTTCTTTGACCACCAAACCCGCCATATTGTGGTGCAGTCAGCAATCCTGTCAAGACTAGACTACCCCAGTTCTCTCTTGTTAGGGGCAAACGTAGCAGAGAAAGCGAGGCTCCAGGGAGTTCAGAACGCTGCAGCGAGAGCGCTAACCGGTATCCCACGCTACAAGTCAGTGTCTACTGTCCTTTTGAAACTTCATTGGCTTCCTGTTGAAAAAAGGATCCATTACAAAACCCTTTGTTTGGCGTTCAAAATCCTTAAAACTGCCTCTCCCCCCATGCTAAGTTCCCTCCTCACATCGTACGTTCCCCGGCGTACGCTGCGTTCATAAGGACAGAACCTGGCAGTAGTACCCCGCTTCAAACTGGCAAGAATGGGCGGTAGGTCATTTAGACACCTCGTCGCAAGACTTTGGAATGGACTCCCTATCCATATTTGAAAAATTGAAGAACTTCTACCTTTCAGGAGAGCGATAAAAACCCACCTTTTCTGCTAATGTTCAACGATCTCACTGTGACAGAACTATCACTCTTTACTGACACACTTTTTACAGCAAGCACCGGGAAGCCCCTTGGCTGGGGCAGCTGTGAGCGGTACAAGTTCATTTAACATTAACATTAACATAGTATATTTTCATTTTACCATTTTTACATGTTTACATCGTACTGTTTCAAGGGGGCGCATTCTCATCTAAAAATTCGCACATTTGCACTGCAAAATTACCACCAAGTGAATGCAGGTGGTACCCAGGTGCAAGCTATATAAACAGGCCCACAATGCAATAGGGACTTCCACAATGGCAGCGCTATATGTGATAGCCAGGAGGCTGCGAATTCGGGCAGCAGCACAGAGGAGGAGGCGACAGGAACGGATTTTCAGACTGCGCATCACTCTGTTCCAGCAGACTGAGGGGGAGATCCAGGCTGGACACAAAGACCATTTTAGACCTGATAGAGGAGCTGAAACCCTATCTGGAACACCCAACAAGCGGGACCCTAGCCATTCCCACCCATGTGCAGGTCCTGTGCTCACTGCACCTGCTGGCCTCTGAGTTTTCAAGGGGTAATAGCAGTGGCAGGTGGGGTCTCACAGAGTTGCCTGTCGTGCTTCTTCCATGCATTCTTGGATGCAATGCTACATCGCCTACAACATCACATACAATTCCCCAGCACACAAAAGGCATTACAGCAAACAAAACTGGACTTTTACCAGATTGCACAATTCCCCCACGTAAATGGCTGCATAGATGGGACCCATGTGGCCCTCACACCCCCAGCAACCAATGAATATGTCTTCAGAAACCGGAAATCATACCATTCCCTGAACATACAGGTCATCTGCAATGCCAAATGTATCCTCGATGACATTGTAGCCAAATACCCAGGCAGTACTCACGACTCCTTCATCTTTAGACCTAGTGGGATACACAGAAGTCTGAATGGTGGCGAGTTTGGTGAGAACTACCTGCTAGGTAAATGCATGGCACACATACTTACACACAGTACATCTTTGGGGGGTGGGGCATTGAATCACCTCTAGTTTTCATTCCTGCAGGTGATAGTGCGTATGCAGTGAGGGACTTCATCCTGACCCCGTACCAATATCCAGCCAATGCAAGGGAGCGGAGATACAACCGTGCACACAAATCTACGTGCTGTGTAATAGAGCGGACGTTTGGGATCCTGAAGAGCCATTTCCGCTGCCTGCATAAGAGCGGAGGAGCATTCCAATACAGCCCTGAGACCTGCTGCAAGATTGTGACTACCTGTGCAATGCTCCACAACATAGCAATGAGAAAAGGCATCCCAATAGAACTGAGTGATACAGATACGTCGGACGATGATGGCCCAGCACCCCCTGGCAGACCAGCAGTTGGAGTTGGGGCAGCTGCCAGACGGCAGAGACGGGCTGAGATCCCACAGAACTACTTCTAGGTGAGTAATGATGACATGAGGCAACATACATTTTGTAGCAGATCTGTGTTTATTAACACCTTTAACTGCAGGATGGAAGTTTGTCACACAGTCTGTCCTATACACTGAGTGTCGCTGTCCTTAGCACATGTTAGTTTCACAGTGCAGGTAGTCAGGCAAGTTTTGAGTCTTGTAGGAATGGATTGCCTCACCCATTTGCTTGAATCATTGTTCCAAATTCACCTCCTCCTTGGACAGACTGCTGCAGGCCGTTCTGGGGGCTGATTGCCCTCCCTTGGTTCCACTGGTGCTGCACCCTGTCTCCCACTGCGCCTTCTTGGTCTGGCACTAGTGGGGTGATACTGCTCCTACTGGATGTCTCCTCACTCTCCCCTGTGGCCATGAGTGCTGTGCCACTTGCTTTTTCCATCTTCAGTTGCTTAACAACAGTGATGACCTGCGCAAGGCCTTTTGTAGCATCGTGGCAGCAGTGGGACATCTCCACTTGCATTCTAACGCTACGACGTGTCAGCTGGCTAGTGGCAGTGCACAGGCGGTTCACCGCCTGGGTGTAGCTTTACAACGTAGGTTTGAGCGTTGGCTAGCCCTGTGCCTGCCTGCCTGGTCCCTGTTTAATGTTGCACAGGGTTCACGGATGGCACCTCCCATGGCCATCATGCCCTCCCCCATGTAGCGCAGGCTCTTGTTCATTCTGCATAGCTTTCGGTTAATGGACCTCATTGATCTGTGTTGCAGGCTCTGAATCTGCAGCATGCTGCCCTCCAGTCCTGCAAACACTGTGGCATCTTCGTCAGTGGTACAGCTGGTCCTGGGTCTTGACCTGCATCTGACTGCTCCGGACTCTCTATGTTGGGTTGTGTGCTGCTCACGCACCTGGGTGACACGCTGCCCTGGCTCTGCCTGTCCATCCTCCTTCCCTGTGGACTATGGTTCATCCTCCAGTGGTGGCAGTGGTGGCACAATGGTGCGCTTCCTACGTGGGACAGGTGTTGCCTCTTTGTAAGAAAGTGGCTCTGTATACACTGCACAAAAGTAAGGTTCAGTGTGCACAGAGTTCACAGTCCCCAGAGGTATGGCAGAGGCTAAAGTTAGATATAACCTTACTCTCTAAAGTGGTAGCTTGGTCGAGCAGTAAAGCAGTATCAGAGGACAGTGTAAAGCATTTGTTGTACACAGTCAGTCAGCAAATGGTCTCACACACTCAAGAACTTAACTCTAGGCCAATTGTTTTGTATATAAAAATATATAGTTTATTTTAGAACCACAAGTAGGTATCATAAATACTTTTTCAGAAAGAGATGTTGCAATTGAATACTTTCAATAGCAATAGACTTTTAAATGCAATCGATACAGTTGTTGCAATATGCAACACAAGTTAAACACAAAATAACATTGAGCTCAATGGGAAGTTTTAAGTAAATGCAATAAAATCACTTTACGAATGTTTTTCTTACTCAGGGATGGATCCTCGATTCAGCCCTGGTGCATTTCCTGTAAACAGTTGAAAGAAATTGTTTTTGTTACACAGGCGATTTTTAAGGAATATTTGTATGTTTTGAAAATCAACACTTAGAAGAAATTCTGGCAAAATCCTATGGGAGGAATCAGGTTATCGAAAATCATGGTTGTAATGACTTTTTAGGTTCAGTTAAGGTTCTGGGGGTAGACTCAGGGGTCTCCCAGGGTCAGGTAGGTACAGTTGTTACACCCTCAGCAGCACAGGGGCAGCCGGGTGCAGAGAGAATAGGCCCAATGTCATTCTATTAAGGATAGGGGGCCTTTGGTTGGTGGCTGCTAGCAGGCAGAGTAGGATAGATGCTGCACTCCCAGTGGCACTCAGGCGGCTGGGTGCAGGGTGCTTTTGGGCCTTCGGGCGCCCAATGTATTTCAATATGAAAGCTGCACAAAGGCTGCATGCTCGGGGACGGAGATTCTTCAGGTGCGACCACCACTTCGAGAGGTAAGTTGGGATGCAGTAGGATAGGTAGACACCCAGGAGTTGGGCATAGGGTCCGTGGGGGGTGCTGGATTTGTGGTTACAATCGCCAGGGGGACGTCCTTGTGGTCTTTGTTCACTCAGGCACAGGCCGGGCTCGGCGGGTGCAGAGTGTGCTGGATTTGCGGTTCCTGTCTGACCTAGCACCTTGTCCCAGGATGTGCATTGTTGCAGACCCAAGAGAGTGAAGGGCTCTCTACCCAGGGGTCCAGCAACATGTCTGCTGGGTGGTAGCCTAGGCAGCCTCTCTATCAGGATGCTGGTTGTGGGTTGGTTTCAGGGGGCAACTCTAAGTTGCCCTCTGTCGTGCACTTTACATTAAATCCCACACTGGCATCAGTGTGGATGTAATGTGCTGAGAAGTTTGATACCAAACTTCTCAGTCTTCAGTGTAGCCATTATGGTGCTGTGGAGTTCGTAATGACAACCTCCCAGCACCATATACTCTTAATGGCATCACTGCACTTACAGTGCCCAGGAATGGCCCTGGGTACTGTAGGGGCACAGGGCCTATGCACCTGTGCCCACACCACTGGCATGGTGCACCCAGCTAGAGGTGTGACTGAGGTATGCCAGGGCAGTGTGTTTGTGGGCAGGGCACATCTGCAGGCATAACTGCAGGGCTTTTAAAACCTTCCCAAGGTAGATCAGGTGATCCTGCCAGGTGGAGCTAAAGACAGCAATATCATCAAGATAAGCTGCACTAAAGGATTCCAATCCAGTCAGGACTTGATTCACCAACCTCTGGAAGGTGGCAGGGTCATTCTTTAAACCAAAAGGCAACACAGTAAACTGATAGTGCTCATCAGGTGTGGAGAATGCTGTTTTCTCTTTTGCTCCTAGGGCCATGCCAATCTGCCAGTACCCTGCAGTTAAGTCAAAGGTACTGAGAATTTTGGCTGGCCCCAATTTGTCTATCAATTCATCTGCTCTTGGGATAGGGCGAGCATCTGTCTTGGTGACAGAGTTGAGCCCTCTGTAGTCCACACAAAACCTAATTTCTCTCTTTCCACCCTGTGGATGAGGCTTGGGGACCAGAACCACCGGGCTAGCCCTGGGGCTCTCAGAGGGTTCAATAACCCTAACTCCAGCATCTTGCTCACTTCAGCTTTAATGCTTTCCTTGACTTGGGCTGACTGTTGATAGATCTTGTTTCTGACAGGTGCACTGTCACCAGTGTCCACATCATGGGTACACCCGTTTGTCAGACCATGGGTCAGGGAAAAGAGACTAGCAAACTGTTGCAAGACTTGCTTGCAGTCAGTCTGCTGTTGGGCAGAAAGGGTGTCTGAAAAGACAACTCCATCTACTGACCCATCTTTTGGGCGGTAGGAGAGGAGATCAGGGAGAGGTTCATTCTTTGCTTCCTGTCCTCTTCAGTCACCATCAGCATGGTGATGTCAGCCCTGTCATTGTAGAGCTTAAAGCGGTTTACATGGATATCCCTTTTGGGTGTCCTGCTTGTGCCCAGGTCAACTAAGTAAGTGACCTCACTCTTCTTTTCTAGGATAGGGTAACAGCCACTCCATCTATCCTGGAGTGCCCTTTGTGCCACTGGCTCCAAAACCCACACCTGTTGCCCAGGTTGAAATTCAACCAGTGCAGCTTTTTGGTCATATTAGTGCTTCTGAAGCTCCTGACTGACCACAAGATTCTGGGATGCCTTTTCCATGTATTCAGCCATTCTGGACCTTAGGCCAAGTACATAGTCCACAATATCTTGCTTGGGTTTTTGGAGAGGCCTCTCCCAACCCTCTTTCACAAGACAGAGTGGTCCCCTCACAGGATGACCAAACAGAAGTTTAAAGGGAGAAACCCTACTCCCTTCTGTGGCACTTCCCTGTACGCGAAAAGCAGGCATGGCAACAGGACATCCATCTCCTCTTGAAATTTCAGGCAGTCACATGATCATGCCTTCCAATGTCTTGTTGAGCCTCTCAACAAGACCATTGATTTCTGGATGGAATGTTGTAGTAAATGTGTACTGCACACCACACTCCTTCCACATGTGTTTCAGGTAAGCAGACCTGAAGTTGGAACCTCTGTCTGAAACCACCTCCTTAGGAAACCCTATCCTGGTGAAGACACCCAGGAGGGCCTTGCCTACTGCAGGAGCTGTAGTAGTACTAAGTGGAATTGCTTCAGTGTACCTAATAGCATGATCCACTACTACTAGAATGAACTTGTTCCCTTAGGCTGTGGGAGGTTCAAGTGGCCCACAATGTCCACACCTACCCTTTCAAAGGGCACCCCCACCACAGGCAGTGGTATCAGGGGGCCTTTGGGTGGCCACCTGTCTTGCCACTGGCCTGACAGGTAACACAGGAGCTAACAAACTCCTTCACATTTTGGTGCATCTGGGGCCAGTAAAAGTGACACACAGTGCACAGACAGAACTAATACTCTTGCAGATGTCCAATCATAGGGTGAATTCAGGAAACAGGGTAACTGGTTCCAATCAGTTATGTTGCCAATTACTGACTGGAAGACCGGGCACATTATCCAAACAAGCATCTGCATAAATCGTGAAGGATTGAGATATCTGGCAGAAGATATCAAAGACAGAAAAGACATCTTTTAATGTAACTTGAACAGCTTAATGACAGGGTTCCAGGAGAATGTGAAGTGATGAAGGAATCTGACGCTCTTCCTAATATTACAACTATTTTTAAAATGATTTTCTTGCCTAAGTTTATAAATGTTCTGCAGATCACCCCCATACTGTCCCTGATGCCTTCTTTATATGACTAGAAGGGGAATTAGGGCACCTACTTTGGCATTGCGAACATCCCATGTCACTTTGGCTGCACTCTATAGGTCATCCTATAATAGAGGCATAGGGCTACCAAATGTGTGACAGTGCTAATGGGCCTCTCACCGTCGGCTAGTAAATCACTGGATATACCTGCTGCTTACAGAACTACCAATTAAACTAGATAGATTAGCAATGGGAAAAACTAATTCTTAGAATATATTTGTGAGGTTAGAGTAGAGCTGTCAATTTCGATGAAGGCACTAATCATAGCCTCAAGGGTGGCCACAGGGAGGCGGGCACAAAAGAAGACTAGCTAACAAAACCCTATTACAGAGTGGGACAATTCTGCAAAAAACCGCAAGACTGGATTGATTCCAAAGTGGAACGTTATTGGCATCTACAAACTTGGGGATACAGCATGAATAAGGGAAATTGAGACGCTTGCATTCTTGAGGGAAGAGTACAAACTAGTGTAGACAAAAGAATTTACAAATGTGCAACTTCACCATGCCCTTACCAAAAACAATGAATGGGTCGATCTACCTGGGGCTGCCCCTATAAAAAGATTCTTGATAGACAGTGACATAAGGAGCTATGTCTTCCATTTATAAAAAAAAGAAAACTGGTGAACAATGGGCCTAATTGTTTGACAGGCCTTAGAGGTCAGTGGGAGAGAGACATGTGGGACAACTGAAGGACGCTGTTGGGACCCTGGGCAGACAGAGGAAATGGAAAACCCATTCTCCAGCTCAGCTTGCGTGTCACTGACAGAGCCGGTCTCCAGAAAAGACAATGTGGGGAACAGAAGGTGTGGATGGCGGGCAGCATGACATTGGCAGGCTCGGCAGTCGACCAGTCTGAGGCTGTGCCCATTATGGGGGATTCATGGAGTCAAGTGTTGGAGCTATTCGTCTAGGAACAAGATAGTTGACTTTGCTGTGACCAGAAAGCGGTGTAATCCAGACAGCAATTTTGGCACTAAGCTAAGATAGAATGGGCATCACATGACCAGAGAAGGACCTATAAAACACAGCATCTGGAAAGGAAGTGCATATATTCAACTTCCTTCCTTCCTTGATTGGATGTTTAGAAAACCTTTGCTGTTTCTTGGTGAGACTGACCAGCGCTGTTCTTGCCTCCCGAAAGTTTGCTGTTTTGCTTACCAGCTATTCTGTATTTAAGTATTTACATGTGTCTCCCTGTATCCACTGTGAAGTGCCTTACTACCATATTATACTGCTGACTTTGCTATGTAATACTACTCATGCTAATGTGTCTCTTACAGCTCCTTGATTTCCAGACTGCTGTTTTTCCTTCATTACTGGAGTTCCTTATTTCCAAGTTCCCTGAGTCTTTGGATTATTATTAGAAGTTTGCGTGTCAGAATTCACAAATTATAGCGACAATAACCTCTCCATCAGGCAGAACATTTGTCATTGGGAGTCATGGTGGGGAAGGCGGTACTATGATGTTCAAGTGCTAGGAAGACACATTTTTCCCTGTTGCACTTCAGCTCCACGGTGGTGTCGCCGTCTGATGTCCTACCCTGGCATGGGAAGTCCTGTCCCTTGCTTTTTTTTCTCTGCATGGTCTGGTGTTCCCTTCTGGGATAGGGGACTACTTTCATCAGTGGATTCTAAGAGGGTTCCTAAGACTTTTATGCACTGTCCACTCAACGGATCTGACCAACTTAGACTGGGAGGTGGATTTGAGGCACCCCAAGGAAAATGCCATTAAAAGGCTAGCCTGCTGCTCATTTAGCTCAAAATACTCCATGGACATTCTTTAATAGGAGCAGATTGCACAGAATTCGTATAGTATCTGATATCGTTGCCTGAAATGTGGCAGAGAGGAAGGCACCTTCCTGCAAGCTATATGGGGCTATAGCATTATACAGGGAGTCTGTACACAACTCTGTGCCACATTGTCTGCAGAGTTAGAAGTGGAGGTTCCATTCATGCGGCAGTAAATACTATTACCGGGTATCCCTAATGACACTGACAGAAATAAAAATACATTAATGCTCTGTTCTCTTGGCCTCATGGTGGCAAACGGGATATAGCAAGGAAGTGGTGAAATGCAAATTACTCAACCCAGGATAGATGGTGTGTAGTTATGGACCAAAGCAAATGGGCAGAGAAAGTGGTCAGTGACTGAAGATTCTGCCCCGAAAGTGTACAGAAAAATGACATATATTGCAGTTTAGGTTGGAGTAAAGGAAAGAATGAAAACTAAGAATTTATCCCCAGTTGGACGCAGACACAAAAAAAAGGCACACACCAAGTTGAAAATAAATGAACCCTGGTGATTAAACCTCCCTCTAGATTGCTATAAGACTGTACAAATAGCATATTTTTAATGATGAAATGTGTGAGGAAATTAAGTTGAAGAACTCTGCACTGCTGTTTTATGTTACTTGAATAAAAAAAATAAAGATTTCAAAGAAAATACTGCATCTTTGGTGACCGTAATTATCCGCACAAGTAAGAGGTGCAAAGAGGCAGACACAGTCAGGCGTGCAGCCCTTGTAATGGTGGCCATAGATGAAGACAATGAACTGCCCTAGGACAGAAAAGCTTCAGATCAAGAAAAAAAACATATGATAGTATAGAAAAAGACTAAAGTTCTGATTCAGATCTTGGTGGGACTACTGCCACTCACTGCAGAACCAAATACTCCGTCAAGCTGACGGCTGTCCGCAGACCATATTTAGATGTTGCAGCAATAGAGTGGGAATCGCTGCAGCGGTGGTCCTCTCTGCTGGCTAATAGTCCTCCGTCGCTATCATGTCAGCGGGTTTGCACCGAGCTGATTTAATGTTCCGGTTGTGCTGGTGGTGGAGCCCTGACAGGGTGAAGCCACGATGGTGTGGAGACAAGTAAATCCTATGTATTTTCATTTCAATACACATATATGTTGAGAATCTATCAAAATATACATGTAGGTAATGTGTACTGGCCATTTGTATTACATATAGCAATGCACACCAACAACATACACACACACGTTTGAATGTACACCCAACACAATACCCTACCTTACATTATGGTGACAACGGGGTGGCTGAGTGTCATGGTCAAGTAGCAACAGCAGCACAGGAAGGACCAGGAAAGTGGCGTTCAAGGCAGATTGAGTGATGGGACCCCCAAAAAAGGTGAGTTTTCACCTCTCTTTCATCGATTTTGCCAACTCGCGCTTGGAGGTTTCCCTGCCACAGTTGCCTTGACAGAAAGGCACATCGTGATCTGGGCGGCAGGAATATTGGCGGGACTCCTTTGTGACAGCAGCTTCTGCCTCTGACACAGTTGGAGTGGGAGAAGGATTCTGGCGGAGGCGGTGGGTCTGCGACAGTATTCCCTCCAGTGACCAGCCGACATCTAAATCAAGCTGGCAGACCGCCAAAGCGGCGGGTGGAAAAACAGCCAAACAAGCGACAGCTGGACCATTCCCACCTAGGTCTAAATCAGGCCCTAAGAAAAGCTCACCTTACTTGTTGTGGCTACAAGAGATGGAACTTTTGGTTCTGATTGGAACAAGGGCAAATGTTGTTGTCATTGTGAAGGAACAGTAAACAGCTTGAGTAAAATCTTGTCTGGCTGTAACTAACACTCACATCTATACAGACACTGTTCTTACCATACTGTCTGCTTCAAATGCACCATTGAATACAGACACACACCACAAACGCCAGTATACTCCAACAGCCACCAGGACAGGTGTATCGTCTTCACAGAGGAATTAAAGATGATCTAATTTGACATTGAACTAAGCCAATGTGAAGTTGACACTCTGGAAGAAGCCACAGATCTCACTGGATCGTGATGCCATAAGGACAAAATATTAACCTATATATTGATCTCATGATAGAGTAAGTCACCCAGTACCATCTCCGAATGCCTTCAGGCAAGTGCCAATAAGTGGAAAGTGAATTTTAGTAAAGCCTTCAGCAAGCAGGAGTAATAGAGACAGTGCAAAGTTCTTTCTGGAAGAAAAATATGCAAGAGTTTGCAGTGGGTATGTGACATCTCCAGCTACTCAGGTTACTATGAGGTACACAGGGATCCTGATTTTTCCTAGGCTATTCAGTATTTATATCCAAATAGTCTATGATCTTCTATATTCAGCTGATGTCTCTTACCAGAACTAGGTAGACAATCACCAAGCTGTATTTTGTACAACTGAGGCCTGAGAGCTGGACCTTACTAGGATCAATATCACATCTGGAATTAGATGCATGCATGCAAGGAAGGTGGAATCTGACTACATGGTTGCCCCCACTTTTTTTCTGGTGTTTTGATGGTTTTTGACTTAGTTTGGCTGGGAGCCTGTTATTCAGGGCCCCAGCCTATCTGCTTTCCTCTCTAAATTGATGTCATGTACTTTAGGTACCCTCCATATTGGTTACTGGGTTACCCTTGTGAGACCCTAGTATATGGTACCTTAGGTACCAAGGGCATAGGTTCCCCAGAGGCCTACCAGGGGCGGGCATGTATTATGCCACCCCTGGGAAGCCTTCCAAAATGGCACCACAGGTCTGCTACTGCAGCTTGGGTAAGGTGGAGCTTGCACCTCTTACTAAGATATAGTTTAGCTATATCTACCTTTAATGACAGACACATATAAACCTACAAGTTACTCATATGGCAGGCCTTAACAGTCCTGAAGGCAGAGTGCTTGTTTTTGTGTGAGAGGGTGCCCATGCATGAGCAGGACCCCTCTGCAGCTTTCGGAATCTATTCTCTGAGGCTGTTCTGTGATACAGCCATACCATATACTCTTAAGTGCATTATAACCTCGTGGTAAATGCTAACTTTGGAATGGCTGCATCAAAACATGTTGTGTTTGGCGTCAAACACTTTGGAATCCTCCCCCCCTCTCCTCCCCCCCCCCCGCCAGTCCTGGTGGCGGGGGTAGAATTCCACCCTTATAGAGGGAGAAGATATGTACACACTTACCTGACTGGTAATAGTTTAAAAGAGCCCCAGCATCACAAAATGGATGCTGCAGCCACAGTCACGAGTCTGACCTCCTGCTGCTGGATGAAACTCCGGCAGGGAGGCCTGGACAATAGGTTTCCTGTCACAGGGAGGTGTAACCACCTCCCCAGACAGGCTTTACTGTATTGGGGTTGTGTGGGTGTATTCAGTGAATGTTTTTCAGACAGTGCTGAGGGCACCCTTAGTGTGCCTGTGCATACCCCAGTTCAAACCGGTTGCAGGGGCACTCAGCCCCCACCCTGGGTCCTCCCATGGGTGGGACCCTAGAGTAAGTCCAATCACTAAACTTAGTATAAGTATAGGGGTTTGACTTACTCTACTTCCCGGGCTTTCCCAAAGTTGTGCATTGGGCTACTCGTAGTCCAAGCCCTGAGCACCATCTGCACTGAAGATTGTGAGCCTATACTCCACAAGTGTTCCGTGGGCCCGCTTCTAGCATTACTGGTTGAGGCCCCTTTGCGAACCCTGGTCTGTGGACTAGTGGGTCCACAAGAAGGTAACTCTTTTCTTTCTTGGGCTTCCCTGATTGCTCCAGACGTGCCCTGACTCCCCTCCAAAGGGTGAGTCCCTCAGACCTTGCTGGTCTGCTCCAAAGCCAATCTTTGCATTCTGCGTGGGTTGCTGTTGCCAAGGCTTGTTGGGTCCAATCCGGACACCGACACCGCAGCACTCGACATCCGACGTGAGACAGCTCGAAACCAGCTCCTAAGTGTAGGTAACAGGTAAATGGGCGCTCAGCTAATAATTTCGGCTATGTAAAATTCTTGATTTAGTTTAATGCTACTAGGCAGAATAGGGAGGTTACCTAACTTCCTTACAAGTCCCCTGATTTCAGGAGATCACTTAGAACAAAAGTTTCCTGCAACAATCATATGAATGGATCAGCCAACACGTGTTTCGTTGTAACAACAACTTCATCAGGGCTGTAATCCAAAAGGGACAAAGTATAAACCAAAAGCAAAACTGTAAACATATAGCGTTATGTAAGAGAAAATTAATCTTATTCATTCTAGCACCTCCTAGGTGACAGTAAAGCACAAAGTTCCCAAATACATCAGTGTATATAAGACATAATAAGTGTGGATCCCAGTGTCGAAATAACAGCGCACATCTAAAACATCTGGGTCTATCGCTGATAAAGAACCTACATTGTGTGAAATTATATTGGATGCTCTTTTCACAAGACTGATCTGAATATAAAGACTATTGTGAATTTGACGGGTCCGAGTGTCTTACTGACTAATGGACAATATCTGATTTTTTGAAATCCTATTGTATGGAAGTGCAATATATGGAATTACTTTATAGATAAATTTTGCTCGGCAGGAAACTTTTGTTCGAAACCAGCTCCTGGTTGTCATCGACGCCTCCTGGTCCTCGTGGCTGAAGAGTCAAGCTTCACCTTCTGCACCTGAAATCACCCGACATCGGTGGGCATCTGCTCATCGCCTTCCTGGTCACTGGCTAGTGACCCAGACTCTGTCCCCTCTGCTTTCAGGATCTTCAGATCTCCGATCCACCCTTGGATCCATCTGGACACTTTCCACTTGGTTGCCTGCAGCACTTTTTCACAGCTCACCATAGAAAACGACGACGAAACCCGACACGAAAAGACACCTATGCACCCGGCTTCCCTGGGTGAAGTAACACGAGTACTTTGGTGCTCCAGTGGGTCTTGACTCTCGAACTATCTAGTTCTCAAGGGGTTTGCTCCAAGTCCACTCCTAAGTGTCCCTAATCTTTAAAATTCTAATCGCAACTTTCTCCATCAAAGTCAATGGTGATTCGCGACTTTGTTTAGACACTGCACCCTTCCCCCGTGGGTCTCCTGCATCACTACCTTGGGTGGTTCTTTGTTGCCCCAGAGGTTCTACAGGCCCTAGGCCTTGTCTCTATGTCTTTCATGGTTCTTATACCACTTACTTAGTATATGGTTTGTGACGCCCCTAGGGCTAATCATATATTGTGCTAATTTACTGTGTGCTAAATAAGTTTACTGTAAGTACTTTTGCCTCTACCCTCATAAAGAGACTAGAGGGATGTGTTTAGATTAAATACATATATTTTATATATATACCTGGTGTGGTTCTCCTTTCATTTGGTCATTCACGAGATTCTAGACTGGTAAAACAAGCTGCTTTATATTCCTTCAAGACTTAGCCTGAAGGCTGCTCTCCACAGCTACCACTAGGATAGCTTTCTATATGGGTTGTCTTTAAACCTACCATCAATAAGGGTTGTTGTGACTGGTGCAAGGTGCCCACTAGAATAGTGGACAGCATATGCCAGACCAACTTCTCACAGCTACCATGCCCAACTGTGATGGTTTAGGCCTTTTACGTCTGCTGTCCCGAGGCCCAACCTACCATGGATCCTGAGCCAAGTACCTCTTCTGCACTTGACTTTCAGTGGTAGCTGTGCACGAGAAGTGGGACGATGTGTAGATACAGGTCAGTGAATACTACTCATAACTCAAATGGACACAGTACAAACAATAAATGCCTGTCCAGCTGGCAAGCAGGGTGCATCAATCACCTAGGAACCACTCAGGAGTAGTGTAGCAGTCATCCTTTCAAGTGAGAAGAAGACAGAAGTCCACAGGTTGAGTAGCAAACCAAAAGTGTGGTCCCAGCAGACTAACAGCACTCAAACTGTAGGACCACCAACAAATGCAATGAAGGCTTTTCCAGTGGGGACACTCCTGGTCAGACTCAGCAAGTCAAGCTGCAACTAGTAAGAACTACCAAAGGAAGGGGGCTGCGCCTACTCAGTCCATAGTATCGAATCCGGACATAGAAAGTATATTGGTACCAATCTGGCTGCCACACAACCCTACTTGGGGGCAGAACAGGCAGAAAAGCCCTAGTGGGCCCAGTGGTAAAGGCTGAGTTCTATACAAAGATAACTATGAACTCTAGGTCCAGTGAGTTTGCATTAGTGGAAAGAGTACTTCCAGGGCTGGGTCTGTCATGAGAGCTCTGTGATCAAGAAAGTGATCCTCACCCCAAAAAGGGTTTGCAGGATATCTGCGGTGTCTGCCACAGTTACAGATAGAGGGGGAAGCCATTGATGCACAGAGATTTACTGGCACCAACGAGCTCCCACATTGTTGCTTGTGAGGTATCAGTAGTCAACTTGAAGCACTCTAAGCAAGGCCAGTTGTTCCTGCCTCCACCGATGATGAATACCTGGTTCACCCGTTGTCGTCATCATGTGTGTCCAGAGTCAGTCATATCTCTCTTGACAGATCGGGGTGATGGCATGCTCTCTGGGTCCTACTGCATGTGGGTGGTGGGTTGATGCGGACATCTGGTGCAGTGAGAGGTCTCAAAACCGGCATATGTGAGGTGGGAGAAGCTGCAATAATATTTCCCATCGAAACTGTAAGAATAGTTTTCATATAACATCCTTTTCCAAAACAACTTAGAGCAGGGGTCTTCAAACTGGAGGGCGGGCCCCCCTAGGGGGCCCTCAAGTAATACCATGTGGGACACTAGGCTCTGACCAAAAGAAGCATCTGTTGATAGCAGTGCTTTGTTTTACGCAGGAAATAAATGAGCAGCAGTAATCGCTCGGTAATGAGCCATCACTAAGATCTTTTACCATTGATATCCTAGCTGGCAGTATGTTTAAAAAAAGGAAGGGGCTCCAAATATTCTTCAAAAACACTACCCCATTTCTGATAGTCACACTGTGGATCGTTTTACACGTTAGTAAGGCCTGCATGACCAGAATAGTATATTTGGCAAGCATATATTTGGTTGCATTTTTAAAACGGTAACAGAATTTACCAGCAATGTTAAAATATGTTTTGTGTTTAAGTAAGTTGAGACATAATTAAACATTGCCAATTTAATAGAATAATTGTGGAAAATTCTGAGGGAGCCAGGTGAATTTTATATTTGCACTGGGGGGGCACGGCTGTAAGAAGTTTGAAGACCACTTACATGGAGGAACAGCAGGGCTGAGTTCAGCACGAATATGTGAGGGTTGGAGAGTCTTCAAGCACAAATCAATGCAATGTCCTGAATGGTTTTCTATTAGAATTGTTTTCTTGCTCATAGTTGCTGATCGGTTTGCAGTTTCCATTGGCATCAGATTCTCCCATTGAAGATATGCCAGAATTGTGTTGTCTTCATTCACTGAGGGTGACTCTAGACAGTCAATATGGGGTGGACTGAAGATGACTACCGGGGAAGCCGTTTCACAGTCACTCAGGATCAGTAGCGAGCATGAGATATTCCTAGTTACTAGCATTCTGAAAAAAATTGCAGTGATGAGAGTCCCTTTTTGCTTCATCACCAAAAGAGGCCGCAACATGTAGGCAATTCCCCATGAGGACACAAGATGGATAATGCACACGTTCTTCAAGGTTGATTGGTTTGCAAGTTGACTTTGTTGAGATGTTGCCACCCTTGAGTCAGCTTCAGTGTCAGTTGCTTCATCTACAATTGGAATCTGTCTCAGGGACCAGTCCTGCTCCCAGATCTTGGCTTTCATTTTGATGGGTTCCTTGTTCCACTTGAGCTAGCTGGACTGTGGACTTTGTTAGAGAAGCTGGCACAATAAAGTTGAAGCCTCTTAGCATTACCGTTTCAAGTGTCATGGCAAGTTTATGCCGAATGACCTTCAGAGCTACCAATTTTTTTCTCTACTCTGTATAACAGTGCAGATCCTCTTCCAAGAGCTTCTTCCCTGTGCCTTGCAGATACGTTTAGTGCAATGTTGAGTGTTTTTCTTTGGTCACTTTTGCCATGCTGACAGCTCTATTTATGGTTATCTCAATTATCACTCGCTCACATCCTTCAGTCTAGGAAGGTTCTTCATGCTTCAGTTTATAGCTGCCTGAGGTGTAGTGACAGGTGGTCTGTTGCGACCAAAAGCAGTCTGCCTGGTTAGAGACGTGTACCTATGCTTGAGTGCCCAACTGTACTGTTGTCTGGATCCCTAATGCTGATTTTATGTCATGGGGGTGGTATTGCCATCGTTTATAAAGATGGAATTGACATCTCTGTCCTAGACCAACGTAGTGATGTCACTATGGAAGTGCTGGTCTTCAGGATAGATTATCCCTTGCATGCTAGTTGGAAAGGGCAATTAATCTATCGCCCCCCAGGACCCATAGCAAACTTTTCTTTGCAATTGGTTGAACTACTAGCCCCTCAGATGAATGTAGGCAATAATTTCCTACTATTAGTTGATTTTAATGTCCATAGTGAATGCCATGCCAATTCAGATGCTCAGACACTCCTGGCTGATTTATCTCTATTAGGCCTATCTCAGCTTAATGAAGGTCCTACTCATGTAGCTGGTCATACTGTGGACATGATATTCTCAAATTCTTCTAAGATCAAGTGCGAACCTCCCAAACAACTTAATTGGTCAGATCAGTCAGTTATTGAATTTTATATTCAGGACCTTACAGATCCCAAAACCTCTTATCCGGCCACAGCCGATCTTCCTAGGCAGTGGCAGAAAGTCTCTGTGGAGAACTTCCAAAATGTTTTTATGAGGCCCCAATATGCTGCATCTGACAATATTGAGGAAGCACTATCTAAATACAATTCGGCTATCGTAAAAGCCATTGACCACATTGCACCTATGAAATCCTGTGTGAGCCGCCCTAATCGCCCACAGGCAGTTTGCTTTACGGTTCATCTGCAAGCTCAAAAACAGCTGTGTAGAAAGTTGGAAAGAATATGGCGTGCCTCACATAATGAGACAGACAGAGATCAATATGATTCCATTCTGACCAGCTATCACAGAAACATAAAGACTGCACGCATATATCATCTCAGTTAACACGGGCTGGTAACTCTTCAAAAACCCTGCATCAAATTCTCCAGTCCTTTATCAATCAAAGGCATGCGAAAGCCTTGACACCCCCTCCCAACAGTTGTGCGATGATATCGTCCTCTATTTTACTCAAAAGATAGATCTCATCTATGGTAAAATCACAGCAGCAGGGAATCTGCAGCAGAGTCCTATGGTCCTGGACCAACCTAAATTGGCTAACCCTCAGTTACTAAAGAACTTTCCTATCATCACTTTGGCTGAGGTCGAAACACTGACCCATAAGATAAAGTCTGGATCCCCTTCATACCATATTCCAGCCAAAGTTATTCCATCTCTGGCTAAACAGCGTTCCCCGTGGTGCAATCTCTTATCAATCTCTCCCTTACAGAGAGTCAAGTCCCACGGGAGTGGAAGGTCGCCCAGGTCAGACCTATCCGTAAGAACTCTAAAACTCTGTGGACGGACCTTTCCAACCTTTGCCCCATCTCACTTCTTCCATTTTTTAGCAAACTAATGGAGAAACATGTTAATACCCACCTTTCCAACTATGTCGAACTGACTGGATGTTTAGACCATTCGCAGTGTGGTTTTAGGCCCAAATACAGCACCAAATCCGCATTACTTGCAGTTACAGATAACATCAGAATGTCCCTAGACAAGGGCAATTCTATGATTCTGGTGCTGTTGGACCTATCCATAGCGTTCAACACAGTTTCTCACAGTATTTTGCTCAAAAGATTGGAAGAGGTGGGGCTAAGGGAATCAGCCTTACTATGGATGAAGAGCTTTTTGTATGATCGCTCTCAGATTGTTAATCTTGGCTCGTATCGTTTGGCTCCTATGGAACTGACCAAGGGAGTACCTCAGGGCACATGTTTGAGCACAACATTACTTAACATTTATATTGCTCCCTTGGCCAATCTCCTGAGGACATATGGGTTCATTCCTATATCATATGCCGACGATACTCAGCTTCTTTTCCCATTTAACAAATTTACGGCTGCAGTCCAGTTGGCCATATCACAATGGATGGTAAATAATTTTTTACAATGCAACGTGGGAAAGACTAAGGTAATGCTCTTTGGAGAGGCCCCCATCTTATGGACACCAGATTGGTGGCCAACTGATTTGGGCTCCTATCCTGCTCCTAAGCTTATAGTTAAAAATTTGGGAATTCGCCCAGACTGGGCCCTCAGCCTGAAGGAGCATGTGGCCCAAACAGCTGGTGCCTGTTTTCATGTAATAGACCTACTCCGTCGAGTTTTTCCTTCACTCCCTGATTCTATCCGCAAAACTATAGTCCAGGCTTTGGTATTAAGCCGCCTGGACTATTGTAATGGCCTGCTGATCTCGGCCAACGATGCTTTACTCAGGAGACTGCCGGTAGTTCAGAACACAGCAGCACGGCTGGTCCTGAATGTACCACCTAGGACCCCCTCCCACCCCCTCCTTGTAAAGCTGCATTAGCTTCCTATACATCAACAGATTAAATTTAAAACTTGCTGCACTAACCACAAAGCATTTTCAGAACCTGGGCCCTTCCTATCTCTCGGAGAAATTCCTACCCTATGCACCCCAAGATCTCTCCGCTCAAGCGTTAAACATCTTCTGGTGGTACCTCGAGTAAGAAAGGCTAGACGAGGAGGAAAAGCCCTCCCCTACCTCGGCCCTCGCCTCTGGAATGAGCTCCCTCTCTCTCTAAGACAGTGCTCAGAACATCTGAAATTCAGAAAATTGCTTAAGACCTTCTTATTCTGTGTCTGCTAGGAACCGCTGCTTCTCCTCACAGTCTGCTTTAAGCGCAGAGATCCCCCTTCGGGAGTCGATTCTAGCGCTATACTAACAAATAAATAAAAAAATAAATAAGCAAACATGGGTCATGTGTGTGCACAATGACATAGGCCTGTCTCACAGATTACAGTCTTGTTGGACCCGTTGGGGTGCCCAAAGGACTACTCTCATAGTGGTGGAAGGCTACTGCCTTCACCAGGAGTTAAGCAACATGGTGGTGGCAGCATACTGTGTATTGATAGTAGGAGTGAACAGGACCAGTGTCGCTGGAAGGAGGCCTACAGGCTCCCTCACTTTTTTTTTTTAAGTTTCACTGCTGTTTGCTTAACTCACCCCTGACTGACATCAGGTACATGTGGAGTGCTAAACAGCACAGGAGTAGTGACTCTGAGCTGGATACATTTGTGCCAGGAAAGGGTACTGTATTGTGATAGTGGAGTACTGTGTAGTACACGTCGGATTAGTGCATGTGCTGGGTCTATTTATGTCTGCGAGGAAAACATTACATGAGAGATGTAGTGCTGTGCAGTGCAAGCCCAATTAAGTCATATGCTGGAGGTATGTGTTCTTGTGTGAAGTACAATACATTATTTTCTGAGAGACGCCGCCAAGAGGATGGGCAAAATAGAAACAATCCCTTGCAGACATCTTGGAGATGACACTTGAAACTATGATCTTGACCAAGATAAACTCCAAAATGTAGGAAATGTTCTCAGAGGCGAAGCCAATGCAAAGTGATCTTGCAGCTTACCAGCAGTGTCTTGACTCATCAAACTGAAGACTGGAAGATATGAACAAGCAAAAGGGCTAAGATATTTGGATCCTCTGCCACAAGGGCAGTGACATAGAAGACTGTTCAAGACATGAGAACATTCACCTCTATGGGGTTCCTGAAAAGTCTGAGAACAAAAACATGGTACTCTTTCTGAAAAGCATGCTCCTTGCTGGGTCTCAGCGTAGCTGAATCCCTAGAATTTCAGAGGGCCTGTCCTATATGGGGAAGGAAGGAGAGGACAGCCTTCACCCAATCATTGCTATCTCTTGAGTTGCAAGCATGCCATACTTATTCTACAGGCCTCCAAGGCAAAGGGTGGCCCATTTAAATTTGATAGCCATTCCATACATATTTTTGCTGATTTTTCTTCAGAGCGTAATGTTAAGAGAAAGAAGTCCCTGGCAAAGTGGCACCTCAAATATGGCCTGCTAGCCCCCACCACTATTATTGCCGCTATTAATGGGAAGACAACCAAATATACTGAACCAGATGATCTGGAGGACTTCCTGTATTCACTGGCTAATGTTTTGGTGGATACCATCTCGGCCCCTGATACCTCAGGACTTGAGAGGTCAAGAGAGCATAGTTACCAACATTTGGAAAAAAAATCCAGGGGGACTTTGCGGCACAGCTATCAATTACTGGTTTGAAAATGTCCACACCCAATGCCCCAAAGCTCTGCCTACTCCAACCCAGACCACATAATTAGCATAATTTATGGTTCACTTTTGGCTCTTGTGGTAACAGGATTAAGAAAAGTAGAGTAATATGTTGATAACATTTCAAAACAAATGCAGGAGTGCAATCTGTTGGATTCCTTTCGAAAATACTCCACCAGATGTTTTTGATACACACAGGACAGATATCACGTTTTAATTTAATTTATTAAAGTGAGCAATCTGCAGTTTGTGCAAAGCTAAGTGATTCGCCAACTATGAGTCAATACAGGCAAGTCTGGATTGTCCCGGGAAAATAAATTTCCCGCGGCAGTCTCCGTAGGGTGACCAACTGGCATAGGTGCAAATTCAGGACAATCAGTGTAAAAATTCAGGACAAAGGGTCAAAATTCAGGACAAAAATTCAGGACAGAAGGTCAAAATTCAAGACGAAGATTTGGGACAAAACATACGTTTTACAGACATATCAGAGGAGGTCACACAATAGTAAGTAAATAGACAAATAAAATAAGTACAAGTCAAAATAAGTTTATATAAGGTTGAAACAATTGTGCACTTCACAGTTTTTCAGTATGCAAGCAGCTTTGCCAAGCGACATCAGGCCCTTTCTGCAGTCAAGATTTGTGTTAATGTAATAAACATTAAATTGTATTTTTTCATTTGTAAGTTTAAATCTTACTTTTAAATGTACAGCGAAAACACTGTTCCAGTCCCATGACATTAAGAAACACTTCGCTGAATAGTCTATTGTATTCATTTTTACTCAGAATTCTTTTACATTGTACCTTATATTTATTAAGGGATAATATTTTCAGGGACATCAGAAACTGAATTGAATACTATTTTAAAAGTGGTTATCACTTCTACCCTTCACAAATATCCACCTTGACAATGTGGTAAATGACCCATCGATGGAGGTTTTGCACAAATGAATGCCCTGCCTCCGACAGTTATTTTATTTTCTCCAACATGGCGCCATAATAAAAGCAGAATGCCTTGCCCTAGTCTGATGCAGCAGTAGGCACACTGTAGGAGAGTGGGGTCTGCAATCCTATGGTCACCCCAGATTTTTGCTTTTTGCTTCACTGGTTTACGACTTTCCCTGGCTGTGGGCCTGCTAATCAGACCCACAGCCTAGCTGTTCTCTCTCTATTTACCAATTGGTACTGGGCCACCTTATCAGTCCCTGTACAGCATACCTTAGGTATCCAGGGCATAGGTGTACCCAGGGCCTACCAGGGGCTGAAGCATGTATTATGCCACCCCAGGCTGGCCATCTAAACAGACACAACTGGCTGCACGACAGCTGGGGCAAGGTGGGGTAATCACCCTTTGCTGTAGATATAGTATACCTATATCTAACCTTAAAATGGACACATATATTCCTATCAGTCACTCCTATGGCAGGCTTTATCGATCCTGAAGGCAGAGTGCTTGAAATTATGTGAGATGGTGCTCTGGCATGAGTTGAGCCCGTTTGCAGCTTGCGGAACCAAGTCCTAATAGCTGTTCCATGATAACACTATACCATATTCTCTTAAGTGCATTATAATCCTCGCGGTTAAATGCCAACTTTGGTATAACATTTTCAAAACATGTCGAGTAAGGTGTCATACAAATTGGAATACTACCCCCTCGCCAATTCTGGCAACGGGGGTATCATTCCACCCTCCTAGAGGGACACGACATGTATGTAACTGTGAACCCCGGTTAAAGTTAACTCGAGCCTTGGCATCACAAAATGGATGCCACCACCACAGACACAAGTCTGACCTCCTGCTGCTGGGAGTCCTTCCAGCGAGGGAGGTTTGGACAAAGGGTTTCCTGCCTTGGGAGGTGCTAGCACCACCCCAGACAGGATTTTGTGTATTGGGTAGTACAGGCCTGAAAGGAATGAGACATGCCCGGGGCACACAAGGTGTTCTGTGCATACACCGGTTCAAACCAGTTGCTGGGGCATCCCTGCCCCAGCTCTGGCGGGAAACCGGACAAAGGATAGGGGGTGTAGCCACCCCCCTTCCTGGTCCCACCCAGGGGAGGGACCTAGTCAGTAGTGCAGCCCCCTTTAGGAGAATAAAGGTAGGAGCTGGTCCCATTCCAGATTAGATTATCCTGAACAACTTTCACAAGAAGAAACTCTGGACTTCGACGTTCTACTCCACAGAAGACTGAAGAATCTCCCTTGTGGGCAAGGAGTGTCCACCCTGCGCAAGCAGGCACCATCAAGCGTCCAGCGGCTTCACTTTGTCGTCTTCCCTCGAGGATCCAGACTTCAGAGCCCAACGAGACCCGGATTCCCAGACCTCTCCGACCTCTACCTACATCTGCAGCACAGCTGAGATCCGTGGGTGCGACGAGACACATGGGACCGGCCATCTTGAAAGAACCTGCACTTCGCTTTCAGCACGACTCCCGAGGTAAACTCGACCAAGTGCTTTGGGGACTGAGAAGCCCCAACCCCGAGCAGCTCCTGCACCGAAGACCAGCCCTCCAGCATCCACGAGATCTGCGTGGGGCCCTTCTGCTTGTTTGCTGCTTGACGCGTTGTCTGGTCACTTGCCGGCTGGCTAGTGGCCTCCTAGACAACGAACTTTGAAACTTCCACTACTAGTCTGGTTGCTCCAGACTGGCCCTTGCTCCCTTCCGAAAGAGGAGCACCCGGGACCCTCCTGGTCCACTCCAGACGCCGTTTCCACTCACCGCGTGGGTTGCCTTTGCCAAGGCCTGTTGACGCCGATTCCGGATCCAAAACCGCCGACAGCGAGAGCCTGCGTGGGACAGCTCATGCCTCCATCCTGGTCGTCGAAGACACCTCCTGGTCCACGTGGCTGCAGAGACAAGCGTCCACTCTTCACCTGATCGCGACGACGACATCTGGTTCCTTCCTGGTTCCACACCGGTCACTGGCTAGTGACTTTGAACATTGTCCCCTCTGCTTTCAGGTCCTCTTCTTCACCGATCCACCCTTGGGTCGCACCGGACATTTTCCTCCTGGTCGCCTGCAGCATCTTTTCTCCCAGGCTCCATAGACTTCAACGCGAGAACCCGACACACTTTGACAACAATGCACCCGCAGCCCGTGGGTGAGGTAACGAGAGCATTTCGGTGCTCAAGGGTAGTTTAACTGTCCTAGTGTCCAGTTCCACAGTCGTTTTAGTCCTACCTAGTCAGGATTGTCCGTACTCACCTTTAACTTGAACTGTACTGTCCATAGACGTTGTTACGCATCTCGCGTGTGAGTTCACACTCTGCACACGCGTCCCGTGGGCCTCCTATTACTTACCTAAGGTGAAGATAGCGTAGTCCTAGCGAACCTCCAGCCTCTGGACAGCTCCATTCTTTCTATCGACTTTCACATTCCACTTACTTACGCATTTTTAATCATGCCATTCTGAAACTGGGCGCCTATAGCATATTCTGTGCCCTGGCTCTGCTGCTTCACACAGACGTGCGTTTCCAGCAGCGCTCTGGCTCAGTAAGTAAATAGTTAATGAACTGACTGACTGAGTGCTACAATGTCACAAATGGCCTCCCCTGCCGCGGCGCGGCTTTCAGACGCCACTGGCTCACACTCTTATCGGACCCGGGGGCGGCCGGGGCCTGGCGTCAGTAGTGGTTGCTGCTGGCAGCTGTGTGGAGTGTGGCACCGTGGGGGGCCCCGAGATTGGGACCATGTGCCTCGTCACATCCTGGAGGAGCCAAGAGGAAGTGAGGTAAGGTCAGAGAAACAGCGGGGGAGTCCTGGTAGTGGTTCGCCACTGTCTGCCCAATAAAACCCGCGTTGGACTGGCTGGAGGTGGCCAGCATCGAGTGACTTGAGTAGTCACTCAGTTGAGTTGAGTCTTTTATGGCCGCCATCAACATCGGTGGTGATGATCGCCGGGGTGCAAACTAAGAAGTGTGGGCGGCTACAGTTCAATTAAACTTGTGGCAGGCTGCATGCAATGGCAGCGCTGCTCTCAGCATGACAAAGTTGTGCAATGGTTATTTATGAAACAGGCAACGGACTCGACCAGCGGCTCATTTAAGACCCCCGCACAGACGGGGCAGCCATTGGAGTTGCTGAACCACACCATCATGCCCTGGTCGGAGTTTGCTGCGGAGGGAGTCGTTAGGCAAGGTGCGGCGATCCTACCTGCACCAGTCAGCCAAAGACAGGGCCAGAGAGGCTGTCTCACGAGTCAGGGTCACTGAGGCAGCGCCGGGGGGGCAGTCGCAGTGAGAGTGGGCGCAGCAAGCTGCTGCTCTCACTGGTTGCAGCATGACTGATGGCACATCGGTGGCGGTAATATGTCATGCAAATGGGACCAAGCCTACCGGACCGCAGCCGGGCTTAGTTGCCCAGTGACAATCATAAATAATGATTACGTGCCTGAGAGAGCAGGTAAGTTATTAACTAAACTGTAATTAGCAATTATATCTTTGTAAACACTTCTTCGCAGCTGCCATGTATAGATTGTTGTTACAGTTTTGAGCAGTTAGTGTAGTATTGGGTACTTTATTTCCGATTCTTATTTCCTCCATCAGCCTGTACCCCTGCCCCGGCCCTCACTAAGTGTTTCTATCGACATGCCTGGCAATTCTAGAACTCTGCACTGAGTCCGGGAGAGGCTGAGCTGGCGGTGTTTAGGGCAGGCGCTTCTCACATTGGCAGAGCTGTGCCACCGTGACCAGTTTTGCATTCAGAGCTCCTCACCAACGTCGTGACTAGGGGCAGATTAACTTAAGCACTGGCTGAGCCAGTGAGTATAACAGACATAGACACTGTTCTCAAGCACATCGGCACCTGCATTATTATTTCCCCCTCCCACCTAGGTGCACCAGTGTAGTGTTGTGACTTTACTAGACACAGAAGTATTTATTATAAAATTAACGCTACCACAGTGATTTCGCACAGAGGAGAGGTTAAATGTCCGTTGATAGCACTTGACTGTACCAATGATGCACTGCATAACCTAGGCATATATATTACTCTAGATAGGGCACTTTCATTCCGCAATAACGTAGAACGAGTAATGACGGACGCACTGGAGGACATGACCAGGTGGAGGCAACTGCCGCTCACCCTACTAGGCAGGGCGGCCATGTATAAGATGATTACTCTCCCCAAGTTCCTTTATGCACTCCAGAATGAGTACTACCCACTCCCAGCCACCACAATCTCCAAAATACATGCAGACCTCCGTTCGTTCCTGTGGCTGGGGAAGCAACCACGAATTGCCCTCCAAACACTCCAACGACACCAGTATAGTGGGGGGATCTCACTGCCCAACCTAGAGGCGTATTACTGGGCGGAACACTTGACACCCATCAATGACTGGATACACACCCCAGCTGGCCACCCGACTTATGCGCTGGAGAGGCATAAGCTGTCACCTCATAATATACTTTACTACCTATACGGGGAAAAGGTGCGGAGGTCGCTCCTACCTGCTACAACAATCACTCTGAGGGCGTGGACACGAGCCACGAAACGCATGGGCTGGGAGGGAAGACTGACACGTCAGACGCCGCTTTGGCATTGCCAATGGCTGACGGAAATAAAGAAACTAAAGGGGTTCCAACGGTGGGACGACATAGGTATTTCACATATTGGGGATGTGATATGTAGGGGTGACTTGAAATCATTTCACATGCTACAGACGGAATTTGGATTACATCGTTCACAACTGTTTAAACACACTCAGTTCGCTCATGCGTGGAGGGCCCAAAATGTTACACTAGCAGACATACCGGAATACGCTCCACTAGAAGGTAGACTTCTCCAGGAACAGATGGTTCATCAGGCGGTCTCCCTCACATATAAGACACTAACGAACCACATGTTGGGTGACCTACTGAAACTGAGAGGGATATGGGAGGCGGAGGTGGGGGAGATGGAAGACTTGGATTGGGAGATGGTCCTGATGCACCCCCGGGAGGTTGCGATCAAGTCACGGCTACGGCTCATTCAACTGAATGTGCTCCATAGGACCTACTTCGATAGAGTACGCCTCCTCAAGACCGGGAAAATAACCGACCCCACGTGCCTCAGATGTCGGCAACAACGAGGGGACTTCTATCACACCATATGGTCCTGTGACAAAATACGAGTATACTGGGCACACATCTTCACGGAATTGGGAGAGGTTTTAGGCATAGAGCTGGTACGAGACCCAAAGTTAGCATTACTGGGCATGACAAACGAGGTGGACCTGCCACGCCCGCAACTCATATTCCTAGTATTGGCACTAGTGGTGGCTAAGCGGGACATAGCGAAGTACTGGGGAGCCACAGAAACACCAGAGATAGAGGAATGGAGAAGGGGTTTGGATCTTTAAATGGTAGCAGAGAGGGTGACATATAAGGCGAGAGGCTGCCCCAAGAAGTTCAGAAGGGTGTGGGCCAAATGGAGACAATATCATGGGCTTGAAGCGGGACAGTGAGAGGCAATAAGAGGAATAATGTGGGTAAAAGGTTGGACTGAGACCAAACATGACCCCGTAAGGACATAGAGAGGGGAGTTAAGAAATGCCAAGGGGCAGCCGAAGGGATGTGCAATGTGCTGTGCTAAGGAGTACTGTTGGGAGGGGGGGTGGAGGGCGAGACTCTGGATATGGTGCTCAATGACTACACATTAAGATGCTTGGAAGGATACGATGTGGCAAGCTCCAAGTTGGGGACTGTTTTTTTGGTTCTACAGAATACAGTTGGGGGGGGAGGGGATAAAAGTATAAAATGCAGGGATCTGCCAAGACATGAAAAGCCTGAATGGATGAATATGCAAACTGCTACTGGGAATGATTAAAGCTACGCCGCCCGGCCTCCGGGATGTGGGCTGAAGGGCCGTGTGACAAGGTTTAACCTGTATATAGCCTTGGAGATTGAATGATAATACCGTTTTTAGGGCTGATGATATTCGTGTACTCCCTACAACAAAAAATAAAGTTATAAAAAAAAATTTTTTTTTTAAAATGATGCACTGCATATTCCTTTAAAAAACTACGATCAGTTTACAAGGGTGCCCTTTCATTTCTGTGATTTGGAGCAGTTTTAAGATTTTCTTAGAGTTTCTTGTTGCTCAAATGGATGTCATTTCTTATGTTTATGAATTTCCCTCGTCATTACTGCTTGATTTTGCTCGGCGAGAAAAGTGTCACTCATAGTTGTTGAAATGTCACTCATAATTACATTGAAAATATAAAAAGTCACACATAGCAATCTGAAACCTTGGCAGCTCTGTAAAGGAGCATTGACAAAGCCAACAGATCTTGCATAGGCAATATTTCACGAGTAGACGAAGGCGAAACCTATTGGCTTTGCAATGGCAATGCTTGTTCTGTTTTTAGGTCTCGTGGGGTAACAGCGCGTCAGCGCTGTGTCCGCCAGGAGATCTTTTGTTACTGACTGTGCTTCCCAGGAGACAGCACCGGGCCGCGCGCAAAGGCGATCGGCGCAGGCCACGCGCGCGCGAACGTGCTCAGCTGCTGTCTCCCGGGAAGCTCCAACACCCTACACGCATGCGCATACACAGAGACACACACACACGAGCGCCCATGCACGCACGCACCCACACATAGAGAACTCACCCCCGCTGTCGCATACACACACGCCACACACACACACACACAAGTGCACCAAGCGCCCCCCCCGCCCACTTACCGCCACTCCGGTCTTCAGCCGCCACCGCGGGGCTCTCTCTAGGGCATGGGAGCCCCGCGTCATCAGCACTGCTTCTCTCCGTAGGCGTGGCTTCTCTCCTGGGCGCGTGCGCGGGCTTCCGAAGCCGGAAGTCCCGCCTTCTAGGAGACAAGAGGCAGCAGAGGGGCGCGTGAGAGTCTGCTCCGCTGCTGGTATTGTGTATGCTAAAAAAGACTTGTTATTCAAAGTTGGCGGGTCTTTCGAAAGACCACTAATCCATTAGGTTTGAACTCTAGACAGACTGCCATCGTCGCGCTCACACAGGCATTAAAATATTAATATTTCGCGATCTGACCCGGACAAATTTAGCGCATGCTCAGTGCACATACACGAGTCACGAATATCCGCGAGTCGCCACCACGCATGCGTCTGTGTATGCCGCTGCGGCTGGTGACATTGACGTGCGCGTTCTCGGAAGAAGAACGGCCCCGTTGCTGGTGCTCGCAGTCATGTCACCACCGAGCGGCGGTGGAGCGCTGTTTTGCGCACTAAAATTGAGCTCCCGTAGCTCCTTCCTCAACCGGGTGAGTTATATTCAGGAACAGCGTGTATAACTGACATAGAAGAAGGACTAGCGTGAAACGACGCAGTGATAAAGCGACAGGCTCCAATAAGTTAAGGGAAAGAATAGAGCGACCAAAAGATAGAAAGGTATTTGTCAGCTATTGGGCATATCAAATGCATGCAAACGCCTGTTTTATACTGTCATCTGCAAACGGTGTAATAACACAAAGTCACACCAACAAAACGTGTAGTTGTGTATTCCTTGGAGGTAGGGAAATTCTTGGTACGATCTTACCTTGGTAACTGACTGACTAACTGAGTGTGCATTGAAATCTGACTCTGCTCCGATTCACGGATTCATGTTATTTTTTGAAAGTTGTACTTTTGCTTTACAGAAAACACAGTACTCTGGAAGCAATTGGCTCCTCTAAAATCCAACTTTTCTAAGATGGCCGTTCCATAGCGTGGTCCATGATTGGGTGTGAGGTTAGGCGCAAGTGATAGGCCAAACGTCAGAGCATGATTTACACATTAGGAGTCCCGAACTATAATCTTGTTTTGATTTTGAAACCTGGCTATTTTCGAATTGGTAGTGTGCATTTTATACATTGTATTTCACAACTTTAGTGTTCTGTTTTTATATTTCCACTTAATCACCTACATTTAATTCATATTAACCACCCTCAGTTACCGAGTGCATGTTCTGGAGCCATATATAAAGCAGTGGGGGAGGCGTCATTGTGAGGCGGAGGAAGCTCATCACTGAGGTCACGTGCAGAGTGCGTATGTCACTCAAGTACCTTGGGGAAGGTCTGAGACAGGAGCCGGTAATTGCCCGAGCAGGGCATCCCCTGAAAAGAGGAGCGAGCTCCCAGAGACCCAGGGCCCAAAGGGTGCAGCAGGAGACGCGTGACCGTGTATCTGGTACTCGCTGATGCTTACTCCCTCCGGGCATTGGAAGTGGCTCGCGGCTGGCACTCCCATGAGTGCAATGGCTGAGGTGAACTTTTCATATCTGAGGTTTGTTGAATGATTTACATTCCAAATATTTTTCATATCGGATCATTAATGGGCTCTTAGAGCCACAGGTACATTTTGTTTCCTCCTCCACATTTATCACGTGCTCTTAACGCAGGTGCTGCCACGGGCTTGGTAAGTGGATTGCATTGCGACTGGCTTTGCTTTGGAAGTGTCTTGAGTTGTGACTAGCTTATGGTTTTGCCAGGGCACAACTCCAAAACAAGCCTTTCCAATGCAATAGGTCTCGCATTTATGCAAGTTTGAGCTTTGGGCATTGTAAATGACAATGCCTTTTATTTATATTTTGGATTTTAAAACATAAATAAAAGGCATTGTTATTTAAATGACAATAGCTTAAACTATTGTAAATGCGAGACCTATTGCATTCAGGTCCAGTTGTTGTGGTCTCAGTCATCTGCCGTTACACTGCTTCACTAATATTTCTGCTCTGGCGACCATCTTCTTCAGTTCTTTTGATGACTTTCACTGCTATAACTTTGTTGCAGTGCATTAACCCCTTCAGTGCTAATGACAAGGGTAACTCGTCATGGAGTTTCCATTGATTTCAATGGAAATTACATTGAGGGGCAAGAGGGGCCTTAGCAGCCAAGTGGTTAACAAAGATTTAGATCCCTTATTCATGCCAATGGTGTTCAGTGGAAAACGTAAATTAAATAAATACCATATTCTATTGATGCAGCGAGATTACCAGCTTGGGTTATTCTAAAACACCATACTCACCTGGGCCCATAAACACGCATACAATAAGCTGATAATCACCGCTGGTGATCAGGACTTATATTTACCTTATAATGAATTATACCTGTATACTATTTCTTACCAGAACCTTATCACCTTAGTTCTCAATTTCCTCTGGTCGATAGATCATGTTCTTAGCATATTAGGCATCAATGACATTTATCTTTATTTCTTTGAATGGCCACAGACTCGGGAAGAGTTAAAAAACTTTATCTATGCAATAATTTTGTGAGTCAAATACCAACACATGTCAAGACACCACCTTTCCAAGGAGAAATAATGATCTAAGTAAAAACATAAAGACTTAGTAAAATCTCATGACGTTGTTACCTGGGAAGGGTGGAAAAGGACATAACAAACAGATTTATATTTACCTAGAATGGTGTGGACCAACCCCTGGGTAAGGAGCTGGAAAAGGGACTACTGAGTAGTCAGGAGCTAACATATTAGAACAGTTTCAGGACTGGCAAGGTAACCTCCTCTAAGTGCAATGCCAGAGTTACACCCCTCTCTGGTGCTACTCTCCTCGATTCTTCCCCCTTCTGGATGGACAGATTCTTCTCCCTCAACGATCTCTCCGACTCTTCTTTCTCTCTGTCAGAGTGTTCGAGCAGCGTCTCTGATCTCCGTGGCATCCGCAGTCTTCTGCTGCAATGATGGGTCGGTGATAGGTCTGACAAACCAATTCACTGAGCCTACCTTAGTTGTACTATTCTCAGTGTATGTACCACCCCTCCATAGTTTCAATATTCATGAATCCTCTACTTTTGATTGGACAATGGGATGGGGAGAGGCCATCGCACCTTACTAATGTAATGTCATTTTCTTTGGCTTATTGTTCTATGTTCCCTCCCCTTAATTACTTTCCCAAGCTTTATTTCTTACCCGCATTTCACATTAGGATCAATAAATTGTATGCAAATTTTGTCTTTTTCTCCTTCCCCTCTCCGGGTCAAGAGGTGCTGTTCCTAGGTGCGTCTTCTAGTTAAACTATAATTGGCAGACTTTCAATGTCACAGCTTGAAGTTTGACAGTGTCCGACGCGCTTGCGCACAACCAGGCAAGATTGAGATTTCAGTCACCCTCCACGCCCAAATATGAACTAATAACAAAGTCAAAGAAGAACATGTTCGAATACGAAAATGAATAAATGCACTGTATAGCACTTATTCCTACTCTAATTCCCTTAATTTATTTTAACTTTGCCACTGGATTCAAGCAAGCCGGGCTGAAGACGGCTGTAATGCCAGAAACCGGTCCTCGGAAGCTTGTTTCCGGTCCAGGGAAGGCATGGCTTGGCAGTTCGGGCTGGACTGTTCCCATGAGGCACAGGGTCAGACTGATTTGCATATAGCCATGTCTGATCTGGGGTGGCAGAGTGGGCTAAAGAACGGTGATGGATTAAACCCAGATCTTTTGACTGGGTGTGAGTGTTCGATTGGTTCAGATGCTCCGTCCATTACCACCCCCTTTTGTACCGCTTTCCCTGCCATATTCGGTCGCCTCTTGTCTCCAAAGAGCCTGTTCTCTCCTTGGACTCAAAGTTTTCTGTACGGTCTAGTGGCAGCAGACATGGTTAGCCCCCAGGATTAGAAGAGTCCTTAAACCAATGGATAACAATGATTTGTAGGGTCTTAATGTCAGAGCGCCTTCAAACGTCAACCAACTAGTCGTCCCTTGAGTGCAATCTCGTTTTATCCAGAATTAGTGGCACTAACTATATGGACTTTTTGCGGGATGTACAAATGCAGCGAACACATTCAGAAGGACGGCTTTACTGTTGCTCACGTGTCCAAAGCAAAAGGCAAAACAGGGAAGAAAGACACCAGGGCAGATACTCTGGGGTTATGGCCGACAAAGCACAGTGAGTACACTAGTGTAAATGCAATAGGTTTCGCATTTCAACTTTAGCATTTGCCATATTAAATCACATGGCATTTTATTTATGTTTTACAAAAGAAAAACAAAACCAAAAAACAATGTCGTTTACAATGTCAATAGCTCAAAATAATGTCAGTGCGAGACCTATTGCATTGTAAATGCTTGTTACAACCTGTACTTGTCTTAAATTCGCGGTTGAGAACTACAGCAATGATTGGTCCCACCAATCCCAGTTACGTTGAAGAAGTGATTGGCTGCTGCTTGTCATACGTTTTCTTCGAGCGTGCCGAGCGCTGATTTGGTATTATTTTTCTTTACCGAAATGCACTGCTCCAGCGAGTGGTGATTGGAAGACGAATTTGCTCCAACTCGCCGCTTTCAACGTGTCATCTGACAGCAGCACGGTCTCCTGCTGACGTCTGACGTGTTCGTTACGTTGATTGGGTAGCAGGGTTTGTTTCCTACTGACAGGGGTGGTTACTGATCATTGGTCAGAACCCACTTCCGCCTGTCTGTAGGCAATGATTGGTCCTCGCTTTTTCTGCTCCTTCTTCCTGTTCCCGGAGCGGTGACGAGCCCCTGCCCTGCTGGAAATGGAGCTGCTTGGCCGGTTGTGGGTGCTGCTGCTGTGCTCGCTCAACGGAGCATTGGCTGGAGGCAGGACCCTGGTGCTGCTGGAGAGCGGGAGCCTGCGAGACTCGCACTCACTCTTCTTCAGGAGCCTGCAGGGTGAGGGGAGTGGGGCTGCAGAGCTGGGAGGGGTTATCGGAACACTAATAGCACAGGTTCGCGTATAATGTGGGTCCTTGAACATGGTAGCAGAAGCCTGTTTTTAAACCCACTTTTTCTTCAAGGTCGGTCACATTAACGTAGCATGTGTGTGTGTCTGTCTTGGGCCCACGTGGTAACAAGGAAATGTGCTTTCTGGACGCTGTTTGAGCTGTGAAATACAGCAATAATGGAGGTTCGATAGGCCCGGGTACTTCTGCACCCGTCGCACAAATGAAAGCTACACCCCTGGGTGGATATGCGTGCCATGTAATATTGGTCGATTGGTTTACTAAAGAGCAAGCGTTGATTGCATAGTCTTGTCTCAAACTTGCCACAGTGCTGTGAGTTTCCCTCGAAAATCAAGTCTGTCGCTATCAAATCTCAAGCAAAGTCTGCACTGGGGAGTCTCTTGGTGCATTGTGTAAGACAGGGCTGTGCCTGCGCCAAACTGAACTCTTGGTCCCGTCTTTTTTAGCTGACTGAACATGCTTCTCAACTGATGGAGTTTCACTAATATAATCATCGAAAAAAGGTCCGCTAAATCTGTGAAGCCTGTTACGTAGGTATTCTGTTTGCCTAGTAGAATCGGGATTTGCCACCGGCGCCATGTATTGTTGCATTTAATTACCATAGTAAAGTGCCGAAACAAGTTCTTGCTACTTCTGGGGCTTGTGTATCTGACAGTGATCCTCGATTTTGCTAAACTCAGGCCGAATACAGAACATGCAGGTGTTGATTGTCGATCTCTGCAGCGTCTGTTCTAGAATAGTAATGTTTAACAGCTTGGACGTGGATTTCTAGATCCGACCTGTTGAATCGAGTGTGGTCCTGAAGTTGTGGTGACTAGAAATCTCACTTAAAGAGGTTAGCACAGAGACCTTTTTTGAAAGAGTGCAAGTTGGTTAGATCAGTCGGAAGATAATCAAAAGTGGAGGTGCCAGCACTCTGAATATTTCGCCACTATAGTTTGTAATTGATTTGGGTTGAAGTGTTTGCATACAGTTTGCAGGTATGGCTGGGGAAACAATAGAGAAGGTTTCCAAGATGCACCATGTTGCAGTACCTGGTAATCCTTTTTTGGCAACCAAGCGTTGTAGTGAACCAGACAAACTAGTGAGAGTTCAACTTCTAGGCTGTATAAGAATGAAAGGTGGGTTAGGCCAATCTGCACAAAGTGCATAGTATCAAAAATTGGGGAATAGAGCTACCGATGATGCCTGATCTACAACCACCCCCCTCAGCCCAACACCCTATCTTGATTTCCACTTTATGGTAGGAATCGTGGACTTAGCCTGCTTCATAAGCTGTGGAAATGGGATAGTATCCAGTGGAGGGACTAGTAATTGTGCACACAAATTAGTTGTGGACTGGCCTACACTGATAAAAGTCTTAAACACTTCTTTGGTCAGTGAGTAAGTTGTATCACTCACTTGACAACTGGCCATGGGACATTAGATGTGCTTGGATTGTCTCTTGTACGTGGATGGTGTGTTTCAGCGAGTCTGTCTCTAAAGTCCTTTGGCTTCTGAGAGTGGAGGCACAGAACGTCTTCTGTGAAAGGGTCTTCTTAGTCGAAGCTAAATCTGGCTTGGCGTTTCTTCCTTAGGAAGGCTTTGTCTGACTGGATTCTTATCAGGCTGTTTAATCTTTTGTGTGGAAAAAATGGCAAGGGCCCAATTGTGGGTGGTGAGACGTTCTAAGAGTCAGTGCTACACTTTTTTTTGATGTCACGCAAAGGAATATTTATTTCCCACTAATATGATATTGTAGGAAGCAATCTAGCTGTTTGTTCATGAAAGATGTCTTTTGCGAGTGTGATTCGGTAACTGTTGAGTTTGGTTATTGAGAGCGCCCTTGAGAATGCAATAGTTTATTTTAGGTTTCTCGAATTCTTATTATCCAGGGAGACACTGCTCCATGGAATCTTGTAGGAGTTTACTCTGGAAGCGAAGATTTCCCTTCTTGCTTAATTTGTCTTGCAAATGGTATTAATGTTCTTTGAATCAAATTTCGATTTGATGCCGGCCACAATGCAGCCATAGATTGCACGTGGAGGCGCAATGTAGCATGGTAAATCATGGGTGTATTTGCGCATGGGGTTGATAGTTCGGTAACCATTTTGTAAAGCAGCAGTTAGCAAGTTAAACATAACATCTTAGTGGCCTATTTATTTAGATAACAAGGCACCTAATAAGAATGATAAACCCCTGGGTATGAGCCTCACACTACACACTGGTTATGGGTTCATTGTCTTTCATTCTTTGTAGATCGGGGATTCGACCTGTCCTTCAGAACAGCTGATGACCCCGGCCTGACGCTAATTAAATATGGTGAATTCCTATACGACAACCTCATCGTTTTCTCACCCTCCGTGGAAGGTATGTCGTTGAAAGTATTATTGTTTCACCCACTAACATTTAATCTGAAGTCTATAAGTAATCTGGGTGCATTTACAGGTGTGGGTGCATTTACAGGTGTGGGTGCATACTATTGCTAGCGCTGCCATTAACCAGTGCAAGCACAAGTTGCACACAAACAGGGTAAGGCTGTTTTAGATTGTTTGCTATGTATAACGTTTTGTATCAATACGAATGAATGTAAATATTTAAATGGTTGTTTGGGTGTGTTGGAGATAGCTTACATGATTTTAGAGGGTAAATTACTGTTGAGCCTCAAGTAACCAACCTAATGACATCGCCTTACAATTAGTCAAATAAAGTTTACTTTATCCCTCTGATTGCACCAAAAACGATAGTAAGTCGAAGGGCCAGCAGTTGACTCTTAAGCTGCCTGACCTATCCTTAGTAGCATTGTTCTTATGATCCTTATGTGCCCTACTAGAAGCACTTACAAACAAAAATATAATTGGAATTAAAATAGTTGATTCTTTAGCACATAAGGGAGATGGCCATTCAGCTACATGCCGAGAGCAAAGGTTGGTTGAATAAAGTACTCGCTGTCAAGCTTGCCCTACATAGCATGGACAATTATTTCTAAGTGTGAAATGGAATCTCACCTCTCTCTGGTTTCTGTTTACTGGTGTTGGGCTCCGGAGGCATTATCCAAATTGCTCGTTGATATTTTAGGAGCTTCTGTACTGAGGGTGTGATTATTTATCTATGCTGTCTCGTTCCCTATTACAAGACAGTCTGCAATGCCTGCTTCGGATCATTTCTGCCAATATGATACTGCTGTGATCTGGCTTCATACATGATGTGGCACGGAGAGGTGGGAAACTGCCATCACCTTTAGAGATCGGCTGAACTTCGCTCTACTGAAGGTCAATACCTTTGCTATTGAGGGAGGTGAGGTGGGATCTCTTAAAAATAAAAAAAAAAGCCACATTCAACTCTGCCTGGGTTGCTAGTTTATTGCCCTCCTTGTCTTAGAAGGCAGTTCTTTTTAAACTGGGACCAGGTGTTTGAACCATTCATCTCCTGTAGTTATTTTACACTTTTAGGAAATTACATTCTTCATTTAGGAGAGGCGATAATGACACCAGGGCTTTCCTGGATGTTATAAACAGCTTTGGCTTCTCCCAGCAGGTGTCTGCCATCACCCATAGAGCCAGCCACATGCTGGATGGGATCTTTACCAACTTAGATGCCCTGACAGTGGAAGATTTTCTTCCATCAAGTTGGTCAGAGCATCACATGGTGCTGTTTAGAGTGCATAGGGAGATGGTGAAGAAGAGTACGGAGAGTTAACTATCTGGTGCAGAAAGTAGAGTAAAATATTGGAAAAGGTACTGGCTAAAGCTCTAGCCGAATTTCAAGTAAGAGACTCAAGTGGCTTGGGATTGTTAGCTGAGAATTTTATTAATGGGGTACTGTCAGTCATAGAAGAGGTGGCTCCTGTTTAGAAACATTTGAGAAAGACCTCCAAAGACCATGTTGAAGGCAGGAACGGAGATGGAAAATGGCACTGAATTTGGAAGGAAAAGAAAAACATTTAATTTGAAAATATAAAAGTACTATTTTTGAGGCTAAATCATTTTTTTGCTGAAGATAAGATCTGCTATTGATATTCCGAAGGAACTATTCAAGACGGTTAGCAACCTTACGTCACACCCCCTGCCCGCAACACAACTGGCTCTGGAAAATTCTCAAGATTTTTGTGATAAGGTGGCAGAGTTCTTTAGGGAAAATATTATGACATTCTATGCTGAAGATCATCGCCTCTTCTGGGGAAGGCAATGGTCCACCTACTTAGTCATTTAGTCAGGTTTTCACCCTTTCAAAATCCTTTTAGGGTAAATCACTTTGAGACCTCTGGACGACCCCTGTCCACCCAAGGTACTTGGAGAAAGTTTATGCCCAGATCCTGAAGTCTGGTGTGTTCCCCCAGTACCGGAAGGGAGGTGATTGTCATCCCCCTTGAGAAAAAACCTAATGGGGATTTGAGTGATTTAAAAAAATATCCGCCTGATTTCCCTGCTGCTGGCCCCAGTTAAAATCCTGGAGAAGCACATTCAACCAGGAGCTGGCTCAATTTTTCACCAACCACGAACTTCTGGACCCTTCCCAAAAGGTGTTTAGGAGGTACTACAACACTGAATGTGCGCTACTGGCGGCTGCCGGTTTGATTCGTCAGCAAGGGAGACAGAACTCTTTTGGTTATGCTCGATCTGTCTGCAGCCTTTGACACCATATCACTTTCGGTGCTGGTGCATAGGCTGCGGCAGACTGGGCTGAGGGATGCTGCCTTAAACCTGCTGAAGTCATTTGTAATGAACAGGACTCTAACTGCCACCTGCGGGGGTTTTAAGACCAAACCTTTCCAGCTTCCCTGCAGAGTTCCGCATGGTTCTTCTCTGTCCTTCCTTATTTAACCTTTGTCGCCCCCCTGACAAAGCTGGTGCTTTCCTTCGGTTTCCAGATGTCATCATATGCTGATAACACCTAAATCATTCTTTCTATCTCTGATGATTGGGAAGAGGTTGCAGACAGGTTCAGGTCTTGTATGGCCGAAGTCAATATTTGGATTAGAAAGAACCGGTTTATGGTTTTTGGGGCAGAAAATTCAATCTAGTATGACCATTAGTGGCCATAAACCAGTGATACTCTTGCTGTGGCTAAAACTTTGGGGTGAACTTGATAATTCCTTTCAATTTAACATCCAGGTCAATGAAACTTTTTTTTTTTTTTTTTTTGCATTAAGACCTTGAAGGAGATTCTCCCCTTTCTTCCTGAGGAGTAATGGGTGTCTGTGGTCATTGAACTTATTACATCTTGTCATGACTACTGTAATGCCCTCTAATTAAATGCTAATCAGTAGTCACTAATTCAGGTCATCCAAAATGCACCTGCCCTGCTGAACATGGGGCTGCCGAAACGCATCTCGATGAGGGAGGGCTCGAGGACTCTCCATAGTTGCCAATAAGAAAGCGGGTGACTTAAAGACCTTGCCTGGTACGTAAGGCTCTTCTTCACCAACAGGGCTCATGTTATCTTAAGGATGCCTTTAATGGGAATGCTCCCCGCAGAGTCCTGAGATCGGTAGGACACAGAAAGGGGACAGTTTAGAGGTAACAAAAAGCGAGGTGGGTGGGAACAAGCCTACACAGTGGGAGTTGCCATGTCGTGGAACTCTCTCCCTGAAAAGGTTAGGAGTCTGGAATCTTATGCCACTTTCCGCAAGTGAGTGAAAACCTGGCTATTTCTATAATTCTTCGGCCTGGGTGACTCCCTGGTTTGTTTGGCTGCATATTTCCTATCCGGGCTATGCCCTTCTTTCTGGTGCCTTATCTGGTTACAGCGCTTCGATGCCTCTTGGTTTTATGTGCTTTATATATCTCAAAATTCAAGAACAGAGCGGGCACTCATGGCATTATAGGATTGGTTGCTGAATGTCATTGCACCTGAATAGAACAATGGAGCAGCAGAACCGCGCACTCATAGCTCTCCATAATGTTCAGTTCAATGGAAGGTGAAACCTGCATCTTATCTTTGGGTCCTTGTCGGTTCTAAATCTTTCTAACTCGTTCCTTTATGATGAGTGACTCATACCACAAGTACACCTCTTTGATGAGCAGAGGAGATAGTTCCCTCAAGGATCATTTCATGTTGGACTAGTTAGTAAAGTTCCTATGTGACCTTTCTCACCATAAAGTGTTCCACTCGCACACAAAGGGACACCTCTGTAGGTTAGTCCTTTTGTTCTGAGATCTCCTGTCCTTTACTGCAAGAGAGACGTTTGGCCTCCTGGAGCTGGACCTTTTCTCAAGAAAAAAGTGATGAGAAGTGAACATCTCTGCTCACAGATCATTTGAAGGGTCTGAACACTTAACCTTCTGACTGTTCTTTGATAAAACTAAAATCTTAAACATGGCAGATGTACTCAGCAGGAGCCTCTTATAAACACAAGTAGCCCTCAAGTAGGTTTTGGGACCTAGAAGGCCCTCTATTTCCCTCTCAATGATGGTTTGAACCTTTACTCATTACTTTCCCGAGACTTAAATTAAGTTTGATAACTGCAAGGTGTATCGTTTATAGTTGGGCTCTACAAAGTAGGTACTCTGGAGTATTCCTTTTTCCTGATCACTTTCCATACTATAGAGTGCTGGGTCTGAACATTGTTTTGGCCATTCTGGTGAGAACTGTATCCATTTGTACCAATGGCAGTCGGTGTCCTAGAACTGGCGATTTGTGACTGCTTGTACTAGCTATCACTTTAGTGTGTCATGGTTGTAATCTTCCGTAATATTCTCCTAGAAAAAAAAAACCTGTTTTTACTAGCGCAAGCAGCCTGTTAGCCGTCCTTCATTCTCTGACCTCCATGGAAGCAAGTAGATTGCACACTCGGCATCTGACACCATCAATAATGTGAAAGCTCTCCTGAAGTTTTGTATTGCATCTGCTAAAGGCATTACCATTGCTTGCTTTCTTTTGTTTTGCTACCAAAGGATGGATCACCTATGTACTAAAAAATGCTCATGTTCAGAGGTGCTCCCTTTCTGCAACACATGCATGTCCTTTCCTTTTTTTTTATTTTTAAATATTTTTATTAGACATATTTTTTAGAAATTTTTCCGCACAATTCCTGTATGTGTTACAGCACACACCAGTTCCACAATTGATTGTACAAGATAACCAAATTACAGCATACTTCTAATACATGGCGTCAAGAGGTCCCCCAAATAAACATACAGTATATTCTAAACATTCCAGAAAAAGAAAAACGGAAAAAGAGAAATAAGCATCCATAAAGATGAGAGATATACACAACTTGCATATTGACCAATCCCGCATTATGTGCCTAACTCTATAGCAAAAATCAACCTTCCCCCGCCTGTCCTATGTCTAGTCTGCGGCTTTTCCAGTTTGTGATAGGCGGCCATATCCTTTGACCTAGTAGCTTAGCTTTCTTACCTTTCCTATCGTAGATTGCCTTTTCTAGATTATACATAGCAAGTAGGCTTGCAATCCATGCTTGAAACGGGGGGGGGGGGGGCCTTGTCCAACCAAGTTCTTGCTATGCATATACGAAACACCGCAAGGGAGGCAAACATGAATTCTACTGGCAATCCATCTGACATATCCCCCACCCCCAGAATAATTAGTTCATCTGTGATCTTAATCTTGAGCGTATTATCCAAAAACTCCTCAATAGCCTTTTTCAAGGTGTACAATTGAGGACATTGTGCAAACATATGTTCAATGTCTGCATCGGTTGAGTCACAGCGGGGGCATGTTATTCCAGTTGTACCGCCCCATTGGGCGATTCTGGCCGGAGTGTGGTACAGTGAGTATACAGTCTTAAAATGCTGTGATTGTAAAGTAGCTGAGCATAGCACCGTTCTTCCCAGATCCAAAGATAACTGAAAGCTTTCTGGCTCTGACCCCAGTTTTTCTGACCACTTTAGAGCATATTTCCCCCTTTCGTCAGTTTTGCTAGCTTTCAACTCTGCGTACAACTGCCTTATGGTACACATATTAGATCCTTCTATGTACTCCATAACTTTACATTGACCCAGCCCTGCAGGGCCGCCCTGTTTTTGCATTAAAAAACTTCTAATTTGCAGGTACTTGTAAAAGCTACGATGTTCTAGCCCAAATTTTGCTTGTAGCTCCCCAAACTGTAACATGTTCCCCTGGCTATCCAGAAGATTACCTACTTTCACTATCCCCTTGCTATGCCAGTCCCTCATAGTTACATCCCTAAAAATATCCCTCGGTAATGAGCAATTCGTATACAATCGTGTATAATTATTGTACCTTCCTAGGCCAATTTTTTTCCCAATCCCTTTCCAGACCCTATCGGCCGCCTTTAATGTCTTGAACCGGGTGTTTTTAAAATAACTGAATTCAATTGTGTTTAAAAACCCGTTCTCTGCCCCCTCGCCCAGTAGTGTAGTATAAACATTGATGAATCCTGAACTACCCTCCGCTGTGTGATCTATACCTCCCCCTCCTATCAACCCCTGACAGTACTGCATAACAGCAGCCCAATAGTAGAGCCTAAAGTCTGGTGCCCCCCAACCGCCCTTTTCTCTAGATACCATTAGATGTCTATAGGCTCTCCTTGTCTTCCCCTTAACCCATATAAACTTATTCAAAATCGCTTCAAGTTTAATAAACCATGTGTTATCAAAGAATAACGGGATGGCCCTAAACAGATAAAGAAACTTCGGGAATGTTACCATCTTTATTACATTGATCCGGCCCATCAGGGTCAGATGCAGATTGTTAATTCTTTCCATATTCTCTTTTACTTTTGCCAGCAGGGGGCCCATATTTATTTCCACTAGCCTGTCTAGGTCGGCTGTAATTTTTACACCTAAATACGTAACTTCTGGAGCCACTCTTGTATCCTGAAAGTTGACCAAATTATTCTGTACAATTTGTGTCTTTCCTTTATTTAGGGAGTAGCCCGACACTCCACCAAAAGCTGCGGCCTCCTGCTCTATTTCTATGATTGCCGACTCTGGATCTGGGGTGACCACCGCCACGTCGTCTGCATAAGCGAGTGTTTTATACTCATAGCTGTGTACTTTTACCGGGCAAATGTTAGTATTTCCTTCCAGTTTGCGCAGAAGGGGGTCCAAATATAGCGCGAAGAGAAGTGGCGAAGCCGGACAGCCCTGCCATGTGCCGCGCCTTATTCGTATTTCGGCGGTATACCCTCTGTTTATCCTCACTTTTGCCATAGGTTCCACATACAGAGCCTGAATGGCCTTTATAAAACCTACCGCTATGCCAAACCATTCTAAAACCTTCCATAGATAGCCCCAGGAGACCCTGTCAAAGGCCTTCTCCGCATCCAAGAAAATGGCCGAGACAGGGTCCCCCGTGGCACCTGCTGCATCCAGTATGGTAACCATCTGTCTTGTATGTTGTGTAGTCCCTTTCCCTGGTATAAAGCGGTGCTGTGTTGCACAGACCAAACCCTCAATCACCTTGCTTAGCCTTTGTGAGAGTGTCTTAGAATACATTTTTGCGTCAGCATTCATAAGCGTTATTGGCCTGTATGAACCCGGCTCCAAGTGTGATTTTTTTTTTTTCAGGATTACTATGATGTTTGCTCCGGCCCAAGATCGGGGAACAGCTTCCCCCCTCTGTGCTTGTCTTAAGGTCTCCAGCATATCGATCCCCAGGGTATCCCAAAAGGTTCTATAAAATTCCACCGGAATTTGATCGGGCCCTGCTGCCTTCCCTGAAGGGAGTTTGGTTACTGCACTTTGAACTTCCACCAATGTCAGTGGCAGCTCCAGTGTTTCTTTACTCTCATCTCTCAACTCCTCATGTGGGATACCTGTTAAATAGCCCTCTATCTCAGCATCTACATTGCCCAGGTCTTGATCATATAGATCCGAGTAAAACTCCCTAAAGACTTCCCGCACATCCTCTACCTTGGTCACGACCCTTCCCCCTCTATCCTTGATTTCTTTTATTTCACCAGCTGCCACATTTTGTCTAATACGGACTGCTAAGATGTGACCTACCCTCTCATTAAATTTGTAGCATTTTTCCTTTTTCATTAAATAATTGCTTGCGGCTTTCCTTGCCAAGCTTTCGCTAGCCTCAGCTCTTTTCAACTCAATCTCCAATAGGATCTCCTCGAGTGGTTCTTGACTAATGACTGCTCGAATAAGTTGCTCTTCCAATTCCATTAGGTCATTCAGTCTTTTAGTTAATGCTGATTTTTCACTTTTACCCCTATGAAGTGTGTAGGTCAGTGTTTCCCCTCTTACCCCTGCTTTAAAAGTGTCCCAGACCACCCCGCAGATGCCGTACCCCTATTCACTTCCCAGAACTGCCTAATCCATAACCTCATTCTAGCTACGTAATCTTCTTCCCTAAGTAGCCCTCTCTCAAACGTCCAGTTGTATTCTCTGTGGGCTCCCCTAGGGTTCTGGGGGATAGTTAATACTAAGGGATTATGATCTGAGAAGACACGGGGGAGTCTCTCTATTTTTGAGCCAGACACTAGAGAGCTAGAGAGCAAAAAGTCATCTAATCTAGCTATAACCCTATGAGGAGCGGAATAAAAGGTGCTGCCTGTCCCAGTAGGATTGTTGGCTGCCCAGGCATCTACCAGTGCATTGTGATACATTAAATTACCAATAGCCCTACGTGTTCTCTTTTTGCGATTCCCCCTGAATCCCCCCCTCCCAACAGACCCAACCCCGACAATCCGTTAACATTAAAATCCCCACAAAAGATCACAGGTTCCATATATAGAAAGTCAAATACTTCAGGTTCATCGTCGTTTGAGCCGTATACTGAGACAATAGTATATCGCCCCCCCAGGTGTTTCCCCTTCTATCATAACCCATCTCCCCCCATCGTCTTCCATCTTTTTCTTTACCTGCATGACCCCCTTTTTAGCAATTATAGCCGCTCCTTTTGTTTTAGAATCCTGCTGCGTATATGCTAAGACCTCAAAACCAAGCTGATCCATGAGGTATTTATCCTTACCCCTCAAGTGTGTCTCCTGAAGGCATATGACATCCAGCTTCAGCAATCTAAGCATAGCTGCCACCTTCTGCCTTTTCTCGCCCTCGTTTAGCCCACAAATATTAATAGTGGTGATCCTGAACGCCATCTGATCTTAAATATTGAACTGACCAGTCGCCACCCTCTTAGAGTAACTAACACTTGTTTATTCCTGTATGTCATCCTTTCTTGTGCTGTACATGTCCATGATTTATCTCCACCCCCCAACCCCCCCCTGCACCCCCCGTCAACCCCCCTCCCCTTGGCTACCCCCCCTACTACAGGCAAATAGGTCAATCATGACCTATGTGTGACCGCTCACTACTGTAGCGTCGCCTCCCCCTCCTTCCCATCTCCACCCAATCTACTGACGTATTCAATACTCTCCTGAGTATTGCATTACGCATCCTTGGCTGGCTCAGTGTCCCTATTATTCCTTCCCCTTTGGTTCTCCGTAATTTCTGCGAGATACTCGCCTGCCTTTATTTCTGAAAAGAACATTCTGACGCGACCCCCTGTGATGACTTTTAGTTTTGCGGGAAACATCAGATATGCTTCGGAGCCCTGTCGCTGGAAGGGAGTAATTAGCTGCCTAAGTTTCCATCTCCTTTCAACGGTCGCGTGGCAGAAATCAGGCCTTGCAAAGAAAGTAACCCCTTCAAATGATCTCTTTTTGTCTGGCCTAGCCGTCTCCATGATTTCCTGCCTAGCCAGAAAGTTTCCGAAAAAGACTAGCATGGCCCTTGGCAGTGAGTCCTGGCTACCACCTCTTGACTTTTTCTGCGTAAGTGGAAATCTATGTGCTCTCTGGACTTCGGATTCCCATTGCCACTGTGCCTCTGGGTATGCACCTCTCAACAACTTGACCACATACCCTCTTGGGTCCTTCCCTTCCACCCCCTCTTCCAGGCCAAGAAGTCTCAGATTGTTTCGCCGCTGGCGATTCTCAAAGTCCTCCAGTTTCCACTGCAAGTCCTCGACCACCTTCCCTTGCTCCATTTTGTACGCCTGCCAGTCCGTTACCTCATCCTCCAGCCTGCCAGTCCTTTCTTCCACCTGTACAACTCTCTCTTCCACTTCTTCATATTTCTTATTCATTTTCCTAATACTTGCTTGGATTTTTTTAGTATCCTGTCTGTCTCTCCGGCTTTCAATTCTAGCCTCTGCGTGCATTTGTTTTAACATAGCGAACATACCATTTAGGGTTGCTTGTGGTGGTGGTTCAGAGTTAGCATCCTGAGAGACATGAATGGGCTGAGTAACAGCTCCCTCTTCTATGTAGTGCTCCTGATACACTCTAGAGGTATTACCATAGTCCCAAAGCAATTTCCTATTTGTACTAGATGCCGATCTGTCTCTGTCCCGTCTTATCACTGATTTCCTTTTCTTTTGTGTCTCTATGCCTCTAGAGGTGCTAGAGCAGGATCCCTCCGACTCTGTCTCTGACGATAGATCTGTAATACTGCCCTCCTCCTCCGTAGCCTCTTGTGGGGAGTCAGAGCCTTCAGTTACTGAATAGAATTTCTCCCCTTCTGGGGATCGGACTCTCCTTCCCTTGGTCCCCTTATGCCCCCTTGATGCATGGCTTTCCACGCTTCTCATGCTCCCCCAAGTAGCAGATTGCACTAATGTATTTTCGTCTCCAGGGGGGGGGGGGCGACATTTACCTGCATCAAGGCTTCTAGCATTTGGGCATTATTATACTTTCCAGAGTCTCCCAAGCCTGCCCCCGGCTCCTCCAGCTTCCCTCCGCTCACCGTGTCTGTGTTCTCAGCGTCCTCCTTTCCCAGCGCGGCTCCCGCGTGAGGCGTATGCAGCTGGAGCTCGTGTTGCTTAGCAACCGCCGTGCTTGCGTCCTAGAGGCCAGTGAATGCAGCATCAACTTTTGTTACCGCGGAAGCTTCGGAAGCCTGAACCCCCGGCTGGGTTCTGCCCGCAAAAGCCTCTGAGACGGTGAGCTGCCTCGAATCTTTGCTAGGAGCAGCGATCGCTTGTTTTGACCCCCTGCTTTCTTTGTGAAGTAATCCGCCGTCTGGTTGCGAGCGCCGCTGCTGCTGACCTTTGATGCCGGGAGTGCCTGCCTGCGCTGCTGTCTTGGGTTCCATCTTTTCTTTGCCGGCTTTCTCTGACTTCTCCCCCTTCTTGAGCTGCTGTTTTTTTTGGAGGGTACTGTTCGCCGGGGTAGATCGTTTATTCACACTTGGGAGCTTCGAGACTGCTCCTGAACGTTGTGCCATTTCTGCGATTGCGCTGGCTCTGACCCCTCGAGCACACAGCTTTCTCCAGTGCCTCCCGAGGAAGACGAAAATTGCCGAGAAGGTCTTCCGTATTACGCCAATGCTTCCTTCGTCCTGGATCTTGCTGAGCCCTTGGAAAATCAGCATGCCTATTCAAGCTGCCAGCCACATGTTCCGTGGGTCAGGAGAGGGAGTAGATGCGACTGCTCTCTACAGCAGCCTAGCGGCCATCTTGCCTCCTACGCCACCTCTCACATGCATGTCCTTTCCAAGGTTTGAATAAGTGTGCATTCTTGGTCATGAATGAATGCCACTAATGTGGAACAGACCTAAAAAAATAATTAAAATGTTACTAGACCTGCAGGTCTAGTAACTTGAATATTCTTCACGGCCTAACTTGATGTACTTGACCCGTAAAATGGTCTAATTTTGTCATCCTAGGCAAATATTTTATTTTGCAGAGTCACCCTTTTCTTCATTATCACATATGAGCGCACCTTCCAGTATTGGAGTTCAGCATTCCTGGTGTACAAAAAAACCTATTTGGTGTGATTTAATATACTAAACGATTGCTCCATGCATAATCGGAATCTCCCCCACATATAGGGTACACATGACACCTGACTTGCCTCTTAGTTCAATACTAGCATTGCCATCAGGGCTGGGATAGGAATGTTTTTCAATTCATTTTTAAGAATTAAATTTTAATATTACTAAAGCATGAGGTGGTAGTGCACCGTCATTTTACAGAGAGTAAGTTTTCCATGGAAAAGGCCAAAAACGTTCCCACTAACATGCAGTTTTACTTATTAAACTATATAGTGTATTAAAAATAAGTTGTGGAAATTGGGTTTCAGCAAACATATTTATCATTTGCATATCACCATGTAAAGTATTCTGTTTTGTTTTCATCCTCTAAAAAAAAAAAAATCACTTTACATGGTACATGTAAACTGACTTTTGACCTCTGTCTCTGAACACAGAATAAATGTGACAAGATGGAGTCTTCATTTTGAGAGTGAAAAGAACACCTGTTTGTCAGCTCTCCACGAGTAGGCCCTAAATATAGCCCACCCTGATAAAATCTGACTCTCCATAGTGAGTGGTCAAGTAGATCTGACCAGTCTTGTGGAAGGTAACACAGCTTCTCTCTAAACATCTCTGTCAAGATTAATAGTGCCCAGTGTTTGGCAACGACACCAGAATCCTTATCAAGTATTTAGGAAAAACATATGAGAAAAAACATAAACGCAGGAAAGTGAAACGAGCCATTCAAGTTGCCAGTGATTATTCTCGCAATCCAGTATGGACTGGACCCTCATGAACCAAGTTTTGACCACCCCATAGGCTATGGGTAACAGAGCAAGAGTGTTAGTCCATTTTGCAGAGCTTCCTCTTAGAAAACAATTTGCTTAATTTAATTTGTGTATGTTGTCCATATAGGGCGTAACTCATTGTTACAAATTGAGAACACAGAACTGCTTTTTTTTTTTAAAAAGGGGGGGTTGTCAGTGTGTTTACTGAAAATAACTTCATTTCTTATTTCCCCCCGTTTACCAAAAGACCTTGCAGCTAGGCTTACCTACTATTGAGTGTGGTGTATAGGAAGTGAAGGGGTTGGCGCCTCCTCTGTATTCCTGAAACCATGCATGGAAAATTAATATTGACTTAAAGCTAGCTACCATTCACTATCCTTTCTTTTTGTCGAATGTTGCTTTCTTTACTCTCCGTGCCTTACTCTCGCTGATTGTAGACCACTCTAAGCCACATGCCTGTCTTTTCAGTCTCTAATTGCATTTCTGCAAATTAACCACACCTCAACTCATAGACCACGACCCGCCTTCTTTGAAACCATATCCCTGCAATCTAATAACTGATCTCCCCTCACCTATCCAGTCATCCCACCAACCGTTTGCATGAACTCACATACCCTCCACTGATGATTACATAGAACTCCAATTAATTTAATCTACAGCGAAGAAACTGAAGTAAATAAATACAAGGAAGGGTTTCCTTGCGAGCACACGACTGATCCTAAAAACCAAACAGGGAGCACTGAATTAACCACTAACTTTCGATTCCTGAGTAGCATGCTACTTGCAAAATTCAGTCAACACCTCGTCTGGGGTACTAAGTACTATTTAAATGCAATTGCAGTACAACAAAATAGGTTAGGGTAGATCCCTCCCCACACGCGTCCTGTTCCTAGTATCACTGAAGGAAGTTGATTAGTTACAGTCCATCTATTTACTACTGTTAATGAACACCGGTTTCATAACTGGAACCACGGTATGGGTTATGGAGCTAACCCTCTATTTGGACTATGCTATCGGAATATTGATTATGAAATGTATTGGTAACAAAAAAGTGGAGGATATAACAAAGTCTCCCACTATCTTTAAAACCCTTATGAGTGTTACTTCTTTGTTGTTCTTGTCTGATTTATGGGAGTTACGTTACATAAGTTGTCGAATGTCCCCTACAGATTTCGGCGGTAACATCAACACAGAGACCATTAGTGCCTTCATAGATGGAGGAGGAAGCGTTTTGGTGGCTGCCAGTTCAGATATTGGTGAGTAATAAAATCAAGGTGGTGTTTGAGGTGAAGTCCCACTGTATATGTGTTGCAATGTTTGGGTGAAGCTTGCATGCCTTAGCATTAGAAATTGCACATTATCTTTGTGTCTGTGCAGAAATATGATAGTTTATTGTTAATGCTCTGTGTTTGGCCACTGAGAACATGATTAGGTGATTTGATTATTTTCCTCACAAAGTCCCGTTTGCTGAAACCTTTTTGACTGTTGTTAAATTGTAATTGTAAAACCAAGGAATCTGTAGCATTCTATTTTTTTTTTAAGAGAGCCACAAAAGTGTGTTTTTTAAAGAAAAAACATTTTTGTATTACCTTTTGCTGGCATAGGCTTTTTAGCGTTGATATTGCTGGGCCTATAACTGCAATGGGTGGGTGAAAAGCAATTAACTGTAGAGAGGATTGACCAGGCATGAACTTTCCAACCCCTTTTACTCAAATGTAGTGTTAAAGCCAACCAAATTGATTATCATTTGGTGCAGTTCTCTAAATCGGTCCTCACCTGCTTTATACCTGGTGCAGCAAAAGTCAGAATCTAGGAGATTATGCAAATGCAGTTCAGGAACTCCTGGGTTGCACATACTTACTCTCACCTGAATGTTTCATACATTCAACTTGAAAATGTAAACTGACAGAGGTAGACTTGGACAATAGGCATCACAGAATTAGAAAGGAGGTAAAGCAGTGTCTGCTAATGGAGAAAAATCGCATGCGCTATCGTAAAAACCTGAGGCAAATTTGAAATAAATATAGGCAAGAAATAATCCATTGGTATAATCAATATGTGGATACCAAAGGCTGGGTCTATTTTTATTTTTCCACTTGTGTTTGTAGCCCAACATTAGCAGATAGGCGTTAGACTAGCCTTGCAAGTCATTCCTTCTGAATGCGGTTTATTCACCAAAAAGTCTGATCTAATAAGTGCAATATTTCGTTTGGTAACGTTGCAGTTGGATTTTGGAACATAATGATGAATAAATCAGCCGTTTATTTTTATTTATATACGATTTTCGTGATTTGCTGGAGAAGTTTTTGCTTTTAATTGTCTAGAAAATTGATAATTCATAGTGCAGCCTTCTGGCAAACTGTGCTTATACGTTCTCCAAGTTTCCCAGTAGGAGAACAAAGGCTCAGTGAAAGCTTTGACGAAGAGTGTGCAATGTGTGATTCAAAGAATTGGACTCCAGAGCTGTTCTTTTAATCATGAAACTGGAAGTGCCCCCCATTGTGAGGTTTCAGATTGAAAAATTAGAGCGATTGGTTGAGTTGTAAACTGTGACTACCTTTTTTCTTTTCCTAACTTGAACTAGTTGCTGTTTTTTTTCCTATGCTGTTAAACAGGGGTAGTTCAGGTCCTGCATGGGGCTTTCTAGACCTGTAAGCACATTTGCCATGCACAGGCTAGAGCTTCTCTTGCTTAAGGCTCAGTATTACCTCGTTCTGAGGAGTTAGACAAATGTGAAAGTTATTTATTGGCTTATGCTCAATCTGTGCCTTTGCTAAGAAGTGCATTGGAGCACTGAAGGTGTATTCCTTTGCCATGAGTGTGATATTTCAATTCTCCTAACCCTTATGACTTGAGTCCAATTCATCAACATGTTGAACCATAAATCTCAAACGCCATTCCTCTTTTAATATTATCTCCCTCACCCCAAGGTGACCCCCTGCGAGAACTTGGCAGTGAATGTGGCATAGAGTTCGACGAGGAGAAGACCGCAGTTATTGACCATCACAACTATGATATTTCTGATCCAGGCCAGGTAAGATCCTTTCACTCTTAGTTCTGTCATTAACCCTTGTTGGACAGGGATGCATCATGCAACTGCACCTTTTAGTTTACGATGTATGTAGATCATATCCCTGTTATAGGCAGTGGGGGCTGCGTTTGAACGATATGTTAAGGGCAGATCACTGTTAAAACTCAACTGCAAGTGTACAACATTTGGAAGATGGGGCACACTAAATAGAGCTTCTGAAGGTGTGTCCCACAGCATGACTGAGCTTTGAAAGGGGCAGTGTGATCTATCTTTAAGACATAGCATAGTCAAGCTTTGGGAGCACTGTATACAGCATGATCATCAAGGTGTGGAAAGGGTGGCCATCTATTATTATTTTTATTTTATTTTGAGAATTTGTAAAGCGCGACTGACACCTTGCAGGCTTCCTGGCGCTGGAAATTACTCTGTTAACGGTAAACCGGAAGAACAGTCGGACGGGCAATTTATTGGGGGAAGAGCCAGGTCTTAATACGTCTCCTGAAGGGAAGTAGCAGTGATATCTGACGTATGTCAGTGGGCAGGCTGTTCCACAGCTTGGCCGCTGCTACACTGAATGATCTGCCCCCTGTTCTAGTTCTGTTAAATCTGGGTACTTTTACCAGACAGGCAGAAGATGAACGTAAATCTCTGGCAGGAGTGTACCACCGGAACAGGGCTTGCAGAGGTTTAGGTCCAAGTCCGTGCAGCGCCTTAAAGACAATGCAGAGGGATTTGAAGGCCACTCTTTGTTTTAGGGGTAGCCAATGCAGCTCAGCCAGAGCTGCTGTGGCTGAGGCCCTCCTCGTCCAGCCAAGAGCCAGCTTGGCGGCGGCAGATTGAATTCGCTGTAGTCGGTCCAGCATCGTGACTGGAGACTCCAGGAGCAGGGCGTTGCAATAGTCAAGGCGACTGAGTATCGTGCACCTGACTATCGACGCCCTGGCTTGTGCCGGGAGAAGAGGCATGATTTTCCGCAGTGATCGAAGCAGGGCAGTGCAAATCCCCACGGTTTTCGTCACCTGGGTTTCCATACTTAGTTTGTTGTTCAGCATGGCTCCCAGGTTGCGCACCGAAGGAACTGGCAGAGGTTTGTCTCTGAACTCCGGGGGCCAGAATTCGTTCGGAAACTGACGGGGTATCTTAGTGCCTGAGCAGAACAGGACCTCCGTTTTCGCGGAGTTGAACTGGAGGGAATTACTGTGTAGCCATCCAGCCGTCTCTCTTAGGCAGTCGTGGAAGGTAGAGAAAGCATGATTATTAAGCTTTGGGGATGGGGGACACAATTTATTCAGGCTATTTTAGAAGCAGAAGGCTTGAACAAATATTTGTGGGTAAGTAGTGCGAGGGAGGATGGGACACAGAACTGTGTTTGATCTGGAAAGGAGGGCAGTTGCATTATTTATAAAGCTTTTGGGCTTACAGTGATCTCCAGTAACTTGAGCAGCAATTAAGGAACAGTTCGACATTTTTTTTTTATATTTTAATTTATTTAAGAACTCTCTTAATGCAATTGTAGTCGTATAAATAAGAAAAAACGATGCAAATTGTCTGCAGGATGACATGAGAGATCTAATGTGTGATTGCAACATCATATTTCAGTAATCGTAATAATTGTTTGATGGGACGCGAAAAATTTAATACTGAGACTGGCAATCCACTCTGTAGCGGTACAACTGTAGTGTAATCACTTGATCAAAATGAATTGGGTGCACAAGGGTATATTGCCCTCTGATCATGGGTGTAGGTCAGAAATGTGTCTGATGCATCCTCCTTTCCTGGTAGCAGCGTCCCCCACATGCCCTCCTCCTTCAGGTTCAAAAAGAATAATGTTAATTTTATCCACTTTGTTCAATTCCTTATTCAAAATAAGCACTCTTCAACCGTAGGGTTCTTGATTACATTTTTCTACTATTTCATCATGATGCATTCTCCTTAATTCGAAGGTATACAATTTTTTGGTATCCCATTAAATTGTCGTGGTTTCCTCAAACCCTTCTTTTATCCCAATGCATTTCGGGCTTTGCCCTTCAGAGGATCCATTTATCCTGGGAAAAGGTAAAACAACGATAAAACAACTGATAGTCCGAAATAGAGTGCATAACAAATACTACTAAATCCAGAACCAATCACATTTGTATTATAAATGGTCAACGTGCTCATTGGGATGTGAAATTCCAACATCAATCATTGTAAAGTCATATTGGTACAATGAAGGTCCAGCTTTGGTTCTTTTAGGTAACATGTCTATATAGTCAAAGCAACTGTGTGCTTCAGGAGCCATAAATGCCGATCCGACCAGGTGTATAAAGCGATGCAATCTCCAAGATAGTTTGAATGAGCAATCTTGGTCAAAACAGTGGTGATTCATGCAAAAACATGTGCTTGCTTTATTAAAAAATAAGTATGTGACTGTGGTTAGGTACGAAGTTGAAACTACTTCTGAATGAAACATAGCATTAAAGCAGTGAACCATGTTTTCTCTAACTGCTGCAAACTACTAAGTGCGGGGTTACAAAGAGCCGCCAGAGGGGACCTAACTTTGAGTAAAAACTCACAACGTGATTAAAAAAATGTGCCATCACACTCTGATAGTTTAAAACAAACGCATTGTCCCCCGTGATACCCGATATGCTTGCAACAATCCAAGCGCCCATAGAGTTCAAGGAAAGTTTGTGTCCTTAAATTCTTTAAGCACAAAGTCTCTCTCCTAGAGTCTCCAATGGCGTTAATCTGGATCGCCATCTTTGTGATTTTTAAATATCCTGATGAGTTTGTTGAAAGAAAGACGAGCTTGTCAGCTCAATGCCATGTTAGAGCATCGTATTTCATTCTAAATGTGAGGGAAAAAGGGACATGTTTAAGTTACGAAATGCAAGGATAATGAAAGACTAAATATACTGGATCCACGTCCAAAATGGTATTCACTAATGTCACAGTTTTGGTGTTGCAGAGAAAATGTACTAAAATATAAATCGGCTCCATGTTCAAGCGGAAGGAGCCGTGATTCAAGGGGGTTATTGATTAATCTAATGTGAAACGGACAGCAGTGGTATGAACTGCTCTGAATGTGACCAATCCCCGAGTTGACTGAATATGAAATGTGTTTATCTCGTGAATGTCCCCCGAGGGGCTTGGCAGCTGGAAAAAAATAGATAATGGGTATGAGATTATCATAATCTTAAGAAAGGATGGGTCTAAATAACATGGTCATGATAATCCCTTAAAGATCACAACTAAACTCAGTACGGTCGTTCAATCCTTTGAGTATTAAAGTGTCTAGGTTTTTGATTCAGTATATTTTCCTCCAGAGTAGCTTTTTTTTGCTTTTTGTTGTCGATGCCTTACTCAATTTGAAAAATCTCCAGAACTGTAAATCTCAATTGACTGACGTTTTCCCCATTGGTGTTGAAAAGTAAGGCCCCTGTAGATTTCTCATTTCTTGCATGAATGCTGCTTTTATGTTCAATTAATCTGGTTTTTATTTTTTCGTTCAGTCTTGCCTATATAGACTAGACCACAGGGGAATTTCAGTAAGTAAACACAATTTTTAAGCACATGCAACAGTGGGATACAATTTAATCTTGGTCCCTTGAGACAGGTGGGTGATGGTGCTGCCTTTTATGGTATTGCAACTTCCACAATGTAGACAAACAATTTTGCCCTTATGTATTGTAGTACCTTTTTTGTTCATCTTTTTTTGTAGAACCGCTTTAAAGTTCTTCGATCTTTGATATGTGAACAATGGTGGCTCATTGAAAATACCTCTGAATTCATTTTCGGTCTGAAGCATAGGCCAGTATGACTCAAACTTGCCCCGTTTTTCCTCACATTTAGAGTGAAATATGCCGCCCTAACATGGCTTTGAGCAGAATAGCTGCACTTGAGATCTTGTCCACTTTCTTTCTTTTGACACATTCATCACAATATTTAAAAGCACAAAGATATGCGATCCATATGAACGCTATCAGAGACTCTATATAAGAGACTTCACGCTTTATAGAGGCAAGGGCGCACATGAACTTTCCTTAAACCCTTGGATTGTTGTACGCATATTGGGTACCACGGATGACAATGCATTAGTATTAAACTATCAGATTGTAATGACACATTTTCTGGCTTACGTTTTTAGTTTTTAGGTCTCGCCCTGGAATAAGCATCCAAAGGATGCATTCCAGGGACGGAGACGTATAGTCACCTGTCTCGAGGGAAGGACGGACGAGAAGGTGCACGCGCTTCTCCCCGGCTGGATTCAGCTGCTTGCACGCGCACGTCGGCTCCGTCCACATTCACAGCAATTCCCGCGCCGTGCACATCCCCACACATACACACATGCATGCGCATACACACACACAGACACTCGCTCGCACACACTCTCTCCCCCCCCCGCAGTCATCACACACGCATACACACACGCACGCATACACACAGACTCCAAGACACATACACACACGCACGCGCGCTCACACACATACAGAGCCCCCCGCCGCCCCACGCACACACACATGCCCCCCGCCCTCGCAGCTCAGCAAAGGCCCCCACTCACCGGTACTCGTCTCCAGGCGAGGGCTCGTTGCAGGCGGCGGCGGTCTCTTCCTTCTGTGCGTGCGAGGCTCTCTCACCGGGAGCCCGCCCGGGCTTCCGGTGTGTCTTGACGTCCCGCCCCCGGCCTGCCTGACTTCCGCCCGGGATTGTACACCTTGTTTTTCTCGCCGTCTGTCTCGCTGTGTCTCATCTTCCAGTCCTAGTACCGTCAAGTGGTCAGTATTTGGTGAAGCTAGTTTTAAACTGCTGACGTGTTTAATTATGTAACATGTCATTTTACACTTATAAACTGCTTTATTATAAATGATCGCTGTTGCGTCTGCAGTTTGGTACGGTGTTTGCGAGTTGATGGCTGTTTTTTTTCCCCCATATATACGCCTGTGTGTGTTTATATAGATACATATTCACAGATATATATGCGTTATAGTTTAAAATATGTATTCATGTGCATTTACATGCGTGTATACCAGTGATTCATCATGAGGCAATGCTAGATATGAAACCGCTACACCCATTTAACATGTGTCTGGTTTTTGTTGTGAATCGCCTTTTTAAACACGTGATTTCATTGCCATGTTTTCCTGCATGTGTTTCAGATTAACTAATTTCTCAGCCTGCGTGTACCGTTTAATGTCACCTTTCTTATATCTACCCGTCGTCTGCACCAACTGTAACTTAATAATGAAAAATACGACTATTCCTGAATAAACCCTTTTTCTTTACCGACAAATATATTCGGGTCTCTAGCAGTGTATTTTGTCCTTGTTTACTTTGTAGCGCCTCGACGTTCACCGCGGCACAAAACACGTTTTTTCCGTAAAACAGTAACGATCATGTTTAACCATAAATAACTCTTAACCGATCTTAGTGGAATGTTAAAATACCTGTGAAGGTGAGGCGAGGTACATTTAATAAAAACACTATTTATTAAACTACAAAGATATCACAAAACAACAACATGGGGAACAGGCAGGGTTTTGTAAATGCCCCCCTTTGATTCAAATGTGCCTTGACGGGAAATTACTGTTTTCAGCGCTACAGTCACAGTTCACAACAGCGATCTTTTACTCATCCTGTATTCAAACCTCAAGTCGGCATTTCCTGGTCTTTAGTACATGTTCGCTGGTCGGCAGCTGCCTCACTACATGTTCGTTGTTTTATTAATACATATAAAATTTTACACGCCACCATCTCCCATCGAGCGTGCGTGAGTTTACAAACTACACGTGCAATGTCAACAACAGGGGTAGCTCACAGCCGAACAAATCTCAGATATAGTTAATAAAAAACGGAATCCTGGGAAAGTCCAACTTTGTGCAGGCAACAAACATCAACTGGTTCACTCTCGAGAGGGGGACAAATATTGGAACTTTAGGCCACACACACTGCGCACTCACACACTGCACACTGCTTTAGGCCACACACACTGCGCACTCACACACTGTGCCCTCACACTACTTTAGGTCACATACACTGTGCCCTCACACTACTTTAGGCCACACACACTGCGCACTCACACACTGCGCACTCACAAACTGCGCACTCACACACTGTGCCCTCACACTACTTTAGGCCACACACGCTGCACACTCACACACTGTGCCCTCACCCTACTTTAGGCCACACACACTTCACACTCACACACTGCGCACTCGCACACTGTGCCCTCACACTACTTTAGGACATACACACTGTACCCTCACACACTGTGCCCTCACCCTACTTTAGGCCACACACACTTCACACTCACACACTGCACACTCGCACACTGCGCACTCGCACACTGTGCCCTCACACTACTTTAGGACATACACACTGTACCCTCACACTACTTTAGGCCACACACACTGCACACTCACACAATGCGCACTTACACACTGCGCACTCACACTTCTTTAGGCCAGACACACTGAGCCCACATACTACTTTAGGCCACATACACTGCGCCCTCACACTACTTTACTCCACACACTCTGCACCCTCACACACTCTGCACCCTCACACACTCTGCACCCTCACACACTCTGCACCCTCACACACTCTGCACCCTCACTCACTCTGCACCCTCACACACACTGCACCCTCACACACACTGCACCCTCACACACACTGCACCCTCACACACTCTGCACCCTCACACACACTGCACCCTCACAAACTCATTGCCACATAATTATATGCTACATAATTACACTGCACTCAATGCAACATACACTCCAAACGATACCACTCAGTGCCACATAATTATATGCTACATAATTCCCACTGCGCTCAACGCAACATACACTCCAAACACCACTCAGTGCCACATAATTACACACCACATAATTACACTCTACTAAATGCAACACACACTCCACACAATACAACTCAGTGCCACATAATTATATGCGACATAATTACAATGCAACATACACTTCAAACAATACCACTCAGTGCCACATAATTACACTCCACACAATTACACTCTACTGAATACAACATACACTCCTCATAATACCACTAAGTGCCACATAGTTATATGCTACCTAATTACATAGCGCTCAACGCAACATACGCTCCAAATACCACTCAGTGCCACATAATTACACACCACATAATTACACTCTACTGAATACAACATACACTCCAGACAATACCACTCAGTGCCACATAATTATATGCTACATAATTACACTGCGATCAACGCAACATACGCTCCAAATACCACTCAGTGCCGCATAATTACACGCCACATAATTACACTGCACTCAATGCAACATACACTCCAAATACCACTCAGTGCCACATAATTACACGCCACATAATTACACTGCACTCAATGCAACATACACTCCAAATACCACTCAGTGCCACATAATTACACGCCACATAATTACACTGCACTCAATGCAACATACACTCCAAATACCACTCAGTGCCACATAATTATACGCCACATAATTACACTGCACTCAATGCAACATACACTCCAAATACCACTCAGTACCACATAATTACACGCCACTCAATGCAACATACACTCCAAATACCACTCAGTGCACACAATTACACGCCACATAATTACACTGCACTCAATGCAACATACACTCCAAATACCACTCAGTGCCACATAATTATATGCTACATATTTACACTGCACTCAACGCAACATACACTCCAAATACCACTCAGTGCCACATAATTATATGCTACATATTTACACTGCACTCAACGCAACATACACTCCAAATACCACTCAGTGCCACATAATTACAAGCCATATAATTACACTATCTATCTATCGCCCTCACTCTTTCTATCGCCCTCCCTCTATCTATCGCCCTCCCTCTATCTATCGCCCTCCCTCTATCTATCGCCCTCCCTCCATCTATCGCCCTCCCTCTATCTATCGCCCTCCCTCTATCCATCTATTGCACTCACTCTATCTATCTATTGCACTCACTCTATCTATCTATTACACTAACTCTATCTATCGCATCACCACAGCATCACTCAGCACCACCACAACATCACTCAGGGGCACCACAACATCACTCAGGGGCACCACAACATCACTATGAGCTACTACAGCATCTGTTTGAAGCCTCTCTTTCAAACACTAATGCATGTCTGTATAATAATGCGGCTGCTGCTCTTCAAAGGTACAGGGAGCAGTTCACAGACGGTCCTGCCGGATCACATTTTGCAGCCGTACAATACCTCAAAGACGCGCTGACGCATTTTAAAGTTTGACGAGACAGAGCACTGCACTGAATTTCCACATTGGCCGCAAACCTTAGGAGGCTTTTGTTCAAAGCTGCAAGAAAAGTTCATGCTATCTGCTGCATTTCAATAGCTGTTGGATCTGAAGTGTATTTCATGTTTGTCCTCAGAAAAAAAGAGCTTTTCTTCAAAAAATGATCACTGTTCTATTTATAGTGCACGCTGTGTACCTGTTTTAAAAGTGCGCTGGGTAGCTGGGGTTATAGTAACGCGAGTGATGCTCACACTCAGGTGCAGTTTACAGTAAAACGGCGGACCCGCAGCAACTCTGAAAATCGCACTGTAGCAGCCCACAGGTGAAGTCCCACATCGCCACTGTGGCTAGGACATCCCTGATCTCTATTTTGTTTTCTAGAAAGATGCCTCCCCTGTTAATAGCAGGCAAATATTGCTAATTATTTTACCCAGTTGCTATCACAATAGACATTAACAGCAGGAAACCACATCCAGCGTTATAAAAACAAAACGTAACTACTGCAAAAAAAAATAGCCAATGCCATTTACAATACTAAAAGCTCAAACTTATCCTAATGCGAGACCTATTGCATTGCAAATGCTTGTTCTTATAGTTAGATCCACTCTGGGGGCTCTTTCTAACCCTGCACCTAGTAGTTTGGTCCGTTGGAGGAAACCTGGTTCACTGCTTTAATGCTATATTTCCCTCTAAGGTAATTTAAACTTCGTGCCTAACCACTGGCATGTACCTTTTTTATTTAATTTTTTTTATTTTTATTTTTAAATTTTATTTATTACATCGAACAATGTTTTTGATGAATCACCACCGTTTTGATGAAGATTGCTCATCCAAGCCATCTTGGAGTTCGTATCCGTTTATACACCTGTTCGAATTGGCCTTTATGGTTCCTGAAGCATGTAGTTGCTTTGACCAGTAGACCCGCTACCTAAAAGCCCAACAGCTAGACCTTCCGTGTACAATTATGACTTTACGACGGTTCACATAGATGTTGGAATTTCCCCTCATAATGAGCCCCATGACAATTTAAACAATATAAATGTTAAGGGTTCTGGATTTAGTAGTATTTGTTATGCACTCCATTTCAGAGTATCAGTTTACTCTTTGTTTCACCATCACCCAGGATAAATGTACCCCCAAAGAAGGGTATACCCCCAAAATGCATTGGGTTAATATAAGTGTATGAGCATACCATGACTATTCAATGGGATGGCCAAATATTGTATACCTTTTGAATGAAGACCACTGCATCATGATGATTAATTGAATGAACAGCACTACGATTGAAGGAATTGAACAAAGAGTGGTTAAAATTCACACTATTCTTTTTATCTCACAAAGAGGAGTGCATTTGGGGATGCCACTCTCAGGAAAGAATTGTGCATCTGACTTGCAAGTAAAATATAATGCACCTATTCATCGAAGTATACAGTCCTTTTTCCGGTGATAGTGATCTATAGGGAAAAAACTTCCTGTGGAGAGATTATAGTCTTTACGTTGAATTCTGACCAAGACATTGTCCAGTGGTGTAGCTGTGCATTTCTGCAGGCATCTGTGGCATGTGGCTTGAGGTCATTGGAGTAACATCAGTACTTCTAATAAGATATGGCTCCATTTATTCTCTGGACTACTTTGGGTTGGTAGCATGGATGAAAATGTATCTGTCAGATCCTTGCAGTATGTTGCATTATTTAACCAGGCCGACGCCATCAATCTTCAGAGCAAGGCCTTGACTATTCTGTATTTAGCAAGACTGAATTAGCATGCCTGTTAATTTTCTTATGCACATAGGAATCTCTGCAACGTATTCCAATAATGCTATGAGAAAAACATTTGAGTGTAAGTAACATTTAAGTTTACCCTAATTGACATAACCCGTTGGGGTTGTGTAAAAATGATTGTAGAATTGGGATTCTGTCATCTTGGTGGCTAGTATAGTAATCTTTCAGGTCATTTCAGTGCTGAGTGGGAACATAAGAGGCAGCGTGGAAGCCTGAAGGATGAGATTGAGGAAACCATTGTTCTCGAATCATATTCCATAAAGTGCTTACACAAGAGGTTAGCCCCCCTTCCTTGAGATGTAAGGGGCAGCCTGGAAGCATTATTCAGATTCGTCCTGCCCTTGTCCATATGTTGCGACCAGTTGAGTGAGCACTTTGTCCTGTGTTTGACAGATCCTATATTCCAATTTGTCAAGAGTTCGTCATGACGTTTGGAGCTGAGCTCAGAATCTGTTGCTTTTCTCTAGTATCAGCCCAACGCAATCTAATTTGGAGCTAGAATTCAATTGCAGTTCAGTAAGCATCAGCAACAAGCTGTGAAGGCTAGACGGCAAAAGAAAAGAGGCATTGTGTGTGGTAGCAAGGCTGTGTAATGTAGGTAAGCCTTGTGCCTTCTTAGCAGATGTTTTGGAGAATGAGAGCTTGGCTTAATATACATCTACCATACAAAAAAAGTTCTTTGGTGACCAGCCATCTAGACTGGTATTCGTTATCTCTATGTCCTAAGAGATGAGAGCAAACCCAAGGATCCAGAACGTGAAGGGGAGGAGTTTTAGATTGACAGAGGGCCAAACTGATTGGTGAAGCAGCCTGATGGGTCAGTGGCAGATGATTGACTGTTGTCATAAGAAACACATTGCTAGGCATGATTTGGTGAGAGTCCAGTATAGGTGACAGATGCATCAATGAAGAAGTAAGATATGTTGAGTGGATGGGACGTTAAATATCTACACTCTGGTATGCAAGGCTTGAAAGAGTTGTCTGCTATTTTCATGTCTTTTGGATACTATTTGTGTGGCTCTGCCATGCTAAGGGATGGAGTTATATTATTGGGGGGGGGAGGGGTTCTACATTGGATCATGCTGGTTAGTTGTAGAAGGCATAAGTAAGTCAAATAATGCTTTATTCGAGGTACACTCATTAAAGCAAGTACAGAGTAAAATTTGACAGTCAAAGGCTATTGATCTTTGCCTAATAGACCATGCCCATCCAAGGTACTTGGCTATAGCTAACACTAAACAGACCCTCCAGCTTATCGCGATTTCGCGATTTGCAAAAAAATCGCGAAATCGCGCGATCTCCGCAAATGCCGCGATATTTGCCATAAAGCCCGCGAAATTTGCCGTTTCCGCCCGTCGCCCCCGTTTCCGCCTTAAAAGAAGGCGCGAGGCACCCATTGAGTCATTTGCGGCGAGAGAAGACGGCGGCCGAGCGAAGGGAGAAGAAGACCAGCACCACACCAAGAGGGGGAGGAGAGAGCACGAAGCTGCAGCGACGACACGAAGACTCTTCCTCAGCAGAGACCGGGGCTCGGAGCAGGAGGAAAAGCCGGCCGGCAAACAGAAGACAGGTAAGTCCGGTCCGTCCTACGCTGGTGGGGCCCCGCCGCACACCTAGGGGAGAGCGCTGCCCTGGTGGGAGGGGGGCAGCGGAGATGTGGCCGACCGGCCCCGGGCTGCGTGTTTCTGTGAGAGCGCTGGCCGGGTGGGAGGGGGGCAGTGCAGGGAGGCGCAGGGAGTAACAGTGCCACAAACTGTGTAAAGCGCTCGCACATGTTTTTATCTGTTGTTTACTCATACAAGGATTTTCATGTCAGCAAATTTGTGTGGGCGCTATGTGAGGACTGGATAATACAGGGCGTGAATGCCCTGGGAGTTTTTGTACACCAACACGCTTACATATTTCGTTACATACAAAGACTCTTTCCTGCAATGAAAAAGGCTGTCGATTTACCTGCTCGTGGGGGAAGTTGTTTTATCCCTGTGAAAATATACTTGCCCATAAAGAAATAAAAAGTTATCAAGTACATTTACACCTTCATTGCATATTTTCGCATACAAAAATATACATATGTATACTTTGGCATGAATAAATACAGTAGATTTGCTCCCATGCAAGGCCAATTTCCAACCATTTTTTGTGGATTTGGCCCAGTGGCAAGAGGTGGCATCATCAAAATTGTCTGGGGGGAAGCATGTTGAACTCAATTTACTCAGTTTTAAGGCATGACCTTTGACTCAAGTAAAGTTTCAGCAAATGATGTCACGCAAAGTAATGTGATTGTATGAGGCCCTTTGAGGATGCCGCTAGAAAGATGGAAGTTGGCATATGCTAACAACTGGACACAAGATACCCATAATCATTATCACATCCCATTACCACAGGTTGTACCCTTCTCCGAAGGCGTCAGAGCGCTTCACATTAGGAACAGAGATGAAACATAATGAGAAACATTACAAAAGAACAGATTGCAAAAACATACGTTACTTACATAAGGTAATAGTGACAATTGTGAGCAAACAAAATACATGAGGTAGTAAAGGTAATAGTGACAATTGTGCGCAAACAAAATACATGAGGTAGTAAAGGTAATAGTGACAATTGTGCGCAAACAAAATACTTGAGGTAGTAAAAATTGTGAGCAACCAAAAATACATGAGGTAGTCAAAAGTGCACAAGAGGAGATGAAAGTGACAAGTGTGCAGTTATAAGAGAAAACAAAGTATAATTTGATACCACACATCCATTTCCTTGGTTTCTGTATATTTTAAAACACGGTAACTGTGCGGTCCTGACGTGTCCCACCACTTGTCTCTCCTTTTACAATTATTTATAGTTTTGCATGAAGGAAAACATAAACCCAGGCTTACGAAAAAGTATGTGTCCAGGACTAAAGGATTTTTGTAAATGTGGATATTAAGGTTGCTTTCTCCCTACTTGCAAGCTAGTCACCTGCAAAAGAAACAAAAATTAGTGACATCGTTTTGTTATAATTTTTTTATTTATTTAATATATGCTCAGCAATCAGTACAGTCCTAGTTTCTTTACTCTACAAAGCGCTGTGAATGATTGATAGCATTTGTAAAGCTCTCCCCTAAATGGCTGTTTATTTTCTACAGAGTGAAGAGCTGGAAACGGAAAGTTAGGCTGTTCGATGGGTTCAGGGGGGTTTCAACGTGAGAGGGGGAGCATGGAGCGGGCCAAGATTAACATGCCTTTTAACTAAAACAAATGGGCTGAATTGTAAATAAACAAAATGTACATAGCTCCATGTTGTCAAATAACTCAAACAGTAAGATATATGTGTTTGGTGTTGCAAAAACCCCAAAATAAAATGCCGCTAAATGCCGCTAAATTTCCATTTTTGTGCCGCTAAATTTTCATTTTTGTGCCGCTAAATTTGCCAATCCATGCCGCTATATCCTGGGGGGTCTGACTAAAGGCATTAAAGTGCTTGTGCGTATGATTCGTAGGGCAACGGTACTACTGCTGGTACCCAGATTTTTGCATATTGGTGCTAACCAGATGCGTCTTGGGTCAGAGTACGCAGTGCAAGAGAATAAAAAATGACCAACTGTTTCTGTAGTAGCACCACAAGCAGGACAGCTATCGTGCAATCCTCCACCTCACCTACCCGTTAATGATCTGAGTGGAAGTGCTCCTGCTCTTAGTTGGAAGAGGAGTTTCCTGTCTCCTGGCTTTGTTATGGCGTCCCAGTACGGTTCCAGGCAAGGATATAGCTTAGCTTCTAAAAATCCTCCAGCCATGGACTCTGCACTAATGCTGCTCCAGGTCCGAACAGCAACCCTCTCCCAGTAGATTTCTTTTATGGTCTTTTTTGCTGGGAAAGTGGTATCTGCTGGATTGTACCATAGTGCCTGGAGGCCCAGTTCGCTCAGGGTTAGACAAAGATTTTTAAGCCACCCGATTTTGTGAAACTCGTCCTTTTTGATGATGTCTAGGAAGCCCTCTGCATAATGTGAAAGCTCAGGCGTAGTCCAGAGCCTTCGCCAGTACAAAATCGGACGAAGTCTAACCAGATCTCCAACCGCTTTTCTGCCTAGGTCATACCTGAGCGGCACCAGTGGGGTACTCTTGGGGACACCAGTGATGGCCCGGAGAAACTTGTTTTCCGAAGATTGGAGTGCGGCCACCTTCGCGAATCCCCACATCTCATCACCGTATAATGCAGAGCCGAGTGCCTTAGCTTCGTATCCCTGCAATGCTGGCTTTATCGGTCTAGTCAAAGATTTTCTGTGTTCTAGACCAAGAACGCCAGCCAATTGCCTGTGCCTAAGTGAAGCGATGTGTATATGCTGGGACCATCTAAGAGTGTTAGTTATACGGATTCCCAGGTATGTAAAGGCTTCCACTTCTTCCAAAGGGCGACCATTCATGATTAACTTAGACTTAAAACTCCGGTGCGGGTTAAAAATCATGAGTTTAGTCTTGGCACGTTGACTTCCAGGCCATGCTCCCCACAGAATTGGGTGAAAATAGACAAAGCACGCTGTAAACCACTTGGAGTCTTAGATAAAATCAACGTGTCGTCTGCAAACATTAAAATGGGAATTTTCATACCAGCTAACGAGGGGGCATCCACGTTCGAAGACAGCATACGAGCAACAACCCCATTAATATATTGTGTAAACAGTGTGGGCGCCATGGAGCACCCTTGGCGAACGCCACGCTCCACTGGGAAGTCTGCAGTCACCTTACCTTGACCCCCCCCCCCCCCCCCCCCACTGGATCTTCGCATAATTAGCTTCGTGAAGCCTCATTATCATGGTCAACAGCTCATCTGGGACACTCTGACTCTTTAGCACCAGCCACAGCTTGGACCTAGGTACTAGGTCGAAGGCAGCCTTCAGATCGTCAAAAGCCGCATACACACTGCCCCCACCCAGTATCCCTGTCCTCCACTGGAGCAAGGTGAAGCGGAACACCTGGTCAACTGTACTAGACGACCTTCGAAATCCTGCTTGGAATTGAGACAGGGCGTTGTTCTCCTCAGCCCAGTCAAGGATCCTGTTTACAACTAGACGACCAACAACTTTTTGGATAGTGCTGATAAGGCTAATGGGCCTGTAATTGCCCGGCTGGGATCGGTCGCCTTTTTTAAACACGGGTATTATTACTGCTCCCTGCCAGGATTTTGGAACAGCTGTGCCCCGAGCGATTGCATTGGTAAGGAGATGAATGTACTTACACCATCGCTCTTTGTCATTGATAAAGATATTAGCTGGAACACCATCTAATCCTGGGGCTCTGCCACTGGACACTGTATTAAGGGCCATCATTATTTCTTTCGTACTAAGGGAGTCGTCTTTGTAAAAGACGGGGCTTAGATCGGCCGCCACAGTGGCATGTTGGGTTTCAGCATATTGGGGCTTAAAATAATTCACCCACTCCTCTTCTGACACATTATTATTGGGAGATTCAGGTAGTCCCTCCCTTCCCCATTTTACAACATTCCAAAAATGCCTGGAATTGTTCCTATCACTAGCTGCCTTTAGTTCCAACCAGTGAAGCTCATCCCATGCTTTCTTTGCCTTTTTTATGCTATCCTTGTAATCCTTTCTAGCTACTCGGATGGCGATAGGTTGCCTGCCTTTTATAGCAATTCCTAGCGCTAACCGAGATTTCTTACATGGGGTATTGTACCATTTTGCCTGCTTGCGTGGTCCTTCTCCCTTGTTTCTCACAGGTTTTACAAAATGGTTCTTGATAGCACAAAAAAGAGTGTCATGAATTGCAACTACACTATTTGAGCCTGGATGGGACAGGTTAATTTGCTCTATAGCCAATATTGCTTTGTCAGCTTCGGTGTTAATACTGGCAATGGCCTCTAGGTTAGTTGCAACATGTGCCCATTTTAACCTGCGCATGTCATTAGAGGGAACAATCAAAGGCGGAAGGGCTCCCTCGGTATTTGAGATCACACTGTTAGAAGTCCACCATTTGTGATCTACACACAACGGGTTGTGGTTACTCTCAATCCGCCATTTAACCTCCATATCACAGACCAGGGACCATATCTTGAGACTGCATAGAACATAATCGATTCTGCTTCTGCTCCGACCATTGTCAAATGTACAGGATCCAACCTTATCACTCAGAGTCCTCCCATTTAATGCTCGCAAACCCTTTTCGTAACATATGGCATTCAGACAGATGACATCCTCAGACCAACGGGGAACTGTTTTTAACAATAATTTAGGTACGCCCCATTGCCTATCCTCTTCATCTCCTAGAAAGTCATCGTCGATTGACAAGGGTTCGAAGGTTCGGTTTAGGTCACCAGCAATCACAATATTATTGTCTTGGAAATGGTTGTCAAGGAGGGAACCCAAGGCCGCTAAAACCTCTGACCTCCCACCTCTGCTACCCCTGACATAGACATTGTAGATATCAAGATAACCCAAAGAACCTGAGGCAACTCTGATGAGTTGAATATCTCTGTTTCTGGTATCTATAACCTTGACAGTTAGCCGAAGACACTGTCGGACCCAGATGGTTAAACCTCCCATCTGTCTCCCCTTAGCACCCTTTGTTGCGTGCACAGAGTAATTTAGATATCCATGAGCGAAGGATGGTTCACATAGCCAAGTCTCCTGAAACATACATATATCAAAATTATTGACAAAGTCTACCCAGTCCTGAGAATCATGCTTGGCACGTAACCCTGCAATATTCCATGAGACCAACCTCCCCAGCCCCTCCCTGCTACCACCAGATGGTTTAGTTGTATTAATTACAGGGGAAAGTGGGGTGTGGCCTTGGTCGAATTCACTAGGCGTCTCTAGGTGTAAGCTGGTAATTAAAACAGGCCTACTCGCTGTATCAGTCACTGAGATATGCCTCAGGGGTGAGGCATCAGTCTGCAGTGGAAGCCCTACTGCCTCAACGGTTACTGGGACTTCTGTACATACCCCATCAGTTGGAACCACCAGATTTCCAGCAGTTGGCATAGACAGTACTGCTGTTTGTCAATCATTATTGTCTAGCCCAGAACAATTCCTATCATTGGATCTTCCTACACTGTTTGGAATTGTGGGCAGACTGTGGGGACAAGTTTTCCTTAGTTGGATCTGGGATTTAGATGGAGCACTAGATCTAAACTCTAATGTGAAGAGGTTATCGGCTAGGAATGCAGATTTTAAGGTTAACTCTATAGATTCACATGGGAAAATCGGGGAACTTAACCGTTTTGACTCCACGATGTCCTCCCTAATTACAGAGCGACATCCTCTAACATGGCGTAGCCAGTGGATCGCCTTGTTAGTTAGGGAGTCTGGGTGCTCGCTGTTACCCAACTTCGAAGATTTTAATTTAGGAACATTGGTCAAGTATATTATGTTCCTGTTAAAGTGGGTTTTGTTAGAGTATGAGTTCCCCCTAATCCGAGAGTTGTTGTCGTCGACATTTGTCGGACTCACAGCCACCCCTGCTGGTTTTGCTTGTGTACAAGCTAGATCAAGCGTTTTTTCTCTTACCTCTCTTACCTCTTCTCTACCGCCCTCTCTTCCCCGAGCTTGTGTTATAAGCCCTTCATTCTTTTTCTTCGGGAGTGGCGGGCCAGTACTCAAGCCAGCGGCTTTACCTGAAGTCAGGTCACTGCACTTATTTGAACTTTTGGCTAAGGGTACTTTAGTTGTTACGTGAGATTTTATAGGAAAAAGATTTCGAACAGGAGGTATGGCGTTAGGTGATGTTCTAATTTCCCTCTCAGATTTGTCATTAACAATAGAAGTTAAACTAATGACCAAAGCCCTCAGCGACTCAATTTCATCCCGTAACAACATGACAAGGTTGGTCAGAGCACCGACCTCCTCGGTTGATGCCTTGGCACTACTAGTGGCAATGTGTAAGGGGGGAGTGGGCTCATTGTGAATTTCCGCCAAGACCGCAAATCTATTGCCTAAGAGTACTTGCGGGGCAGGTGACAGAGTCAGGTTAGTACTTTCGGGGTCTAGGTCGAGGTGGGTAGATAGATCATCAATGTTAGGAGTCTCTGTAGATGGATTTGGACAGTCCCCAGTTAGATTTATCATACTGTCCTTAAGTTTTCTTTTGGCCTTAAACATATCTGGGATTGTAGTTGGAAATGCAGCATCATGAACTTGTTTTATGAGGAGCCGCCCCTTAGGATTCGAGGCGATCTCGCTGTTACCTTCTTGCTCAGACACAAGAATGTCCCTGCACTCATCCACAAGGGCATCAATACGGTCCATTACATTGTTTCCGACGGGTTGATTTGACTTTTTAGATGGTTTCTTCCCCTTACGATGCTTCGGCGGTTTACCAAGTCCATTCCCCCCCCTCCATTGATTTACGTTTCCCCATGTAACTTGTGTATCAGCCAGTCCCCGCAAAGATCCACTTACACAGTTAGTAGCAGGTGAATTCTAGGTAGATGGTTGTTAGGGATGTGGCCCGTCCCGTCCCTTGTCGTTCCCGGACGGCCACAGACGGCCCGCCCTTTGCCCGGGATTGCCCCGGGCGCTCCCGCGACGCGGGTGCGGCGTCCTTTTAGCGCGCCTCTTGGTGCGAGATGACAGCTGGTCGCCTCTCCCGCCGCTGGGGCATCTGGGGATTGTAGTTTTCCCCGGTCGCCTCCCTCCACACTGCGGCCGCTAAAGCTGGAATCTGCGGCGGCGGACGGGAGGCTGGGGGTGCTGGTGTTGGCGGCGGTTCTGCTGGGCTAGGTAGAGGGGCAGCAGGCAGACAGTAACCCTGCTCGAAGATGGACACCCCGCTCTACCGGTGCGGCGTCCTTTTAGTGCGCCTCTTGGCGCGAGATGACAGCTGGTCGCGGCTCACGCCGCTGGGGCGTCTGGGGATTGTAGTTTTCCCCGGTCGCCTCCCTCCACACTGCGGCCGCTAAAGCTGGAATCTGCGACGGCGGACGGGAGGCTGGGGGTGCTGGTGTTGGCGGCGGTTCTGCTGGGCTAGGTAGCGGGGCAGCAGGCAGACAGTAACCCTGCTCGAAGATGGACAGCATTTCGTAGGGGGGAGAGAGGTGCCTGGAGGAGGCCTAATGGATGCATGAGTAGAAACCAGGGAAGGAGTGCGGTTCAATGATAAATGAGAAGGACAATGATTTTAAGTTTGTCGTTTCTTGTGTAGTGCTTATAATGTCAATTGACCACTTCAGAGCTGTTGTAGAACGAGCACCAAACACCTCAATAAAATACTTACCCAAAACATTCAAAGCAGAATGTTAGAAGTATCCTCTGCATCTCTTGTGTTCACTTTTTGCTACTGCTTGCTCTGTAGTTGGTGTCAGGTCAACCTATGAGCACAGGCTGTTATTAGAAAAATAAACCAGTTCTGTTTTTTGTTGTTTTGATGTACGTAGTGGCTGGCGGGCCAAACCAGCTGAGAGAGGGACATTTTGGAGAGTAAGCATAAGAGCGGTTTTGTGCTGTCTGAGCAATGCTGGTATATGTAGCATTGTGAAATCCACTTAAAATATCTATAGTAATTAAGCATATTTTGCAAATATTGGAGGTTCATTAATTTAGAGAAGTGGGGGAGGTCACTTAATTAAAGCTAACCTTGCTCTATATTGTTACCTGCTGCAATGTATGAAGCAGTTGCACAGCATTGTCAATACTTCCCTAATGCCACAAGTACATTCTTTAAAAAAAAATTAAAAAACATGAGCTATTGCTTGGTCTTTTCTCTCAGGATGTCATGTTGTGTTGTAATTTGATATTCTCCCCTTAGTCTTTCAGAATTTTAGTATCCCTGCTTTCTTTTCCCTTCAGCATACGCTCATTGTGGCTGATCCAGAGAACCTGCTAAAGGCTCCCACTATTGTTGGCAAAATCCCTTTGAACCCCATTCTCTTCAAGGGAGTTGGGTAAGTCCTCTTTGGCAAGGTTTTAATGTTCGCTTTTTTACTACTTTATGATGTTTGGAACGTAGGCTGCATGTGCTGTCGGACGTGAAGGAAGTGCGCTGTGAATGATTATGGGAAAGTCTAATTTTGTCACAGGGGGCAGTGTACTGCAAGACAGACTTGTAAGAAGTTACTTGAACAAGTAGTTGTGTTATGTAGGAGAGCAGTGTGCTCAGGGTCGAGCAGGCAGTGGGATACAAGATTGTTTGCTGTTGGAGGTGAGGGTGCATATTGTGAAGTGGAACATTGTTGACTGACACCTAGACAGTTACAAGGCTACGTAAAGAGATGTTCAATACATGTATCACCTTCAATTCTTTTTTTGTGTAGCATGGTGGCTGACCCAGATAATCCTTTGGTGCTTGATATTTTGACTGGCTCCTCTACGTCCTACTCCTTCTTCCCAGACAAACCTATCACACAGGTATGTATATCAAGATTGTTTGCATGCACATGTATGGCTAGACCAGAGCAGACTCTAAGTGAGATGATTCTTTCCTTTAAGTGTAGGGAACTGACAACCCAGAGTAATTTCAAGTTTGTGCCTTGAGTGAGGTTGTGGATTGTGCTGGTCTAATAGAGTTTAAACTGATGTCCTGATCTGGGCTTGGTCATAGAATGTATTGCACTGTATTTACCATGGCACCATTGCTGTACATGTTTATAGTGGATGCAGGGATTACTTAATTGTCACCCTTGTAGGGCTGTCTCTCTCATTGTTGCATGGGGTGAAGAAACATTTGGGCCTGGGTGTCAAGGAGAAGACTGGGGCATGATGTGTAACTGCCCCAGAAATCTAGGTAGTGCTTCTGGATTTCTATAGCTATCGGTACCTCTTTCTGTGGCAATGATGCTTGGTTTCCAGTGCATAAAATATGTTTATCAACACAGGGCAAACTTAACTGCAAGGTGGTCTAAACGCAAAATTCAGGATTGGCATTTATTGATTTTTACTCGCCAGATGGTGATATATTAAGTTTCTTTGTGTAAGTAGTTTTTGCATCTGCTGGTTCCTCCTGCTATTTACTTATGTGGGCAAGTTCTAACTATTTAGTTAAGTGGCATTCCGTTTCCAAAATAAGGTCCAGTTACATTAGTTTTATTTTAAGAAACTTTATTCTTACATTTCATTTAAGAAAAAAACTGTGCTTTTTTCCTGAAGACTGTGTAGAGCTGTGACTCCTGTGGCATTGCAGGAGGATCATGCAATGTCTGGGGGGTGATTGGGATCGGGGTGTATTTTTGTGATAGCTTAGAGAGCTGATACGTAAGCTGAACTTGAAGAAATGTGAGATGTTCGGAAATAGGGCAATCCTTGGTCTTTCCTTAATCACAGATTTACCCCAATTACAGCCTACTAAGGCATGCCTCTGCAGCAGTACCAGTTTTGGACATCTCCTGTTTCTTGGAGTGAAAAATCCAAACACTTTTAACAAAATATGTCTTGTAATGGTGCCCTTGGGCCTCATCACTTTCCCTCTTCAAAACCAGCTCTTCTACAGATTCCTATTTCAACCACGAAGTGGCACTGCAAGTCAGTTTGACCAGCTGGCAATAGTGTGGCATTGTGGGGTGGTCAGACAGAGACTAACTGGTTGAGAGATTTCGAAGCGTTGAAAAGGAAAATAAAGCCTAGGGAAAGCAGTTTAGGCAGGGAGAGAATCATTTTGAGGGGAGTGGATAGAGACTGAGTGACGAGGAGAGGCAGATGTATTGGGGCGAAGCAGAAGGAGAGAGATTGTGTTAGGGATGGAAAGAGTGAGGAAAACCTGAAAGATTAAAAACAGGGAGGGGAGAAGCAGATTGAACTATAGAGAAGAAATACGATCTGAGGAGGGTTTGGAAAGGAAGTGGGAGGGTCAGAAAGAGAGTGACCAGATGAAAATCAGACTTGAGTGGGGGAGTGGGAATTGTGGAGCATAACTATACAGAGGGGAAAAATTGAAGAGGTGATGTAGTGAGTTCTAAGACATTTCACATCGGAAAAGCCACTACAAATTCTTCAGGTTGTTTATTGTTAATCGCTGAATTCTAAAACCTGGCAGGGTTGTCCTCCCCTCCACACTTGTACCTGGTTTTCACTGTGCCACCCTTCTCTGGTACGCTTTAGTGCCCCATGGAGGGCTGCTATGTTTTCTTTGGGAGGAGGTGGTGGAGGGGTTTGATTAGGAAAAGGGTTTGCCCGTTCACCAACCACTTTCCTTTGCTTGTTACTAGAAGCACCCCCCCCCCGTTCCCCCTCATGTTCTTTTGACCCACCTGGTACTAATCTTTACTCTGCACCTCTGTGCATCTATAAAATCTGTGCCACTCCATCCTCCCACATTTGCCTCTGTCTACTCCTTTCCTGCTTCGTGTTGCTGTACTAAAGAGCCGGTGTGGTGAGGTCCAGTATGGTGGTGTTGGGGAGCAGGCGGCATGAAGTGTTGAGACTGATGTAGATAAAGGTGCAGCAGGCAGGGTAATCATGCCGGGGTTGGGAGAAGCAGAGCAAATGGCCTTTAGAGTGTAGAAACGATAGTGGGTATAGTGATTTGGGACTTATTGGCAGGGAGCAGATGTGACATAGCCAATGCACATATGATTGTAGTGGTCACCATGCAAAGAGATCACATTCTGAAGGACTACCTACCTACAGAGAGGAAAAAATCCTCCCTAGTTGTACAACCAAGCAGATGGTCTCATTTATACATAGGTTGCATGCCTGCTTTACGTAAGCACATCACTCTACTTCATGTTTGTCCTTTCCACATTCTAGAGCTGGTAATCTGGGTTTCGTGGCTAAAGGTTTTTTTTTTGTAGCACTCTAGACTAGAAATTGATTTGCATTATAACTTTTTTTTACCTCTTACTCTTCTACCCCTTTCTTGTCTGTACAGTATCCTCATGCTGTTGGAAAGAACACTCTTCTGATCGCTGGTCTCCAAGCCAGGAATAATGCCAGAGTGGTCTTCAGTGGCTCCTTGGACTTCTTCAGCGATGCTTTCTTCAACTCTGCTGTGCAGAAGGCTACACCTGGCTCTACGAGGTGTGCACCAATCTGGGTTTATTAATATATCATCTGGAATCTGTCTGAAAAACCGTAGGGATCTGAATTCTATACCCAGTTGAGAAAGTGGTTTGGTTTAGTGACGAAAGGCAGTCTCTTGGTTAGGGATCTGTAGAATCATAAATGAAAGTGTGTGTGTTTTCGTGTGTGTGTGTGTGTGTTTGTGTTTTGTGTGTGTTTTTGTGTGTGTGTGTGTGTGTGTGTTTTTTGTGTGTGTGTGTGTGTTTTCGTGTGTATGTGTATTTTCTAGGCAGGTCTTGTTCTCCTGTGTACTGAGGTGCTTGTTTTCATGCATTACAGTTGATCTTGTGATTTGTAGGGGGAAATAATGATGTCTGCGATACAACCCCAAAGAGTTACCACAGACTTTTTACTGAATAGACAAAAGTATGTCTAATTACCCGTTGCACCCTAGAACATATGTCTGTTCTAGTGTGTAAAAAATTACGCCAAACACTCGCCCACAGCCAGTGGCATGCTTCATAATTCAAAACAAAAGGGGTGGTGCTACAAGCCAATAAAGGTCCAGTACCCAAGCTCCGAAGGCAGTCATTGTATCAACCACAAAGATACTGTTCCTATCAAGGAAGGAGTCAAAGGAAAGGAAGGACGAATATCAAGATTGGAGGAGTGGTAAGGGGAATCCTATGGATTATTTCTTGTCTGTCACGATCCTGGAGAGCAGCGAAGGGTAGTTCCCAGGTTCTCTACGCATGGGAGCCATTCAGTAGCAATGCGCTGACCTCTGTATTGACCTGGTGGGACATGATTCATAATTGGACTGCTGCGTGCGAAAGACCTAGTATTCTCTCTATTGCAGACTCTTCTCAAGCTCTTACGTAGGTAATTATTAGTAGTGTAGAGCTTGTATAGTTTTTATTTTACTGATACTAGCCCAGATGGCTTCCTGATCTAGGAAGAAAACAGTCACGAAGACTGTTACAACTGTTTAGTGGTAGTCCGTTGTAACACTGCCACATCCCTAGCACAATATTAAAAACAAGTGTTGCCTGACCCTACTTGTCTTGATAATAGCTGACACATTTCTGCCCTTGACGTACAGTTCTTCATCTGGTGAGGAGATTTCTTCTGGACTACGAACCTCCTAAGCCCCTTTCCTTATCCCTATTCTGTCGGTAGTGTATTGTACCTCAAATGAGAGAGTAAATAAATAAAATACAAGTTACCAGTTATTCACAAGTATCTTAAGTTTGATTTATGCCCAAACCCTTCCAAAGTAACAGGCCACATGGATAAGGTGGGGCGATATGTCTCAACAGTGATGGTTGCTTTAATCCGGTGGTCAGTACTCTCTGGCGGAAAATTCTGTTGACATTGATGTGAAAAGTGTTGCAGCACCAACTAGCCAAGGAAAAAAAATGTAAACTTCCGTTTGTGCATTATTGCCACGTTGTTTTAGGGATGGTGTCATCCAGGTACAATGGATTGTTCTTTATCATCAGTTGCTACAGTGAGCAAAATCAACTCCTTGCAGGAACACGTAGGGCTTAGTCCCAAATTGAAAACTAACCATTGCCACTCTTCTCAGAATTTGGCAAGCAATTACCTGGTTACTGACTAAGTGATGGCAGCTCTCATAAGTAAATGTATTCTCCCTGATTAGCAGGGGCAACTGACCTATTGTTGAGCCTATCCAATCCCTTTTGTTCAGCTGAAGCAATCTACTTGACTAACGTAGAGAATTTTTGCAGATTGCTGCCCGAGTATTGCAACCAACACGCAGTTCAGACTCCATCTTAAAAGGATGACCATGAATTTTAATTCAGACATGACTGAAGGGACCACAAGTAAAAGGCAGGAGTTTAAAAAGCTGCTTGCTCGGTTTAGATTCGCTGGAACTGAGGCGTCCATTTATCAACTCGCTAAGGTGAAGATGGTTGTCAATAGAAAGGCTGGCATTATTACAGGACAGGCTAAAGCAAAGGAAATCTTAAATGAATATGAACATTCAAAAACAAAGCTAGCTTAATCGCCATCTCTGCTTTAAATATGGAAACTGCTGGGTGAAGGGGCAATATTTTTATGACATTGGGAATGAGTGTTCCATTACTCCCACTGTCCCCAGCTAGGTTTGTACTATACAAATTCAAATAGAAATATACACGATTGTTCAGAAACAAAGTTTGTTAAAGAGTACAATAAAAGAACTATTACCCGGCATTAGACTTTGTTTGAATAGTTTTGTGGCTTTATATGAAAATGTGTTTCTTGATTGCATATCAACTATTTCATCTTGTGTGAAAATTGTATTTCTTTTGCCTTTCTGTAAAGGCTATTGTCAAGTACGACAGTAGTTCTGAGAAGGTTTGTGCTGAGTTTAGGCTTTTGGAGGGCTAATCCTGGAGAATATTTTGTTTACTACAATAATGTCTTCTCTCATGGATTTCAGGTATGACCGGACCGGAAACCATGATCTGGCTTTAGCCATTTCTCGCTGGGTGTTCAAAGAGGAGGGAGTTCTACGAGTAGGGGCAGTGTCCCACCACCGCGTAGGGGAGAAATCCCCACCCAATGCCTATACGGTCACTGACCTTGTGGTAAGATTTCCACCAATATCTGAGACTAAAATTGGGAAGTCGGAGGGAGAAGGGTCAAGGTTGATCAGTCACTATACCTTTTTAATAGACTGACAGATTATTGAAGCAGACAAACTAGTGCAAGGGGTGAAGGGCTCCTAGAATGGGAAGTATCTATCAGTGTTGGTTTGATTATATATATTTTTTTGCCTAGTCCACAATTTGCAGTCCTGTACACAGAGCAATACAATCTGCTTTACAAATGTAGTGTCCTCGGAGAGGTGGGAGTTGTCTATCCGCTTTTTAGGTCTCGTCCTACGCTACGCGCATGCGTTGCATAGGAGGGGACCTCATGTAATTGACTTGCTTTTTGGGGCAAGCACGTGCACGCGTTCCATTGCCTTCAATGGCAACACGTTCACGTCAGGAGATTCACTCGCGGGAGCGCGCTGCCCATCTGGTCGCAATTATCGCTCCCGCCTCCCCCTCCCATCCCCTCCTCTCCTTCCCCCCCCCTCCATCGCCCCTCCCCCCACTCTTAATCTCCCCGTGCTTTAGAAACAAGCATTTGCAATGCAATAGGTCTCGCATTGTTAAAGTTTGAGCTATTGGCATTGCTAATAATAATGCAACACCAATAGCTCATACATTCGCTCAAACTTTAATAATGCGAGACCTATTGCATTGCAAATTCCCACAGTGAAGTGTTTTCTCCAAGCTAAACTGACATGCATAAACTGTAGCCTTGCCCGTAACCTGATGCCAACACAAACTGTGTAGAATCTTTAATTCTTCACCTCAATTCGGAACATTAACCTTTGGCAAATGCAGGGGAGTACAAGCAAGTGAATATTAGAAATAGATATGTCATTCCTTCAAATGCCTATGGAGAGATCCCAGAGAAACCCCCTTCCCCCAAAAGGGGTTCAGTTGTTTTACTATTTTGCTTATTTATTCTGAATTGACTTTGTGAATACACTTACTTGCATACACTTGTCATCGAAGAGAATACGGGTGATGTCCCGAGAACCTCCCCTGCTATTAACAGAACTAGGGTGCCTGTGTGAATTACTCACATAGAGCACTGTGCTCAGACACCCTTCTAGCCTACAGAGTAAACCTCCACAAATTGAATTGATTAAGGGACTGAATTCCTAGAGTGCTGCATCATTTTGTTCACTGCCTCCCAATCCCGGATGGGCCATGTGGGGCGTTTTGAAGAGCTGCACCCCCTCTATTTCTCGACAAGTAACCTGGTACATGGAGAAAGGTAGTTGTCCATTTGGTGTCTTTAGGGACTCAGGGATTTCAACTATACTCTTCTCTTGTGGAGATTTTGGACTGGGGATTTCCAGACATAATTCTGAAGAAAGGAAGGCATTTTTCGATGGCATAGCTGAACTATCTGGGAGCTGTCATCAGGTTATTAGTTTAGACGTTTCTATGCTGGTGGCCATTGAGCTGGGCTAGATTATATATTGCTCTGTTAGAGATGCTGAGACATAAGAATGGGACGCCCTCCTGCTTTCCTGACATCTGTTTGTGGCTGAATTGAAGTGCAACCCGTCTTTCTGTGCAAAATTCCAAAAACTGGCATCACCCGTTGGATCAGGAGTCATGACAAGCAGGTGCGAAACATACCTAGGAAATGCCAGGGCAGCCTGTATTCAAGCTGGAGTAAAGAGTCTGAGTGCTCTTGCAGCAGAGAAGGGTGTATTGGGAAAAGCGCAACCCTGCCTCTTGTGCAGCGTGTGCCTGCCTGCCTTTCAAGCTTGTGCGCTCTTGTCAGCTAGGACCGCCTCCCTGGCCCGCACCCTCCTCCTTTGCAGTCCCAGGCACTAACGGCAGATATATCTCCTGCTGCCAACCCACCCCCGAGCTACGAGAAAGGCAATTTTTGAAAGAAAGAAAAAACAAGTCTCCCGCGTGCATAAACTACGCCAGAAGTGAAACTGTAAGAAAAAGCATACGTTGAACCAAACATGCAGAACTCAATCGGGATTTCTACAAGATTGCCGTACATGGTTCTAATCCCTGTTTTATGGTAATAACGTATAACATGCTGTTGATTTTTGGGGAAAAGTCCATTACTTTCCCTATGATACATGGGCAACTCTTTAGATGATTATTACATTGATAGTTTTTTTTGGGGTGGGGGGGCGTATTTATATAGCGCTAATCGACCCGAAAGTATCAGAGCGCTTTGCATGAGCACCAGTTTTCTTACAAACTGACACATTCATTTTGCGAGGCACGGGGAAATTAAGTGATTTGCCCACAATCACAGAATGTTGAGCGTTCCTGCCGAGACTCCAACCCAGACTTCCGCAGCTTCGAAGTCGATCGCTCTAGCCGTTAGGCCTCATGCTAGTTCCAAGTTCTCCTCTTGCTTGGCACCAGTACTGACTCGGGAGTGGGGCACCAAGGCTATATAAACAGATGTTTCTTGTATGTTGTTTTTATATATGCCAGTTAAATTGTGTATTTTTAAGAATTTGTAGGTCTTCACTCCGAATAAAGGTATTTATGATCATGATGTTTACATTACGCAGTACAATTTGACAGAAATTCTCTGAATGCCGACACATTCATGACACTGGATGTGCGCTGCTTTTATGGTTACCTACTCGGGGAGCCTTTCCGTTATGTTCCATGACAGGCCAGCTATAAATTATTGGCTGCACTGCTTCCCTGTCCTGCTTGGTGACTCACACGTAGCAGTTGCTCGCGTGTTTTAGGAAGCACTGCTTGCGGTTGGAAGCATCTCCAAGTTATTTAAGGTTTGTGCACCGCATATTTTTCGTCACTTCCTGTTCCAGCACATGAAGGCGAACTACCACGAGAGAACTAGGATCTAAACTCTCAGTAATGACAAAAACGTTCAATCCCGTTTCATCTGCATTTTCTCACGTCAAAGCTAGCTACCAATATACACTGACGTGTCGAAACTGGATATACTGTGTCTCTCGTTCTTCATTTCATGTTGTTATTGTTTAAAAACATATATAAATTAACATATTGCTGATGTCAGCTACTTGGACCGTGGTGCAAGAGGGCCGTAAATCAGATTGTTCCATCTTACACTCTTGGAGTTCCCGACACTTTTTATTTAGTTGCATCGCCGTGAAATGGATCCAAATAAAAAAAAAAAGCCCGCGAGTGGTGCGCGCACGTGCGCCACTGCGAGGCATATGTCTTCAATTATCGCGTCCGGCCGCGATAATTTAAGACATATGGGCTTTGGTGCGCCTAACAGACATCAATCGGCCATAGGCGAAACTACGCGACCGCCTATGGCGTGTTCTGGTAAAAAACAGCACGCACGCAAAGCTCAATCAAAATTGACCTAGGAAATGCACACGCACGAGCTGTGTGGAATTTCAAGCTCCATTTTTAAACCCCTACAAAAGGGCTCTTGGCGAGCCCTAAAAAAGAAGGGAATTTTCCCGTCTGTAATGCAACTGGTGCTTAAAGCGCTCTGATACCTTTGGTTGTGTTCGCGCAAAAACAGCAAAAAAAAGAGAGAAAAATACAAAATGGCGACCGTAGGAGGAAGAGTGACTGGAAAACAGTCACAAAGAAAGAATGGAAAGATGAAAAGGAACCTGATTTCTGCTCGTTTACATACATGCACCACTGGCGTGTTTCGTCGCCCAACACCGCCCTCCCCGCGATCACTTTCACATTCAGTTTTACGAGTGCTTTCCCCGACAGGGCAATGGAATTGGTTACATGGAGGAAATAGAGGCTGTTAACCCCTTCCACGCTGATGACGAGCTGGGCTCGTCATGGCGTAGCCTCCTCGCACGCTGATGACGAGCCCAGCTCGTCACGTAAAGTGCGCTTTAAAAAATCTCAGCGTACGAGCGGAATTACGCCCGCACGCATGCGGTTAATCTCTCCTGCGCCGCCAGAGCCATTCCAAGTCTGTTTACTGCTTAAGTCCTTCAGCACACATTCTGAGCTTCTGCAGCTGCCCCCGCAATGCAAACCTCCCATGAAGTGGTCTCAGAGGGAGCGTCGCTTGGAGTGTTTCTGAGGACTTTGTTGGCGGAGAGAGCAGGTCACCGGCAAATCGTTTTACCAACGCAGGTTCTTAATGCACATTTTTTTTGCCAGGACGAATTTCAATCTTGCCTTTCCCTTGCGCCTGCTATGGTATGTAGTATAATAGTTACAGTACTCCTCTGAAGGAACCAGTACTACCACAGCAGTCCATAGGGAATGCATTCGACACTTGGATGCCTCTTAGCTCGCTTCTAGGCGCTTCTCTGCGGGACACACGCTATTCTTTCTACTACATTTCATAATTACTTATTTTGTCTCCTAAGTCCTCCGATGTTGGCAGTTGTATAATTGGAGCAGAGGGTGGCAAAAAACATACTTCTCAGCGCTCTTCCGAGGTATGTGGCGCTATACTATTTAAGGCTCGCAGTATGTTGGCATGCCAGTGGGGGATAATGTACTGCATTGCTAAACACTTATAAGGTCCCAAAGGCGAGACCTATTTTTTACCTTTGCATTTTTACTGGCTACTTCGTTTTTCTTTGCTCTGGATAGTTCGTATTTCTCCCTCTAACTTTAGTTTGAGATAATAATCATCGTCCCTATGTGACAGATGCTGAAAACTGTGAACTTCTTGACAATGCTTTGTTTCTTTTGTGCTTGTTTATAATTCAGTACTTCAACATGTTTGCCTTTCACCTTGGCTCTGTGGTCCGTGTGCTAAAACAATTTTGTGACAGCTACCCCGCGTGTGTTCTAATAAAGGGGATTTCAATAACCAGACCATTCTTTGAAGCTATAGAGAAGGTGGTGTGGGGAAAAGCATGTCATCCAGGTCCCACCTAATAGTTGGATGGAGGATTGTGGTAAATATAAAGCTGTCATATTTTTGCCCACGCACTCTCCCCTCGCCTTCGAGCCACAGAAGGAACATTTAATTTAATTCTTGGAACGCATACGTAGTTTAGACCGCGTTTAACCCGACACTTATATCTGTGTATAAAGCACTGAACTGAGGAAAGGGCGAGAGGAGTTGGCCTAACGGCTAGGGCGCTCGACCTCGGACCTGGGGATCTGGGTTCGAGTCTCGGTAACGACGCTAAAAACCTCCTGTGATTCGCTCGACCTCGGACCTGGGGATCTGGGTTCGAGTCTCGGTAACGACGCTAAAAACCTCCTGTGATTCGCTCGACCTCGGACCTGGGGATCAGGGTTCGAGTCTCGGTAACGACGCTAAAAAAAACTCCTGTGATTCTGGGCAAATCACTTAATCTCCCCGTGCCTAAAAATGAATGCGTGTCCTCATGTAACGTAACTGGTGCTATGTAAAGCGCTCTGATACCTGATTCAGTTCGGGTCTAGTTCGCGCTATATAAAACTCTGCAACAACAAAAAAAAGGGCACCGCAGATGTTGCGAGGATCAATCATTTTAAAAGAGGGAGAACACTGCGTTGCAATTGAGATGAATGAAAAAACTAATTATACTGTGCTTGTACACATTGTAATGAGGTGTGTTGCAGAAACGTAGTACGAGTGAAGCGGTGGCAAACAATGACATAATAATGGGTGTACTACTTTGGGTTCTGTGAAATGTAAAGCGCTCCATTATCCAGTATTTGGGTGTCTTTCATAGATTCACATGCCTGAATCATTCCCCGTCGTCGAGACGGGAGCCTCCGGTATATAAAAAGTAATGTCCTAAAGACATACATAGAAAAGAATAGGCCCAAAGGTCTCACCTTAGTAGCCTATCCACGTCCTTTTGTAGGAAGGACCAAACAGAGCAGGCCCCAAGGGTCCCACCTTGGTGGCCTATCTGTGTCCTTTTGTAAAAAGGACCAAATAAAGTACAACAGCCAATCAGCTACCACCTCCTTCTAGAACCTTCCTGCCAGGAGCCCAAGTCTCTCAGATTTTCTACCGCACGTTGTGCTAGGGAGTCTCCACCTGAGTTCTCCTCAGGAATTTCTCTTTTTCTCCAAAAACAACTTTAATTATTACTCTAAAGTTATGTCTGATAGTCAGAAGAAAGGTCTTTTCCGGGCTTGTTCCTCCTGCAGCAAGAAAAGACTTCACATAGAGGATAAACATGATAAATGTTTATATTGCCTCTACCCTCACCACCAGGCAAAGGACTGCAAAATATGTCGGACCTTCTCCAACAAGACCCTCAAGGACCGGGAAGGTCGACTTCTGTTGTGGCTCAACAGGCTCAAGACCAAGACTGATGACTTGGTATCCGAAGGTGAGAGTGTGTCTGGAGTGTCGCAATTTTCCTTGAAGAGGCCAAGGGTTTCTTCCTCTAGCCCCACAGACACCCCTCCTATGAAGACTTCTAAAAAGTCCTCAGAGGGCAAGCCATCTGTGTCTGGCAAGGACCTGCCTGTCCCCGGGAAGCAGCCACTGGTCCCGACGACGACAGCGTCGATGGTGCATTCAGCACAGAAAAACGTCTCGACGATGACGACGACGGTGTCGACGACGATGGCCTCATCGGCTTCCTCCTCGTCGACGAGGACTACGCCTTCATCGTCGGCGAGTAGACCTACGCCGTCGACCATCCTGGTCACTCCATCGACGACGAAGATCTCGTCGTCGACGACGAGACCCTCGTCGAAGGCGTCGACGACGACGACATCGTCGACGAGAACAGCGCCGTCGACGAAGTCTACCTCGAGGATCATCCCGTCGACGGTGGGAAAGCCGTCGACGACGAGTACACCGTCGACGGTGGGGACTTTACCGTCGACGAAAATGACGTCGAAGAAGACATCGTCGTCGCAACCACCGTCGACGACGACTAAATTACCGTCGACGACCATATCTACCACGGCACCGTCGCTTTCGACGTCGACAGGACCCTGGAAGGAGTCTGCACTCCTCTCCCACGCCATGGATGCCTTTCCACCACAAGTGAGCCATGTCACTGTGAAAATTACTAAACGGCCTATTACGCCGCAACGGATCTCGCCCGGTAGGATACAACAACTTCCTCCGGCCTGTCTACTACAAGGTCAGGAGTCGGACGAGGACTCCTTTACGCAGGCTACTAGTCCATCGGACCTAGTCCTGAAATGTCAAACCACAGACGAGGAGCCTGAAGAGGAGGAAGTCCTTCCACAACAACAGGACCAGCCTCCGCCCCAGACGCAGGTTACTCCTATGGTGTGTCTCCCCGCATCCATTGTCTCGGACCTACAATTCCTCATACAGGATTATAAGGAAAGGTTCCCGGACAAACATTCTGCGTCAGCACCTCCAGCTGCACAGACGCCAGCTCCTTCATCTCGCCACAGACCAACTCCCCTGGTCATTGAGAAGACACAGGTTCCGATTCAGGACGCTCCCTCATCTGACGATGAGGTGAGGGAACAGGAGGAAGGTGAAGTCGATGACGACCAGTCGGACCCGGATGCAGATCAAGATTATGTGGCACATTCTCCAGCCTCTCCGGATCCGCAGACCTCGGAGTCTCCACCTGCAGACATCGGTGGATTCCACAACATCATTGAGCGGGCGGCCAAGAGGTTCCATGTGTCCATGGAAACTCAGGAAACGGAATGCTTCCTGTATGACTTCAAGGAGCCCACTAGGAAGACTTCAAGATCAATCCCCATAATTGAATACATTTGGAAGCAGGGCAAACAAATCATGCAAGCGCCTGCCTCTATACAGTTGGTGGTGCCCAGGCTTGATAAGAAATACAAGGCCACCTCCACGGCACCGGCATGCCTGACAGGTCACCCCAAACCAGATTCCGTGGTGACTCAAGCGGCGCAGAAGAACTCTCGAAATCCATCCTCGCCTCTATCGACGCCACCTGATAAGGAGGGCAGGAAACTGGATGCCGTTGGCAAACGCTTTACTACCACTTCAGCCATGACGGTCAAAGTGGCTAATTCGATAGCCCTCCTGGGCCGTTACAATCGCCAACTCTGGGCGGACATTGCACCATATCTTTCAGATCTGCCGGAGGATGTCAGAAAGGAGGCACATTCACTTCTATTGGAAGGACAGACCTCTGCCTCAGAGCTCATCGATTGTGCCATTGATGCCGCCATGACTGGTTTCCGGCAACTGGCAGGAGCTGCAGTCCTGAGGCGACAGGGCTGGCTCAAGGCCACCACTTTCCGCCAGGAGGTGCAAACCAGGATATTAGATATGCCTTACAATGGCCAGCATCTGTTTGGGGAACAGATTGACGCAGCCCTTACAACCATAAAAAAGGACACGGATACTGCCAAGGCTCTGGGTACTTTATAATTCCGGACCCAGTCCTTTCGTGGCAACCGGGGAAGAGGTCAGCCTGCATACAAAGGTTCCTATCAGAATAGGTCTTCGTACACATATTCGCAGTCCAAGCTGCAGTTTCAGCAGCGACAACCTCAACAAGGCCGACAGTCTTCCTACGGCAAGTCCAATTACCAAGGAAGAGGCCAAAAACGACCTGCTGGCAACAGACAATGACTTGTCTCCCTCGCTAGCCCCTCCACCACTACATTCTTTAAAACTTGGAGGGAAACTGAAATACTTCCATCGCAATTGGCAAACTATAACACCGGATCGGTGGGTACTCCAACTCATTCGATTTGGACATTCCCTAGAATTTACCTCTATCCCCCCAACTACGCCACCGTGCCAGCGATCACACAGGCACCTACGATTGCTTCTTCAGGAAATAGCTTCCATGCTGCAGAAGGGAGCGATAGAGAGAGTTCCACAAGCCCACAAGAATCAGGGTTTCTACTCTCACTTCTTCCTAATCCACCAAAAAGGAAACAAATGGCGCCCAATCCTGGATCTCAGGGCACTCAACGTGTTCCTAAAGAAACAATCGTTTCGTATGGTGACTCTGCAAGAAATCCTTGGTCTGCTGGAAAAAGGGGACTACATGACGTCCTTAGACCTCCAGGACGCCTACTATCATATCCCTATTCTCAAAGGGCACAGGAAGTTCCTCAGGTTTGCGGTGGCAGGACAGCACTACCAATTTCGGGTCCTTCCATTTGGCCTCAAATCGGCCCCGAGGATCTTTACCAAATGCCTATCACCAGTAGCAGCATTTCTTCGTCAACAAGGCCACCAGGTGTTTCCATACCTGGACGACTGGCTGGTGAAGGCACCGACGGCAGCCGCCGCAGCCTTGTCCTCCAGCGCCTGTCTGGATATTTTCCACCGCCTAGGACTGACCCTCAACACTGCCAAGTCATCTCTGGAACCCACCAAGGTCATCACATTCCTTGGAGCGACTCTGGACACGGACCGTGTCAAGGCTTTCCCCTCTCAGGAGAGAAAAATCTCCTTGGCCAAGGCAGTGGCTTCGCGGAAGACTCTTCCGGTCCGCACGTTCAAGTCTCTCCTAGGCATGATGTCCTCATGCATACTGCTCATTCCACACTGCCGCCTAAAAATGCGTCCACTCCAGGAGGCACTGACAAAGCAATGGACTCAAGCCACAGGTTCTTTCGAGGACCGCATACGATTCACTCGACCCATTATCAATCATTTGCAATGGTGGACATCTCTCCACCATCTCTCAAAGGGTCTGCCGTTCCTGCTCCCAGCAGAGCCACACGTCATAACTACGGATGCGTCCCTGGAAGGCTGGGGAGCTGTCCTCCAGGACCTCCAGATCAACGGCAAATGGACAACACAGGAAACCAGGCTCCATATCAATCTGTTGGAGTTACGGGCGTTTTTCCTGGCTCTACAGGCGTTTCTTCCACGCATTCGTCACTCCCCAGTGCTCGTCAGGACGGACAACACCACGACGATGCACTACCTGAACAAACAGGGGGGGACGCGTTCCATCTCGTTATCTCGAGAATCGCAAAGAATCTGGAACTGGCTTCTGACACATGGCATAGTGTTAAAAGCGGAGTACGTCCCGGGCAAGGACAATGTCTTGGCGGACGCACTGAGCAGGGAGAAGTCTCCTTCCCACGAATGGGAACTGGACAGGGAGGTGCTGGACCATATCTTCCAGGAGTGGGGCACCCCGAACATAGACCTCTTTGCCACCAGAGAGAACGCCAAATGCCCAAGCTTCGCAAGCAGGCATCACCACTCAGGAACCCTCGGGAATGCATTTTCCATCGCATGGCGCAACGTCTTTGCGTACGCCTTTCCGCCATTCCCACTGATACCCAGGGTTCTCAGGAAGATGAAATCGGAACCCTGCACTCTGATCCTCATTGCTCCGTCCTGGCCGAGGCAGCACTGGTTCACGGAGCTTCATCGCCTCTCTGCCCGGCCCCCTCTTCGCCTGCAGCAGTTTCCGGCCCTGATCACGATGTCTCAAGGGCAGGTTCTCCACCCGAACCTGAGCTCTCTGAAGTTATCAGCCTGGCTCCTGAATACCGCGAATTCAGCCATCTGAACATCCCGCAGGATTGCAGAGATGTCCTTGCGAACGCTAGAGCGGTCAGCACTAACAAAACCTACTCACTAAAATGGAAGCGATTCTGTTCCTGGTGTGTGGATCAAGGCTTGCACCCCTTTCATGCCACTCCACAGCAGCTGCTACCATACCTGTTACACCTTGCGCAGTCAGGCCTTGCGCATACATCCATCAAAGTGCATCTAGCGGCGATTTCAAGGTTCACAAGAAAGGCTACAGGCCCATCTTTGTGGGCGGACAGGCTCATCAAACAATTCCTAAAAGGTCTATTCAGGTCCTTTCCACGGCCACGGCCTATTCCTCCATCGTGGCACCTCAATGTGGTTCTTCATCAACTAATGAAGCATCCCTTCGAACCCATCCATAAGGCTGAGATCAAGTTCCTCTCTTGGAAAACGGCCCTCCTCCTGGCACTAACCTCTGCCAGGAGGGTCAGTGAATTGCAGGCTCTATCCATCCAGGATCCTTTTCTTCAATTCAGAGAGGACAGAGTCATTCTGAGGACTAACCCTCGCTTCATTCCAAAAGTCCCTTCGGACTTCCATCTTAATGAACCAGTGGTGCTTAGATCGTTCTTTCCGAATCCTACCACGGCAGCTGAAAGAACTCTACATTCTCTAGATCTAAAGAGATGTCTTAAATTCTACATCGATAAGACACGACACTTTCGAAAGTCATCCCAGCTCTTCATTGCCTTTAGTAGACCAAGACTGGGCATGCCCCTGACAAAGCAGAGCATCTCAAGATGGATCTCTTCTGCGATCACCTTTTGTCACGACAAGGCCGGACGGCCTTTAGACTCCCGAGTCAAAGCTCATTCGACTAGAGCCATGTCCACGTCTGCGGCGCTGTTCGCTGGAGTGCCGATATTGGACATCTGCAGAGCGGCGACATGGAAGTCCCCGCACACCTTCACCAGGCACTACTGCCTGGATACTGAGCTGATGAAGGATGCAGCAGTGGGCCGAGCAGTGCTTCGCCATCTATTCCAGTGAGGTGAGCCCTACTACATCCCTCCATCCTTTACGGGTATGCACATTCTCTTACTGTATTTATATGCCATTGCATTTTGTGATTTGTAGTCATGTGATATGTTTTATCCACATGTTCATACCTGATCTTCATACAGAATGTGCATAATGTATTGCTCGCTACTCTGATTCAGGCATGTGAATCTATGAAAGACACCCAAATACTGGATAAGAAATGCGTTACTTGATGGGCGGAGCTAGCCTGCGTCAATGGTGGACGCGTAAGAGCGAAGCTCCGAGCCAGCGCTACCAACTATCCGCCAAAGATCCTGTAAAAGCGGTGGTAACACAGCAGAAGCGGCAAAAATCGTCGCCTCGGCCCCAAACGTACCTCCGGTCGAATTTTGCCGGAAAAACGGGCTTGGGAACCCGCATTTTTCCCCGACCACGTTGTAGACGCCGGACCAGGCCCAGATCCCCGGTCTTTCCTAGACCCCGAGGCCGCGATACGTCACCCAACGTGCGGCCGCGCTGAGCTGACGACTCGGGGTTCGCCGGGACCCGGCAGGGGCGGACCTCCCGCCTACACCACACAACTGGACAGCGCGCCGGAGGTGCACTACGAGTCACGAGGGCCGACAGCAACAGCGAGGGAGACGCCGGTCCAGCTACGAGGCTGGTGGTGGACCACGTGGCCAACTGGGAGCCCCCGGAAGGTACGAGTGCCCCGGGACCTGTGCACACAGCCTTTCCCGTGGCACGGGGGAGCTGCGCTACTACTGGGTAGGAAGACTCTCTCTGATAGCCGAGGGCCCCCCCTCCACGAGAACTGAGCTCCAGTACTGTCCAGTACCACACAGGGGGATCCGGAGGAGGTATTACAGGCTGCAGCAACCGAGGCCTGCGACCACTCGTGACACTAACGGGCCCGGGCGGGAGGCCCGCCCTACGTACCCTGAAACCGCTAGCACTCGGCGAGGGGGCACGCACGGCGCATTGGTGTGCAGGTGGTACCTCATCCACGTGGGCCCCGGCCTTATCGGTTAACATAACGATGGGCAAGGGAGACAGGACCCAGACGAAACTGTCGTTTGACCAACGGCGACAGAAGGAACCAGAACAACCCATTGCCCAGTCCCCGGGTGCCACGGGCGACCCGAGTACCTCGCTATGTGCGGAAATAAAAGGAATGCTTACTACAATGGAGAAGGGCCTGCAGGAAGGCATGTCGGCCATCGGCAACAAGATTGACGCGTTGGCGTATCGGATGGACCGCATGACCGAAAGGGTGGACAAGCAAGCGGAGAGGCTGGACATGGCGGAGCGCAGATTGACAGAGGCGGAGGAGGCGCAAACAGAATGGGATGCCGATCGTAAACAATTTGGAAGACTCCTACAGGTAATACAGGACAAGTCGGAGGACTTGGAAGCACGCTCGAGACGCTCCAACATCCGCGTAACGGGCGTGGCTGAGTCGACCCAAACGGGCAAAATGGAACTGTTTATGGAGAAACTCCTGAAGACACTGCTGGGGGATGACACCTTTTCCCATATGTTTATAGTGGAGCGCGCCCATCGCACTCTCGGTCCGGGTGCCAACCCTAGACCGATCATAGCGAAACTGCTAAATTACAGAGACAGGGACGCAGCCCTTCGAGTTGCCCGCGAGAAGGGGAAGCTACAGTACGAGGGAATGGACATATCGCTATACCCCGATTTCACCACGAAAGTACAGGAGGAGAGGCGTAGATTCGTCCCGTACAAGCAGCAACTTAGAGACCTCGGATTGGACTACGCCATGTTGTACCCAGCGAGGCTGCGCATCAACAGACAGGGGCATTCGCATTTCTTCACCGATCCCAAGGAACTCCAAAAATCCCTGAAGGTGTGGATGAAAGAGAACCGGGGGAGTCCGGAGACACGTACGGCGGAGCAATCCTGTGATGGCGCTCTCGAGGAACAGGATTGATGAGAAGGGGGGTGCGGATGGCAACCCAAGGGAAACTGACTGCGTGCACGCCCCCGACCCCCTCCGCGGATGCCTTGATGAGACCCTCACGAACTGAGATGCTGCAGGCGCCGGACTTCTGTGTGCTGTACTGTGGGTGAGATCTACGCACTTTCAGTTGGGATCGATATGGGGTTGCGCTTAAACTAAGGTACTCGCTCTAAGCAGGGCCTAGTCCCTACACACATGCTACAAGGGAGATCAGAGTTGCTGGGGGTCGGAGGGGAGGGGTGGCGAGAATTAAAACCGGTTGGTAGAACACTGAGTGTACCACTCGCTGCTTATCTATATCGCTATGGCGCTGGCGAAGGGGCAGTCTATAGACACTGTGCGGGAGTCCCGGAAGACGGTGGACGACGAAAGGACTGCTTAGACTACCTCTGCCCCAGCGCTTTCAGCAGTGACGGCTCGCGTTGAGCCTGTTTGGGGAATTTGTTGTATGGGTTTGAAAGAGGGCGGGGGGGAGGGGAGATGGGGCATCGGTCATGCCAGGTTGGGGATGGTTGACTGTGGGAGGCGGGGGGACGGGGATGTTCGGGGTCTGGGGTTGTTCGGGGGGGGGGGGGGTTTCTTGTGCTCCGCAGTGTTTCTTCACATGGCGATGTTTGACAGTAGTTTCGTACGACGAATTACAGTACCTATACTTGTATTGCATATGATGTTTTGCTACATTATAAATGGCTGACGCACCACACGAAGGGTCAATGAATGATACTGAGACAATTAAGGCATTGACATGGAATGTAAGGGGACTGAACGACTATCGTAAGCTCCGCAGGGTGCTACACTACCTCCAAAGACACCACATAGACCTAGCCCTACTGCAAGAAACACACCTACCAAACTCCAGTAAGATGCTTACGCATAGGGGCCTCCAGGGTGTCTCTACTTATGCAGGCTTCACCACACATGCTAGGGGTGTCCTCACTTGGGTCAATCCAAAATCCAAACTATCCCTCACACTGCTGAGCGCAGACCCGGAAGGAAGATTTGTGCTAAGCAAGTGTTCAGGCAAGGGGCAAAGTCTACTGGTCATGAATGTATATGGACCGAATTACGACTCCCCGGACTTCTATGCAGCGATGGCAGAACACTGTACTGAGTGGCCCTCAGATAGAATGCTGTGGGGGGGAGACTTCAACTTCATTTTTAGCCCGGAGCTGGATAGGTCGGCGGGCCCACCCCGACGCCCGGCAGCTGCCGCACTGCAAATGCAAGCTGAAATGGTGAGACTAGGACTGGTAGATGTCTGGCGTGAAAGACACCGAGATAGAGGGGGATACACACACTACTCAGCGTACCACAATATACACACTAGAATAGACTACTGGCTGTCCACACTCCCGTTACTGGCTGCTGTGAGGGACTGCAGGGTGCTTCCCCGAACGCTATCTGACCATTCCCCTATACTGTTGGTATTTGACACACCCAGGCAGGGGATACCCCCATTCACGTGGCGCTTCCCACCATATTCACTATTGGACGAGACGTTCAGAGCCGAACTAGGGGAAGAAATAGATGTATTTTTCGACACCAACATAGGCACGGTGGACACCTTCGGGACGATGTGGGAGACTTTTAAGGTCTTCGTCAGAGGGGTGGTCATGGCAAAACATCCCAGTGTCCTGAGAGCCATCAGACACAGGCTGGCATACCTAGAGGGCCGCATAGCAGAGTGTGAAAGATCTCAGTTGGCGGGCCAGACCCCCACAGGAGACGAGACTCTGCAGGAGCTCCTGAAAGAGTTCCACGAGGAGGCAGACAGGGAAGTGCGGCACCTAGGAAAGTACGCGACGGCTCGCTCTTATGGAGAGGGAGGCCGGCCAGGCTCACTGCTAGCCAGGATAATGAAGGGTGCCAGGCGACGGCAGGTAATCACAGAAATGCAATCGGCGGGGGGAACGGTGTTAACGGCGGAGGAGGATATTCTCTCAGAATTTAAGGGGTTTTACGAGGAGCTATACACAAACAAGATCTCGGGTGTAGAAGAACAGATTGACAACTACTTAAGTTATATCAAAATGCCGTTCCTCGAGAACTGGCAGAGGGAATTCCTAATGTCCCCCATTCTCCGGGAGGAGATATCAGATGCGCTGGATGGTATGAGGTCTGAGAGTGCCCCAGGGACTGACGGATTAACTGTGACCTTCTACAAGGCGTACAAAGACAAGCTGTTGCCCTACCTTTCCGCGCTCTTTGATGAAATCTGTGAGGAAGGCGCCATGCCACCCTCAATGAGAGAGGCTCTCATTGTAACAATATTGAAACCCGGAAAACCGCATGACCATCCAGGTTCATACCGCCCCTTGTCACTTATCAATGTTGATGCCAAGCTTTATGCTAAGGTGTTGGCTACCAGATTGGCGCTGGTGGCCTGGGATTGGTGGCCCCGGAGCAAGCGGGATTTATCCCGGCTCGGAATCTCACATACAACATCCGCACGGTGATGGGAACCATGCAGCATACTAAGCAAGACACTAAGGCCATCGCAGTCTTCCTCGATATGGAGAAAGCGTTTGATTCCGTAGAATGGGTATTCATGCGCAAAGTTCTGAAGAAGTTGGGACTAGGAGACCTTTTCCTACATCTCCTGGGCGCGCTATACCACAAACCCACTGCGCGTATCAGACTAGGCGATGCAGTCTCGGCGCCGTTTGCCATCAGCAGAGGCACGAGACAAGGATGCCCCCTCTCGCCTCTGCTTTACGCACTGGTGGCGGAGCCTCTGGCCTGTGCGATTCGAGAGTACCACTCATATGAAGCCATCAACTACCCCACCTACAAAATTGGTATATCCACGTACGCGGACGACACACTGCTATATGTACGTGATCCGGTGAACAATCTCTCTTCGGTACTGAGGGAGGTTGTACGTTTTGGAGCGCTCTCGGGGCTGAAGGTCAACTGGTCCAAATCAGTGGCGTTCCCCCTGACTCCTGTCACTGAACCCTTTGAGATGGAGTACCCGCTCCAATGGTCCACAGACCCGATAAGGTATCTGGGCATAATGCTACACACGGATCCCGAAATTATGGTGAGGGAAAATTACGGAGTAGCCTTTAGCAAACTCACAGACGACATTGAGCTCTGGATAAGGCTTCCGCTGTCGTTAATGGGACGAATCGCATTGATGAAAATGGTGGTCCTGCCACGATTCCTGTTCCTCTTTAACAATATCCCGATTGTGCTCTCTAGAGCCTTCTTCAAATCCTTAGACAAACTTCTAGTGCGACTGGCCTGGGCAGGAAAGCAGCCCAGAGTGCAATGGAAGGTCCTCAAGCTGCCTTACGAGCAAGGGGGGCTGGCCGCGCCAGATATGGAGCGCTATTATAGAATTGCGCAGGCCTCGCACCTTCACACTTGGATCCATGGTAACCAGGACATTCCGCACGTGATACTGGAGCGGCTATTCGCACACCCAACCCCGCTCCCAGCAACTATCTGCGGCCCCAGAGACCGCAGAGTGGGAACACTGGACTCCCTTTTGTCTACTAACCATGCTTGGCACTCCATACTACAACGGCAAGACAAAGTACTGATGTATGCTCCCAATATGCCGACGTGTTGGGCGCTATGGCTCCCCACCCTGGCGGAACCGGCAGTACATAGAACCCTCAGTGCACTAGGCGCTAACACTATGGGAGACCTCTTCGAGAATGGAAAGGTAAAGACATGGGACCAACTGGTACGGGGGACGGATCGCCCCTCGTTACTCCAGCGCTTTCAGTATCATAGAGTCAGAAGTGCCCTTCTAGACCTGTTGGGCCCAGACATGGAGGAACCCCCTGCAATACCGGAGCTGGTTTATGTCATAGCTGCCATAGCGCCCCAGAAGCTGATCTCTAAACTATACAAAATAGGGCACGAGCATACGGCCCTACAGTACACGAGAGCTCGCTTGGCCTGGCAAACCGACCTGGACACCCAATTGGACGACACCATGTGGGCGTACTGTTGTGCGGCCACAAGGCGGATTTCGCTGAACGGGCGACACCGTCTGATCCACTTTTTACAGCGGGTTTATCATACGCCGGAAAGGCTGCACAGGTTTGGTCTTCGGGACACCCCAAGCTGCGAGAGGTGCCACGCTCCGGTTGCGGACTTCCTGCATTTGGCATGGTCGTGTCCGGGGGTACAGAGGTTCTGGAGCAAGATATTCGCTGAAATGAGCGTTATTGTGGAAGTAGAATTAGACACGGACCCAGCGCTCGCACTGCTAGGCTATGCTAAGAATGTTCCCGCACCGGTGAGGAAAATAGTGAGTATGGGTATGCTCCTCGCTAAACGAGTAGTTGCCTTACACTGGATGAGGGGCCCACTCCCGACGCTGAAACGTTGGTCAAACGACATGACGTACTGCAATACTCAAGCGGAGCTTTACAGTGAGTTGCTCCCACCACGGAGCCGGCCCAAGAACTTCTGGGGGTTATACCAGACCTACTTATCTTCCAGGGTAGAGGAAGAGGACCTGATGGCGGAGGAGGAGGAGGAGTGCAGCTAGTGTGGTCCCTTACAAGGCAGCGTGATTTGCCCCGGCGGGAGTTACGATTTCCCCGATAGGGTGTAGACTGAGGGGACGTCCCCTGGAATCACGGAATGCAGCATGCAACGCAAGCCACAACACGTCATTATCATGTACACTGTCACACCTGAGGAGCACTGCTTTGGGAATAGTTGGGGGGGAGCGAGGTTCTGGGGATGGGGGGTAAGTTGGGAGAAAAAGTGAAAAATATATAGATTTGTCCATACACACACAATGCACATCACACTACCCGTAGTTTTAGAATGCCGGAGAGGTCCAGACTCTGGCTGGCCAATTGCTTATCATGATGTTTGATAATCTTCCATGTACTATGTCTAGGAGACACAGAGGAGATGACTTGAACCGCTGCCGGCCCGAGAAGGGATGTAGGCGAATGGCTGACTGCGTTATTGTACTGTGCTGTTTTGTGATAAATAAATAAATTTAAAAAAAGAAATGCGTTACTTACCTGTAACTGCAGTTATCCAGTATTAGTGTCTTTCATAGATTCACATGCACCCTCCCGCCTCCCCTGGCAGGGCTCACCTTTCTCTCTAATGAGTTTACGCCTAACTAGCTTGGTGCGTACGAAAATCTGAGAGACTTGGGCTCCTGGCAGGAAGGTTCTAGAAGGAGGTGGTAGCCGATTGGCTGTTGTACTTTATTTGGTTCTTTTTACAAAAGGACACAGGCCACCAAGGTGGGACCCTTGGGGCCTGCTCTGTTTGGTCCTTCCTACAAAAGGACGTGGATAGGCTACTAAGGTGAGACCTTTGGGCCTATTCTTTTCTATGTATGTCTTTAGGACATTACTTTTTATATACCGGAGGCTCCCGTCTCGACGACGGGGAATGATTCAGAATGTGAATCTATGAAAGACACTAATACTGGATAACTGCAGTTACAGGTAAGTAACGCATTTCTTACCGTCGAGTTCACGCTTATTAAAAATGCAAGAAAGAAAACATAAATGTTGCTTTTCATAGGCAGTGAAAAGCTGCATTGGGCTAACACTCGAAAAACATCCCCAGGATCCCGCTGCCTAGATAGACAGTGCGCCCGTGTTGCTGTTTTATTAAAGTTGTAACATAAAAATGTTTTTCACAGCATTTCAAAAGCAGCATTGTGCTAAAACTGTATAAACAGCCACCTTTGAGCTCATCACCACGAGCTCCGAGCCCTATGCCCCAGTGGGAGGGCTGCGATAATTACATTGCAACCAGCCTGCCTGCCCCACTGCCCTTTTTATTTTTTTTCCAGTGTTCGGATCTCCCTTCTCCTGCCAGGAAGCAAAGACATGCATTTTTCGAATGCTGGTGAGGTTCACATTATCATTCTTTGCAGATTTTTCCAATTTAAGTTCACCCTGGCTTGTGAGAAGTTTTTCTGGGCATTGCAAGATAATTTCCACCTCACTGCATATTCGATTGTATTCTAATAAAGGGAAGCCAAGGTAGACAATACAAGTAAGCTTTTTCAGTGCAAGTTCACATTTTATGGTGTAAATTGTCTCAAACCCTTTTACTCAAATGTGGAGATTGCTTAAAAGGGCAATCTGGTGAAAGACGTCACAATACAGCTCAAAACGCCAGCAGACCTAATCAAGCAAACAAACATTCTACAATGTCTATGGTTAGAGATGCAGGCCTGGTTAAAGAGCACTGCTTTTTTTCTCTTCAGTGAATACCCTCAATAAAACAGCATAACGTTGTGAAGTTTACTTTTTTTTCACTGAACTTTGCGAAAATTACTAGTAATGCTCTTGGTAAGACACAATAGATTGGTGTAACAAACCCCCTTCACGCTGTGGTCAGTTTTCATAGCTCTGCAGGAGGACAGGCTATCTTGTGTTACCAGGCTTGAGCTATTATTAAAGGGACAGAACGTGTCCACACAAAATACTCTGAAGAAGCGCCATAAATAAACTCCACTCACTGTGACAAGGTGCAAACAAGCGGTGTCTTCAAATGAACAAAGCACAATTGCACTAAAAAAACATGGTAATCAGCATATTTTTGATAAAATATACCAGGTGTGTTGCTGATTTGTGGAAAGCACTGCTGCACTTAAAACTAGAGGTACAGGGGAGCTGGGGTTGTTTGGTAGTTCTCTGTTGTATTGGTGTTTATATAAATATACATGTTTCTGAGAGCAAAGAATGGTGTTTGTACGAGAAGTGATTACTGTGCCTAAGTAGAACTTTTCTTCAGGGGACTACCATTGACGACAGCTCGTGGGCAAGGTTTGGATTTAATGGGAAATGTACATACATTCATATGATAGTAGTGTACAAATTGTGTGGGAGGTCGAAGCATGCAGGGTACAGAACGGGTAATCAGAGAACAGGATAATTTGCTACTTGGAGAGGCCATCTTAAGCATAAAGCTTCGAGGCCAGTTAAGCCATGCCACTAACTTTTAGCCATTCTGAACAGCAGCCCCACTGCTCTACAACATGGATAAAAGACATTGTAAAAGCTAATATAGCTCTCACCTAGGCAAGACCTATTGGCTTTGCCAATGCTTGTTTTTTTACCGCGTTTATTTCAATTGCGTGTGCAGATGGGAATCTATCTTGGTTTAATAGCATTGAATCGTGTAAATGCCATGCTATAGCTGGGAGGCTAAATCGGTGATGGAGCATTCTTCATGGAACTTTGGTGTCATCTTTATTAAAAACCAATGTTTGCCAGTGACGCTGTATTCAGCGAAGAATGTTCTTCTGGTTTACAGAGAAATCTGATTGCTCTGTACTGCAAAGGGCTCAGTGAAAGCAAACTCTAGTCTAGCTGAAAGATCACCCAAATAAGGGGAGGAAGTTTTTATTGCCTGAATGCTCTGCCATTATTCTCTAAGGAGTTAGTGGAGTTCTTGTATGACTCCTAGATGAATGTGCCTAACCCTCTGTCGTCGCTGCTCTTCCATTCTGCTTACACATTGATGAGATTCACTTTGCTGTTTGACAAGTATGCCTTTTGGAAATTAGCAATTTTGAGGCTGACCCCTTGCTTGTACTCTCTGCCCTTGAAGCTTGAAAAGCGTTCTATCTGCAGCCAAGCTGCACGTCCCAATCAGTTGGAAATCCAAAATATTCAGGGTTTTAGAATGTTTTTAGTCACGTGTGATTATTTCTGCCTTTACGTACCCGTAAACAATGCTGTTCAGCAATGGAATCCATGAGCATTACAGTATATGGTTGTGCATAAGCTTTTGTGCATCTCTACAAAGGTACTTTGCTCCTGGCTTGATTGATCTCCCAGCATGAAAACCGAAAGGCTTCAATGGTTGTCAAGCAGCAGACAAATTAAACAATTATGTAAGCGTACACAACTGACCACTGGTAAATGTAGTTTGTTGGCTCAGATGCCCCGTGAAACCTTACTCTAATGGAGGTTAATTGTCCTTAGTATGGTCTTCATCTGAGTATTTCAGCAGCACCACAGTGCTGTAATAGAGTGCCTTGAGAGGCAGTCTTGGGGAGGGTGGCAAATGTACAGGGTATCAAAACTGGAGATTGAGAGGGTTCTTCCAACTTGTCACTCCCATCCCTGCAGTAAGAATACAGAATAAATTGACCTCCATGCGTTTTCTTGTTCCTTAATCAAAGGCACGTTTTCCCCAAGCATTGCCTTTACTCAATCTTCAAGGTGGCCTACGAAGAGTTAAATGAAACCGCTTTGTAGTATCATTCTTTTCTAGAGTATCACAAAAGCGTGCCTGATCCAAACATTACAATACCAAGTTAAGTTCGTTGGCATCGTAAAAATCATAAATTGCTGTTGAAATTTTCTCAGCATAGCAAGAAGTTGACTAGCACATTATGACCAGTTTTGCACTTAGCAGAGAATTTGACCTTGAAGTAAATCGAATTTTTAAAAAAACAAACAGAAATGCCATTGCTGCTGTTTGATGTTGTACCTGCTTTTATTTAGCGCTGAAAAGGTACCATAGCACATTTTTGGATGAGCAGTGCACCGCATCCTGTCTGGGTTGATGAATGTTGAATTAGTGTGACTTAGGTGGGAAATGTTTTGTTGTTGTTTTCGTCGGAGGACTAGAAGGATGCTCGACTTTGTCTGACAGGGGTCGCTACACTTCAGCATGTCAACTAAGAATATGAAATTATGCATTTGTAAATTAGCTTTCTTAGTTTTGATACCTTGCTCATTGCCACTAGCAAGGCGAAGGCATAATTCTTCCTTTTTGTATGCATTGGTACCTTTTGTATAGTCATTTAGATAATCATGGAATCAGCCCTAAATGCATTGTGCAGCAGACCTTTTCTCTCTTCAAGCTTGGATTGCAGTTTTAAAACCATGGGAATCTATCCACTCTTACTGGCACATACTGAATGCCCACATTCATTCCAGCAGTCTTATGCACATAGGGCATTGGACTTTGATCAGTGAAAGTCTCCCCATGTAACCAAGTTCTGGATAACTCGGTGTCTAACTTCCCATTTAGTCCTTGTTGAATAAAAGTCGAAAGAAATTGGCCACAATAATTCATTTGTTCCATTCCAGTTCGATATTAATATAAATATAATTCTTAAAATAAAAATTTCAATTTATTCCTGACAAAAACAGTATTAGTGCCTACCTGTTGCTGTGCCCAACGACTTCTGCCATTGTACCTAAATCCTGACCCACCGTTTCCTTTACAGTCTAGAGACAAATCCTAATCATTGCGACTTTTGCCTTTTCACCCTGGTTCTCTCTGTGGTCTGTTTGTTTCAATTTAAAATGTCAGTCTTAATATTTCCAAGTCTTGAATGATTGCTTTGTGTCTTTGCAGATTTCTAATTTTCTTGCTGGTTATAATGTTATTTGCCTAGTTTTGTCACTTGATACTAATCTGTTTATGATCGTTGCATTAATTTGGATCAATATATTAATGTTTTGGACTGTTATTCTACTTCCTCTTGCAGGAGTACAGCATTGTGATTGAAAAGCTCTCCAATGGCAAATGGATTCCCTTTGATGGCGATGATATTCAACTGGAATTTGTCCGCATCGATCCCTTTGTCAGAACATTCCTGAAGAAAAATGGTGGGTCTACTTGCTTTGCAGTTCACTTCTTTTGAGCACTTAATCGATAGAGGTTCCCTTTCCAAAATATTCTGCACGTTCCCCTCCTACCCCTCACTCATACACCTTGACCACCTCCTGCCACCAAATCATAGTCCTAAATCCAGTTAGCTGACCATCACCACCTGCAGGGTCCAGTTCAAAAGGGCTTTTTAAACATATGCCGAAGCATCCAGCTTATGGCTCAATATTTAAAATCCTGTGAATGTCTGTAGTGTTGACGATATAGGCAGGGATAAAAGATTAGTCCCCCATAGCCCCCCACTTAAAAAAAAAAAAAAAAGTGAGTACTTTCCAGGCCTTACTTTTGCCATGGTGAGCCTGAACCAGCGTGGAAGGGAAAGAAGGGGCTGAAAAACATCATCTTTTGAATCAACTGCATAGTTTCTAATATTCCCCATCTTTTTTTGTGGCAAAAGAATGGGATGTTTGTGATGTACCTGCTCTGTCCCACGGCTGTTAGAGGCAATAAACCTAGGAATAATCATGGTCAGGAATTTGTGTTTTATATGGCCCGTTGGTGATTTTGAGTAGCATATGACTACAAAATGCGTTTCTGCCCCATTTGACATTGGTAGTGTCAACCTAGTAAGTGCTGCCCAGCAGCCTTAATCATTAGTCCAGGCGTCCTCTTGTAACATTACTAGGTTACATTTTGTCTGGAAGAATGTCACTACCTGCAGTTTAAGGCTTTCCTTCTGCAGGATATTCTCTCTCCAGTGGTCTGTTGAGGGTGCTTGGTGGCTAAATATTCATTTGGAAGGAGATTTGACACTCTCCGAAAAGGAAGTGCTTTAAAGGAGGATTCTTGTGTTTTGTAGAGGAGCTTCAATATCGCTAGTCTTCTTTTTCTTTGTAACAAAAACATCTTCTCTTCTAGGGGGCAAATACAGCGTCCAGTTCACTCTGCCTGATGTGTATGGTGTGTTCCAATTTAAGGTGGATTACAACAGACTGGGATACACACATCTATACTCTTCAACGCAGGTAATGCAATGGCTGCATTTGTGTATGTGTGAGTTACTTACTCCCTCTGTTTGTTTCCTTTACATATTAGAGTAAACATTCTTTTTTGCCCCATTTACTCTGCTTCTTCTCCCAGTAATGCTGCTTTCAATCCTTAACCACCACTTCGCCCTTCTCTTAAAGCAAGATTAATTCACTACACAATCTGCATCTCGGTGCAGGTAGTCGTCCGTGTGGACTGTAAGGTATTCATATTAAAGTGTTGATAGCTAATACCTTTCCCCGAGTAACTGCTTTCAGGTGTTTGTAGCGATCATATTCCTGCTGACTGTATTCTGGGAGAGAATTCCAAAGACGGATGCCCGCACCTCCTAATCTTAATTTACTGATACTGCGGGAGTTGAGCATGATATTTGCCATTGATCTCCTTACCCATCCTGGTCGGTATCTTTTGAGTATTATTTTTAAGATACTGTGGCCATTTATCCTGAGGGTCATGCATTCTTTTTTTTTTTTCTTTCTTTTTTTCTTCTAAATTGTCCAAGGGTTTGTGCATTTCTTTTAGGTGTGTGTCTTCCTTCTATACTGTTAAAGTAGTACATACTCTTTCTTCATCACAACTTCCTTTAACAAAGCATTTGTTTGTGTATACATTTATGATTTATTTTATTTCTCCCCCTCCCCCCTCAGGTGTCGGTGCGTCCACTGCAGCACACCCAGTATGAACGCTTCATCCCGTCTGCCTTCCCTTACTATGCCAGTGCCTTCTCCATGATGGTCGGCCTTTTCCTCTTCAGCATTGTCTTCTTGCATATGAAGGAGAAGGAGAAATCTGATTGAGTGTTCCATTTAACAAGTCACCCCTGTGGGGAGAAAGAAGAGCAGCACCCATGAAAATAGTCAAACTGGCACAGAAGATAGTTTGTGGTCACACTCACTTTTGCTCATGAGATCAAAGAGGACTGGGGACAGGGTTGAAATGGTGAATTATTTCTTTTTCTTTCAGAGGTGAGAAGCCACAAAATGAAAACTGAGGCAATCTGTGGTTGGGGAAAGTGGGGGATAGAGTAACATTGACATTTTTTGAGACCGTACATAAGTAATTTCTCGTTCATTTTGGTGTTTAAATGAGTATAAACAGTTAAATTTCTCTCACTTTTTCTGAGTAAAACTTGGTCTAGGAATCAGCCTAGTCGTTTTTATAGGAGGCACTACTCTGTGTTTACTGAACTCTGAAACCTTAATTTGAAGACCCTGAACAAAATAATCAGACCGCAAACATTTCACCCTGACCATGTTTGATGCAATACTCCACGCTCGTGTTGATTGCTGTGCTCCATATTTCTTGATAAATGATATCTTTGTAGTGGGGTCCAAGCCTCCGTGGAAAGATGGACTGTTTTGCTCAGGGTGTTTTCGTTTCTAGGTGTTGTCCTCAAATATTTGTTTTGCGTGCTGTGTCTGTCTACTCACACGATTAGCTAGAACTGATAGGGCTTGGCACTTCATTCGGTAACCATAGACCTAGCAGGTGTCTTCTCTGGTGGTCTGTTTTTTCAGACTGGTAGACCAGTCTAACAATGAAATGTGCTAGGACAGGTGAAGCAGTTATGTCTGTGCTTAGAGCCAGTTCCATAAGTCAGAAGATGAATACAATTCTGAATGCTACAGATACTGTTGCATTTACTGATAATGACTATTACTGCAATAATTCAGTTTGAGCCTCAATATGCCAATGAGTCGGGAGGGGTTCTAGGGTGTTGAAGCCAAACCGGCTTCTTTTGATTGTAAGTACATTGTGGGTAAGACATGTTTGTTGGAACCATTGACTTCACCTTTACAATTTGGTCTCAACTTAATGCTGAGATTTAGACGTTGTTTACCTGCAGGTGGCCATAAACTTTTCTACACTTGTTACTATAACTTGATTTTTCTCTTCACATCTAAGATCTGTTTTCACTGTAACTCATTAAAAAGAGACCCCCACCACCCCAACTTCATTTTGCCGTATATTGTACATGTTTTGTTTTTTCAAAACACAATTTCGTATCTGACATGTTTCATACGATGGTTTACATAACAAGAAAAATAAATTTAAAAAAGGACACCTGTTTATAGTTTGCTCAGTGATCTTCCAGTGTCGTATTTGCAGCTCCTTCTAGCAAGTACCGGTTGAGAACTGTATTTCTAAGTGCATACTTGAGAGAACCCATAGATGAAAGAGGGTGCGGCTGACAAGATGGCAGCTAACAACTAGATCTGGCGCCCAAGCGAAAAATACGGCAGCCGTAGGGTGACTAACTGGCACAGGTGTAAATTTAGGATAGTGAGTGTCAAAATTTAGGACAAAGGGTCAAAATTCAGGACAAAGGGTACGTTTTACACACATACAACGGAGCTCGCACAATAGTATATAAGTAAGAAAATGGACAGCAAACATAAGTACAGGTCAAAGTAAGTTTATATTCGGTTAAAAAGCAGTTCAGCACACCAAATACAATTTGACCATTGATGTAAGTAACAAGGTTTTGCCCCCTTAATATGACTGCTAGTACATAGACTCACAAACTGCAGCAGTATGTGTTCTAGTGCTGGTTTTTGAACTTTTACTTTTTCTCAGAACTAACACTCTTTAGAAGTTCTTTGTTCCGAAGAGAAAATTGGTAGAAATATGCGCATGAATGCTTCATGTTCACCTGGTTCTGCAATTCTGCCTTAACCAGCTCAACATCACACCTATTTAGTGTATCAGTCCAGGTAAACTTCAATTGAAAAAAATCCTCTCAGTAGGTGCATTGCTGCCTGGCAAGCTAAGTATAAATGACATGATTTTGTTTTCATGTTAGGAACATCGCAAGGTAACTTTGGCAAAACATTCAGCCATTTCTGCACACATGACCCGTTGGTGCCTGACACAGCTCGCGAAGCAGGAGCAATTATACTGTATTAGTTAAATAAGTTCCTCTGTTCCAGAAGACGGGGCAAATTAACCGCATCAGGAGCTTTGCAGAGCTGCTAAAAAATGAGCATTTCTTTAAGCATCGTGGTTCTAATGCTGACAAATAATGGCTTGCCAAAAAATAAAAACCTTTTTCTATATACTTTAAGGGTGCTCCAAAAATGTCAAAAAATTGCCTTGCGCTCAACTCTGAATCATGCAAAATTAAGTAATTGGGCCCTTGGAAACCAAAGAACTTATTTTCCACTCTATCCGCAATATCCTGAAAATGCCCGGTATCTATGGGGTGCTCAGCTCATCCTTCTCTTTTTTTTTTTTTTTTAATAATTTTTTATTCACAACTCGGAACAGAGAAAAAATACAAATCAATGTACAAAACATACGGGGGAGAGAAATGACAAAATAGCAGAATGAAAAATTAAAACATTACAAAACCTAATTAATACAGTATAGCCGAATGAAAAATTAAAACAATTACAAAACCTAATTAATACAGTATGAAACAAGAAAGAGCATACGACGTTGCAGGTAATTTCTCCAAGATAAATGCCAAAATTAATAATAAACATTCAAATGATACAAGGACCCCAAATGTTATCACATTTCATTAAATAGCGAGTGCCTCTTAGTTTGGCCAGAGCAAATTCCATAGAGTAAATATCGTTAATCAGTGTCCACCATTCCATAATGTGTGGGGGTTTAGGAGAGATCCAAGCACGTGCAACAGTTAGTTTAGCGCATGATAGTACAATAGTGACAACAGCCGGTTGCGGAGTAGGTATTATATGGATTTCAAGTAGTACAGAGGATGCTGTAAGGGGGGGGGGGGGGGGGGGGGGAATCAGTTTTAGTTTCATAATTTTATCCAAAGTGGACCAAAACTTGGATAGAACGGGGCAGGAAAACAGCATATGTTCCAAATCCGCAGCAGCAAGACCACATTTTGGGCATTTAGTTCGATCACTAAACAAGATGTTGGAGGCCCATTTAGATATCCTATCAGGTGTGTGGTAGAGCATACAGGTGGTTTTAAATTGCTGTAGCCTTAAACTTGAGGACTGAACTGAGTTATTAATATTGCAAAGAGATAAGGTAATCATAGTGGGGGTAATATTAAGCCCTAGCTTAGTGCTCCATTTTTCTGCCAATTTTGTGCAGTCGCTGATTTTATAAGCATTGAGACACTTATAGGCTCTACTAGTTAAAGATTCATTCTTAAATGAATAAAAACAATCCCAAATATCAGAGTCCAATATTTCTCTTATTCTCATCTTACGAATAAAAAAAATGATAAATTTGCATATATTTAAACCTCATTGATTCTGTAACTTTATATAGGGTCTTAAGTGTCTCAAAGCTCAGGAAAACCATGAGTGCCAAATAGATCCCCCAGTGTCTTTATGCCATGGTTGCACCAGATATTTGCCATATTGTCACTAAACTGTTAATCCACATACTTGCCGCAAAAGGAATTCAAGGTAAAGCCCTAAACTGGCTGGAGTCCTTTCTATCAAACAGATCCCAGTCTATTTGTTTAGGTAACTTTTCCTCCACCCCCCGTAAGATTAAATATGGAGTTCCCCAAGGAGCTACATTGAGCCCAACATTGTTCAATGTATATGTCTCCTCTTTGGCGTCGATTGGCAAGAAATGGGGCATTAATATCTGCTCCTACGCTGACGATACTCAGCTGATGGTTACCCTAAATGGAGATAACGACGCCAAAAGTAGACTACACAACTGCCTGTCAGAGCTATCCAACTGGATGCACGGCCATTATTTAAAACTGAACGCTGACAAATCAGAGATTCTGCTCTTTGGGGGGGCCAAACAGCTCTGGGATAACACCTGGTGGCCAACTTACCTAGGCTCGCCACCAATCCCCACATCGTCTGCTAGAAATTTAGGAATTCAGATGGACACCACTCTATCAATGAAATCCCATGTCTCCTTAATATGTGGCAAAGGATTTGCCATATTAAAAAGGTTGAAAAGGGTCTTCCCCTGGATCCCTCTTGAATGTAGACAGATCCTAGTCCAGTCGTTACTAGTTAGCAGGCTGGATTATGGCAACTCACTATTTGTAGGAATGTCGGACTACTTATTTAGAAAACTACAACTGGTCCAGAATGCCGCAGCAAAAGCTGTCTGCAATAAGAAAAAGTACGATTCAGCCACAAGTTGTCTGAGAGCCTTACACTGACTGCCCATGAGGCAAAGAGCCACGTTCAAAATGCTATGTATTGCCTATAAAACAATTCACAATACTGGCCCTTACATTCTACGAAATAGAATTAAGTTCTATGCTCCAGCGCGGAACTTACGTTCACAAGCCTCAGCCAAAGCAGCCACCACTCGGATTAAGCTATCCAGAATGGGCGGAAGTGCTTTTTCTCACATTGCTGCGAAATGTTGGAATGAACTACCCATCAACCTCAGACTCACGGACTCCTACCCCACCTTCAAGAAAAAACTAAAAACCGCACTATTCCCTACATCAGAATAATCAATATGCTTCCAGACTACTGCCTTGGTTTCACTGTTATTTCTTTCCAGCGCCGTGATATCCTTGTAGGATGAATGTTGCGCTTTACAAATACACCTAACAATAACAATAACTATCCCTGGAAGTCCAGGATTGCCCCACAATACCGATATGGAATGAAAAAAAGTTTTACAAAAGGCCAATATGTTAAACCATATCTTAACCGTATCCCTGGCAGTCTTAAATTTAACTCTTATGAAATAATTGGGGTCATTACCTCTTAGCAAAAACATATTAGCATCCGAATTTAACAAAAATATAGAAGTAAAGTTGGTTGTCTGTATTGAGTAAGCATCGTAGACGACCAATAAAGGTTGCCCAAAAATATAGTTTAAAGTCCGGAAAATTAAGTCCCCCATTATCTAAGGAGCTTTTAAGTAGTGTCATGGAGCGACGGGCTTTACGATATCCCCAAATAAAACTACTAAATATTCCATCAAGTTTTTAAAAGAAAAGGTTGCTAAGAGAGGGGAATGGACCGGAATAAATAAAGAAATTTGGGGAGTATTTTCATTTTAATTAAATTAATCCGACCAATGATATTTAAGGGAGTTTATGCCATTTCTTTAATTGCACAATAGTAGCTTTAACTAAAGCGTCGTAATTAATTGTGACTATCTCTGTGATTTTTGCTGATATATTAACACCAAGATAGGTGGCCGTCTGACATAGCCCTGATACTGTAGCTGCTGGTTTATAATTAGCAATGATTTGAGTTTTATTTAGATATAATTTGTAACCGGAGACATCGCCAAATCTGCTAGCCTCCGTGGTTATTCCATGTAAAGCCTTTACAATATCAGTAGAGTAAATAGCAATATCATCGGCGTATGCCGTTATTTTCAATGAATGAGGGCCTGAGCTAAAAGGTATTATGCAGGATTGTAACTGAGGAGCATGGAGAAATGGTTCCATCGAAAGGGCAAACAATAAAGGTTAAAAGGGACACCCTTGACGGGTGCCCCGAGATATAGAAAAGGTGGCCGAAATCAAACCTGCATAACTAATTCTCGCGGTAGGGTTATCATATAGGGATCGAATCCATGTCACAAACTGACCATTAAAACCCATAGTTGTTATTACCGACCAGAGATAATCCCACCCCAATCAGTTGAAAGCCTTCTCAGCATCCAGAAGGATCATACCGAGTGGGGAGGGATTAGTCTCTGCTATATCAAAAGCAGTAATGGCCATATTAATGTGAGCTGTAGTATCCCTACCTATACATAATTAATGGAGCCAGTCGCGTGGCCAGCACTTTTGCAAATATGTTTGCATCTGTATTTATAAGCGAACTGGGTCGTATGAACCGCATTCGTAGGCCGGCTTATCCTTTTTCAAAAAGAAAATCAATTTAGCAGTGTTCCAGGAGCTTGGGGCTTTCCCATTCTCGCCAATAAAGCTAATGACCTGATGGAAGAGGGGCAGTATCTCATCGATACAGATTTTATACACCTCTACGGGCAGAGTATCTTCTCCAGCTGCTTTTCCAGATGGTAGAGACAAAATAGCTTGCCGTATCTCTAAGAGACTAACCTGTTCAGAGAGTTGATCAAGCCCAAGATGATCAAATTTTTCTGAAATATAACAATTCAAATAAGCCTGGATACTAGCCGGGGTGGGATAACTTTCTGGCGTATATAGTTTCTTGTAAATTCTACAAACTGTTCTCGTATCTGTAGGGGTTGATCAAATGTTGTATTAGGACCTTTTAGGCTTTTAACCAGTGTTAGCTCTCTCATCTGCAGCTTTTTAAGCTAGAAGTTTTCCAACTTTATCTCCACTTTCATATTGGGAGATTTGAGATTTGTATAATTTTATACAACTTTTTTCCCCCAGAGTATTGTTTTTAAAGCAGCTTTTAGGTGTCCTAGTTTTAGCCCTAGTTCCACCACATTAGAAGAGCATGTGCGCAGAGCGTCGGCCAATAGAAGTTCAAGTGAAAGAATATTATTAGTTAGAGTTTTATTAGTTTCACAACGCTCCGAGTTTTGTCTAAAGAGAAATTGCTGGGTGAACCCCCGAATACGGGCTTTACAATCATCCCACACAATGGTACATGAGGTAGAATTGAGATTGTTTTTAATGAAGTCTATAATATGAGTCTTGAGTTGGGAAATAAACACTGTGTTTGTAAATAGATGCCTGGGAAAGGAAAACATCCTAGGACCTGTATGAATTTGTGGGATATTAAACCGAAACAAAATAGAGTTATGATCAGAGGTAACTCGTGGACATAGCGCAATAGAGCTAGTATTCAGTAGATTATCAGATGCCCAGGCCATGTCAATGCGAGAGCAAAGTTTGTGAGGGGCGGAATAATAAGTATAGCCAGCCACATTCGGGTAAATACTACGCCAGACATCTTTAATATTATGGATGCGCCCTATTTCTAGGATAGCAGCACGAGACCTGCGCATACGTTGAAAAGCACCATGTCTCGTGGTGTCCAGTTGGTAGTCCATAATGCAGTTAAAATCACCCATAATAACTAATTCTCCCTCCCAATCCAGAAGTTCAATATTCATTTGATCAAAAACATAAGAATCATCGAAATTGGAACCATAAACCACACAGAATACAAATTTGCACTTTTCGATTGATAAATGCACAATGGCCTATCGTCCTATTTTATCACAGGTGGTTTTATGGATTTCTACTCGAAGACGTCGGTCTTTAAGAATGGCAACCCCCCCTAAATAAAGCATTGAAGGTTGAGCAAATGATAGCCTCATAACCAAGTTGTCCCAATAACTTCCTGTCCTTGTAAGCAATATGGGTCTCAGATAAGAAAACAAAATGTGGGTCGTACAGTGCTAGCTCTTCCCGAACCAAACGTCTTTTATTCTTATTATTGAGACCTGCAACATTCCAAGCCAAGCATTTTAACCGTAACATTAAAAATAAAATTCATGTATCTCATCATTCTGCAAGAATAAAACAAATCAACCGCTCCCTGGTGCTTCCATCAGATCTCCTACCGAGTTGCTTTTATCAAACAAAAACCCCCCCCCACCCAACCATCCCCTAGAGAACCCATGCCCCTCCCCTGACTCCCTCACCTCCCTCAGGAGGGAACACCCCTCGATGTTCTGCTGCCGCTGAATTGGCAGCTACCCTAGGGAGCAGCATGTGGCTCGACCCACTACCTTACCCGGAAATACATAATCGGAGAGATAAGTAAGAAAAACTAACCAAAAGGGGAAAAAAAGATTACAAAATAAAATTGAATATTAAATTTAGAGATCTAGGCTTTCGTTCTCTCCGAGTTAAACAAATGTAGATAATACACTCTCAGCCTCCCTTTCGTCGGTGAAAAAATAAGTACGACCTCCCTTAATAACTTTTAGGCGGGCAGGTTCCTGCAGGAACACTTGCCCGCCGAGGGACTTAAACGGGTCGATAAGCTTACGCAGCTTCCAACGCCTGTCTATAGTAGCTTTACTGAGATCAGACCGTACAAAAAAAGACAGATTTTCAGTTATAACAGCAGAGTTAGGCCTTGCTTTAAATGAAACTGCCTGTCTCAGTAAAAAATAAGAAAGGGGCGGGGGAAGCTCATCCTTCTCAAGCAGCAGGATAGGGGTGTTGAAAATTACTAAAATGTCATGATCAAAGAGAAAAGGTAAGCTTTGCCTTATGACATTGTGGCCTCCCTACTTTCAAGTCCTAGAAAATCTCATATTGCTCTGGGTGTTTTTTCTTGCCCAAGGGAAAGGAAGTAAGATTTCAGTTCTGCACAGCACTTCAACAGTTGTTCGATGGCTGGGAACAAAGTGAGCCACCATGTTGACGTGCTGAAACACAGGCTGCCACTCTAGGTCCACAAAAGAAAAAAAAACTTTCAACTCCAATGTTCGCTTAGCTGAAGAAGAGAAATGGCTGTAAACTTTTAGAATAAAGAATTCTACATCCATTATTGGCTTGTTTAGCACAGTTGTGTAGGATGTGGGCAGGACAGTTTGCAGGCAGAATGTCATTTGCTCCCTTCAAAAGCTGAAATACAGAATGAAGTCGTCCGTAGTTGATACTTGCGTTGCCTCCACAGTATGCAGCGACATGCTACAATTTCAACCCATGCTCTTTTAATTTTGTTGTGATCTGCTGTGCAATATCTGTAGCAGTCTCCGCTACATCCTCATAGAAATCCAGCAGAGAGTAGGTCATACCGGAAGTGAAATGAAAATGCTGCAACAAAAGTGGATATACTTTTAATGTTTCCTTTGTATTAGGCATCGCTGCAAACTGAGAAACATCCATCTTTTAAGTCTTCATATGCTTGCTGCAACGATAGAGGTCCAAGCACATTCGTAGTGATATTTGATGCCTTTGTGCAGCCACAGGATGGTGGAACCAGAATAAATGACTTTGGATAGCTTGAAGCCACAATCCAGGGAGCGGTAGGAGTTGATGCTTCACAGCATGGTTCACCCGAGTCACCTCTGCAGCTGTGACCTAAATTTAAAATAAAATACAAAGGTATAAGCAACACACAAAGAAAGTCTCCAATGGTGAAGAAAATAGTGGCCACAATTGGCCTTACAGCTGCAAATTTAAACTAAAGTGTCAGCTGAAAAACAATTATAAAAAATGTGTTCTTGATAAAAACAGAGTGAGAAAAGAATGTTAAAGCCAATCTGACATGGTAGACACTGCTGCACATTTAAAGAGAGTAATAGAAAATTGCAAGATGGCTCGCATAATCAATGTGGGAGTCTTAGAAAGAGTGTGACAAAGCAAGACAGGTGTACATAAATTACATACAACCTATTGCACATTATACAAAGCCAGCAATTGCTTACTTCAGCTAATTCTGGCTGGAAGCGTGGTTGCAGGTGTGATGAAATTGTTGCCATCTTTGACCGAGACATTTTTCTTATGTTTTGCTCCTGCCTCATGCATTTTGATATCCCGCTCTCCTCTGTGGGCAATTTAAAAGTCTTTATCACACATTATGCACTTAGCCTTGTACACATTGTCTGACAACTTCCGGATGTTGTGGTGTATAAGTTCCCATTCTGATCTGTACTTCACAAAGCGCTTTTTTTCTTGGGGTTTCTGGCAAGGAGTCTGCCTGCAAGGTAGATGTTGCATCCGAATATGCCTCACAATCTGATGTGAACGTCGCCTCTGCAGCAACTTTGCCTGACTCTTAATCAGACACATAAGCAGCAACTATCAGACATACTACCTGTGAGAAAGTGCCATCTTTCTTGCCTTGGTATGCCCCCATATTTTTCTGAACTGCTGATTTGCTTGACTGAGTGTGCCCTGGGTCCCTGCTAATCAGGTACCCAGGGCCTGTGTTCCTTTCCTAAAGAGAAAAGCTATGCTGAAACAAAATACCCAATTGGCACCTCTGGCCACCTGTCAGTCCCTAGTAAATGGTACCCAGGGCATGGTGACCAGAGGAGACCCCTGAGGGCTGCAGCCCTTATTGTGCCACCCTCAGGGGCCCTGTACCCTGGCACCCACACATTGCCTTTGCAGGCAGAGTGCCTAAGTACAGAACTAAAACAAGCGTCGACATAGCACACATCCCTGTGTGCCATGCCACAGAACCCACTGCCCTGGCATACTTCAGTCACCCCTCTAGCTTGGTGCCGTATGCCAGAGGTAAGGGCACAGGGGCATGAGCCCTGTGCCCCTACAGTACCCAGGGCCATTCCTGGGCACTGTAAGTGCAGTGATGCCATTTAAGAGTATATGGTGCTGGGAGGTCGTCATTACGAACTCCATAGCACCATAATGGCTACACTGACGACTGACAAGTTTGGTACCAAACTTCTCAACACATTAAACCTGCACTGATGCCAGTGTGGGATTTAATGCAAAATGCACGAGAGGGCATCTTAGAGATGCCCTCCAAAACCCGAACTTACAATCCACGTCTGGGCTGAGTGGCTGCAGAGGCTGCCACACAGCAGACATGTTGCTGGGCCCCTGGGTGGAGCCCCCCGCTCTCCTGGGCCTGCAACAATGCAAATCCTGGGAGAGGTGATATGTCTCCTCCCCCAGGATGGACAGGGGGAAGCTTCAAAGGCATACCGCCTCGGAGAGCTTCTCCAGACCATTTGCTGTACCCAGCAACTGGCCCCCCACCCGTTCTACCCCCACTCTGGCGGGAAATACTACGTCAGGAAGGAGGGTGTGCCAACCTTTGCCAACCCCACTCCTCAGGTGGAGGAGGCGAGGTGAAGCATGACCCCGGGCTCCGGCCATCTTGTAGATGGGGAGCCCTGCCCAATCCCAGCTAGGCTCCTGCCCCCCTCCCACAAGAGAGGAGCAGGCTAGGGGGTGTCCTCACCCCAGGACAGGGACCCATTCGTCCCTGCCCTTGCCCTACCTATAACGCCCCTACATTTAGTATTTAGGGGCTCCCTGAACCTTCCTTCCTCAGATCCCGCTAGCAAAAGAAGAAAGAAGATCAAGAAGAAGACCCGCCGCGCAGCTGCTAACAGGACAACAATAACTGACTTGGCCCCAGCCCTACCGGCCTGTTGATCCTGGAACCTGCTCCTGCCTAATCCCGGCGACCTCTGCGTACAGCAACCATGGGACACCCAGAGGACCTGCCTGCCTTGACCCTCTCGAAGATTGGGACTCATCAGCAGAGGCTCTGCTGCAACAACCCACCTGGTGCCCCCCAGGAAGCTCCGGACCAACTCACTCTGCACCAGGCGAGCCCGGGCCGGGCCAACCCAAACCAAGACCACGAGGACGTCCCCCCGGCGACTGGGACCCGAAGTGCATTGCCCAAAGACCCTCCTCGACGAACCAGCGGACGCCTGCAGACTCAGAACCAGGGGCCACCCCAACCGCGACCAGCCGAGGGTAAGCTTTTCCAACCCCCAAAGACACCCCTGCACCCGGCGCCCCGTGGCCCGCTGTGCCTCCCTTTGGGGTTCCTACCTGTGCTCCAAGATCCCAACTTACCTCTCGAAGTGCTAGTCGCCCCTGGAGAGTCACCGTCCCCGAGCCTGCAGCCTTTGTTCCTTTTTCAAGATCCTCATTGGATAACATTGAGCGCCCGACGGCTCAAAAGCACCCTGCACCCAGCCGCCCGAGTGCCACTGGCTGTGACCTCTCTGTCCTATCTTACTTCCCCCCCTTGCCCTGAGCAAGTGACCAGGAGCCCAGCTCCCAGAGCCGCGTGGCCTGCTAGCCAGCCGCCACCAACCGAAGGCCCCCCTTCCCTCATTGGATAACATTGGGGCTACCTACCTCTGCACCCGGTCGCCCCTGTGCCGCTGGGACTGAACTAACTGTACTCACCCGACCCTGGAGGACCCCTGAGTCTACGCCCAGAACCCTAACTTCACCAACTAAGTACTCACCTGGAAACCGGTAATTCACCGTTGGATAACATTGACCCATTTTGACTCTAAAATTTTCTAAGTGTGAAGTTTTGAAAACTGAAAATATTCCTATAAAATCAGACAAAGTCCGAATTCGAAAATACTCACCTGTGATCAGGAGAGAAGTCAGTCCTGTACCTTTCAGCCCAGCACTGAACCTCAAAAGTAATCCCTAGCGGGTTTACTAGTAACCTGTATTTTCTCCAGAGGGACCCATTGTCTGCTTTTCTATGAAATTTCTTCTGTCTACTTTTGAAAACTGCAAATATTCTTTAAAAATCGTACGAAATACTGAAACGCAATTACCTGCCTGTTTTGAGCTAAGCCCCCAATGCTGGCCCTAGGAGACTAGTGCTGGGTTACAAAAGTAACGCAATCGCACTTTACCTGTAACCTGAATTTCCTCCCATTGGATAACATTGTCAGAATCACCTTGAAAAGTTTCTAAGTGTGAATTTTTTAAACCGCTTTATATTCAGGAAAATTCTTTTTTTTTTTTTTTTTAAAGAATTTTTATTGCAGCAGTAATATGTGCACAATCAAGTCGCCAACGAGGGCAGCATCCTGCATTCATGGTACAAAAATTCTGAAATGGAAAACTTAGTCTAACACGGCCATTTAGCTCACACCCCGGAGGTCGAGCGGCAGTAGACAGGAGAGTATTATTCGCGAAGAGCTGTAAGGGTATTCACATATAACTGTTTCTCAGGTAGTGCATATGGCTGCGTTTCTAACCATCCGGTTCCCCCCGCACCCGGTCCAGTGGGCACTGAACAATAACAAACATCTTTCCTCCCTCCTCCCAATTCCCCCCCCCAAATCCCTACATCCCTTACCCCCTATTCCACCCCCCACTCCCACCCCTCCCCCCTGGTGTGTCAGAGGTCCACAAGAGCAAGCCCGATTCCCTCGTGGGCACAGCAGGTCCGAGACCGACAATCAGGATTAACCAGTAGGAAAATGCAGTCAACATGTGGGGCGCGGGGCAATCCCAGGAAAGAAATGGGCCTAGCACCAACCTAAGCCAGTTTGTCTAAGGACCAGGACTACCTGCGGGGAGCCCTCGCTGTCAGAGGTCGGAAGCGTGAGTTCTAGTACCAGCCGCTCCCAGGCCCGGGCCCGTTCCTGGGCAGTATCAGTGCCTGCCCTAAGTGCCAGTTGCAGACGTACCTCCCCCTCACAGCTGGCCCATTTAGTGAGCTCCGCCCGCCATCGAATATTCAGGAAAATTCATCACAGTAACTAAAACGTTTTTGCTAATCTGGTTTCAAATGAGACCCCATGACTGAATCGAAGATCTAGTCCTGGAACTACCAAAGTAATCCATAAAGTAATCAACTGTACTTTCCTATGAAAAACCCATTGAGCTCAATGCTAGAGTGTGTTTCAGAACTGTGTTGCTTATTATCTATCCTGTAATTATTGTGTGTACAAACGTATTGCTCCTCTGCAAAGTATTTACATGAGAGTTCTCAGCCCTCACTACCCTCCGGTCTCCCCCACTGTCTTCAGCCTTCACTCACTCTTCCACTCGTCCACTTCCGCCCACAAACACGCCCACTCTTTGAATGCCATCCCACCCATTTGCACCGCAGAACATTCCAACAACGCTAGTATATCCCCCCTTCGATTCCCTGCCCGCTTTCCAGCTCACTACACAACCATTCACCAATGGCTCTCACCACCTACGCCATCCCCAATGCACCCCCTGACCTGACTTTACCCACCCTCCAACAAGTGAAAGAGGATATTCTACAAATCAAAAAAGATGTCCACGCAATCAAAGACCTTCTCTCATCACAGCCCAGTCCACCTCCCATCATCCCTCTACCCTACAAAGGACGCACCCGCCCTACATACCCTCGCCTCAAACGACATCCACGCTGGCCGACTATCCCCGTTCGCAACAACTCCCCCCGCCGTGTCCCCAACCCATTGTCGGACCGCGACCTATGCTCTCTCCTAAGCTCTTACGGCCCAGGTCCGGTAAAACACATATCCAGCACGCACATCCCCATACCCACAATTCTCACAAACCCTCTGAGGCTCCCAACACTCAACAACAGAGGTTCCATCCCTAACAACCTCAGAAAAGTTCCCCTCACTCTAGAAAGCTCGACCACCCTTCTCTCCCCCAAACTCAAATGCATCCTACTCAACTGCAGATCGGCCCAGAGACACTCCTCCGACATCGCTGATCTCGTCTCAGCTAGGGATCTGGACCTAGCCATTCTAACAGAAACTTGGCTCACTGAAGCCTCTACCCCGATTATGGACATACTAGTCCCCCCCAACTATCACATCATTAGGCTAGACAGGTCTTCGGACAAGACGGGCGGGGGAATTGCATGCATTTTTAGAAGCAACCTCTCCGTTACTAAAATCCCCTCCTCCTGTGAACTCCTCTGCCTCGACATCACCAGCGAGGGCAAACAAGTTTGTGCTTTACATCTCATCTATCACCCGCCTGGTGACAATCTCATATTCACCCAACAACTCATGGACATGATCACTTCCAATGCCGGTCGGCAGACCACCCAAGTCTACCTGGGTGACTTCAATCTCCACTGGAACGATCGAAAAGACACAGTGGTGAATAGTCTCAAAACTTTCCTTAATGCGCTTGACCTCACCCAAATATGCGATAAACCAACACACGACAAAGGCTCGATACTTGATCTCATCATTGCCAAAGAGAATTCTACACAACTGGAGACGATTCTACCCTGCGACTGGTCAGATCACCACATTATCACCTTCTTTATCAATGAAAAAGTTAAACCTAACCCGGCTCAACCAATCAAAGCCAAAACATGGAAAAGGGACATGAAGAATCTCAACCCCTCTACCCTGCCTCCCCACATCGGCAATCTCCTCCTTCCCCCTTCAGGTGCCTCGGATGTTCAATCACTGACTGACCACTACCTTGAATCTATGAATACATTAGTCAATGAAGTCGCCCCACTGCAACTGAAGAGAGTCTCCACCAAAACTTCTAACCCCTGGTATGACGACAGACTCAACGACGACAGGCGTTCGATGCGAATGGCAGAGCGCACCTGGAGAGCGGACCCTTCAGCACTGCACCTCAAAAGGCTTAAAAACAAGAGAAATGCCTACTTCAGGAAAATAAAGCGCACAAAGTTGGACTTCTTCAGCCGCCAGTTGGACCAAGCAAAAAACAGGCCAAGAAAACTGTTCGAACTAATCAAGACCCAAACAAAGGCACAACCCTTACAATCAAATAGCACAACAAGCGACACCCCACACTGTGAAGACTTCTCTGCTTTCTTTAAGCTAAAGACTGACAACATAAGAAATGACCTCATCATGGATGTAAGCCGATTCCCCAACCACACCAGAATGGCTAACACTCAACCTAAAAACATGGCATCTTGGCTGTACTTCGATACCTACTCGGAAGAAACAATACACAAACTGCTCGGCACCTTGAAGCCCTCTAATCACCTCACAGACCCTCTACCTGCTAATGCTGTAAAAGACTTCATCCCCTTGCTCCTCCCTCTCTGGACCAAAATAATCAACTGCTCCCTGCAACAAGGCCTCATTCCAGACGCCCTCAAGGTGGGGCAAGTCACGCCTATACTCAAGAAACCTACAGCTGATCCGTCTGACCTAAACAATTACCGGCCCATCACCAATATCCCCACCCTGGCCAAACTGCTGGAGAAATGTGTCCAACTCCAACTAACAAGACACATTGACCAATTTGACCTCCTCAACTCTCATCAATCAGGCTTCCGAGCGAAACATAGCACGGAAACAGCTATGACACACATAATTGATGACGCCCTCCAAATTCTTGATCGGAATGAGTCCTGCCTCCTCATCCTTCTTGACCTCTCGTCAGCATTTGACACGGTCAAACATGAGAACTTGCTGGAGCTGCTAAGCACTAGAATGGGTCTATCGGGAACGGTTCTCAAATGGTTTTCGTCCTTCCTTCACAACCGGTCTCAGAAGTTCAAGATCGACAATGTGCTATCTTCACCTGTGCCTGCAGATCTAGGGGTTCCACAAGGATCCTACCTCTCCCCCACATTGTTCAACCTCGTCATGGAACCGCTCGCCACCTTGCTCCAAGCTTCTAATGTCCAATTCCATATGTACGCCGACGACACACAACTGTACCTAAAGCTTCAATCCCCGGAAGATATCAAACATCTGAATTCCACGCTTATTAACACTCAATCTTGGCTAGCTGATAATCACCTCAAACTAAATGCTCTGAAAACTGAGTTCCTTCTCATCTCACCCCCGGCGAAAATTTCCACCACCCAAACATGGCTCAACAACCTAACAGCACTCAATGTCCAACCCACCATCGTGGACTCAGCGAAATCCCTGGGCATCACACTGGACGCCAAGCTCAACATGCAGCAGCACGTAGGCAAAGCCACAAAAGCAGCTAATTTCCACATCAACACACTGAGGAAAATCAAACCCTTCCTCCCTGCTGAAGACTTCCAAACTGCTGTACAAGCGTTAGTCATCCCTCGAATAGACTACGGAATTGTGGCCCTCAGCGGACTCCCTCTATCCACAACAGCACCCTTAAGAGCCTCCCTGAACGCTGCCGCAAGACTCATTACTGGCTCAAGAAAACATTCGCATATTTCCCCAGACTTAAAGTCCCTAAAATGGCTGCCTTTTGAAGCCAGAATACAACTAAAAATTGCAGTTATGACACACGCGGCCGTGCACCACAATGCACCCAACTACCTCGCTCAAAAGTTGTCTATATCAGAGGTTCGAGATCCAATAGAAGCTCAAAAAATCTACTCCTGAAACCCTGTAGATTCCGGAAAGAGAAAACCTACAAGCGCTCCTTCTCAGGAATGGCACCCAGGATCTGGAATGCGCTCCCTCCTGAAACAAGGCGTATCTCCTCCACTGCACTCTTCAAGAAAGAGGTGAAAACCATCCTTCTGGCCAAGATCTCCTGAACCTTATAGGTGCTGGATCAGAGACTCTGCATTGCCTTGTGTCAATGCTCACCTTGTCCTTTGGCACTATACCTCTACTTGATGACTATACTAAAACACTGGTATAAGCCTTCCACACACCCAAGGTGTACCTGAACACCTCTGTAGTGGGATCAATGACTTGTGCCGTCTCATATTACTTGTTTACCTGACTGTATATTGATATGTTTTATGTATGTTATTATTATCCTTTCATGTTAGTGACTACTACATTGCTCCCACTACCTCTGTTCATTCCTACTGCCCCTACCCTGTCATTGTGAAGCGCTCTGATATCTGTAAAGATCTTGTTCGCGCTATATAAAACTTTGAATAAAATAAAAATAAATAGAGTACTCGTACCTTGAAAAGTATATTTTTATAACTGTTGGTTCTAAAAATAAAACAACAATATCTGAGTATTTAACAACAATTGGCCTGGAGTTCAGTTCTTGAGTGTGTGTAACCTTTTGCTGTACAACAAATGCTTTACACTGTCCTCTGGTACTGCCTTACTGCTCGACCATGCTACCACTTAGGAGAGTAAGGTCGGTTCTGACTTTAACCTCTGTTATACCTCTGGGGTTGGTAGACTCTATACACACTGTATTTCCTTCTAGTCCAGTATATATAGAGCCACTTTCTCACATTGGTGGATTAGCGGTGGGATACAAACTTGCATTTGTTGGACTACTTGGTTACCATCTGATAACATGACAGAACTCATAAATTGCCTTTAGAATTCTAAAATTGGTCTTTTCCAAAAATACTAAAAATCTGATAGGGCCTTGCTTAAGTCCCATTAGAATTTTGTGAAAATAAAAATCACTACAAGCTAGGGTAGAGGGTTAGAACTATCAGGTTAGAATGTCTCAACAGAACCCAGTTGTTAGTGAAGATAATACAAACATGGTGGAGGAACTCGCCCTTACTTGCACCTGGACTTCAAGGAATTGAAGGCCCTATGCAAAGTAAAGAAAATAACTGTAGGTCTGCATCCAACCAAACAAAAGCTCCAAGAGCTCCTGGCTGAGTATGCAAAAGACCACCCCTCTGAGCAGGGTGACACCCAGCCAGAGAAAGAAAGAGGGAATGAGGAGGATGACACTGATAATCCCCCCATCATTCCTAGGGAGGAGGGGGTCCCTGTACCCTTGACTCCAAGAATCAGCCTCTGGGAGCCTAGGAACCACACAGGTGGACTAGTCAACAGGGAACACATTGGGGAAAGCCCCAGTGAAGAGGACAACTTCCTAGCAAAGTTGGCCAAGAGATTAGACCTAGAGACCAGCCTCCTGGCTGTAGAAAAAGAAAGAAAATGGATGGGCCTAGCCCCCACATCTGGTGGCAGCAATACCAATAACAAGGATAGAGAGCAATCTTATGATCCTAAAATCCCCAAAGGGATTGTCCCTAAATTTGAGGAAGGTGATGACATCACCAAGTGGTTCACAGCCTTTGAGAGGGCTTGTGATATCAGACAGCTAAAGAAACCTCTCTGGGGGCCACTCCTGTGGGAACTGTTCTCTGGTAACTGCAGAGACAGACTTCTGACCATCTCTAGGCCAGATGCAGGGTCCCATGATCTCATGAAGAAGACTGATTGAGGGATTTGGACTCGCCACTGAGGAGTACAGAATTAGGTTCAGGGGGCTCACAAAACCCAGAACCAATCCTGGATAGATTTTGTAGACAACTCAGTAAAGACACTGGATGGTTGGTAACTGGACACAATGTGCATTACTTTACTGGACTGTATACTTTGTTTATGAAGGAACACATTTTGAGTAATTGCACAAATGAAAAGTTACATCAGCATTTGGTAGACCTAGGTCTAATTTCTCCCCAAGAATTGGGAAAGAAGGCAGACCACTGGGTCAAGACTAGGGTGACAAAGACAGCCACTGGGGGTGACCAAAAGAAGGTGGTCACAACCCCCCTCCCCCACCCCCCAGGGGAAAGGTGGTGAGAATCCCCAAGATAAAAAGTCTGAGTCTTCCAAAGGGCCCCAAAAACCTGTTCAGGTGGGTGGGTCCCAATCGACTCCCTATGTGCCTCAGCCCTATAGGGGAAGAAACTTTGATCCTAACAAGACCTATTGTAACAACTGTAAGAAGTTGGGACATTTAACTGTAGACAAAAACTGCCCCTACACCAAAGCCCCCAAGGCACCCATTCCAGCTACTCCAGGGACAGTAAATCTACAGATGGGATCAGAGGAGTGCCCAGAGCAAATCTGGGAATACAGTCAGGCTAGTCTAGTCTAGTCTGCTTGGGGAATATGGAGGTTGCCAGTGTGGCTGGGTGGCCAACCAACTGTAACAAATATATGCAATACCCCTCCATCAATGGAACTAGAGTAGAAGCCCTGAGGGATACAGGTGCCAGCATCACTATGGTAAGGGAAAAGCTGGTTTCCCCAGAGCAATACCTGATTGGGAAAACTTACCAGTCACCAATGCTGACAGCATTACCACCCAACGCCCCCTAGCTATGGTAACATTAGGATGGGGGGAGGTTATTGGTTTGAAACTGGTCATGGTATCACCACAATTGCCAGTTGACTGTCTGCTTGGAAATGACCTGGAGACCTCAGCCTGGGCTGAAGTTGAGCAAGTAACCCATGCAGCCATGCTCGGTATCCCTAGACTGGTGTGTGTCCAAACCAGAGCACAGAGCAAAAAGAAGGGTGAACAAGTGAGGTTGGAGCCTGAAAGTATGGCCCAACCAACCAAGAAAAAAAGCAAGGAGACTGGGGAACCAGCTTCCACACAACCAGCCTCCCAGGACCCCTCTCCCCAAGGAGAGGACTTGGAAACCCTGGAGGGAACTGAGCCTATGGAGCTTGAGCCTTACCAGGCTGGACTCCTGGGCCCAGGGGGACCCACTAGGGAAGAGCTGTGCCAGGGTCCGCGAGACTGCCCCACTCTTGAAAGCCTGAGGCAGCAAGCAGCTGCAGAAGCCAAGTAAGATGTCAGTGGTACCCACAGAGATTATTGGGAAGAGGGATTACTGTATGCGGAGGCAAGACACCCAAATCCTGGAGCTACCAGGAGAGTGGTAGTGCCGCAGAAGTACAGGGAGTTCCTCCTAACTTTAGCTCATGACATCCCCTAGCTGGACACCAGGGGCAAACCAAAACTTGCGAAAGGTTGGCTAGCCACTTTTACTGGCCCCAGATGAACCAAAAAGTGAAGGAGTTTGTGAGCTCCCGTGTTACCTGTCAGGCCAGTGGCAAGACAGGTGGCAAGCCAAAGGCCCCCCTGATACCACTACCAGTGGTGGGGGTACCCTTTGAAAGGGTAGGTGTGGATATTGTGGTTCCACTTGAACCTCCCACAGCCTCGGGGAACAAATTCATTTCTAGTAGTAGTGGATCATGCTACTAGGTACCCTGAAGCAATTCCCCTTAAAGTCACTACAGCTCCAGCAGTAGCCAAGGCCCTCCTAGGTGTCTTCACCCGGGTAGAGTTTCTTAAGGAGGTGGTTTCAGACAGAGGTACCAACTTCATGTCTGCTTACCTGAAACACATGTGGAAGGAGTGTGGGATGCAGTACAAGTTCACTATCCCATACCACCCGCAAACCAATGGTCTTGTAGAAAGATTCAACAAGACACTGAAAGGTATGATCATGGGGCGCCCTGAAAAACTCAAAAGGAGATGGGATGTCCTGTTGCCATGCCTGCTTTTCTCTTATAGGGAAGTGCCACAGAAGGGAGTGTGGTTTTCACCCTTTGAACTTCTGTTTGGTCATCCTGTAAGGGGACCACTTTGCCTTGTAACAGGACATTGTGGACTATGTGCTTGGCCTAAGGTCCAGAATGGCTGAGTACATGGATAAAGCATCCAAAAATCTTGAGGCCAGCCAGGAGCTGCAGAAGCACTGGTATGACCAAAAAGCTGCCATGGTTGAGTTTCAACCTGGGCAACAGGTGTGGGTTTTGGAGCCAGTGGCACCAAGGGCTCTCCAAGACAGATGGAGTGGCCCTTACCCTATCCTGGAGAAAAAGAGTGAGGTCACTTACTTAGTGGACCTGGGCACCAGAAGGACCCCCAAAAGGGTTGTCCATGTGAACCGCCTCAAACTCTACCAGGACAGGGCTGACCTCACCATGCTGATGGTGACTGAAGAGGAACAGGAAGCAGAGAGTGAACCTATCCCTGATCTCCTCTCTGACAGCCCAAAAGATGGGTCAGTGGATGGAGTAGTCTTTTCAGACACCCTCACTCCCCCACAGCAGGCTGACTGCAAGCAAGTCTTTGCAGAAGTTTGCTAGCATCTTTTCCTTGACCCCTGGTCTGACCAGCTGGTGTACCCATGATGTGGACCCTGGTGACAGTAACCCTGTCAAAAACAAAATCTATCGACAATCAGACGAAGTCAAGGAAAGCATCAAAGCTGAAGTCAGCAAGATGCTGGAGCAAGGGGTGATTGAACCCTCTGAGAGCCCCTGGGCTAGCCCAGTGGTTCTAGTGCCCAAACCTCATCAACCGGGTGGACAGAGAGAGATGAGGTTTTGTGTGGACTATAGAGGGCTCAACTATGTCACCATGACAGATGCTCACCCCATTCCAAGAGCAGATGAGTTGATAGACAAACTAGGGGCAGCCAAATTCCTAAGCACCTTTGACTTGACTGCAGGGTACTGGCAAATTGGCATGGCCCCAGGAGCCAAAGAGAAAACAGCATTCTCCACCCCAGATGGGCACTATCAGTTTACTGTGATGCCCTTTGGGTTAAAGAATGCCCCTGCCACCTTCCAGAGGTTGGTGAACCAAGTCCTGTCTGGGTTGGAATCCTTCAGTGCACCCTATCTTGATGATATTGCTGTCTTTAGCTCCACCTGGCAGGATCACCTGATCCACCTTGGGAAGGTTCTACAAGCCCTGCAATCTGCAGGACTGACTATCAAGGCATCCAAATGCCAGGTAGGGAAGGGCACTGTGGTGTACCTGGGCCACCTTGTTGGTGGAGGCCAGGCCCAACCGTTACAGCCCAAGATCCTGGACTGGGCAGCTCCAACCACCCAGACTCAAGTCAGGGCGTTCCTTGGCTCGACTGGATATTACAGGGCGTTTGTGAAAGGATATGGGTCTATTGTGACTCACCTCACAGAACTTGCCTCCAATAAAATGCCCAAGAAAGTGAACTGAACTGTTAGCTGCCAAAAGGCTTTTGACACCCTGAAAGAAGCAATGTGCTCTGCACCCATTCTAAAAGCCCCAGACTACTCCAAGCAGTTCATAGTGCAGACTGATGCCTCAGAGCTGGGGATAGGAGCAGTCCTCTCCCAGATCAATGAGGAAGGCCAAGACCAACCTGTTGCTTTTATAATCAGGAGGCTACTCCCTAGAGAGCCATTGAGAGGGAGGCCTTTGCTGTGGTTTGGTCCCTGAAGAAGTTGAGGCCCTACCTATTTGGGACTCACTTCCTGGTTCAAACTGACCACAGACCTCTCAGATGGCTAATGCAGATGAAAGGCAAAAATCCAAAACTACTGAGATGGTCCATCTCCCTACAGGGTATGGACTTTGAAGTGGAACACCGACCAGGGACTGCCCATGCCAATGCAGATGGTCTTTCCAGGTACATCCACTTAGACAATGAAGACTCGCTAGGGCAAGGTTAGTCTCATCACCTTTCGTTGGGGGGGGGGGCGGGGGGTGGGGGGGGTTGTGTGAGGAAGTGCCATCTTTCTTGCCTTGGTATGCCCCCACTTTTTTCTGAACTGCTGATGTGCTTGACTGAGTGTGCCCTGGGTCCCTGCCAATCAGGTACCCAGGGTCTGTGTTCCTTCCCTAAAGAGAAAAGCTCTGCTGAAACAAAATACCCAATTGGCACCTCTGGCCACCTGTCAGTCCCTAGTAAATGGTACCCACGGCATGGTGACCAGAGGAAACCCCTGAGGGCTGCAGCACTTACTGTGCCACCCTCAGGGGTCCTGTACCCTGGCACCCACACACTGCCTTTGCAGGCTGAGTGCCTAAGTACAGAACTAAAACAAGAGTCGCCATGGCACACATCCCTGTGTGCCATGCCCACAGAACCCACTGCCCTGGCATACTTCAGTCACCCCTCTAGCTGGGTGCCCTATGCCAGAGGTGAGGGCACAGGGGCATGAGCCCGGTGCCCCTGCAGTACCCAGGGCCATTCCTGGGCACTGTAAGTGCAGTGATGCCATTTAAGAGTATATGGTGCTGGGAGGTCGTCATTACGAACTCCACAGCACCATAATGGCTACACTGAAGCCTGAAAAGTTTGGTACCAAACTTCTCAACACATTAAACCCGCACTGATGCAAGTGTGGGATTTAATGCAAAATGCACGAGAGGGCATCACAGAGATGCTCTCCAAAACCCGAACCTACAATCCACATCTGGGCTGAGTGGCTGCAGAGGCTGCCGCACAGCATACATGTTGCTGGACCCCTGGGTGGAGAGCCCCCCGCTCTCCTGGGCCTGCAACAATGCACATCCTGGGCGAGGTGATATGTCTCCTCCCCCAGGATGGACAGGGGGAAGCTTCAAAGGCATACCTCCTCTGAGAGCTTCTCCAGACCATTTGTTGTACCCAGAAACTGGCCCCCCAACCGTTCTACCCCCACTCTGGCGGGAAATACTAAGTCAGGAAGGAGGGTGTGCCAACCTTTGCCAACCCCACCCCTCAGGTGGAGGAGGCGAGGTGAAGCACGACCCTGGGCTTCGGCCATCTTGTAGATTAGGAGCCCTGCCCAATCCCAGCTAGGCTCCTGCCCCCCTCCCACAGGAGAGGAGCAGGCTAGGGGGTGTCCTCACCCCAGGACAGGGATCCATTGGTCTCTGCCCTTACACTACCTGTAACGCCCCTAAATTTAGTATTTAGGGGCTCCCTGAGCCTTCCTTCCTCAGATCCCGATAGCAAAAGAAGAAAGAGGATCAAGAAGAAGAAGACCCGCCGAGCAGCTGCTAACAGGACAACAAAAACTGACTTGAATCCCAGCCCTACCGGCCTATTGATCATGGAACCTGCTCCTGCCTAATCCCGGCGACCTTCAGGGCAGCAACCTTGGGACACCCAGAGGCCCTGCCTGCCTTGACCCTCTTGAAGATTGAGACTCATTAGCAGAGGCTCTGCTGCAACAACTCACCTTGTGCCCACCAGGAAGCTCCGGACCAGCCCACTCTGCACCAGCCGAGCCCGGGCCGGGCCAACCCGAACCAAGACCACGAGGACGCCCCCAGCGACTGGGACCCGAAGTCCAGTGCCCAAAGACCCTCCTCGACGAACCAGCCGACGCCTGCAGACTCAGAACCAGGGACCACCCCAACCGTGAGCAGCCGAGGGTAAGCTTTTCCGACAGCCAAAGACACTCCTGCACCCGGCGCCCTGCGGCCCCCTGTGCCTCCCTTTGGGGTACCTACCTGTGCTCCAAGATCCCAACACACCTCTCAAAGTGCTGGTCGCCCCTGGAGAGTCAACGTCCCCGAGCCTGCAGCCTTTGTTCCTTTTTCAAGATCCTCGTTGGATAACATTGAGCGCCCGACGACTCAAAAGCACCCTGCACCCAGCCGCCTGAGTGCCGCTGGCTGTGACCTCTCTGTCCTATCTTACTTCCCCCTTGCCCTAAGCAAGTGACCAGGAGCCCAGTTCCCAGAGCCGCGTGGCCTGCTAGCCAGCCGCCACCAACCGAAGGCCCCCCTTCCCTCATTGGATAACATTGGGCCTACCTACCTCTGCACCCGGCTGCCCCTGTGCCGCTGGGACTGAACTAACTGTACTCACCCGACCCTTGGGGACCCCTGTGTCTACGCCCAGAACCCTAACTTCACCAACTAAGTACTCACCTGGAAACCGGTAATTCACTTACCTGCCTTTGGATAACATTGACCCATTTTGACTCGAAAATTAGTGTGAAGTTTTGAAAACTGAAAATATTCCTATAAAATCAGACAAAGTCCGAATTCGAAAATACTCACCTGTGATCAGGAGAAAAGTCAGTACTGTACCTTTCAGCCCAGCACTGAACCGCAAAAGTAATCCCTAGCGGGTTTACTAGTAACCTGTATTTTCCCCATATGGACCCATTGTCTGCTTTTCTATGAAATTTCTTCTAAGTGTCTACTTTTGAAAACTGCAAATATTCTTTAAAAATCGTACGAAATACTGAAACGCAGTTACCTACCTGTTTTGAGTTAAGCCCCCAGTGCTGGCCCTAGGAGACTAGTGCTGGGTTACAAAAGTAACGCGATCATACTTTACCTGTAACCTGAATTTCCTCCCATTGGATAACATTGTCAGAATCACCTTGAAAAGTTTCTAAGTGTGAACTTTTAAAACCGCTTTATATTCAGTAAAATTCATCACAGTAACTAAAACGTTTTTGCGAATCTGGTTTCAGCTTAGACCCCAGGACTGAATCTAAGATCTAGTCCTGGAACTACCAAAGTAATCCATAAAGTAATCAACTGTACTTTCCTATGAAAAGCCCATTGAGCTCAATGCTAGTGTGTTTCAGAACTGTGTTGCTTATTATCTATCCTGTAATTATTGTGTGTACAAATGTATTGCTCTTCTGCAAAGTATTTACATGAGAGTACTCGTACCTTGAAAAGTATATTTTTATAACTGTTGGTTCTAAAAATAAAACAACAATATCTGAGGATATAACAACAATTGGCCTGGAGTTCAGTTCTTGACTGTGTGAAACCTTTTGCTGACTGAGTGTGTACAACAAATGCTTTACACTGTCCTCTGGTACTGCCTTACTGCTCGACCAAGCTACCACTTTGGAGAGTAAGGTCAGTTCTCACTTTAACCTCTGTTATACCTCTGGGGTTGGTGGACTCTATGCACACTGTACTTCCTTGTAGTCCAGTATATATAGAGCCACTTTCTCACACAACCACCAAGATGCAGAAAGTGCATGGAATCACACTGTGCTTTACAGCCCAACATAATCTAGCCAGTATAACGAGGGGTGATCTAGATAGCATGCCTATGGCAGTTTCACGCTCCTTGGTGTTTTCTCATGGGACCTCAAAGCTAATACTGCTTAATTAGCTCTGTAAAGGAAAGTAGGTAGGCAGGCAAAATGGTCGTCAGACAATTAGAAGGCAGACCGACACAAACGGGTAAAGTCAAATGGTGAGAAATAACAGTTGATAGATAAGGCAGACAAACCGATAGGCACTTGTGAGTTAACAGACAGACCGAAATATACAAAGACCGATATCATTTGCAGCCCTACATATACACAGATGCAAAAATATAGAAAATGATACTCCGAGATGTAGACATAAGACCTAGTTTGAAGGGGAGGAGGGCCCTGGGAGTGGGAACCAGAAAAGATGGAGTGGTGAATAGAGAAAGATAGAGAGCGCCTAGGAACGAGTTGACCAGGGGAAACTGAAAGACCACCGCAGACAAACTTCAATAGGCTAGAAATAAATGCACACACGTGTAAAAGAAAGAAACATGAAAAGCTCATCTATTCAACTAACCGAACATTCAAGTTGTTTGCAAGGGGAAGTGGAACCCGATGTCACTCTCCTAAAAATGCAGGAGTTGGACCCTGTAAACAAAAATGAAAGACCGAAGGCATTCTGCACGTCCTAAAATAATCTAAAGCTGGGTACCTGAAAGCTGTTCTCATTGGCCATGAAGCATCAGGGCTAATGAGAACAGTCCTGCAGTGGAGCAACAAGCACTAGGCTTGGCTGATGGCTTTGAAGCCAATCTTGGGTAGCTTTATTGGTTCTTCAAACAACGAACTGGGCAACCATTGTGAAAGGCACAACATCCTTGCCTGTCACCCAAAATCATCAAAATTACGGCCAAATGGCGTCCATTAAAGATATCCCGGATAGAAGGCGAAAATTACGGACTGTCTGAAATGTACTATGGACTGTTGCTCACCCTAGGCAGGAGTCCTGTTTAGCAAGTGCCATTGCGAACTTTGAGCACCGCTGCCTGAGGGGGAAGTGAATCATGTATTTGCAAATTGCCTTGTGGCCCTCTGAATACTAAGTGTGGCAGGGTATACTCAGACTTGAGTCCCTTGCTCACTTGGCCACTGAATTCAAGATAGCCTGGCTGATGAGGATTATGAATCCGAAACTGGTCCCAGGATGCTTGTTTCCGGTCCAGGGAAGACATGGCTTGGCAGTTTGGGCTAGACTGTTCCCATGAGGCACAGGGTCAGACTGATTTGCATATGGCCATGTCTGAACTGGGGTGGCCGAGTGAGCTAAAGAATGGTGATGGATTAAACCCAGATCAGTTGACTGGGGGTGAGTGTTTGATTTGCTCAAACGCTCTGTCCATCATCCCCTTTTGTATCCCTCTGAATACTTTGACAGGCTGTCTAACTGCAGATCAGGTGCTGTGGGGCGGTGAGAGTTAACTGACACCCTAAGCCGACCTTGGCTTGGGCATGTGAGATGTGGGGTGCTTTTGTATAGCGCTTCATTCTTCAATTCAGCTGTTTCTAAGAACTGGTGGCCCAATTTGGTGCGAATTTGCGAATGTATGTAGGATATGCAGTCTGGTATCTAGAGCTCTGACATTAAAGGCTTCACTAAAGCAAGATGCACAAGAAAAAAATCAACAGGACAGGATGAACTGCTAGCATGCCATGGGGTTATTGCCCGTGTTGGAATGAAAAATTGCTGCTATCTATAATCTGACCTTCCAACTCACATGGTGCCCGCTTCCTTCACACTCACCTAGTGAGGAGCTAATATTACTCGGTGGCATGGAAGACAATCTGAAAACCACTGCAAAGAGTGGATTGCCAGCTCATCTTTTGAGGCTTTGAACTACGTATTCATTTTCCAGGAGGGCGTTTGGTGGGGTTGGGCCAAAAGGTAGCCTTGGTTACTTCTCGGCATGCCCCCCCCCCCACCCTGATGGCAGGTCTGTATAATGCACCTGCCAGGTGTGCATGTGTGGCAAACAAGCTTGCATAGCTGGTACTTCAATACCTGTTCTGTGCTTGTGAGTAGAGCTTGCACTGCTGATGCCAGTACAGTAACTGTAATATCTATAAGAAAAGCTGTCTTGTGCTCCTTTGCATACATCAAACCATGAGCGTATGAGGAGCGTACTGGAGTTTAGAGGGTGCAGTGATTTGTTTTCTGCCGAAGACACTGCTTGTCCAATGGCTGGCCTGCTGCCACCCAACAATATAAGAAGGAATATGGCGGTTGATGTGACTGTGTGCCTGGCCCGCCTGTGAGCGGCGGTCCTGACAGATGTAGTGTGGATCTTCTCTGGCATATGACCATTTCCCTTTCTCTGGCCACAAGGATTTTGAAAAAATAAAACTGCTGAACTTTGGAGGGGGTGGGGACAGGGGGGTGTTGCGGTTTCAGACCAGGGGAATAAGTAGTCTGAGAACTGGGTTCCCCACTTCTTGTTTCAGAGGACTTTTCTGTGTGGATAATAAGCAAGACATGCACCAAAAAGACCACTTCTTTCTTGCATTACTGGTTCTTCCTCTTTTGTGTGGCGTTAGGCCAGGATTTGGACTTGCTTGATGCCGGCCTGAGGTAAATCAGTAGGCTGATAAAAGGACTGCATTAATAGTATTGAGCTCTTCCTGAATGAACCAAGCTGATTATTGGGCCTGATCCTGCCTCCATTTCTCATTGGCTGGTCGTGATGGGCACCTTGTAGTGGTGTCTTGTGTGTTGCTGCAGAGTGCTTTGCCGGCTGTAATTGCCTGTTCGGTCTGAAGATTTGAAGTTCTAGCTGTTGAATGATAAATTTAACAAGACAAGTACAAGTGTTTAGTATGCGCCTTGTCCTGGTGCACTGCAGCAGAGACTACAGGTGTGGCGTCAGAGAGACAGCCTGCAGTGGGTTTTTTATGGCAGCTATCGAAAATTCCAGAAATGTTCTGGAACACAGACTTAATATAATGTCAGTGGAAAGGAACCTCCTTAAAGTTGACTTCCAGAAACTATCATGGAGAACAAAAGCTTGTGGAGACTATAACGACCAACATGACAGAAATTACATCCACAATCCTTAAACTTAAAGAAACTATGCATGTTTTAGTTCATAGTGGAAGAGGCAGCGATTAGTTCGGGTCGCAGTGGTCCACCCTTCTATGACTTTGTACCCTAAGGGCCTGTGAACATTATTTTCTGTTGAACATGCGAATAGGACTCTCATCCTCGTACTGAAACTTGAAGCACCTTTCCAGGTGAGGACTGTCAGATTCGTAAAGGCAACAAATATAGATGCTACATCATAGAACAAGTAGCCTAAAAGAGAAATATAACTAAACATATTTTCCTCTATTTATTCAAAGTAAATATTATTCATGACTTAGAGAGCCTTACCAGTCAAGTGTCCAAAATTCACCTATTATTCTCATAGACGCGGTACCGGTAACTTTGAATTAGCTATAAGGGAGTAGATTAAAATCAGACCTCACCCTTATATCCATTACGATTTAACACTTTATGCAACTATTTCCACAGCAGTCCTTACCTTTAAACAAAATCTGGAGTTCTTACTCTCATATCACTCGTGTTTATAGTATAGTTATCCACTTATAATCTTGTATCAAAATCTAAAAGGAAATGTTTATAAGAGCAATAATTAGGTCTAAATTCGTTGTATACGCTGAATTATCTTATTTATATACGTGATCGGTGAAATCATTTACACTCACCTAGTAAGAGTGTATCTTCTCTTACGTCTTCCCGTCTACTCGTGTACCGGCGTTTGTTCCGAGCGCCATCTTGATTAAGTAAATGTTTAGTGAGTATGTACCGCGTATCGATGTATTATGCGGCCATCTTGTGTAAGTAGTAGCGCAATTAACAGCGCTACATGTAGATCATAAATAAAATATTTTTAGCCGTATAATGCTTCTCATCGTTAGTTTTAAATATATATACTAGAGAAGTTATTATGCTGCTACATTCAATTCTATTACTAAGTAGTTTATACCAAGTATTCTTACACTCTATGTTTTGTGGCAGCCATCTTATGTAAGAAATAGCTTAATTTTTTGCGCGAACGATATAAACTGTACATAAGATGGTCAAAACCATGTTATATTGTTTATAACTCTTAGTTATGAGCGAATAATTATTATGTACGATCGCAGTAATATTTAATTATATTTAGAAACGATTTGCGAAAATTTACGATCCAAAAAGTTTCTTTAGTTATAACTAGTCTGACCCTCTCTAGTCTTGGGTAAATTATTCTTTTCAGTCGGCCATAATGCCAATATGGCTATATAGTGATGTTTAAGCTGTCTACGAGACAGTATAATGCAGAACCTACTTATAGTATAATTGGCCTCATTCCACCATATTGGAGTGGTGAGTTTATCCGTATATTTCAATAGTAAAAGAAATAAAAGTAAGAGCTTATAGGGTTAGCGTGGCGGTGACCCCCAGTGTCAAAGCTGTTGGCACCGCATACCATTCCATTACATTCTCTACTAAAAGTATTAAACAAAACAACCCTCAGAGGATTAAAGGCATAAGCAGAAGTGTTATCTCATCTATAAAATTGCATCTGAAGTACAACAGTTATAATAGGTAGATTACATCCTCTATGCAGCAATATTGTCATATTCTCAATGGTCTCCTAAGTAATATTGAAGCTCAGAATCAATGTTAAGACCATCTTCGACTGCTCTAAGGACCATAATCCATCTTGCCTCTCTACGTCTTAAATGCAGTAGTCTATTCCCACCACGTCTGTCCAATGTCACATGCTCAATACCATGATATGAAAATTTATGCTTTACAGAGTCGTTATCATTTTGAATCATATGTGAGGAGATTGGATACCTGGTATCACCATTCTTCAATGCCCGATAATGTTCTATCATACGGTCTTTCAGTTTCCTCACAGTGCTGCCTACGTATATTTTTCCACATAGGCAAGCAATTACATATACAACATATGATGTCTCACAATTAATGAAGGATTCGATACGGAATGTCCCAGTGTTATTATATTCAAAAGTTTGTACTTTTCTCTTTGCCCATCTGCATGAGCTGCAGTTTCCACAATGATAAAATCCTTTTGGACATGTCCGAAGCCAGTCACTTTGACTTGTCGGTATAATTGGCTTGGGATAGCTAGGACTCACTATATTAGCAAGTGACATTCCCTTTCTGTATGTTATACTTGGACGTTCTGTTAAAAAAGGTTTAAGATCTTTGTCAGAAGTAAGCATTTGCCAATATTTATTCATGATATTAAAAAGTTTGTGGCTACCCTTACCAAAATTGGTAATCATTCTGAGTTTCTGATCATGAGACGGGACCTCAGATTTATTTTTAGATTTCAAAGTTTCATCTCTCTTTAACCTGTTGACTCTACAAACTGCTTTATTAATTACACTATCTGAGTATCCTCTATTAGCAAACCTCTTAGTCATGTCTTTGACATTGTGGTGAAAATCTTCATCTTTAGAGCAGTTCCTTCTTGCTCTGATCATTTCTCCATATGGAATTGATGTAATTTGGCTAGTCGGGTGGCAACTGTCTGCTCTAAGTAGTGCGTTGCAGCTGGTCTCTTTACGAAACATGCGGCTGCCAAGTTTGTTATTCTCCACAAAAAGTTCAATATCTAAAAAGGTCAGTTTTTCTTTACTGAATTGAGTGGTAAATGACATGTTCATATCATTTGAGTTCAAGTATTGAAAGAAACTGTCAAGCTCCTCTGGTGTGCCTCTCCAAAATAATAAACAATCATCTATAAATCTACCCCAGTAGTAAATATGATCAATCCATTGACAGCCTTTAGGGCCCCAAATAAGCTCCGCCTCCAATCTCCCCATAAAGAGATTCGCGAAGGACGGAGCAAATTTGGAACCCATCGCTGTCCCAGTCTTTTGTCTATACCAGGTAGATTCGAATAAAAAATAATTGTTTTCTAGTACAATTTTGGTCATTTCCAGTAACATGGATGTATGGTTCAGATATTCAACTGGCCTACTATTTAGAAAAGTTTCTATAGCTTGTATTCCTTTGTCATGGTTAATATTAGAATAAAGAGAAACTACATCCAAAGTTGCTAGAATCATGTCACTTTCCCACATTACATCATTCATAATATTGAGGACGTGTTTCGTGTCCTCAATATGTGACGGTAAATTCTGCACATAAGGTCTCAGGTATGAATCAATGAATTCAGAGAGTTTCTCAGTGGGTCCCCCTATGCCCGATATAATCGGTCTCCCTGGCGGTTTCTCTTTATTTTTATGTATCTTGGGCAGACAATATATAGACGGTGCTTTTGGGGAGTCAATTTTAAGAAATAGGTATTCATCATGATCTAATAAGCTTGTGTCATACCAGACCTTCAGTTTCGTGTTTATATTAGACTTGATCGTTTCCAGAGGATTAGAATTAATCTTCTCATAGTATCTACTATCCCTCAATTGTGACAATACTTCATCATTATAGTTATCCCGATTCATAACAACAATGTTGCCACCTTTGTCTGCTATGCGTATTATTAGTTCTGGGTGATTTGTAAGTTTGCGTAATGCTTCCCTCTCATCCATTCTTAAGTTGTCTAAAAAGATTCTTTTATGATGGTGCTCTTTTTTGATTTGGTTATCAATCTCAAAATTAACCGATTTATAAAAGGCATCAACCACATTACCCGTGGACAACTGAGGTGTCCATTTAGATTTTTCTTTAAAACCACTCTTACTTGAAAGACTTGGGTTTATTTCTAGATCTTGTAAAAGAGAATTCATAGTTACTGGATCTTCTTCTGATTCCGTCAATGAGAGCAGTAATCTAGTGTCATACAATTCTTGTATAGTTAATTCACTCAATACTGGTTTATTGAGAGTTTTCACAGCTACATCCTCTTTACTAGAGAAAATTTTTTTGAGCTTTAACAGCCGTACAAATTTATACAAATCAATTTTAGTGGTATACCAGTCTATGCTTTTAGTGGGACAGAATCCAAATCCTTTTTTTAAAATACTAGTCATACTCTCAGACAACTTAACAGATGAAAGGTTGATTACCTCAATTTCGTTGGTTCCTGAAGTTACTTCCTCCATGATCTCAGTCTCTCTCTCATCCCTGGGGCTACTTCTCCTGCGTTTGCCACGGCTCCCCCTTCTTGTCTTCCTGTTTGGTTGTTGCCAAATCTCTCCCCTATATTCCGGTTGCTTTTCCTGATTCTTCTGACCTCCACTAAAAAATTAATATTGGAGGCGGAATTATCTCCAGTGGGTGCAGCGGGAGCTTCTGTATTATCCTCATTTGTAGATAAACTGCTTGTAGATGTATTCACAGCGGAGCTAAGAGGGGTGGGAGTTCTAACTTTACCTGACCCTTTTTGGAATAAATAGTCAAATTTGCGGGCAAAGGTGAATACTCTCCCTGTTAAATAATCTTGCTCATCCCTCTTGATCTTACGAGCCTTCCTTCTCTTAATGTCTGCCTGTAAATTCGCCAATATCTCATCTAATTTATTGTAATTTTTTATGGTTGCCTCTGGTAGGTTTAATTGCTTAATCTCTTCCTCTACAGTTTGGATTTCAACCAGTAATTTCGCTATTTTACGTTCAGCATTATCGATGAGAATTCTTATCAGGTTACATGAGCTGGTCGTTAGTTCGTGCTCCCATTTGTCAAGTAGATCTGGTTCCAAATCTTCGTAAGCTGGCAAAATAGATGACCTTAGTCCTCTCGGAATTCTATTAATGGTTAGGTACTGCTTTAGTGTTACAGCGTCCCACCATTTGTTAAGTTCTGTAGTTTTTAATCTTTCCAGTTTGACGAATTTGGCTCTAAGACCCTCTTGTTTGGTGTGTGTTGTTGAGGCTACTGCTACATTAATAGAAGAGCCTGTACTTAGGTTTTTAAATAGATCAAGTGCTTCTTGCTCACGATTCATAGTTATTGTACGCCTATGGCGGCAGCCCAACCTAATTAACAATATATAAAGAAAGGCAACAGGTTATTGGGCGCACAGCTGATAATTAAGGCTATATTCAATTGACACGTAGTTCCTCTTGCTACTAGGCAGAGTGTTGCTATATAATATATTTTTTGCTCGGCAGAAAACCTTTTGAATTTTTAAATACCTGGGAACAGTGTATTAGCTAGGGAGACAGGTAACCTCCCTATTCTGCCTAGTAGCAAGAGGAACTACGTGTCAATTGAATATAGCCTTAATTATCAGCTGTGCGCCCAATAACCTGTTGCCTTTCTTTATATATAGCCTAAAAGAGAAGTGCAGTAGGAGGGGCTTGCAAAAAAAAGCTGGATTTTTACCAGGGCTGTGCGGCATCAGAGGAAGTCGTTCGTTGAGATAAGTCGAAGACTTCAGAAAATGGTCTCACATCAATGCTCCGCTTTCCTGTTAAACAGAGTGATGGATGGAGCGATGTATTTTTCCCCACTCCTCCTTTTTCCCACAATTGGCTGCATAGTTTGAAGACCATTCTGCACCCTCAAGCCCTCCAATAGATGAGACTAGGCTGCCTGGGGACTTTGCAGAGCGGCTTGGGTGGCACTGTGCAGGATGATACAGAGGTCATTGGTTCTGACCCTGGGACCAGTGTTACTGCTGGACGGTAACATACTGATTGTGGTGCCCTAACTTTGGCCAGTTTGGCTTCCCGGAGTATAACCAAGTGCATATTTCTTAATCGCTGATACCCTTTGGTGTGTATCCTTTTTCTGTTCATTGGTATTAAATATAGAAGTTGCTAAAGGGGACAACTGGCAGATTGTTTCCCCTGTCCCCCATCCCCTGCTTCGCCCTTCTGATGGAGCCTTGCTGGAGGTCGCCTACGCACCCAGGAGGCTTTCTATCTTTGGGTGTACCTGCTGGGGTGTGTTGGGTTGTTGTCTGCATCCTACATTTTTCTCTTTTTTAGTATTTGTGATTTTCTTTGAGTTGGTATGATGACCTAGGCCTCCTGGCCCGACCTGCTGCGGTTTTGGAGACTGGGGTCCTTGCCACTACGATGGATGTGTATGCTATAAGTGGTTCTGTTATGTTTGTGCTCATAAAATGGATATAAAGAAAAGTGCTGTACTTTACACCAGAGATTCTTCCATTCTTTCCCGGCCTTCAGCCTCTTGCCCCCAAAGGCATCCATAACTCCTTTCACCTGCTAACACCCTCTCCTGTTTCCGGTAGCTTTGGAGGATGTCCTTGTGTTTTTATGTCTGGAAGGGTGAACTTATTGACATGGAAAATTTCCAGATAAAACAATCAGAAGGGTAGTGTATCCAGGATGTCCTCTCTCGCCTCCATTTGCATTGGTGATAGAACCCATGGCTAATCAATTTAGGATTAACTTGAAGTACTGGGGTATACCAATAGGGTGCGTGGTCCACATGCTGTCTCTCTGTGCTGGTGACAATGGGTACCCAGCATGTTGAAGCGGTTTAATTAGTATGGTTGCCTTTTGGGCCTATGCAATATCCTGTCCAAATCACAACTGCTACCATTGGGTGCAATGGCAGGTAGCATGGTAGCCGATCTTCCGGACCTGGACCTGAAATGAGAGCCCAGAAGTACCTGGGTATATGGGTGATGCATCAAGAAGATGGATGTGGAATGCAAGGTTTTACTAAGATTCACGAGTAGTAACCCTTCTGGTCTAAGCTTCTCTTTGTTTGCCATATTTTAAGTGGTTAGGTTAGTGGTTTACCCAATGCCTCTATGTATTTCAGGTATTTTTCTGCCTGTTATCATATCATTTTTTTCCAGATATTGGCTACAGTAATGATATCCTTGAATTTGGGCAGGGAAATGTTCTAGAATTAAACTAAGGATTAAATGTCCCTGCTGTTAAATGTTTTTATTTGGCATCACAGCTAGTATACTTAATGAAAAGGCTTCTGGTTTGCCCCAGGAGCGAAATAGCCCTGTTTCAAGGCTGTCATGAACCTATAGATCTTCAGTCCTGGTGTTGAAGTGCGAAGGAGTAGTCTCCTTAAGTATCTTGCTTAGCGACATTAATGTACAGGATTTGAGACTGGACGATAAAGGCAATAGTAAGGACACCACTGTTTAATACTGAGACTCCATTGTGGGGACTGAGACACCTTTGAGCCTCTTTCAAGCCAGTGATGTAAAGGGATGAATGTTTTCGATCAAGATTTATGTTGGTGACAGGGTTAGGACCTTTGGAAAATGCAAAGACACAATATCAGCTACATGCTGGTCAGTTCCTTTTGATATGCTAGAATGGAGTTGCTAGAGTTATTCTGCCCGGCCTTCATAAACTGGAATATATTTGCACACTATTTATTTTACTCCATCTATAAATTGTAAAATATACCCAGCATACCCTAGCTTTTGCCCACCTTGTAAACGAGAATAATTGCACGTTTTTACTCAGTTTGGGCAAATGTACACTTGCTTGTCCACTACCTCCTTATGGTGGTTTACCATAAGGAGGCAGTGAGCGGTTTTTATTACTCTTCCAATAAAACACTGTACATTAGGGTACACCAGATGCCTAGAAAAGGAAATGTCGGTATATTTGATTAAAAAGACAAATAGGGATCCATTAGTTACAAGAGATGGGCACCATTTTTAGGTCTGGCCTTTGGGACAGCGTTGACTGTGTCACCAGACTATTAGTTTTCCAGCAGCTTCATACATAATAAACTTGCGTAGAAGGGTTTTTGGCCAGGGGGCTTCATCCATTGGTCTGATAAGTTGCCTTTAACATTTTGATTCCAGCCATCACACAATTCAGCATGGGGCAAGGGTTCAGACAATTTAACCTGTTTCTTCCTTCACTTTGAGTGGCTGCATAAGCCTCTGCACATTACTCCCATACATTAGGCAAACATGCATTATTTATAGGGAGCAATGCAAAACGGATATCCCTGCAATCACAGAGTCCTTTTTGCCTCATTTATATTTCAGGCACACTTTAAAAGAGGTCTGTTCGAAGGAGCCTGAGCATCAACCTTGTTCAAACATCAAGACTGAGATGATGTGTGTTTAAAAAGATACTTAATGAGCATTTTTACATGCACGTGAATGTGAATGAATGAATGAATGAATGAATGAATAGAGAATTTTTAAAGCGCAGACTTAGCCCAGGGGCATCAAGGTGCTGAATACAGACCAATATGCAAGCAGACAGACACCCACTCAAACCCTCCTCTCAGGGAACAGACAGGTCTTTAAAGTCTTTCGAAAGATTGTGTGTGATCATTGCCCCGAAAGATCATCCGGGAGAGAGTTCCAAACGTTTGCAGCAGAAAGTGAAAAAGCTCTCCTGCCCAATATCATCCTTTTGAACCTAGGAACCGTAAGGAGATTCTTTTTTGCTGACCTAAGGTTCCTCGAGGGCGCATACTGTTGGAATAAGGTCTTGATGCCCGATGGGCCCAGGCCGTCGGAGGCGTTGTGAGTGAGGAAAAGGGTCTTAAACATAATTCTGCGATTAATACTTGGCAATGTTTACATTTACAATCCCACTGCCACCAATGAGTGGTTTTGTTAGTAAAACAGATGTATATTTCTCTTTCAAGGCCCCAGATTCTGACTTTGCTACCATCAAGGAGTGTAACCGGGTGAGCTACACAAAGTGGAGCCTACATTTAAGCACTTAGCATTGGTTCGTTATGATTGCTAACCTTAAATCGACACCCTTGCCTCCAACAAATGTGTGACTTCAAAGGGTATCCTCTCCTTCCATGACCATGTGAATATTGGCCAAGCCCTGCGCCCAACCCTTCTTTTTAATGTTGTTGCTCTGTGGGTCCACAGCGGTTCTACAGGGGGCCGCACTGAGGCTTGCCATGAAACCACGGAACCCAAAAATGAAACTTTTTCAAATTTGGCCCCAGGAGGGGTCTCTCTTGGAACACCCCCACATAGCCCTGTGGGTCATGGTATCCTTACCCTGTCCCATTAGATCTTATTTTATTGTTAAGGACTCATAGACTGAGTCTCCAAGTTCTAAGAAGGCAGTCCCAACTTTTCCTTCAGGCTGTGTCCTGCTAATCATAACACACACTTGAGCTAATGGATCTACTGTGGTGGATCCATAGTATGAAATTAACATATATTTTGAGCCTTCATTTCTCCAAAACTACTGCACTAATTTACACCAAATTATAACAAGCGTGCTTTCTTGATCACTATCTAGTGTTCTACCTAATGTGGTGCAGTTCTGTTCAGCTGTTTTTGCTGTATTGCTGTTCAATTTTCCTATGGAAAATTGTCATGGGGAAACCTGGTTTTGGGACACCCCTTCCTTTTTGTTTTCTTCTGCCCCTGCTTGATGGAGCAGCCCAAAACGTTCCAGGAAGAAGCTGAGATGACACTTTTTTTTTAAAGTTTCATGAAGGTTTGTCAAACTGACAAAGTTATTAGTAACCCAAATAACCCCCCCCACCCCCCACCCACGCACTCACTCCCCGGACACTTACTTAGGCTGAAACATGTTGGCACACACAGGAATGTCTGAATGATAGCACTCAATATACATCCCTTAACTTTAATTTTAATCTTACCCTCCGTACCAACCAATAAAAAGAAGCATTATTGGTTTTACTCTGAGGTCATTTTTGGTATCTGGATTCCCCCTATATCAAGTAGGCTCTTGTAAACAACTCCCTCAAGTAGAGGTTTAGTCCACCTTGATAGTACTTTCCTTTCAGAGTGGGGTGAAGTTGCCTATAATGAAGTATGCCAGTAAAATAGGAGTGAGGCTTCCTCATCCAGAAAACAAATGGTTTAGTTGATAACTGGGTGAATGTGGATAGCAATATTTAATCATTGTACTGTTTGGGCAATAGCACCTCAAAGTGCCCCCAGCTTAGCTTAGATATCATCTCCTACCCCAGTTCTCTCCTCTAGCCCTCATTCAGGAGCACTCTTAGGACAACGGTCTTTCCCACTACCCACTAATCGCCTCACCCCCAACAGCACAGCAGACCGTGTGTGGTGGTGGGGGCCGCCACCCTTTGCCAACTCTTTGGGCCTGATTCTGATGTGGGTAGGAAAGCTTTCCCACCTAGGGCCTGATTCTGATGCGGTTAGGAAAGCCTCCTAATGGCATTTGCTCCTTCCAAATCCGATCGGGAATGACCCAGGGCCCAATTATGATGCGGTTTGGAACATATGCTCCCATTGAAGTCAATGGGAGTCCAACCAAATCGTATCAAAAAGCATCCGGATGCATTGTACTCCGTCGGTCGGACTGTCCCGATCCGAGTGGGTTGGAAACCATTTCCAACCCGATTCAGTCGGGAAGCATTTCCAACCCGCATCAGAATCAGCCCCTTTGTGTCTTCTGTCCAGGTACAATACATATCATTGGGAAGAAATCGAGGAGTTAACAAAGCGCCTCACGGAAACCCATAAAAAGAGACAATAAGAGCTCTTGGCCGAAGGGAAGATCATCTCAAATGTGAAGATATGCTGCACTATGAATGCAGCTGGTAAAACTTCCACAGACATCAACACGAGCATCCTCTTCTGATGCCATGCATAGCTCTGCATTTCAGGTTTCAGGTCAGAGGTGCAGAAGCACCTCCTCAATCTTCAATTTTATGAGGGTTATCTCTTTGGTCCTAAGGCTGAGGAAGAGTTAGAAAAAATTTACAAGATAGCTAAATCCATGGGTGCTGTCCAGGCTTCCACCCCGAAAACTGCTTTTTGGAAACAGCAGTTATGGGGCGGAGCCAAGACCCCTCTACCTAGTCAGGCCCAAGGCTAGCAGCAGCAGTCCTGACTCCAGCTGCGAAAGCCACAAACTGTAATAACCCTATGCCTTGATCTCTGAAACAGGCACCAACGTTGTCAAACTATATAAACTGACTGTTTAGATGGATCTGACTGGTTCATTTCAAATTGTTGTGCTGTTCCACCTGAGCCATTAGGGCCAAATTGGTATGAATCTGGCTGTTCACTCTGATGAGTTGCGCTATTCCATACACTATCTATATTCTGCCTGGAACAGCCTGGAAGTTCTGGTAAGAAGCGCCAGAAGAGGCATTAAGAGCCTACAAATAAAGGAATTGTAACAGGTGTAACTGGTTTCAATGGGTGAGGTTGGAACCTGCCTACCACCTGCTGCAGAGCCTATGTAGGATTTTAGGAACCCCCTTCCGCCCTTGTTTATTCTAAAACCTCTTTGGAGTTCACATGGGCAAAAAGATGTAATGTGACCCAGGAAGAATATTCATTTTATGGAACGATATCCACTCCACGACAATTTGTCCTGGAATTCCAGTGGATCGCATGCAGTAGTATAAATTCGCCTCATTTGATAGCCAGAAACAGGTCTCATCACTTACTTGCTCTAACTAAACCTGAATCTAGGGGATATATCCTACATTCAAATAAATTCTAGAGAACTTCAGCTGGTTCTCTCACATCTAACAAAACCCCATTGGCATACTGAGAGGACGTGCAGGGCTCTGTGAAAGTCAATTCTCTGTGTATGGATTATGCCTAAGGCAATGAGAGACAACCCTGTTGAGTGCCCTTTAACCCCTTCGCTGCCGCGGCAATTCCGCGGCAATTCCGCCGCAGCGCTAGGGGAAAGGGGGGCCACGCGGCGCTCCCATGCTCGTGACGGAACCGCTCCGTCGCGAGCCTCGGGCGCGCTGTGCTTGTGACGGAGCGGTTCCGTCACGGCCCCGCCCGCTCAATGGAACGTCCAGCGCAGGCGCGAAATGAGCGCCGCGCAGGCGCGCCGAGCGGGCGCGCTGAGCGGGCCGTGACGGAACCGCTCCGTCACCAGCACAGCGCGACCGAGGCTGGTGACGGAGCAGTCCTGTCACCAGCATGGGAGGGGTTAACGACCTAAGCGAAACGGAAACATCCGGTTAAACCTGGTACACGTTATACAATAAGTGTATAATAAATCTACTGGCAAGCCGGATGACTTCAGTGTTCCCACTGATTTAATTACCACACACAGTTTCCTACCGAGGTAAAGGCTAATTCAAACTTCTTGTCGGTATGGGTCAGGCAATCAGCCTCCAAAATAAAATCCTCTGCATGACTCTCATTCTAGTGAGTAAGTGACGATGCTCAATATTATTGTTTAAAAATGAGTTTTGTAATATAACAAGGGGACATACATAAAGTAACAAATAAATGGCATACATCTTTAGAGTAAATATGAATAAAAGTAAAAGAAGTGCTAAACAATTTAATATAATATAACCCATAGGACAGAAAAAAAACTAAAACAAGTATATAGGGCTACTTAAAGATTACTGTCTTATAAAAAAACAACATTAATAATTACAATTGCAATTAGCAGGGCCACTGGAATTATGAGATTGGGTGGCGCTGCGTTTTTAACATAATTATATATGTGTCGCAGAACCTGCAGATTTTAACAAGAAAGTGGTTTTGTTTCCAGCTCATACAGTTCAAAAGTTTTTAAAAACTCACAGACGCTTGTTGCTGCGCAGAGGAAGACCCTTCGAAAAAGTTCACTGCTCACCTTTCTGTTGCTTATTGCTATATGTGGGGGTTAAAATGAGGTGCAACCAATGCCCAGACAATGTTAAACTGTGTAGAAATGGCAGCATAATGAAAAAATACTATCATAAAATGTGCTGGAATTATACCACATAATTTGCCTTTTCTGGCAGCCCAAATTACTCAACCCTGATGCAATATTTGGCCCTCCCATGCCGCATAATTCCAGTGACCCTGGCTATTAGTGAGAAAAATATCCAAATTGTTTACGTTTGTGATTTGTAAAGCACAAAGCTGCCCAAGAACTACGATCCCATGTAAGGTCTTCAGGTTTTTTCTGAAGGTGATTTTGTTAGGCAATGATCTACAGTCAAGTGGGAGGGTATGCCACAGCATCGGTACCTGATGGGCAAATGATTTACCTCCCGATCTTCCCCTTTTAGCTCTGGTTGTCCTAAGGAGCTGCAGTTGGGAGGTTCTTTGGTGTCTGGTTTGAGTGTACATAGATATCAGTTGTCTGAGCTTTAGTGGGCATTTTTTTTGTTTATGGCCCTGTAAGCAATGCAGAGTGATTTAAACTTGATTCTGGCTTCAATCCGCAGCCAGTGATATGCGACTTGGGACTTTTTTTTTTTTTTTTGAGAACCTTTATTATCACTTCACATAAATACAAGCATGGGCCCACAACCCTTCCGGCCGGCCGCTAGTCATTTCGGAAGTTCAACAAAGCAATATAGAAAGATACAGCAACCCGTAAGTCGGGGTCAGATACGCATCCAGGATATAACTCGTATTCAAGCGTACAGCGTGATAATCAGGATTCAATAGGGTTCATTTTACAGTGAAAAAAATAAAAAGGAAAAAATATCAGAATAATTGCCATACGGTCATACATGGTCCTACAATAACAACATGAAACAGAAATCTGCAAAGAGTGCAAACACTCTTAAAGACATGGGGGCAAGGCATGCGAGTCAGGATAAATGGAAACAACACATACAGGCCATGTCAAACAGCACCCCAGCCCTTAAAACAAGACAGACTGTAGGAAACATGAAAAACGACGACACCAAAAAGAAGAAAAGACAAAGGGCCATAGAGACAAAGAAAGAACAAATAAACAACCCCCTTCCCCCTGCCCCCCACCCTGCACCCCTGCAGAAGGCTACGGCCTACCCCCCCCCCCCCCCCCCCCCCCCCTCCCAGCAGCGTGCCTATCGTCCTAAAGGAGAAACCCGAAATATAGAATAATAGAAAAAGGGAAAAAGAAAGGAGAAAAAAAAAATTGGAGAAGGGCCCTCGATCAAACCACCCGGCCCCCCCTCACCCATCGCGCACTGTAAGCATCATAAAAGCAAGGTCAGAATAGCCACAGTAAGCAATAATTATCAATTCAATCAATAACATCCCCGTGGAGTGTCCCCCGAAACACCGTCAGCCAACAATGCGCTCCTCCATGTCCCAGACGGTCTCACCCCTGGCCTTTTCTATCAATAGTACCCACATGCAGCCAGTCATCAAGCGGCATACAGAGCAGTGTGGAGGGTCCAACCGATCCGGACGGACCGGGCAGCGCCATTACTCCATGGGACTGTAGCCCCCAAAACCCAGCCGAATACGTATGGCGGAAATCCGTCTGTGTCAGTAGCGATACCGGAAACATCCCCCAGCCCGAATACAGTCTCACCAGTCAGGAAGAGAGAGTCACACAATCCAGTAATCGTTGAAACGCCGCCGGGGCAGCCCAAACTACGGATCGATGTTGTTTCTTCAGCCGCCGTACAGATAAGGGCCACTCACACATACAACAGAGCAATCCAAAGCGGTATCACGGACCGGGTCTATCGGCGTCTCCACGAACGTAGGCGCAGCTGGGACATTCGTGACTGACGCAGAGGCGGGCAAATCATCGCTTCCTCGAGATCGAACCATGCCCATGTGGAGCGGCGGGACAACAATGGCGGCCATCCTTCTTCCCAGATCCCAGGCGTCCCGGCTCAGGGCCATATACAGGGTTGTTAACGCAGCCAATATATCTCTGGACATGGGCTCTTTCTCGTGGCGCCAGACCCCAGGACTCTCCCTCACAACGGATTCTCTGCCCGGATGAGGTGTGCGCAAGAGGGTGCGATCCGCCATCTTAGCTGATCCGGCCTCGTCTTTCTCCACCACTTCGAGACCGGGCCCCACACCAGGGAGGAACAGGATTCACAACGGGAATCTCAAAAGTCAAGGCAGGTTTCTCAGCGGAGAGTCACCAAAAGGCTAAAAACTCCGCCGCTCCCTGGGGGCCGCACGCTGACTCCGGGAAGAGTCGTTAGTGTGCCCGGATACAACCCCGGAGTGGGGGCCAAGTATCATACACTCCCCTCGACCCAGCTGCATCGCACTCCCGACATGGTTCTCCACAAGTTGGGCCGGGTCGGCACTGTCGCCAGCGGCCAGTAGGTCATCAGTTCCCTCCGGCCGACTCCTCACCATCACCAGAGGCCGCTGTTGTTGTAGTCGCGGCCGGCCACTCTTCGCACTCGAGGCCCCGGTCTCAGCTCCGTGAAGGCCGCAAAACATTTGGGGACATTTCAACAGATCTGCAGCAAGCAGAAGCCTCAGGAGCAAACGGTAAGTGAAGGTTATCCCTTGCCTACATAAATATGCCGTTACGGCCCAGGATATTTGCCAGGATGTATGCGCGGGGTGAGAAGGCTCACAGAGCCGAGCGTTTACGCAGCCATCTCGGTCGCCATCTTGGCTCCTCCGACTTGGGACTTTTAATAAGAGCCTGGCTGACACATTTTGCACCACCTGGAGTCTTTTTGTTACAATTTAGGAGAGCCCACATAAAGCGTGTTGCCATAGTCCAGGCGAGAAACTATAAGGGTCTGGATGACTTTTTTTTTTTTTTAGATGATCTGGGATCAGTTCGATAATCTTTCTGATCATTCTGAGTAGCGAAAAGCAAATTCCTCACAATTTCTTAGTTTGTTAGTCCATTGTAAGCATACCCTCCAGCCAAATTTCTAAGTTTTTTATTACGGGTTTGAGAACAGGAGGGTAGCCCATGTCATTGGGCCATTGAATCAGGGGTTTGTGTATGGCAAGGTTTCCCAGTATCATAAGCTCCGTCTAGCTTCAAGCGACTGTTTGACATCTAGTTGGTCACCTTCTCAAGACGGGCATGAGCTGGTGGTTTCCTGAATTAGGGCCATTTGTCAGAGACACAAGCAACTGGGTATCATCTGCGTAGGACACCGCCGATATGTCAAACTCCTGCACTATGTTGGTGAGCTGACGCACATAAATGTTAAATAGTGTAGGGCTGAGAGACAAACCCTGTGGAACACCTCAGGTAATTGCCAAACAATATGAAAAACAGTCCTTTTCCATCACTTGAAAGGATCTGTTCTCTAAAAAAGAGGTTAGGGGGGCTTGGCCAAGATGGCGATCTGAGCAGTCGCAGGACCCGGAGGCTCCTCGCTCTTGGCCTCCTAATCCAGCCAAAATCCTGATTTAGCTCTCCCGTGGTGCACCCCGGAGGGTGAGGTGATGGGCGAGAGTGAAGCAGTGGTCCTTGGAGCGATTGCAGAAGTCCTATGCTCCTGGATGACACCCTAAGCGGCCCGGCTGTTAGCAAAAGGAAATGGCGCCCGGGCCGGGAGCCCAATAGTGCTGGAACAGGGGCGAGACAGGCCAGGCCCTTCACCAGCGGGGGCAACGATGGAATCTGTGATGGGGAACCTGGGCAGCAGCCTTCCCCACACAGAGTGAGTACCTGCAGCGGTGGGGGTCCACTGGAGGCGGCGGTCCCTTCCTGGGCAGAAGCAAGAACTCTATGGTGCGGATCGCGGGCCTGGCACTCTCACAGAAAGACAGAGAAGGAGCGGTGCGTGGTAATCCCTGCTGGGGATGCTCAGTGGGGGCAGAGATCAGGGCGGAAGACGCCTCATGCACTACTGAGCAGGCCCCCTCACCAACCCTTGCAGTCCGGGCAGTGCAGTCAGCGCAGACGCGGGAAAAGATAGGGGCGTGAGCTGAGATGGCGGGACAGGCCCGTGGGCCCCCTTAGCACCGTCATGGCCTTAGTGAGAAGAGGCGCAGGGGCGCCCCCGGGAGCACACATGGTGGAAAGGCGCCCCTGGGCGACACCCTACAAGACCAGCCCAGCAGCAAGAGAAGAGGTGCAAGAATATATGATGTTACCACGAATACAAGTTCCACGCATGGCAATACCACGCGAATTTTAGTTCGCAAGTGGCTTTACCACGCTGGAATTTGCAACGAAGGATTATACCACGCATTTTAACCTTCGTTTAAACACAAATAATAAAGAATATTTTCTTACCTGACACCTTCCCGTCTTTCACGAGCAGCCCGTACTTCCATCCACCATCGAAACAAGCGTCAAAACACGTCTGCCAAAATTAAAAAAGGACTACTATTTTGACGTAACGGCACGTCTTTGGGGGAGGCACTTTCCTTTTACCTCGGTGGTACTGAAGTGCGTTTTTTTTAAATTTAATTAACCCGCTCCTTTGTTTATTTTTGGGGGGGAGACCCCCCCAGGCCCCCCCAGCCCCTCCCCCAGCCGACCCCCGCCAACCCCCCAATCCCACGCTGAACGACTGGAAGGAATTCCACGCCTCCCCCTAGCCAGAACGTATATGCGTGGTAAAGACTGTCGTTGAAGGCATACGCGTGGAAAAGACGTTTGCGAGGTAAGTGCCTCGTAGTAAACGTCACGCGTAGAAAAACCTTCGTTGAAAATGATGTTTCCCGAGGTGCAAGGGCCTGGAGCTGCGGTGCCGACGGAAGCGGCAGGACCCTCTGTCAGAGGGAGCAACAGCAGTACTGGGTGCTGCTCACATCATTGTCGGGCGAAGGTCCGAGGAGGCCACAGTAGACTAGCGACTGCATGGAGCAGTGCTGCCGGGGGTTGGCGGCTCCCTCCAGGGCAGAGGAGAAAATCAGGGGCGTGGCCCCCGGGCCTGCCCGTGTGTGGCCCCCAGGCCTGCCCGGGCGTGAATCTGGCGCTATCGTGGAGAGGCCGCATGCACTCCCACCAACTGGGAGACAAAGGAGGACAGCAGAGCAGCCTTAAAAGGGCCTCCCCACACCTTTGGCGGGATACCTAATGAGCCATTGAGGGCTGTGCAGTGTTTATTGGCCCTAAGCACCTAAGCGGGAGCAAAAAAAATGATTCTGGCGGCGAAGGTGAGGTGGCCCGTGAACGCACCTGCTGTACATTTCCATAATCCAGCTGTGAGTAAGGCCGACGCTGCCTGGGGTCCCGCACGTAAAAGGGGATGACACGGCTAGTAGCTTGCACGTCCCCCTGCGATCGGAAGAAAGAAGAGATACTGAGCACGGCAGTTTGAGGCCCCGGAGGGCATGAGAGAGCAGTCAAGCCTGCAGCAAGGGTAGGACGGTGGGGTGAGCCCTGTAAGAATTATACTGAGTCTAGATTCAACCCGAACTATAAGATACCCAGCAGCGCTACCCTTGTGACACACCTGCGGATCAAGAGCGGAGGCTGACTTCCTGCGGGTTAAGGGCCCCAAAATGTCCACAGTGCGGAAGAAAGGAGAGAGATCACTGAAAGAGATGCTCACTAAAGGCTCCACGACAGGGGAGAAAGGGGTTGAACGTCTCCGGCCCCTAAAGCATAAGCAGATCAAGGAGATGGGGAGGTGCCCATCACACGTGCATTTCTCGAAACACTCTTTAACGCTCTCCGGGAGGATTTTCAAACGCTTAAGCATGAAGAGGCTGGAGAGGTGAGAGAGATACATAACGATGTGGACAAGATTGGGGAGCGAGTGGCCACCATGGAAGACCGTGAACAAACCAAAGGTGAGGAGATAGAACAACTACAGCAGGAACTTACACATCTGGAAGATCAACAGTTAGACCTGCAGGCCCATGCGGAGGACCTCGGGAATAGGTCGCGGCGCAACAACATCTTCGTCAGGGGGGTCCCACCGAAAGAGGAGGGGGCTGATGTCGCCCGATATCTCCAGGGCATGTTCAGGGAGATTCTGGGAGAGGCCTCTGACTTTGAAATCTGCATTGACCGAGTGCACCGGGTGGGCATGGCGAGACGGGTGCCGTCCCCTCCACCGGACATATTGGCCTTCTTACCGGACTTCCCACTCAAGGAACGCATACTACGTGAAGCTAAGTTGAAACAATTCCTCAAGTATCAAGGTCGCCCTGCAGAAGAGGAAAGCGTTCAGGGAGGTGAAAACATTCTTGAAGGAAAAGGGAGTGACATACTCCTGGGGTCATCCCTTCCCTTTGATCTTTAAGTGGAATGGCAAATTGCACCAGCTGCGATCTCTCCAAGAAACTTGTGCGCTCTTAGGACTCGATCAGCCCAGATGAGTCACCCAGCGGCACAACAAAGATTTTCCAGGGGAGAATGGCAGAAAGTAGGCCGCAGACGCTCGCCGACGCTAGATTCGAGGCCGGGTCTGGCGACCATGACGCAAGAAAGAACAGCAGCAGCCCTGTAAGCGGTGTCAAGACATACCACAACACCGGATAGACTTTGATCTGCACCATGGGACACTACAGCATCGCACTATAGCTGGCTGGGGCGGGGTCAATTGGGCCACATGAACACCCCGACTTTTTCTTTTTCCACATGTCTGCGTTGGTGGACGGTGGGCATTGGACTATAGTACAACTTTTGGCCTGTTTAGTTGGGGTTAGGGAGGGAACGGGGGGGAAACGGGGGGTTGGGCTGAAGGGGGGGACACATGGTTGGGGGGTGGTAAGCAGGCGAGAAAGAAGCAGACTTGGAGCAGAGTACAAGAGTGGGGGAGGCGATGCCCTGAAACTGTTGTGGGAGTGTTGCTGGGGTTAGGGAGGAGGTAGGGAAGGGGAACCAGTGTGCTGTTGGGGGTGAGGTGTAGACGAGGACCAGAGTCACCGAAGGACAGATTCAGGGATCGGGGGTACTGGCTATTACATAGAGAGGGTAGATTCCTAGGGACATCGCATCCTGTTCTGCAGGTGATCACCCTCAACGTGAAGGGGTTAAATAATCCCGTTAAAATGCAAGCTATTTTATCTTACTTAGAACACTCGGGGGCAGATGCATGCCTTCTGCAGGAAACTCATCTCCTCTCCAAGGATTGGCATAGAATGAGGTCCCGCACATTTCCCCAGCAGTTTTACTCCTCTACAAATGACAAGAAGGCAGGGGTAGCTATATTGTTCACCAGAAAGTTTCAGGGCAAAGTGGGAGACAAAGTGGCAGAGGTAAAGTACAGGCTACTGGCATACGAGATATGGGTGGGTGGGACTGCCATGATGGTGGGATCCATCTATGCCCCCAATTCAGGACAAGAAAAATTCCTTAAGGGAGCCATGTCAGAGGTTCTTAGTTCCCATGATAGGAGGATACTAGTGGGAGGCGACCTTAATTTCGTCATGGACTCAGAGAAAGATAGATCCGGCCAACGCTATGGCCAAACGGCAGCTCTATCGAAAGAGGGACGGGAGTGGCTGAGACACAGGGGTTTGATAGATATTTGGTGGGTGGCTCATCCCCAGAGTACGCAATTCTCTTTCGATTCCAATGCACACCACACATATGCCAGACTTGACCACTTTATAGGATCGACCAAACTCAAAGCCTTAGTAGATACAGTGGACTTTACCCCAGTGGCGCTCTCTGATCATGAAACAGTGACAGTGACGTGCCCCTGACTGATAGACCGAAGGGGAGGTGGAGACTACGGGAGAACCTGCTCCAGCGCAAAGGGATATCTCAACAGTTGCACAAATGCATCACTGACTATCTTGCGATAAACGACACCCCGGACACATCTCTAGCGGCAATATGGGGGGCTCTCAAGCAGGGGTGAGGGGAGAACTGATAGCTATCTCCGCGGAGGAAGCTTGAGAACAGAAGGAAAAGAGAGAACTGCTTATGGCAAGTGTGGTAGAACTAGAACGAGTACACAGCCGAACAGGCGCCCCTTGAGTATGGCGCCAACTGAAAGCGGCCAGAGTGCAACTGGCCAGCCTGGATCTAGACAGAGTGGAATATGCGACCCTGCGGCTTAAACATTCATATTATATAGGGGGAGATAAAACGGGACGCCTGCTGGCGAGTAAACTTAGAGCCCACTCTCAGCGCTCCAAAATTGCAGCCCTCCAGAATACGAAGTGAGAAACGGTGGAACGAGATGATCAGATAGCCGAAACTCTCCAGGAGTTCTATGCCTCTCTATATAGTAAAGATTTGCAGCTGAATTTGGATGGTGGGACATACCTTAAACGCAGCGGGGACAGAAGCATTAGATGCACCTATTAGGTTTGAAGAAGTGATGGGTGCAATCTCCCGTCTCAAGCCTTGGAAATCTCCAGGGCCGAATGGATTCTCAGCTGGGTTTTATAAGTCGTTCTGCCCACTCATAGCCCCGATCTTAACCTGCCTTTCTAATTCCTTCCACGGCCCCGGATCTATTCCCCCAGATATGCTCGCCGCTGATATAGTCGTCCTTCCCAAGCCTGGGAAGGATACCACTCAATGTGGCTCATAGCGGCAAATCTCCCTACTCAATCTGGACTTGAAGTTATTTACTGGGGTTCTAGCAGCCAGACTTGTCCCCTGTATGCCCTGTATCATCGAACCAGACCAATCTGGCTTTATACCTAACCGACAGAGCAGCGACAACACTAAACGCATCATGCATTTAATAGACAAAGCTCATCGCACCAAGATAAACGCCCTTCTGCTGTCGATCGATGCCGAAAAGGCGTTCAATAGAGGCGATTGGGGTTTCTTGGACAAAACGCTGGTGCATTTTGGCATCGGAGACCAGTTCAGGGCCTGGGTAGCGTGCTGCTATGACAAACCCAGAGCCACAATACGGGTCAACGGTACAATCTCACGGCCCTTCGACATCCAACGAGGCACAAGGCAAGGATGCCCACTGTCGCCTCTCCTGTTTGCACTCTATGTGAAGCCCCTAGCACAGAGGATACAAGATAACCCCGATATCCTTGGCATTCCCTTCAGAAGAGAACGGCATACAATCAGTATGTATGCGGACGATATCTTGGCGACCCTGGAAACTCCCGGGCTTTCAGTGCCAGCCTTCCTTCGGGAGCTGACTTTCTTTCGCAACGTTTCTAGCTTTAAAGTAAATATGGGGAAATCAATGATTCTGCCTTTAGGCCTAAAGGAGAACCTCCACCGTGGAGAGCACAGGGAGTATGAAGAACTCGAACCCCAGGCTACGATCCCCTATTTGGGGATAGTCTTGGCCCCTTCTACTGAGCAAATAGTTGCAAAAAATTATGCCACACTCTCACAAGTCCAGAGAGATCTGCGTCAATGGCAGAAACAGCCTTTGTCACTGCTCAACCGTATCGCTGCCGTTAAAATGTCCATGTTGCCTAAAGTGCTATATATTTTCCAGACCATCCGGGTATGGCCTCCAGCAGGGACCATTCACAAGCTGCAAGGAGCAGTGCAGCACTTCATCTGGGCGGGGGCGCGGCCTCGACTGCGCAGAGATTTATCATACCGTCCCCCGGACGAAGGGGGACTAGGTGTTCCAAACTACCTAGAATACTTTCAGGCGGCGCAACATAGATATTTGGTAGAATGGATCAGGCCTGAGTCTGAAAAGAGGTGGTTGTTTCAAGATAGGGCTCTGGCGAAATTATCCCTATTGAAGGTGCCCTACCTAAAGCGCGCTGATAGGCCACCAAATCTCCAGGGCTCCCCTCTTACACGCACAGTGATGCAGGTGTGGGAAACGGTAGCGGTTACACGCGGATTTACTTCCTTCCCCTCTCCATTAACACCCCTATTCGATAATCCTGAATTTCCCCCAGGTCTGAAGGAGCAGGCGATCTCGCAGTGGCGAACTTCGGACTGTAAGTCGGATGGACATTTATTTGACTTAGAAGGGTTCCGCAAGTTCTCCGTTGTGCCGCAGGCATATGATATCAAAGACCCGAAGCGATTCCAGTACTTCCAAATTCGTCATTGGCTTCTTCACCCTGAAGCATGCCTGATGGTCTGTAGAAAACTAAGGACGCACGAGAAATTGCTTATAACCAAATATTCAGACAAAAAGCTGATCTCTGAACCATATAACATACTCCTTCCACCAGCGCCCTTAGAGCCGTCGGCCGGGCAGAAGCGATGGGTGCAGGAATTGGGGAGAAATTTGTCAGAGAAGGAATGGCGCGATATCTATTTCAGTGTGAACCATACGGCTCGGAATACAGCAAGTAGAGAAGTGGCGGTCAAAGTGACAACCTATTGGTACTTGACACCTGCCAGACTGAATAGAGGAAGTCCTGACCGTAGCCCAACGTGCTGGCGGGGCTGTGACGAGGTGGGAACGCTGACTCACTTATTATGGGACTGCAAGGAATTGACGTGGTTCTGGACGGCTGTTTTAGATGACATCGACAAACAATTTGAGACGGAAAAACCTTGCTTCCCAGTCTACACTCTGCTAGGGATTCCCAACCCCCTTACATATCCACTAAAATCAGTAAAAGGGAAACAAATGGGCCTAGCAATGGGAGCAGCAGTGCAACACATCCTCTCTCTCTGGGGCACGCAGACTCGACCAACACACACAGGATGGCTACACAGGTTATGGTACATCCTCGGGATGGAGAGAATCCAGGCCAACCTCACGCAATCAGTAGACACATTTAACACTATCTGGCACCCTCTATTATCCCTGTTAGCAATGGAGTTAAATGAAGTGACATGCCCAAAATATCTTTGCCTTCTTCGACTCACGGATACTTCGCCGGCAAAAGTGGCCTCCTGATATGTGGTACGAAAGGGTCCATTCACATAGTAACCTAACATGGTATAGACGCAGCACACCGGTTTGGGGGTGGGGAGGTTGGGAAAAGGGGAGGGGGTTGTTGGGAGTTTTTATTCTACTAGGCTTTGCATATTATTCAGCTGGGTTGGGCCCGTACCCTACTCTGCCAGCTCTGGCAGCGGACTTCATTCTGGAACCACACCAGAGTTTTCAAAGAGACGGGGTGGCTGGGTTGGTCGGAGGGGGATGGGGGGGTCAGCTTGACGGTACACGGGAAGGTTTGCTGTATGTAACGTGCCTATTCAGTTGCCTGGAAATCAATAAAAACAAAGTTAAACCTAAAAAAGAGGTTAGCCAGGCCATAGCTTCACCCTGGATTCTACTTCCCTTAGTCTGTCGTTTAAGATGGCATGATCCACGGTGTCATTAGCTGCGCTTAGATCTAGAAGGCAAATAGCGCCCGGCCCACAGTTATTAATAGAGCCTTGATGCTCCTCTGAAACCACCAGTAATGCTGCTTCTGTGCTAAAGGACGTGCAAAAGGCATCTGGGTGGGGTGAAGGATGTCATTAGTCTCCAGAAAATTGGCTAATATTTGATTTACATGTTCCTTCAAGAGATTGTCGAGAAACGGCAGTAAGGAAATAGGACGCAGATTGCTGAGTATTGCTGGGTCAAGATGAGCTGATTTTTGTAAGGGTCTGATGACCTCGTGCTTCCAAGGTTTAGGAACCAGATCTGTGTCTAATGAATGGTTCAGCAATCCCTTTAAAGATGGCAGAATGATATCCATCGCTTTAGCTAGGATATGTGGGAGTACTGGGTCAAGAGGAGAGCCTGATTTAGTTGCTTTATTTAGGTTGAGAATATTCTCTTCTCAAGTCTAGGGAATTGAGCTAGTGTTGAAGATGAGGATAGTTCTCTGACCGTAGTTCCTTTTTCTGGAACGAATTCCATATTGCTCGGGAATAGGTCATATATGTCTGTCACTTTTTTGTGGAAGAAAGATGCTATGCCATTGCATCTTTCTTTTGTTGCGTGAAAGGGGGATATTGCTTTCGTGTGGGGGCTGGTCAGAGTTTTGACCACTCTGAATAATTCCTTCAGGGAGTTTGAAGCCCAGGAGATTTTATGCTCATAGTATATAGCTTGAATTGTGAGGACAGGGTCATACTCCTTTCTCCAGAGTCTTTCCAGTTTTTTACATCGTTTTTTCAGTAATATAAGATTGTGTCGTACCACGGAGCCTCTTTAGGATGTGTTTTACTGTTGATAGTCTTCTTGGAAATACACACCTCTAACGACTGGATAATCCAGCTCTCCCATTGCTGATAATCCTCTTGTAGGTTGCCAGCAAAATTGGGGATATTGTCCCTCAGGACTGTTTGCCAGGTTTCGGGAACCAGCTTCGACCAGCTTCTAGTATTGATGGTCTGGGCCCTGGTCTTGGTCTGCTGGACAGGTTTGGGTAGGCTGAAGAAAAGAAGGGAGTGGTCAGACCGGGGAACTGGGATTGCTTTGGGTACCGTGATCTGGGGGTCGTTGTAAAAGAGAAGGTCCAATGTGTGTCCTTTCTCATGTGTAAGTGTTGACACCTGTTGGGTTAGTTGCAGTGCCTCAAGGTCGCCCTGCAGCCTTCTGATGGTGGGGGTGTCTTGTGCATAGAAGTGCAGGTTGAAATCCCCTAATATTGTCATGAGGGTTTTCTCTATCACAAGTCTAGGCAGTGAGTCTGGTAATGTCTCCATAAATCTGCAGCTATTCCCTGGGGGCCTATAAATAAGTACACCTGAGAAAGTGCGGATGGGGAGAGTGTGATATGGAACTGGAAGCTTTCAAACTCAGGGAGAGTAAACTGGGCGGTGGTACATTTAAAATCATCTTTTAGTATAATAGCGATTCCACACCCGATTTTATCTACCCAATCTAATCTATGTATCTGATAGCCTAATGGGAGGGCGCAATGGATATCTGGGCCTGAGCAGTCATTGAGCCGCCATGTTTTTATTACAATCAGTATGTCTAAGGGGTCTTCCTCTAACAAGTTTATTTAAATTTGAAATAGACCTCAACTGAGGTCAACTAATACACAAACATAGTTTTAAAACATGTATCATGATACCCATAGAATCAGCTTTATGCAATTATAATGTGAAAACATTATCATCATGGTCTTCCTCTAACATAGCTCATAACTGATATGTGCCTCGGAATTGAACGAGCGTTGACCAGATTCCATGCGGATACTTGTAGGTCGGTCATTGTAGAGTGTATATTCTTGTTCATATGTGGCTCGTGTCCACAATGAAAACAGGCTCCTTTAGGGAAGGGCGGATTATTAGCTCTTGACCGTGAAGCGCATGAAGGGTGTACCGGAGATCTTGATTGATTGATTTTAATACTTATATAGCACATGCTGTCACCCTACGGGTATCCTGGCGCTTCAGGCTGGGAAGAAATGACCAGAGTGGAGTAGGTCGGCTAAACAGATGAGAGGCAGGAGGTTAAGCTTTAGGGAAGTGCCAGGTTTTTAAACTCTTAAGAAACTCTATCAGGGAGTCAGTTTGTCTGACATTCAGAGGTAGTTTGTTCGAGAGGCGGGAACCCGCCACATTAAATGCCCTCCCTCCCGACCTGGCACGTTTGAACCTAGGGACTGCTAATAGACCAGCACTAAAGGAGCGAAGTTGCCTCTTGGGCTGGTACCACGTAAACTTTTTCTGCAATGAGACTGGGCCCAGCTCATACACTGCTCTGAATACCAGGCAGAGGGGCTTGAAGTGAACCAGTTCCTTAATGGGCAGCCAGTGTAGATCTCTCAAAGCCAGGGTGCTGGATGAGTGCCGGGGCCTATTAAGTGCTAGTTTTGCTGCTGCAGACTGGACTCTCTGCAATCCCTGAATGATGTATTGTGGAGCCCCCAAATACAGAGAATTGCAGTAGTCCAGTCTGCTTAACACTGTGCTTCTTACCACCAGTGGGCAAGACTCTGTTGGTAGTAGTGGGAGTATTTTACGTAGCATACGCATTAAGGTCCATCACCACCCCCTTTTGTACCGCTTTGTTCGCCATAAGTTGGCAGGGTATGCTCAGACGTGAGTCCCTTGCTTACTATGCCACTTGATTCAAGCAAGCCTGGCTGAAGACGGCTGTAATGCCAGAAACCGGTCCTAGGAAGCTTGAATCCGGTCCAGGGAAGGCATGGCTTGGCAGTTCGGGCTGGACTGTTCCCATGAGGCACAGGGTCAGACTGATTTGCATATGGCCATGTCTGAACTGGGGTGGCAGAGTGGGCTAAAGAACGGTGATGGATTAAACCCAGATCTGTTGACTAGGTGTGAGTGTTTGATTGGTTCAGATGCTCCGTCCATCACCACCCCCTTTTGTACCGCTGAATACCAGGCAGAGGGACTTGAAGTGAACCCTTTCCTTAATGGGCAGCCAGTGTAGATCTCTCAAAGCCAGGGTGGTGGATGAGTGCCGCGGCCTATTAAGTGCTAGTTTTGCTGCTGCAGACTGGACTCTCTTTTTGAAAACAACAAGGGAACCCAAAGAAGTCGGCAAGGGACCTTGGGAGTCAATATTATTACGGCAACAGTGGTCCCCTACAAATAATAACGCTTAATCAATAAATATAGACAAAGTCATTGCTTTATTTGAAAACTACATGCCCAACCGGGCAGAGGTCTTGGTATTTACTTTTCAGTCAATGTAAAACATGAATAACACACAATATACAAGACAGGGCACAAGCCTGTACCCAGTCAATCACACAAGAAATATCAGGACAAGGAACAATTAAAGGGAACAAACAAAAAGGCTTAGGCAAGAGCTTAACGTTCTGTAAACTTATTAATCGCATAGTTTTGATTATAAAACAGAACAATATTGACACCTTCACACTTCTAAAGGGCAAATAAATGATTCCATGTGTGTAAAGTGCTCATAGTTGTCGGCGGCGTTTCGATCCGTTTAACACATTCTACGGATCTCATCATGACATTTAATGTATACCTAATAGTAAAGCCGCCTCATTTGCCTAAAGGGAGGAAGGGAGGGAAAATACCAAAAGACATCCGTAAGGACAATTCAGAAAGGACGCATGTATACATAGCGTGAATTTTGTGGGCATGCACTCTGTGGGAGGAAGGTTCGAGTGCGACAGGCTGATATCAAGTACTGAACAAAAGATACCTAAACACATGCAAGAAAACGAAATTGAGGTCGGTGCATGTGCATGACGTGAAAATTACATTCGGTGCAAGGTGTGAAATAATTACATTCGGCGCAAGTGCTGAGGCAGGTTAAAAAGGGGGCAAGAAATGAGTGACGACGCGTTCATCCAGGCTAGTGGAGATGACAAAGAAGAGTGTCAATATCTATAGGAGAAAGCTCACCAAGAGGGAAGCCAAGGGGTTCAAGGCTTATTGTGTACCCGATCACAGGAATTTCCTGCAAAAAACAACGAGTAGGTTACAGTACGTTGCGGGCGAGGTGTCAGATAAGGTGGTGGGTGGGACGGGTAAAGGGAGGCTTACCGGGCGGGCTGTTGCTGTGACCTGTTGGGGTCAGCTTGGATTTGATTCCGGTTAGCAATGTGCTTGTGTAAGACAGAAGAAGGGCCTGAAAGAACGAATAGGAGTGTCAAAGTGAAACCAGCAGTGAACTAGGATCAGGGGCGACACAGGAGAATTGTCGCAAGGGCGCTTACCAAGGTTTGGCCAGTCAAAGAACGTCAGGCGGACCACAATCGGGAATATAGGGACGTTCAAGATAGTCCGGTACGATAACCTGGGTGGGGAAGCAAAAGGTTGGCGGGAATTAGGTGGTTGACCCGGCAGCCCCAGGGGGGAACCAGCGTAGAGCGTGGTGGTCGGGCAAAACTTCTTGGTAAGGAGATTATTAGACATAGAAGAAGTGACAAGAGGTAGTGTTGACTGTGTCGGCCATTTTGAATGGGCAGACGCTCCCATGTGATTATTAGACATATAAGAGGGAGTGTCGACTGTGTCGGCCATTTTGAAGGGGTGAATATAGATAGGAGAGAAGGAGAGAGCGAGGGCCAAATTTTTAGAACAATATAAAATTTAGCAGATAAGGTCATTAGAACAAAACATTTGTAGAAGGCAAACTATCCTATTGCATAAAATAGACAGCGGTTTGTAAACAGAGAAAGGACATGGAGGAAGACATGGAACTCAGGCTAAAATGTTCATATCAAGGTGTTCCAGTCCTCCGGTAGGTTTAAGCCTGTGTTGAGACTATCAGTCTTTAAAATCCATTTCAACTCCTCCTTATTGAGGATGCGTGTGAGATCCCCTCCTCTCGGGGGAAGTTTCACAGTGGTGATTACTGTCCACCGAATGTCATTTTCTGTTGGTCCCGTCTCAAGAAAGTGATCCACGAGCTGCGCGTTCGCTGTCTTGCATCGAATTCTGCTGCGATGGTGCGAGATGCGTAGCTGGATCTTTTGCTTTGTTTGGCCCACATAAATGATTTCACAAGGACAAAAAATGGCATATATCACGTTGCAAGTATTACAATTACTCAGGGATTTTAAGGCATTTTTCACATCCTTAAAAACAAACTCCTTTGTCTCTATGGTGAACTCGCACACAATTACCACATTTAATATGTCCTTTCTGGGGGGCTAAGGGCCAAAGGTCATTCAGTGTGGGGTTGGAGTTCCGGATGGAGGGCAATGCAGCTCGAACCTGGTGGTCTTTCACATTCTTACTTCTTTGAAAGGCGAACATAGGTGGGTCTATATTGAGTGAACCCGCATTAAGAATTAGCCAATTCTTCCTGATGGTTTTGCGAACTATGCTAGAAACTGCGGAGAATGTTGTGACGCAGACAAGGCGTTCTGCCACTGGTTTGGGTTTGGGTTTGAGTAGAGTGTCTCGGGGGCAGTACCACGCTCTCTTTGATGCGTTACCCACTAGACAGCGGGGATAGCCTCAGGAAATGAGTTTAGTGGAAAGTATTTGTGCTTCAGAAAAATAGTCAGTCTTGTGTGAGCAGTTTCTCCTGATTCTGAGGAACTGCGAATAAGGTAGACTGTCCCTCAGGGCCCAGGAGTGACAGCTTTTATAGCTGAGCAGAGTGTTGCGCTCAGTTGGTTTGCAAAAAAGAGATGTGAAGAGAGTCCCGTCATGATGCTGGATAGTGAGATCGAGGAACGGAATACTGTCTTTGTTGTGTGTCAAGGTGAATCTGAGACCATTGCAGTTTTCATTAAGCCAGTGAAGGAAGGCATTAAGAATCTCTAGTTCTCCTGACCAGATAAGGAATATGTCGTCTATATATCGTTTCAATTTTATAATGCATGTGTGGAACGGGTTGCTAGAGGGAAGAATAGTGTTGCATTCAAGCCAGTCCAAATAGAGAATGGCTAGCGTAAGGGCAAAAATAGCCCCCATTGATGTCCCCCGGACCTGCTGGTAAAACTGGTCATTGAATGTGAAAAAATTCCTTGTTAGGCATATCTCAAGTAATTGTAAGATAAAGAGTGTGGGGACTGTATGGGAACGTGGTCTTTTGTTGAGTATGGATTCCATGACAATGAGTGAGTCTCTCTGTGGGATATTAGTGTAGAGAGATTCTATGTCCATTGTGCATAAAGTCTCGGTGGTGGGATCAAATGGGTGGTTTTCAATTAAATTAATCATGGCCATGCTGTCTTTGATGTAACACTCATTGATGGGTACAAGGTCCTCCAAAAAGAAATTTACATAGTGGCCTAGTGGCTCGGGAATCGAGCTACAGCCTGACACAATCGGGTGGCCAGGGGGATCCATAAGTCTTTTATGGACCTTAGGTAGTGTATAAATGACAGGTGTGTGCGGGCTGGTGACATTGAGGAAGCTGAATTCGTGCTTACTCAGGAAACCCTCATCAAGACCTTTCTTAGTGACCTGTCGGATAAGCGACTGTAGCTCTTTGGTAGGGTTAGTAGGAAGTCTGAGATAGTGATCAGTATTAGAAAGTTGGCGTTCAATCTCACATTTGTATGTGTTGATGTTTTGTAGCACTATCCCACCCCCCTTGTCCGCAGGTTTAATCACTACGTTGGTATTGTCACGCAAGTTGGAGATTGCTGATTTCTCCTGTAGGGTGATATTGTGTGGAATAAAAAGGTGAGATTTGACCAGCTTGGATGTTTCTTTTAGGATAATCTTTTCGAAAGTGATTATTTCACTTGGTACCATATTGGATGATGGTAGAAAGGTTGAGGGTGGTCTAAACGGTGTGTTTGTCATTTTAGGAGGGCTCGCGTTATTTTAAAAAAATGTCCGGAGCCGTATTTTCCTAAAAAAGCCAAGAAGCTCAGCTTGTAGGTCCAGAAAATTGGGGTATGAAGTGGGGACGAAAGATAGACCCTTACTAAGTATAGAGATTTCATCACTGGATAGCGAGTGTGTTGATAAATTAAAAATGGGAATGACAATATTGCAGTGAGAGATTGGTGTATTGGTTGAGTCTACCATTGGTAAAATTTGTGTCGGGTTTGTCTTTCGCCCAGAGGGTTGTACCATCAGGGTTGTTGTTTCACTCTGCCCCTTTTGGGGGGGTCCGATTCGCCACGGCCTAAAAAATTGGGGTTACGAGTGGGTGCACTGGATCCTTCACCAGCGTCAGAGTTGTCTGATGAGTCAGCTGAGGTATCTGAAAACCCTACCAGGGTATTACGTCTATTGATGCCACCCCAGGGCTTAAGGTTCTGAGAGTTGTTACTGTAAATACAGTTTGTATAAAAGTCTTTGTTGAGATAGGGGTATGCACGCTCCTGTGAAAAAGACTTGATAGCTTTTTTTACTTTGTTAGCTTTTTTATTTTGTTCAATGCGGTTAAATTCCTCCACTGTTTTCTCTACCTTTTCCAGAAGTTTCTTGGCTTCTGGTACAGTGTTACTCTCAGTAATTTGTTTCTCAATGTCTTTAAGTTTTTTAAGCCCCTCAGTAGCTGTGTCTATACCAAGTACAAGCCAGTGTCTACTCGAACCCAAACCCAAACCAGTGGCAGAACGCCTTGTCTGCGTCACAACATTCTCCGCAGTTTCTAGCATAGTTCTCAAAACCATCAGGAAGAATTGGCCAATTCTTAATGCGGGTTCACTCAACATAGACCCACCTATGTTCGCCTTTAAAAGAAGTAAGAATGTGAAAGACCAGCTGGTTCGAGCTGCATTGCCCTCCATCCGGAACTCCAACCCCACACTGAATGACCTTTGGTCCTTAGCCCCCCCGAAAGGACATATTAAATGTGGTAATTGTATAGTGTGCGAGTTCACCATAGAGACAAAGGAGTTTGTTTTTAAGGATGTGAAAAATGTCTTAAAATCCCTGAGTAATTGTAATACTTGCAACATGATATATATGCCATTTTTTGTCCTTGTGAAATGATTTATGTGGGCCAAACAAAGCAAAAGATCCTGCTACGCATCTCGCAACATCGCAGCAGAATTCGATGCAAGACAGCGAACGCGCCGCTCGTGGATCACTTTCTTGAGAAGGGACACACAGAAAATGACATTCGGTGGACAGTTATTACCACTGTGAAACTTCCCCCGAGAGGAGGGGATCTCACACGCATCCTCAATAAGGAGGAGTTGAAATGGATTTTAAAGACTGATAGTCTCAACACAGGATTAAACCTGCAGGAGGACTGGAACACCTTGATATGAAAATTTTAGCCTGAGTTCCACGCCTTCCTCAATGTCCTTTCTCTGTTTACAAACCACTGTCTATTTTATGCAATAGGATAGTTTGCCTTCTACAAATGTTTTGTTCTAATTACCTTATCTACAAAATTTTATATTGTTCTAAAAATGTGGCCCTCGCTCTCTCCTTCTCTCCTATCTATATTCACCCCTTCAAAATGGCCGACACAGTCGACACTACCTCTTGTCACCTCTTCTATGTCTAATAATCACCTTGGAGCGTCTGCTCAATCAAATGCACTCTCCTCCTACATATAAACTCCAGGCATGACTCGCCACTCCTACCGGCACCCGCGATTGAGCAGCACTGCATCCTTACTATCGGTAAGTCCTTACCAAGAAGTTTTGCCCGACCACCACGCTCTACGCTGGTTCCCCCCTGGGGCTGCCGGGTCAACCACCTAATTCCCGCCAACCTTTTGCTTCCCCACCCAGGTTATCGTACCGGACTATCTTGAACGTCCCTATATTCCCGATTGTGGTTCGCCTGATGTTCTTTGACTGGCCAAACCTTGGTAAGCGCCCTTGCGACAATTCTCCTGTGTCGCCCCTGATCCTAGTTCACTGCTGGTTTCACTTTGACACTCCTATTCATTCTTTCAGGCCCTTCTTCAGTCTTACACAAGCACATTGCTAACCGGAATCAAATCCAAGCTGACCTCAACAGGTCACAGCAACAGCCCGCCCGGTAAGCCTCGCTTTACCCATCCCACCCACCACCTTATCTGACACCTCGCCCGCAACGTACTATAACCTACTCGTTGTTTTTTGCAGGAAATTCCTGTGATCGGGTACACAATAAGCTTTGAACCCCTTGGCTTCCCTCTTGGTGAGCTTTCTCCTATAGATATTGACACTCTTCAATGTCATCTTCACTAGCCTGGATGAACGCGTCGTCACTCATTTTTTGCCCCCTTTTTAACCTGCCTCAGCACTTGCGCCGAATGTAATTATTTCACACCTTGCGCCAAATGTAATTTTCACGTCAAGCACACCGACCTCAATTTCGTTTTCTTGCATGTGTTTAGGTATCTTTTGTTCAGTACTTCATATCAGCCTGTCGCACTCGAACCTTCCTGCCACAGAGTGGATGGCCACAAAATTCACGCTATGTATACATGCATCCTTTCCGAATTGTCCTTACGGATGTCTTTTGGTATTTTCCTTCCCTTCCTCCCTTTAGGCAAATGAGGCTGCTTTACTATTAGGCATACATTAAATGTCCTGATGAGATCCGTAGAATGTGTTAAACGGATCGAAATGCCCTCGACAACTATGAGCACCTTACACACATGGAATCATTTATTTGCCCTTTAGAAGTGTGAAGGTGTCAATATTGTTCTGTTTTATAATCAAAACTATGCGATTAACAAGTTTACAGAACGTTAAGCTCTTGCCTAAGCCCTTTTGTTTGTTCCCTTTAATTGTTCCCTGTCCTGATATTTCTTGTGTGATTGACTGGGTACAGGCTTGTGCCCTGTCTTGTATATTGTGTGTTATTCATGTTTTACATTGACTGAAAAGTAAATACCAAGACCTCTGCCCGGCTGGGCAAGTCGTTTTCAAATATAGCAATGACTTCGTCTATATTTATTGATTAAGCATTATTATTTGTAGGGGACCACTGTTGCCTTAATAATGCAGACTGGACTCTGCAATCCCTGAATGATGTATTGTGGAGCCCCCAAATACAGAGAATTGCAGTAGTCCAGTCTGCTTAACACTGTGCTTCTTACCACCAGTGGGCGTGACTCTGTTGGTAGTAGCGGGAGTATTTTACGTAGCATACGCATTAAGGAGACACATACGTTGGCGGTCTTGTTTGCTTGTGACTCCATCTGAAGGTTGTCATCAATCAGAAACCCCAGATTGCGTACCTTACTGACCGGCGCTAATGGTTCCTCCTCAGGAGTAAGTTTAAACTCAAATGGTAGGGGTTTGGGCATCCTGGCAGAGGAACAATACAACACCTCAGTCTTCCCGCTGTTAAATTGTAGGGAGTTTCTTCTAAGCCAGTCAGCCGTACAGTGCATGCACTGCTGGAATATGTCCAGGGAGATTGCGTATTCACCTTCTAAAGAGAAAGCCAGCAGATCGTAACGATGGGACCTGATCTCTGGAGTATTTGTATGAACTTGGGTTGTGGGGACCAGGGTTCCTGGCCCCTGGACCAGTCGGGCGCAGACGGGCTTGCCTTTGGCACGTCTTGGGCGTGCCTGCTGCGAGCGTCCGCTGCACGCCCAGCCAGCAGTCGTCATTTAAGGAGTTGCCAACCAGACCGCCAATCTCCCGTCTCTTCCCAGCAATCTATACCTAATGAGGCCTAATGCCTTTCTATGCTTGCTAAGTACTGAGTTAAAACATCAAATTCAATTCAACAAGTATATAGTGCATAAAACAATGTCAGTAAAAACAGTGCCAATAAAATGTGCAAACCGCAGTGGGTAATTGAGGTAGAGCTCAGAGTGCAGTGCTTTCTTGATGTGATATAAAGCAGATGCTTATTCTTATTGAATGAGGATTTGATTCCAGTTCTCAAGTATAATATCCAATCCCATCAGGCAGTTGGTGATATATTAGTTGCAGTTTTCCAATTCATAGTGATAGATTTGATAGCAGAATAGATGGGTAGTAGATGAATTCATAGAAAACAAGCATTTGCAATGCAATAGGTCTTGCATTTTTAACGTTTGAGCTATTGGCATTGTTAAATAATGCAACACCAATAGCTCAAACTTTAATAATGCAAGACTTATTGCATTGCAAATGCTTGTATAAGTGGCCATGGGTATGCCCAGATGTTCACTGTGCCAAAGGATCCAAGCTAAACCTCCCTAACAAGGTCTAATATGGCCAAATTCAATCTGTGGTTGCTTGTCTTCCCTTCTAGATGGAGCCTCACGTTGCAGTTCAAGATGGAATGTTTCCATGGGAAGAAGGGGCAGTACTCCTTTGTGAAAGAGGGGTCTTTGTCTAGAGTGGCATAGTGGGTGAAAAACGATTTGTTGGAATTCTACCTTGAACAATCCCCACTGGATGGTCCAGCATTACATTCATCACCTTTTGTGTGGGTAAACACTGTAAAGTCAAAGGGTTGCCTGGTACACACTATCTTTTAAACGAGACTAAATAGTCTGTGCCCTAGGGTAAATTCAAGCTGAAGTTTTGCTAAGATCAATTCAGGAGTAACCTGGACACCAGATGTTTAGAGCAGGTGCTAAATATTTTACTTCTCGACCAATACTAGATTTAATAATGAGATGATACAGTCAGTCAGTTTCCTTCAATATAGGTGTAAATCGGAATAACATTAACATTTATAATTTTAGGAAAAATCAAGCTTTTCCATCCAAATTTGTCTATCAACCAAAAGTATGGTGATTTGTTCAAAGCGCATGCGAGTATCTGTCCTTGTTTAAAGCAAAGGTTACCTGTGCTTCTGTCTGACAGGTATGTCGTGTAAATTACACTATTATTTATTAAAACATGGATATTTTGCCCACCACTTTCTAATTAAAAATATTCAGTATCTGTTTGTTTGTCGAAAAAGCCCAAATGTATGTTATCGTTTCTATCTCCCTTAAGTCAGTGCTATGCACTAAGTTTCAAAAACATAAAGAAACGGAATTTTGTTTAAGCAACGGTTGTAAGCGAGCCTTGGAATATTTGGCTTAACTTTTTACTAGCCTGGCAATATTTTTGCAAGCCATTGATTGGATTTCAGCAAGACAGTATGACAGTTCATCCCGTAGTTCTTTGTTGTCAGCGCGTAACTTAAGCGAGTCCGTATTACTTTCCTACTCCTGCATTAGGGAGCACGAAGCTTTTTATGGCAAGCTTTATAATGCACAATTAAGCTAAGGACATGCAAATCCTTTTTGCTGAAGTGGGAAAGAAAAAATGAATTGTGTGCACTGATATCAATAATATCACGTTTTTAATAAATTGCTTCTTATTTGCCTACCTGTGCAGACATTTCTACCCTTTTAAAACAATGAAAAAAGGTTTTATTGGTCTGAATGCTGCAGGAATTCACTCGAATAGTAACTTTGTGTGTTTGACCTCATCATTTCGTTTGAAATAAGTACAATAAACAGAGAGGTCCCTGCAGATTTATTGAGAAGCCCCGCGTTAAATTAAAAGAGCATGTTTTAGGTCGATATACTAAAATGTAATTAGTTTTAAGTCAGGGTTTTGCTGTAGTTCTAATTAGTTTTGCGCATAATTATTATGCTTAATAGCAATCTACGATAATTTTGAGTCGTTTCCAAGTTTGAACAACACCTCTGTTACATTCACAGCATCATCAGCAGTAATAAAATCTTATTAGGTATCTGTATTACAGTAATTATGGTGATCTTTAACTGTCTGAAGCCACATTTAATTGATTTTCGGCATACAGAAAATTACACTGGCATGGAAACAGTGTGGTAATGTGTTTGTTTTTGGATATAATTAAACAGCTAACTGCAAATGGCATCTTCCCTGGGTGTCATAAGTGTTTGTCTAACTTGATTTACTTTCTGTGAACATATTTTTTTGGGGCTGTAACTTTTTCCCTGCATAGCAAACACTAGCTTAGCAGAAGGCCTAGCCCCGCAGCTCTGAGCCCCCTAGAGGGCTTGCCTCCACAGTCACCGTACTTAGGCAGGGGGCCACAGCCTCTGTGAAATTCGAACAAGCCTCCTGCCTCCATGGATTTTAAGGGAATTACTTTTAGCAATCTTGCATCAGCACCCTTAAAGCAATTAGGTACATTTGCATTATTTAGTTAAGCCTGCTAAAATGATGATCACATAGACAACTTGTCTGATCTTTACCTAGTGCCAATAAATAGAGACCCAACAGAGGGACATGGTTCACATTAGCATTCCCACCCCTCTAGATTTATAACTGTGATCTACTTTTACATTGATAATTTTTGTCAATGTGAATATGTGTGATTTGTGTGCTTCTTCAAACTTAAACTATGTCATAATTGAAATGCAGTCCACTACACCAAGTATGACCGGCTCTTCCTTCCGCTATGGGCATTGAGCCTACCACACTGCAGAGCACTTGTCTGAGATCTGCTGCAAAGACCATAACAATATTCTCTGTAAGGCGGTCACGTCTATACGTTTCGTATGACATTTTGACAAAACTGATGCACAGTTACATGAATGTGGTGGTTTCATTGACCCTTTGTGGCAGTTACTATGGATGTACCAACAGTGTGGCGCGAAAGCAAAGATAACAAGCATCACGCGTGGAACTGAACCTAGAAACTGGTGAATGGGTGGTGCGGGTCACATACAATGCTTCCACCTTTTTTTGTACCTGCACTCAGTGGGGGAGGGTAGGCAGCATGCAAGAGAAGACCTGCAGTGCCAATATGTGTTTGGTTTCAGGAGCACTGCCACCATAACTCTAAAGCCTGCCTTCTCTTCCACAGCTCATTTGTCACTCACCACATTGTGTTTGTGTTTCTTTTTAAACAGGTGGGGAAGCTTTATAGGGAGGGATCAAAAACAAAATCTACCATGTCAGCAGGTACAGGGTCCCGCCATTCCTGATCAAAACATGCAAGGGCATGTGCGGTGTGAGAGAGCTCTATGCAGGATGGCATAGAGCCAGGTTATAGTTTTATGGACAGAATGGAATTAGGTGCAAGAATTTCACTGTGTCTGTAATGCTGTGGACCTCTTCTTAAGAGACGGCTGCAGAGATTTCATTTAAAACGAGCATCACGGCACCGACGCTTTAATTTTAACTTTAAAAGTAAAGCGCGGGTGCCACGATGATACCAAAAGTAAAGAAATGGATCTTTTTTTCTATTTTGTACTTTTGGTCTAATCGCGGCACCCGCGCTATACTTAATGATTTTTGTTTCTATTTCTTTACTTTTGGTATAATTGCGGCACCCGCACATTACTTTTAACATTAAAAGTAAAGCGCGGGTGCCGCAATTATACCAAAACAGTGGCGTAGCTAGGGTGGGGGGGGGGCGGTGGGGGTGGTCCGCCCCAGTCGGCACTATATTCGGGGCCGCCAGCGGCAGCTGCGTGGCAATGGTGCTGTAGCTGAGCAGCCAGTACACCACACGTGTTACTTGTTACTATAAGTGCAAGCGCACCTGCTTGCACCCAAATAATGCACCACACAAAATGCTGCACCACCTCCACCTAACTTAGGGGCCGATTATGATATTGGTTTTCCCACATCCTCCGGGCCGGCGGAAGCCACCGCCGGCCCGGAGGATGCGAGAAAACCGCTGCGGACAGAAAAAAGACCACCCCACCAGATTAGGATGGCTGGGGGATCTTTTTTCCGTCCGCAGCTCTAACATGGCTGGCGGTGTCTATCAGACACCGCCAGCCATATTATGATGGTGTAAAATGTATGCTTTTCCGCGGCGGCTTTACCGCCGTGGAAAAGCATACGGACCTTCACTTCGGGGGCCCGTTGCAGGCCCCCTAGGTGAAGGGGGGTGGGGGGTGCACATGGGGGGTACCTATGGTACCCCCCTGCATTTGCGTGAAGAAAGTATCAGCGCGCGGTGCCTGCCGCTTTGTGCACGCAAATGCGGTGCATGCATTTTTAACATTGCGGCGGGTGCAGCTTGATGCTGCACCCGCCGCAATGTTAAAGATAGAGGATGTGACCGCCACCCTGGCGGTCACATCCTAATCTGCACGGAGGGAACACCGCAGCCCATGCGGACGTTCCCTCCTACTCTGGGGTCGCGGACGGACTCAAGTCCGTCCGCGATCCTAATCGACCCATAAGTGGTGGTGCTGCGCCGGCATACTGTTTATGTGGGTCCCAGGGCCGTAAATCATGTAGCGAGCGTAAAGCGCTACCAATGACAGCTCTGGGCATCATTTTTGGCCAGCCCTGCTCTGCATCGGTGATGCACACTGTCACACAGACCACCACGCTCGCTCTCTTCTGAGTGGAGGAGCCTCGTGCTGGGCAATGCAAATCTGCTCGAGATACTGTCTGCATTTCACACGGGTCGGATGTCAGGTCTGTTTTCTTTCCCTTAACCACAGTGTTAGTGGGTAAGAAGTGCTTTCATTAGATGTCTGTCGAGCACGCAGCTCTTTCACTGGACATGAACAGCAGAGCGGGTGACTGCCTCGTCGCCAATGGCATTCAAGCGTTTGAGCAAACAGGAGTTATCACAGTCCATAGCACACACCGGTTTTTGCATGTGGGGCATACTGAATTTTCTCTGATTTGCCGTGTTTGCGTAACAAGAAATGTAACAAATATATTTTCGCAACTGTTAAAATGTGAAAGATGAAAATACATTTGAGTTAAATCCGTTTCCTTCTTTCCTATAATCTCATGATCAGTTTTTGTTTTGTTATTTTGTGTTCTGTTTTTATTTCTGAAAAACTTTTGCATAAAATCGTATATGAACATAGGATGAATCATGGAATTGTTTCGTTATCCCTTTTTACCTTGGTTCATCAGTTGATATAATATTGACACGAGCAACCCCTTTGCTCCATTCCTTTGAAAGTAAACAGCAAAACATGTCCAAAAGAGCATTTGATCTGATCAATGTTTGCACGAATGCAGGCCCTGTGCACATTATCCGAGTAAAATGCATCATTGCAGCCAGGGCCGGTCCTAGGCCTTCTGAGGCCCCGGGCGAAAGGGAAGATGCGAGGCCCCCCTTGTTGCATATTGCGTCACAAGAAGTGACATCACAGAAAGCGACATCGCAGTACTATTGATCTTATTTGGCATCACTGAAGCTAACTAATGTGGATATCAGTAACATGGACAAAAAGTAGAGGGGATTGAAAACACGTGAGCAAATATCAATTTATTATAAAAAGTAGATAAAATTAAATATTGCAATGAAACAAGGTTGAGAGAATGAACACAATGCTTGTTGCAAAATGCAGTGAGGTCACAAACTCCAAACCAGATCGCTTGTAACCACAAAAATGTTTGAACATCTGGCCCATGGCTCTTCTAGCTGACAAGTTAAAACTTTTTGATTCTGCTGGTTTTAGTTTGAAAGTGAAAATTACATAGATTGGTCCAAAGATCGCCGACCTTGCACCAGGAAGCTTAGCACCTACAACAGTGATTACTCTGGATCAGGCACGTTGCCCATTGGGCTCAAAGGGCTTCAGCATCTTTTTAATTGAGATTTTTCAAACAAAGAGTACAGGCACAGTATAGAAGAAAGAGGAGCAATCGCATAGTGGGGTATGAGGACTGTGAGACGGAACAGCATGCTTTGCTATCAAGTTGTAGAGTCAAGGTACCATCATGACGTAACATAACATAGTAACATTTAATCTTAGTATCCTAGGTCATAGGTGCTTGAGATGAGTAAGGAGCTATAAGAGGACTGGCGAGTGTTGAAGCGCAGAGAATTCTAGAGGAGGCCACCTCACCTACCGGTAGTGAACAGCAATGTAGAGCAGACTTTTTGTGCAGTGGCGAGCGTTACTATTACGTAATCTTTAAGGGTGTGTAATATACCGACCTTGGAAGGTTAAAAGTGTTAGCTTGCCTAGGCACGATTTACGTGTAGGAACCGCAGGTCAGGAGTGAGCATCTGATTTACTGACACATCTTGCCAGTAACGCATAAAGAGCATCTTCTGGTCTATGCCGTACTTCAGGACTAGAGGATAAAATGCATTTTGAAGCAATATGGTTGAGATGTGATAGCATGGCCATCGAAATGATCCCTGCAAGAAGTCACTCAGCACCACCACAGCACCACTCAGCACCACCACAGCATCACTCAGCGCCACCTCAGCATCACTCAGCGCCACCTCAGCATCACTCAGCACCACCACAGCACCACTCAGCACCACCACGGCATCACTCAGCACCACCACGGCACCACTCAGCACCACCACAGCACCACTCAGCACCACCACAGCACCACTCAGCACCACCACAGCATCACTCAGCACCACCACAGCATCACTCAGCACTACCACAGCACCACTCAGCACCACCACACCACCACAGCATCACTCAGCACCACCACAGCATCACTCAGCACCACCACAGCACCACTCAGCACCACCACACCACCACTCAGCACCACCACAGCATCCCTCAGCACCACCACAGCATCACTCAGCACCACCACAGCATCACTCAGCACCACCACAGCACCACTCAGCACCACCACAGCACCACCACAGCACCACTCAGCACCACCACAGCACCACCACAGCACCACCACAGCATCACTCACGGCCTCCACAGCATCACTCAGGGCCACCACAGCATCACTCAGGGGCACCACAACATCACTATGCGCTACCATAGCATCACTGAAAGCCACAGCATCACTCGTCGCCGCCACAGCATCACTCGTCGCCACCACATCACTCCGCGCCATCACAGCATCAATATGTGCAACCATTCAACAACAACTGGTTCAAATACATTCTCTCAATGTTTCAAGCTTTATTACAAATGTCACAAAACGATGTTAATATTTCACTTCTGTTCTTGGATTTTCTTCACAATAAAATACACTGAACATAATCTTCACAAAAGTTATTTACAAAAGTTTAAGCTGTTGCCATTATAAATTACAATCACTTTTATTTAAGTATTAATTAATTAAAAAATTAAAAGCCATTGTTATTTGTAATATCAATACATCTAAGTCACGTAAATACAAAACATGTTGCTTTACAAATGCTATAGGTGTCACATTTGCGAAAGTTATAACTATTGGCATTGTAAATGAGAAAGCTATTAATTTAGCTATTTTCAAAACCAAGACATAAATAATAAAATTGTCATTTACAAGACCAATAGCTCAAACTTTCCTAATGCGAGACCTATTGCATTGCAAATGCTTGTTTAAAAGGTCCACTATACTTAAACGGCAAGGTGCTGTTCTACTAGTAATTTATGAACGTGGTTTCCACTGCAACTGATTTTGCTTCACTTACTTTTTCACGTCTCTGCTTCCTGCCCAATAGCCACCGATGGCTACAATGCCCACATTACAAAGATGATAACAATTTTGTAGTCCAGGACAGGCTCATTGGAGGCATACATTGCCACCTTCACTAACTTGCCAAATGTATCACCAATATATAAATGAGTCCTGCTTAAAACCTACACTCTTTCTGCGCTTTCTGAAACAGACACCGAAGGCTACAAGGCCCAGGGAAGGGGGCCCCCACACCATGACCTTCCAGCTCGACACAGTGCTATGAGGCCCTGGGAGGGGGCCCCCCTCCCCTGGGCCTTCAACCCGTAACAAGGCACTTCCCAAGACACTGCAGAGAGCTCATCAGAGAGCAAAAAAAAAAAAAAAAAAAACGTCAGCTGAAGGGGTGTGCTTCAATTGTAGCTGTACCTAGCTTAGATGGCAACAGTAAATATATTTTCGATGTGTATGTAATATTGCCCCCCCTGTCAGATCAGTACAAGTCAAATATTGCTTATGCATACATTTTAAGATACAAGACACTGCCCTACCAAGATTCGAAGTATAACAAAAGCCAGTTGATCTGGCTGCTCCCTCCTCCCCTCACCCACCTTCTCTTACCTGTGTCCGGCTGGTGCTCGAAAGAAACAAAGGGGCCTCTGTTGCTTGGATACAAAATGCCCAAACAGAGCCGAGAATGGCCGGTACTTAACCAAGGCGCCCGAGGCGCTGCCGGGGGCCCTGAAGTGAGCTGTGAAAGTGTGACCTTTCACAGGGGCGCGAGGCCCCCTGTGTTTTGCTGAGCGCGAGGCCCTGGGCGGCTGCCCACACTGCCCATGCCTAGCGCCGGCCCTGATTGCAGCGTGCTACAATTCTCAGCTCTTGTCTGTATTATCAGCAGCTGATTAGTATTAATCACGTCGGGATCCACACTATATATCCTTCTGGGTCGATAAATCGAGTTCCTTATTGACTAGTGCACGAATAACACTTGTTATGTATGGCATTATGAATTTTAAATTATAAGAGTACAAATGTATATGTACCAACTAGTGCCTGTCATGCGTGACACCGCCAACCAGTTTTGGCTATTAAGATAATATTTTTGGCACATGCTTTCAATGTTCAAAACACAAATACAATTCCTAGAATGCGGCCAAAAAGGCAAGACAAGCTGGAAGTGTGACCACATAGCATTTGACCATTTGACAGCAATGCAGATTAATATAAAGTTATTAAGCCTAAAGTATTTTTGACGGATGCTTGAGCTGCCTTGTCTAATACATTCATTTATTTGTTTTTATATATGTTGATAAAGGCTTTTGACGTGGGTGCCAGAACCCTCTAGAGTACTTTGAATATATATTTTCATCAATTTCTGGGTAAAATAAACAACCATTCGTAGAGGTGCTTGGAGTCATTGCAGTCGTAGTCATAATGTGAACATAGCCTGTAGGTGTTCTTCAAGTCACAGATTTAGCCAATGGCGATAACGGTGCGTACTTTTTGTGAGAAATCAAACCATTCTGCACTGAACGGATGGAGTGGAACGTAGAATGGCGAGAATACGCAAGGGTCTCTCCTTGTGGCGTGCAAAACTCTTTTATCCTGGGGTAGAGGGGATTGTTTGCCTAAGTGGGTGGACAAAATTATTTTTTGGCTCCATGTTTAGTCACCTTTTGGGTGACCGCAAATGTTCTGTCGTCATATGGCGCACAAACAGAAAATTGTCCCAAGGCACTTGAATGATAGTTACTTCTGCCCAGATTCAAACGATTTGCCAATCTTACCGGTATTTGAACCCGTGACGTGCGTGTTGCCGCACAGTTCTTCTTCCCAACAGGCCCGGTTCCAGGTATTTTTATTCGGGTGGGCCAAGGATGCAGTCGGGTGGGCCACTGCACGCCTGATTGTTACTTCTATGCCAGGCCTGCTTCAGGACCCTCCTTTATCTCTCCTTAGTGCTCATTATTACACATTATTTTCTTTCCAAACCCTTTCTAAATGTTATCGCTCTCAACATAGAGTTTTTTTCTTTGTAATGTCCCTTTGATGGGAAGAGGAGCTTTCTGAGGTGGGAGTATCATGCAAGTGACTCTTCTTGGGCTCTCCCTCATGACCTCCTCCTCAGGATTCCCTCAACTGAGAACAGCCCATAACTCTTTCGACACGCTTATTGCAATTGTGAACTGAGCACCCAGTGAGCTGTGAACTGTTCACAGTTCTCTTTGTGCTCAGTTCAAAACTGCAAGCTGAGAATTGGGAGAGCAAATAACAGCTGACAGCACTCCGAGAGCTCAGTTCACATTTGATGTTATGCTATGGTTTATTAATACAAGCATGTACACCTTGGATTCCTGTCAATATAGAACAACATAATAGGAAAAAACTGTGTAATAAAAACAAGGAAAATCATAGAGAATTATAGATCAAAATGATAAAATACAGATTACATACAAGTGTCTTAAGCTTTTTTTAATGCACAATAGGGAAAAGTCATTCTCTAGCCAATGCAAATGAAAAGGCCCTGTCCCAAAAGGAAGCTATTTTACTCCTGAGGACATTCAGCAAATGTTTATTTGTGGCGTGCAAAGTTAATATTGGGCTGTATTATTAAAGTGTATCCCTGATACAAAGAGGAGAGAAAGAGTAGATAGAACAGTATACAATCACTAGGGTCTTTTATGCTTCACAAGAAGCTAGCGGAGGATCTAAAAATTAGTGTAACTTGTCCAGGAGTCTAAAAATGACATTGGGGCAAGTTCAGCATATTCCTGTATGGCCCAACTTCTTGGCAGGGTGGACGGTGTTTACCTTGAGAAAATAGTGGGTGGACGCATGCAGCAAACTCAGCTCCGACCTCTGCTTTCACCTGCAGTGGAGTAGTGAGTGGTGCCGTAACTTAAACCCTGCCAATCCACCCCTGATGCTCGCCGTCCTCTTTCAAGAGGTCCGCCCCATCCCGCCCCTTGCTACTGGCCATGAGCGGCAATCTGAGGGATAGCCCCGGGCGCCAAAAGCTCTAGCTACGCCACTGTACCAAAAGTAAAGAAACAGAAAAAAAATCTATTTCTTTACTTTTGGTATGATCGTGGCACCTGTGCTTCACTTTTAATGTTAAAAGTAAAGCGTGGGTGCCGCAATTATACCAAAAGTACAGAAATAGATTTTTGTTGTATTCCTTTTCTTTTGGTATAATTGCGGCACCCGCGCTTTACTTATAACATCAAAAGTAAAGCGCCGGTGCTCCGATTATACCAAAACTAAAGAAAAACAACACGAGGGCTGAAATCGAAACTAGTGGTGCGCGCGCACCACAGAGGAGCGGGGGCGAGGGAGCCTGTCGTCCTTGTCCGCGCGCTGATGAGTGCCCTGGACACAGACGGGAATGGGCGGAGCAAAGGCGGGAAATGCGCCCACATTTGCTCAATCGCATGCTGTATTTATTTTAAAAAAACACGCGAAAGCCAATAACAGCGGGCGAAGGCAAAACCACACGCACAAGCGTGTGATCAGCTTTCTAAAGCCCGTACAAGAGGTTTCGTGCCGCGAGTGGAATGCTGCGCACTGCAACGCTAGGCGCGAGACCTAAAAAACCAAAGAAAGCATATTGGAGGAAACAAAGTCATGGAAATCCTTATGAAAGGAAATTCATTTATAACGAAACACTAAAATATATTGAAACATTTAAATGAAAATGCATTTAAATCGATAACAGGAAACACAATTTAATTGAAACTACAATACAAACAGAACAGTGTCATGAGTGATTTATTGAATGTTCAACAAAGCAACAGTTGTTAAAATGTCACTGGTGAGTAGAAAATAGAACTCCAGCACAAAGGTTAAAGTTCACATGTAGTGCCCCTCGTTTTAGAAGCTGCTGCATGGGGACATTGTTTGTCTGTTTGGATCACAGTGCTGAAGAAGCACGCTTCCCTGAGGAAAAAACACAGGATTTCAATTTTTCACATGGAGAACAGAAAAAAACAATGGCTGCATTACACAGATTTTTTTCTGTTTCCAGAGATTCTGTTGTGCTTTAATACCAGGTAAGAGTTCATTTGAACACTTTGAATGTCCAGTTTCAAACAAAATGCTATGGCTCGAAGACAATCATGTTTGCTATATGTTTCCATGTTGTGGAGAATAAAGAGCAGCTTTTCTTTTATTTCCTTGTGATTTCTGGATTGTTTGGAAACATATTTTCCAGCAATAGATTGAAATAAATGGTGTTAAGCAGATTTGTGTCAGCAAGGGGTTAACTTGACCTTTTGGGTGACTGACGGAGCTAGCAGAAGTCTTGTGGTGCTTCTCCCTATGCTGCCTTCCAGTTAGTATGACAGTTGATCTGACGAAAGATCAACATTGTAGATTCTACACTGCTGCCTCACACGAGTTGAAAATAGTTTGCTATGTACTAAAAATAGCCTTTTTCGAGAAAAAAAGAAATTTCTCTAAAAGGTTGCACTAAAACAAACAAACCAATGTTAAATCCAGAATTCGGCAAAATGTTTCCATTACATTGTATTGATAACAATGTAGTTCGAGGAAAACAGGAAGCTGATATTTAGATTGTAAATCAGAAAATGATAAAAACATATTACTAAGGGAAATAGCTGACGTATAAAATATACTAGCATGAATCCTTTTTTTCCCAAAGAGAGTCTGAGGTACTTAATCAGAAGATTTTTCCATAAAGATACCTTCCTATAAAATATGTCTATTACCAAATGTTGCATCCCGGCTTAATATAACATTTGCAGTAGCATTAAGAATTGGAGAAAACGTTGCTTTATTACGATCTATAGTAAGAATGGTCGATAAAGGTAAAGGTGCTAAAATATTTTTTTCAAGTAAAATCCAAGAAGATATTTTGTAGAAATCTGGATTAGAAAACTATGAAAACACTTTGTGCAGTTAAAAAGGAGGTATGATATTTCTTAAAATCAGGATCACCTCCATCCCCTCTTAATTTAGCAGCTTTTAAATGCCAGTATTTGATATGTGGAGTCTTATTATTCCAAATAAATTCTGCAAGGGTTTTTATTATTATTGGTTACACAAAAGAGGAAAAGTAACAGGCAGCATTGATAATAGATGTAATACTTGTGGGGCTATTACAATTTTAAGTGCTTCAATTCTTCCCCAAAATGATAAGTTGAGGGAAGCCCATTTATTAAATTTTTTGATAATTTAGGTAATAAAGTTTTGGTATTGAAATCAACTTTTTAAAATTATAATAACATGAATACAGAGATATTTAGGAGATGTATTATTCCAAACAATGCCTGTGCATGTAACATTGCAATACAAAATACATTTAAAGGAAATAATTTAGTTTTATGAATATTTAAAGTGTATCCAGACACTGACTGATGTATAACCATCAATAATATCTTGAATCATAGGAATAGTATGCATAGGGTTCTTAACATATAACAATACATTGTCAGCATATGCAGAAACTTTGAGAACTATATTATTGTTGGTGATACTTTTGACTTCCCTAGAAAAACGAATAAGAGTTGAAAGGGGTTCAATTGCTAATATAAAAAGTAACCTTGATAAAGGACATCCCTGGCTTGTGCCTCTGAACAATCAAAAAGGAGAAAAAGTAATGCTTTTAACAAAAGTAGTTGCTGTGGATGAGTAATACAATGCATTAAACATTGCAATCAATGGATCACTGACATAATATCGACGTCAAAAATATCGAGATACCAAAATATCGAGGATAAAATATCGAGGGACAAAATATCGACTGCCTATCTTCAAACAGGTAAGTACTAAAATATCGACTCCAAAATATCGACTTACAAAAATATAGACTGTCAAAATATCGAATTTTTCCAATGTCTTAAAATTAAGTTAAAAATAATATATATAAATATATTTAATATAAACTTAGAAATAATTATTAAATAAATGTAATATTAATAAATAATTAATATAACTTAAAAAATTATATCACCAAAAATAATACATATATATATATATATATAAAAACATATTATTAAATAAACATATTAATATAATATAATTTAATTTAATTTAATTAAATGAATGTAATTTAAATTGAATTTTACTTTATTTTTACACTGTACCCCAGTACCCCAAAAACCCAAAACTGACCCTGAACCCTAAAAATGCCCCTTTACCCAAAAACTAAAAACTGACCCTGAACCCTAAAAATACCCCTTTATCCAAACACTAAAAACTGACCCTGAACCCTAAAAATACCCCTTTACCCAAAAACTAAAAACTGACCCTGAACCCTAAAAATACCCCTTTACCCAAAAACTGAAAACTGACCCTGAACCCTAAGAATACCCCTTTACCCAAAAACTAAAAACTGACCCTGAACCCTAAAAATACCCCTTTACCCAAAAACTAAAAACTGACCCTGAACCCTAAAAATACCCCTTTACCCAACAACTAAAAACTGACCCTGAACCCTAAAAATACCCCCTTACCCAAAAACTGAAAACTGACCCTGAACCCTAAAAATACCCCTTTACCCAAAAACTAAATACTGACCATGAACCCTAAAAATACCCCTTTACCCAAAAACTGAAAACTGACCCTGAACCCTAAAAATACCCCTTTACCCAAAAACTAAAAACTGACCCTGAACCCTAAAAATACCCCTTTACCCAAAAACTAAAAACTGACCCTGAACCCTAAAAATACCCTTTACCCAAAAACTAAAAACTGACCCTGAACCCTAAAAATACCCCTTTACCCAAAAACTGAAAACTGACCCTGAACCCTAAAAATACCCCTTTACCCAAAAACTAAAAACTGACCCTGAACCCTAAAAATACCCCTTTAACCAAAAACTAAAAACTGACCCTGAACGATAAAAATACCCCTTTACCCAAAAACTAAAAACTGACCATGAACCCTAAAAATACCCCTTTACCCAAAAACTGAAAACTGACCCTGAACCCTAAAAATACCCCTTTACCCAAAAACTAAAAACTGACCCTGAACCCTAAAAATACCCCTTTACCCAAAAACTAAAAACTGACCCTGAACACTAAAAATACCCCTTTACTCAAAAACTAAAAACTGACGCTGAACCCTAAAAATACCCCTTTACCCAAAAACCCAAAACTGACCCTGAACCCTAAAAATACCCCTTTACCCAAAAACCCAAAACTGACCCTGAACCCTAAAAATACCCCTTTACCTAAAAACCCAAAACTTAAATTTAATTTCCAAAACCAATTACTTTTTTTTACGAAGTAAATTTTATTGAATGGTAAATTATTAATTAATTAACAAATTTAATTAATTAACATATTTAATTAGTTATTATTAAATTACTCCCCACCCTATCCCCCTATAAACTCACAACCCACTACAGAAATTAATTTACTAATTATTATTTATTCTTAAAATATTAATAATTACCAATTATATTTTAATTATTTACCAAATAATAATTAATTAACAATTATTATTAATTTACATATTTAATTAATTAAATTTAAATTACTTCCCACCCTATTCCCCTATAAACCCACAACCCGCTACAGAAAATATTTTACGAAAATATAATTATTGATCAATTAATTAATTATTATTAATTACCAATTATATTTTAATTAATTAACAATGAATAATTAATTAACAATTACTATTATATTACAGATTTAATTAATTATATTTAAATTACTTCCCACCCTATTCCCCTATAAACCCACAACAGAAAATATTTTACGAAAATATAATTATTGATCAATTAATCAATTATTATTAATTACCAATTATATTTTAATTAATTAACAATTAATAATTAATTAACAATTACTATTATATTACATATTTAATTAATTATATTTAAATTACTTCCCACCCTATTCCCCTATAAGCCCACAACCCGCTACAGAATAATATTACACAAAAAATTAAAAATATTATTAACTTACCTTAAATTCGATATTTTTGTTGTCTATATTATGTCTAGTCGATATTATGTCCATTCTTTATTTTTGATTCGATATTATGTCCAGTCGAAATAAACAACTCGATATTATGACTGCACACCGCAATCAATGTATCACCAAAACTGAATGTTCGCATAGTCCTAAATAAAAAATATCAATAGGGCATTTAAATATGTTAAGGTAAGATAACGTTTGACATAGTAATCTAGTGTTGTGTGAAGATAGCCTACTGAATTTCAGGAAGCCAGTCTGATCAGTGTGAATTACGTGGTCAAGAATTGATGACAGTATAGTTGCTAGAATTTTGCATAAACTGTACAATCCTGAGTGATGAGTGAAATTTAGGGAGTAATGTGTGATCTTTGTTTTGTTAGGAAGAACAATAATTGTTGCTTCAGTAAACAAACCTTCCACAGAAGCTTTATGCATGAATCCTTGAAACAGTGGTAGTAGGAGAGGGGAGAGCTGATTTGTAAAGGCTTTATAAAAATTGTTGCTTCAGTAAACAAACCTTCCACAGAAGCTTTATGCATGAATCCTTGAAACAGTGGTAGTAGGAGAGGGGAGAGCTGATCTTTATAAAAATCTGCTGGAATGCTATCAGGGCCTGGTTATTTTTGGCATTAACAGCCAGATTCATCAATGTCCAAATCTTCGATTTCTAAATTGCGAGAAAATGCGAATCGCAATTAAGAAATCATAGAATGAATGGCATTCATGAATATTTGCGAGAAAAAAAAGCGATTTGCAATCGCCGATTGCGAGTCCCCGAAAATCTGTAAATATTCGCATATTCGGCCGATACCCGTGTTGAAATTGCGATTTCACAATTAGCGATATCGCTAATTGCGATCTCGCTAACTGCGAGATCGCAAAAACGGGAAGTCGCATCCTGAGCACAGTGATGACATCACAACCAGGAAGTAGGCAGGTTCCACCCTCATTCAGCAGTGAGAGCCTGAACTTGAAGCATCATCATCAGAGGTCCCCTCCAGTGTGCCTACAGGAGTAAACTAGACACCCCAGTGGCAAGCATGTCTGAGGAAGCTGCAGCTGGATCTTCCAGTGGGAGAAAGAGAAAAATAAAATTTTCAGAGCAAGAGCTCGAATTTTTAATTGAAGGAGTCTGCAAGGACTACAATCGGCTCTTCGGGACAGACTCCAGAAGGGTGCCCGAGGCCGATAAAAGGCGGCTATTGTTGTGCACCCGCGCTAAAGTAAACTCTGTGGGGGTGACCCAGCGCTACGTGGACGAGCTAAAAAAATGCTGGTATGACCTCAGAGGGCGGTCAAAGGAGAAGATTGCGTAGAGGCTGGGGGAGCGTGTGGCGACAGGTGGAGGGGAGCCCACTGTCCCACCGAATACACCACTGGAGGACCGAGTGGAGGACACCATAAATCCGCAGGCATGCGTGGGTGTGACACAGCTGGACTCCTCCCGGCCCACCCAAGACACACCAGGTAAGTGCCATGCGACTGCGACCCCCTGTCCCCTAACAATGTCCATGACTCCAGAGCATCCCATATCAAACCCCAGTCATGCAGCCAAAGCACACCACTAAAGCGCTATTGCATTGTGGGACATGTAGTCTGACCACAATGACCATCTTGCCCCATTAAGCCAGACATGTTTAGTGAGAGTCAATCCTGCAGCGAGTCAGGGAATGGTAGTCTGCATGCATGTAGGAAGCCTAAATGTGTAAGAAACATGTCACTAATCAACGTCCACTTTACATCACAGGTGGCGTAGAAGTCCCCAGCACAGACAGCGATGGCCTGGTAATTGAGGACATCACGGAGGACACAGAGGGAGACACAAATCTATCCCCACAGCCCGGACCATCAGGGCAAGCTGCCGCACCAGCGGTCATTACACCACCTGCCCCTGTGGCCAGTGCCACCCCTGTGCCACCACGCGCTGCAGTAGCACTGCCCGTCACACACACCAGTGGGGCTTGCAACACCAGCAGCAGTTCGCCAACCAACCCGCCGCCCTGCGGCTGTGAGGAGCCAGTCCAGCGGACTGGTGAGGGATCAGCGCACTAACAATTCCCATGCTGGCAGGGGACAAAACCTGCAACCAGGTGGGCTCTCCATTGAGCGCCGTATGCTACCTGTGCATCAGACCCAGGCCCGTCATCTCGGGGCTATCCACCTCCAACTGGACAAGACCGCCCGAAATGTAGCACAAATTTCAGACCGCATGGAGAGGATGACAGCTGCTATGGAGGCCAACACACAGTCCATGAACAGGCAGCGGGATCTCAACCGCCGCAGACACCGCCAACTGCTGACCCGCCTGTCAGCATACACGGGTTCCAACTACATAATTGGGAACGCGACCTCCCAGCTCTCGCGATGCTCCTTGGCCATGCAGGTACAAATGGTCCAGTGCTGCCAGGACATCGCGAGAGCTCTGGAGCATGTGTCAACAGCAGTGCAGGACATGCAGGCTGCCGGCCATGGCCGGGGGGGGGGCTGACGACACAAGTGAGGCTACATCCAGCCATAGCAGCCAGTCCATTCCACCGGTGGTAGCACCCCGCCGCAGCAGCAGGCCCTCTGCTGCCTCACGGCCTAATCAGGAGGAGGATGGAGAGAGGAGGCTGGGAGCATCTGCCCGTAGGCGGCATTGAACAATATAACATTAACATGAGGGGCCACGCTGCTGCTACTACAAGCATGCCCTCCTGAAGTACAGACATATGACGCAATATGTCATTCATGTACCAGTTTGCAGAATGCCCAGTTTATTGTGCTGTAACAATTACAAATATTCTGACTAACTTAATCTGACTCATGTCATTATTAATGTTGTCATGCATGAGTTAAGTAATGGGTGTGGGGAGTGGATGCACTAGAAATAGTTCATGCAGATTTGGTTGCGGCGCATGTGTCCTTCTGCAGGATTCTCGCCGCGTGCGTGACGCACATGTGCAGGTGGTCGGTTGTCCCCTTCTGACTCACTGCCAGAGATGTCTACAGGTATCCTGCGCTTGGTAGCAATGTTGTGGAGGATTGCACACACGGCCACGATGCGGCAGCAGATCTCTGGCTCGTATTTGATGGCCCCACCAGCCTTGTGCAGTATGCGGAATCTGCTCTTCAAAAGGCCAAATGTCCTCTCAATGCAATTTCTTGTGCGTATGTGTGCTGCATTGTAACGCCGTTGCTGTGGTGTTGCAGGGTTGAGGTATGGTGTGAGGAGGTAGGAAGTGACCGCTGCGCCTCTCACCAGGCCTGGTCACCCCCTTGCCCCTCCTGCCGCTTCCTGCTCCAGCCTGCCTTGCCTTGCCACATTTTCTCCTGCATTTTTTCCCGCCGCCGCAGTCGCCCCCCTGGTCCCACGAGTGGCCCAGCCACTGCAGAGCCGGCCGCTCGCCAGTTCCCGCCGCTGCTAGCCCAGGCCCCGCCCACCACCGGCCCATTGGCCGAGCCGCTCCCGCCGCCCAGCTGACCCGCCCTCACGTCCCCCTTCTTATGACGCCCCCAGAGCGACCGCGCAGCGGACGCTCGCGGCGGGAGCACCAATGGAGCGCCGAAGGTGCGCCAAAGGTAAGCCCGTCTACGCCCGTCCGCGCCTGGACCGCGCCCAGTGCCAGGACCCCTGGCCCTCGCAGACCCCAGCCCACCCGCCGGACGTACGATGCCGCCACCCTCAACGCACTCAACTCCGGCCGATTCCCGGGATGCTACCGAGCCACCCCGAGACACACCCACGGACCCTTCTGCTGCTACGCCTGCAAGTTCACCTGCAACCGGACCCGCGCCACACCAGCACCCACCAAGCCGACCTCCAGCAGCACCCACCTGAGGTGCATCCTGCTCAACACCCGCTCCGTCCACAGACACGCCGTCGAGCTCTGGAACCTGCTCGACACCACAGCCCCAGACATCGCCTTCCTCACGGAAACCTGGATGAACGCCTACTCAGCGCCCGACATCGCCATCGCCATCCCGGACGGCTACAAGATCATCCTGAGGGACCGCGTCAACCAGACAGGAGGAGGCATCGCCATCATCCGCAGGAACACCATCCGCATCACGACCAAAACCGACGACACCCTCGCACCCGCCGAACACCTGCACTTCCAGATCCACGTCAACCCCAAGACCACCCTCAGAGGCACCCTCATCTACCGACCCCCGGGACCACGCACCCAATTCAGCGAAGACATCGCCGACTTCATCAGCCCACACGCCCTCCCCTCCGCCGACTACATCCTCCTCGGGGACCTCAACTTCCACCTGGAGAACAACAACGACCGCAACACCACCACCCTGCTGGACAACCTCGCCAACCTCGGACTGAAGCAACTGGTGACCACCCCCACCCACTACGCCGGACACACTCTCGACCCGGTCTTCTCTTCCAGCAAGGACATCACCTTCAGTCACGCCACGGGACTCCACTGGACGGACCACAGCTGCGTCCACTTCAGCTTCAGGAGGACCACGCTCCACCATCACAAGCAACAGGTTCCCCGCAGAAGCTGGAACAAGATCACTGCAGACCAGCTCGCTACTTCCCTGAGCAAGAACCCTCCCACCAGCACAACGAACCCCAGCCAAGCGGCCACCAACCTCACGAAGTGGATCAGCGACTGCCCCTCTGAAGACCCCGCCGAGCAGACCCGGCAGCAAGAAAGCCCCATGGTTTAACGACAAACTCAAGAGCTCTAAGAAGAACTGCAGAGCACTCGAGAAAACCTGGCGCAGAGACCCAACACCGGACAACATGACTGCCCTCAAGCTCGCCACCCGAAAACACCACCAACTGATCCACACCACCAAGAAAACTGCATTCAAGGAACGACTGGACAACAACGCACACAACAGCAAGGAACTCTTCAACATCGTGAAAGAGCTCTCCAACCCCAACGCCGGAAACAACGACATCACCCCTTCGCAAGACCTCTGCAACTTCCTCGCCTCCTACTTCCACAACAAGATCGCGGACATACACAACAGCTTCAGCACTCAACCGACGCACGCCACGACCGAACCACCGCCCCCCACCACCACCCTCCGCGCATGGACCCCGATCAGCACCGAAGACACCATCCGCACAATGAACTCCATCCACTCCGGATTCCCGACCGACCCCTGCCCTCACCACGTCTTCAACAAGGCCGACGCTGTCATCGCACCCCACCTACGGGACATCGTCAACACCTCCTTCGACACCGCTACCTTCCCGGAGAGCTGGAAGCATGCCGAACTCAGCGCTCTACTTAAGAAACCATCAGCCGACCCCACCGACCTCAAGAACTACCGCCCCATCTCGCTGCTCCCGTTTCCGGCAAAAGTCATCGAGAAGACCGTCAACAAGCAGCTGGCCGCCTTCCTCGAGACGAACGGTTCCCTCGACCTCTCGCAGTCTGGCTTCCGGGCCAACCACAGCACCGAGACCGCCCTGATCGCAGCTACCGATGACATCCGAGCCCTGCTCGACAACGGAGAAACAGCGGCCCTCATCCTCCTGGACCTCTCCGCGGCCTTCGACACTGTCTGCCACCGTACCCTAGTACAGCGCCTCAGCAACGTCGGAATCCAAGCGAAGGCACTGGAGTGGATCATCTCCTTCCTCGCCGGAAGGACACAGAGAGTCCGCCTCCCCCCGTTCAGATCGGAGGCCACCGAAGTCATCTGCGGCGTTCCTCAAGGCTCCTCGCTCAGCCCAACACTCTTCAACGTCTACATGAGCCCCCTCGCAGCCATCGCACGCCAGCACAACCTCAACATCATCTCCTACGCCGACGACACCCAGCTGATCGTCTCCCTCACCAACGACCCCGCCACCGCCAGAACCAACCTGCACGAAGGGATGACAGACGTAGCCAAATGGATGTCGAACAGCCGCCTGAAACTGAACTCGGACAAGACGGAAGTCCTCATCCTGGGATCCTCACCCTCCGCCTGGGACGACTCCTGGTGGCCCCCCGCCCTGGGCAGCGCACCCAAACCAACAGACCACGCACGCAACCTGGGCTTCATCCTGGACTCCTCCCTCTCCATGACCAGACAAGTCAACGCCGTCTCCTCGTCGTGCTTCAACATCCTGCGCATGCTACGTAAGATCTTCCGGTGGATCCCCACCGAGACCAGGAAGACGGTCACCCAGGCCCTCGTCACCAGCCGACTGGACTACGGCAACTCCCTCTACGCCGGAACCACCGCCAAACTCCAGAAGAGACTCCAGCGGATCCAGAACACCTCAGCACGACTCATCCTGGACATCCCCCGCCGCAGCCACATATCCGGACACCTGAGAGATCTGCACTGGCTCCCGGTCAACAAAAGAATCACCTTCCGGCTCCTCACCCACGCACACAAAGCCCTACACAACCAAGGCCCAGGATACCTAAACAGCCGCCTCAACTTCTACGCTCCCAAACGCCAGCTTCGATCGACCAGCCACGCCCTCGCTGCCGTCCCCCGCATCCGAAGAGCCACCACAGGAGGAAGGTCCTTCTCCTACCTGGCCGCCAAGACTTGGAACTCCCTCCCGGCCCACCTCCGCCTGACCCAAGACCACCTCGCCTTCAGGAAGCAGCTCAAGACCTGGCTGTTCGAGCGGTAGCGGACCCCCTCCCCCCAGCGCCTTGAGACCCTCCGGGTGAGTAGTGCGCTATATAAATGCTTTGATTGATATAAATGCTTTGATTGAGGTACTCACGGAGAGCGTAGCCGCTGTCACCTGAATGATAGGAGCAGAGGGTGAGTGCCTGTGCGGCGCAGCTACATTATCACAGTGTAATATTGTGGGGCATGTGTACTTACCCAGTAGGTGTCCTTCACCAAAGTCTCTCCTGGCCAGTCGTGTGTGAATGCCACTGTGCCGGAATATGAAGGAGTCATGTGTGCCCCCCGGGTACTGTGCCACTATGTCCGTGATGATTGTCTTTGCATTGCACACCATCTGGATATTGAGGGAGTGGTAGGACTTGCGGTTGCGATACATGTATTCCGTTTGTGCTGGTGGGCAGATGTGGATGTGGGTACAGTCAATGCATCCTATTATATGTGGAAATTGTGCTACATTGTAAAATTGCAGCTTGGTGTCATTCAAGTCCTGTTGGCTGGTGGGGAATGAGATGTAGTGGTGTAGCCGGGTCAGCATGGCCTCCAGGAAACTCCTTAGGCAGCGGGATATGGTGGGCTGGGATATCCCCCCTGCGACAGCGACTATCCCCTGGAAGCTTCCGGAGGCCAGTAGGTGCAGGCTGCACAATACCTGCACATGGGTGGGAACGGCATTGGTCCTCCTTGTTGGGTGCTGCATCAGGGGGTCTAGGTCCTGGATCAGCTTGATGATCATTGCCCCATTTAGGCGGTACTTCGCGTAAATTTGCCTCCTGGTTTGGCCCAGAAGGGTGACCCGTACACGGAATATCCGCTACTGGATCCTACGTCTGTTCCGTGCTGCTCGCTGTAGCCTTCGCCGCCTGACCACCATGTAGAGACCTGGCATTGTGAGAGTCCTCAGGCTCCAGCTGCATGTCCTTAAGTGTGTTTGATTCAGAAAAGGGGGTGGTGATGAACAGAGTGCCTGAATTAAGCAGACCACTCTTACCCAGTCCAAAGATCAGGGCTTGATCCATCACCGTTTTTTAGCTCACTGCACCATCCCAGCTCAGAACTTGGCTTTTCCTTTCTGGTGAAGAATTGGCTTGGTAGTTTGGTCTGCCCTGTTCCCATGATGCACTGGGCCAGGGACAGACTAATTTGCATATAGCCAGGTTCTGAGCTGGGATGGGGCAGTGAGCTAAATAATGGTGATGGATCAAGCCCTGATCTTTGGACTGGGTAAGAGTGGTCTGCTTAATTCAGACACTCTGTTCATCACCACCCCCTTTTCTGAATCGTTTTTGGCCACTATAGGTGTGGCAGGGTATACTCAGACATGAGTCCCTTGCTCACTGCTCCATCAGGATTCAAGCAAGCCGGGCCGAAGAGGCTGAAATGCCAGAAACCGGTCCCCGGTAGCTTGTATCCTTTCTGGTGAAGAATTGGCTTGGTAGTTTTGTCTGCCCTGTTCCCATGATGCACTGGGCCAGGGACAGACTAATTTGCATATAGCCAGGTTCTGAGCTGGGATGGGGCAGTGAGCTAAATAATGGTGATGGATCAAGCCCTGATCCTTGGACTGGGTAAGAGTGGTCTGCTTAATTCAGACACTCTGTTCATCACCACCCCCTTTTCTGAATCGTTTTTGGCCACTATAGGTGTGGCAGGGTATACTCAGACATGAGTCCCTTGCTCACTGCTCCATCAGGATTCAAGCAAGCCGGGCCGAAGAGGCTGAAATGCCAGAAACCGGTCCCCGGTAGCTTGTATCCTTTCTGGTGAAGAATTGGCTTGGTAGTTTGGTCTGCCCTGTTCCCATGATGCACTGGGCCAGGGACAGACTAATTTGCATATAGCCAGGTTCTGAGCTGGGATGGGGCAGTGAGCTCAATAATGGTGATGGATCAAGCCCTGATCTTTGGACTGGGTAAGAGTGGTCTGCTTAATTCAGACACTCTGTTCATCACCACCCCCTTTTCTGAATCGTTTTTGCCCACTATAGGTGTGGCAGGGTATACTCAGACATGAGTCCCTTGCTCACTGCTCCATCAGGATTCAAGCAAGCCGGGCCGAAGAGGCTGAAATGCCAGAAACCGGTCCCCGGTAGCTTGTATCCTTTCTGGTGAAGAATTGGCTTGGTAGTTTGGTCTGCCCTGTTCCCATGATGCACTGGGCCAGGGACAGACTAATTTGCATATAGCCAGGTTCTGAGCTGGGACGGGGCAGTGAGCTAAATAATGGTGATGCATCAAGCCCTGATCTTTGGACTGGGTAAGAGTGGTCTGCTTAATTCAGACACTCTGTTCATCACCACCCCCTTTTCTGAATCGTTTTTGGCCACTATAGGTGTGGCAGGGTATACTCAGACATGAGTCCCTTGCTCACTGCTCCATCAGGATTCAAGCAAGCCGGGCCGAAGAGGCTGAAATGCCAGAAACCGGTCCCCGGTAGCTTGTATCCTTTCTGGTGAAGAATTGGCTTGGTAGTTTGGTCTGCCCTGTTCCCATGATGCACTGGGCCAGGGACAGACTAATTTGCATATAGCCAGGTTCTGAGCTGGGATGGGGCAGTGAGCTAAATAATGGTGATGGATCAAGCCCTGATCTTTGGACTGGGTAAGAGTGGTCTGCTTAATTCAGACACTCTGTTCATCACCACCCCCTTTTCTGAATCGTTTTTGGCCACTATAGGTGTGGCAGGGTATAGTCAGACATGAGTCCCTTGCTCACTGCTCCATCAGGATTCAAGCAAGCCGGGCCGAAGAGGCTGAAATGCCAGAAACCGGTCCCCGGTAGCTTGTATCCTTTCTGGTGAAGAATTGGCTTGGTAGTTTGGTCTGTCCTGTTCCCATGATGCACTGGGCCAGGGACAGACTAATTTGCATATAGCCAGGTTCTGAGCTGGGATGGGGCAGTGAGCTAAATAATGGTGATGGATCAAGCCCTGATCTTTGGACTGGGTAAGAGTGGTCTGCTTAATTCAGACACTCTGTTCATCACCACCCCCTTTTCTGAATTGTTTTTGGCCACTATAGGTGTGGCAGGGTATACTCAGACATGAGTCCCTTGCTCACTGCTCCATCAGGATTCAAGCAAGCCGGGCCAAAGAGGCTGAAATGCCAGAAACCGGTCCCCGGTAGCTTGTATCCTTTCTGGTGAAGAATTGGCTTGGTAGTTTGGTCTGCCCTGTTCCCATGATGCACTGGGCCAGGGACAGACTAATTTGCATATAGCCAGGTTCTGAGCTGGGATGGGGCAGTGAGCTAAATAATGGTGATGGATCAAGCCCTGATCTTTGGACTGGGTAAGAGTGGTCTGCTTAATTCAGACACTCTGTTCATCACCACCCCCTTTTCTGAATCGTTTTTGGCCACTATAGGTGTGGCAGGGTATACTCAGACATGAGTCCCTTGCTCACTGCTCCATCAGGATTCAAGCAAGCCGGGCCGAAGAGGCTGAAATGCCAGAAACCGGTCCCCGGTAGCTTGTATCCTTTCTGGTGAAGAATTGGCTTGGTAGTTTGGTCTGCCCTGTTCCCATGATGCACTGGGCCAGGGACAGACTAATTTGCATATAGCCAGGTTCTGAGCTGGGATGGGGCAGTGAGCTAAATAATGGTGATGGATCAAGCCCTGATCTTTGGACTGGGTAAGAGTGGTCTGCTTAATTCAGACACTCTGTTCATCACCACCCCCTTTTCTGAATCGTTTTTGGCCACTATAGGTGTGGCAGGGTATACTCAGACATGAGTCCCTTGCTCACTGCTCCATCAGGATTCAAGCAAGCCGGGCCGAAGAGACTGAAATGCCAGAAACCGGTCCCCGGTAGCTTGTATCCTTTCTGGTGAAGAATTGGCTTGGTAGTTTGGTCTGCCCTGTTCCCATGATGCACTGGGCCAGGGACAGACTAATTTGCATATAGCCAGGTTCTGAGCTGGGATGGGGCAGTGAGCTAAATAATGGTGATGGATCAAGCCCTGATCTTTGGACTGGGTAAGAGTGGTCTGCTTAATTCAGACACTCTGTTCATCACCACCCCCTTTTCTGAATCCTTAAGTGTGTTTGGTCAGGCCTGCACCTGTTTGTAGTTTGCTAACGGTTTTTTGAATTTTTTTATTTTTTCCTTACTGGTTACCACCTGGTTTGGGTTCTCCTTAAATTGCGCGTCGCAAATAGCGATTTTTGGGTTTTTCGCAATATGCGAATTTTCTTGAATGGCGATTGCGATTATTTTGCGAGTTCGCAAATGAATTCGCAGATTCCATGGTTTCTCGCTATTTCAGATTCGCTAATGGGCTTGTTCCAGGATTCTGCGAATTTATTTGCGGACTCGCAAAATTTATGTTGCGAATTCGCTATTTTGGATTTTTCTCTATCATGAATCCCTTTCTTTGAAATTGCGATCGCAATTGCTAATTCGCGGCTATTGCGATCGCAATTTGGCTTCATGAATCTAGCTGTATGAGATCAAATGGCACTGGAAACCTCCTCCATAGTGAAAAGAGAACCAAGAGTACTTCTATCAGAGGGTGATAAGGACAGTAAGTTGCAATTGGGTAGGGAGTTATCCAAAGCAGAATCAGGAATATCTGGAGGTTTGTTATAAAAGTGTGACTGATAGTTCTGAACTTCAGTAGCAATTTCTGTGGCAGAGAAATAGATATCAATTTGAATTAGATATAGCATGTATTTGGTTTGTATCCTATTTGATGTGCAAGTAATTAGCAAATGTACAGCCAGATGTGTTTGCAGTGAACTGAAAGTTAATTTTTTGCTTGCAAATAATAAAACCTGCTCTTTTATTAAGCAAGGTATTATATTCATTGCACAAATGTTACAATTGTGTTTTTACTTGAATGTCTGAAGAGGACAAAAACAGCTTTTTCAGTTTTAGAAATTGGCTGTTCTAATCTATTACGTTTTAAGTTGAAAGTTGTATTCTCTTGTGCAATAATAGAGATAGCTACATCTCAGATAAAAAACATCCCAATTGGTAATGTGAGAAGTGTCCCTATGGCTGATTATTATGTAAGTATTCATAGATAACAGATAACAATTTGTTTTTATTTGCACTTAATAATGCAATATCAGTGTTCATTCTCCATCGAGGAATATGTTTGGGAATATCTTCGAGGGTTAAGGTAAATAGATTAAAGCCTGGTCTGAAACAGTTATTGGTTGTACTGTAGGGTTGGATATTGAATAGCATAAGTTCAGAGAGGAAAGCAAATAGTCAATATGGGAATATGCTGAGTGAGCATTAGAAATAAAAGTGAAGTCCTTACCAGTGGGGTGATAGAGCCTCCAATGATCAACTAACTTATTAATTATGAAAGCTTAAAACAGGGCGTGGGTTCTTAGGGGACCGGAGTTCATAGTACAAATTCTATCTAAAAATGGATCAATATCATATTAAAGTGTTCTCCGGTGATAAGAGGTACATTTCCAATATGCAGCGTTTCTTAAGAAACTGATTTCCAAAATTTAGGATCATCTTCTGTAGGGGCAAACATATTAAAGAAATGAATGGGGTGTATATATACATATATATATATATATTTTTTTTGTTTTGTTTGTTTGTTTTTTCTTTTTTTATTCGACCAATTTTATGATCATTTACATCGTAAAACATTTCTTAAACTTGAGACAAAAATGTTAAAATAACATTACAATCCACATTAAAAGATTTATATATCAAAAAAAACAGCTGTCACAGCATCTCACATTTTCTCTTTTTAAAGTATTACCTAAGATCTACATCTTAGATTGTACATTTTTAAAAAAGAGCGTATTTACATATACATGAGCAAATATGTGCGAGTGACGTTACATAGGTCAAGACTCTAAAAGCAAAATGGTAGGCCCGCTTCCAAATAGTGTGCAATTTTATGCCAGATTCTCAGGGATATTTTTCATCATTTTAGATCTCTTTCACCAGGCAAAGAGGAGGAATCTCGAAATTATAAACACTAGCCACCTTGTCGTGTCTGATTTAAAAATACGTAAAGCATCTCTTGGGCGTGTAAACAATAATAAACGACAAGCTGGGCTTATCAAGGTTTTCCAAGAGTCAATAAATGAGGGACAAAAGAAAAAGAAGTGATTTAGGGTCTCAGGACAAGAATGACAGGAGGGGCACACAGACGATACAGAGGTACAGAGGGGGGGGGGGGGGGTTTGATGTCATTCATAAACATTTCAAGTCCAAAAAGACTTTTCATGTCTATGAAACTGGAAGTCAAAGTGCCATGTGCATATCCTTAGATGGTTTGTGTATCCATATATTTCTAAAACCTTTTTTTAAAAGAGGGAACCATCATTTTTGTGATAGACCTCGGGTCCTCCCACAGACTCCCCAGCCCTAGTTTACAAAGCCAGTCCTGGATCTTGTTAAGCCTTTTTATTCGTTCTGTTAGTTTCTGTAATATCATTAACTCTTCCAGGGCCTCCCTTACCGAGACTTTAGTGTTACTAGTCCATATTCTTATCCAGAACAGGAGAGCCCTGAGAGTAGCTGAATGATTAATGAGTTTAAGACCAAGATCACGTCTGAGCGGGAGGAGGGGAGTGTTCACTTCAGCAAGAACAAGGTCAAGGTCATGGAGGTTTTCCAACCCCCATAACTCTGCCCAGTAGAGGGCTGCTTGTGCTCCTTTGACCCTATGAAGTTCCAGGATGGGTGAGAGCGGTCGATAAGGGGACGCCCTAGCCCTCTTGGATATAGCGCAGTCAGCATGCTGTAGGGACAGAGAACTCTTTTCTATTTGTGGTGACCAAGCCAACCTATCGCTAATTCACACTCCCAGGTAGTCAAATAACTTGACCTGCTCCAATGTTTGCTGGCCCAGCATTAGACTACCTTTATGGGATTTATAGGGGTTAAATATCATGTATTTGGTCTTTAGCAGTTTATTTCCAATCCCTTGTCCTTGCAAGCTTTATCAAATGTATTTAGAATTTTCTGAATCCCCTTTGGAGTCCTTGCTAGGAGGAGCGTATTGTCTGCAAAAAGCAGATAAGGCACTGAGCTACCTGCTAGTTTAGGAGGGTCACCCCCACAGTCATACAGCTCTCCTATTAGCCCATTTATATATTAGGTGAATAATGTTGAGGCAAGTACACAACCTTGGCGTACACCTCTGTGCACCGGAATATCATTTGTAAGACTACCATCGGAGTTCCACCTAACCTTTGCATAAGTGTTATAATGCAGGCGGATCAGAATATCTAATAGATAAGATGGTAGTCCTAGTTCTCTCAGGCAAGCCATAGTTTGGTACATTCTATCGAATCGAAGGCAGTTTTAAGTCCACAAACACAACGTACAAGTGAATGGGGTATTTGTCAATGAATGTTTGTACATACACATACCAATCATAAGAATCATGTTTGCAATGGAAAATGGTGATTTGTAACTTCAGAGACAAAAATATAGCCACATCCTTTTTACATCTCTGTGTAGGTGCAGGTGATGAAGGTATATTACTAACCCACAATATTTTCATATAGGCATGAATATTATCAATATGTGTTTCTTGTACATAAACATACATGTACTTTACATTTATGTAGATAATCTAATATTTTCCTTTTTTTATTGGATGATGAAGGCTTTTCACATTTAACGGGGCAATTTATTAGGTATATTTATTTTTCATAGCAAAAGAAAGTAGAATAAAAGAAGAGAAAGAAGATGGAAGACCCAACGTGGAGATAGGAAATGAGAATAGGATGTAGCCCATATATAATAACAAAGAAGACAAACAAAATAGAGATGTTCCTAATGGAAGAAAATGATTTGAAATATTGAAACAGTCAAGGCACAATCCAAGTGGAGAGAGAGTGCCATGGTACCTTCTGACAATAGAAAAAATGGTTATTAAAGCGATATGGATGAACTTAATGTGTTAAGTACAGAAGCTTGGGAATCCATTGCAACTGGAGCATGAAGATCAAAGTAAGCAACCAAATCTGCAGTTGAAGAAAAACACTTAGATATATAATTTTTCCATATTCTCATGACTGCAGGGTTAAATAGTCCATGTTTGAAACCTGCATCACGAAGACTAGGACATAGATCAGAAAACTTCGTTTAGCTACGGTTTATTTTGCAAAGTAGTGATGAATATATATCTTATTCAACTTCCAGCATGAATAATGGCATTTCCAGACCGCTTTGTATATCATAGTGAGGTGATCAGGATGCAATATTTTGAATATAACTTGTCGCGGTTTAGACTTGTTAGTTTTACGATGAAAGGGTTTGCAATGGGATTTGTATATTTCAAATTTCTCAGAATTTTTTAATTTCAGTAACAATGATAATAGATTTTATCAGAAGCCTCAGCAGTTCTGATTTTCAATGCTCTCCAGCAAGTAAAAAAATATGCAAATTATGCTTGTGATTTCCATTTTCTGAATCCCAAAGCATTTGTGTCATAGGCCCAATGTGTGTAACTTGATGTTCCAATTGATCTATTGAAATTGTATTATCACACATTTTAATCGAATTATCAGATACTTTCACTGACAAACCTGTGAAGTCGTTTGCCTCCTTTTATTAGAAGTATGTAACGTAAATTTCATTTTCGAATTCAACATAGTGACGTACTTATGAAAATGTACTGTTAATTTGGAGCTTACATATGATATTACGTCAAAGTATGTTTGTTTGAAAACAAAAAGAGTCGAGCAGCCTGCCACTGTAAAGAAAAAATATGCCTTTAGGAACTGCTAAATATGTGCAAGGCAGCAACTTTAAGAGAAGGAATGGATTGGAAAGCCCGCCTCCTCTCCTCAGGCAAGCCTTCCTCCCACACAGTCACCTGACAGGAATCTGTAGTCTGAAGGGAACACAGGCTGCAGCCACTGAAACCAGGGAAAGACACTTGGGGGCATACTTACAAGCCCCTTTCCTGACGTTGTGGTGGCGATAGGGGCTTTGCTTTTTTTACAAGGCAGCATTAGTTGCCATGTGACAAATAATTTATTCAAAAAGGAGGATAAGATTTTAACCTATTTCTGATCATAGAGATTAAGGATGGCTCTGTGTGTAGATAGGATTTCATTTCCACCTTACAATCCTTTAATGAATATTTTTCATATTCTTTAGGCCCAATTGATGAAAGGCGTCGCTATGATAATTTGAAGGATCTGTTAAAGAATTTTTTAACCACGCTCACCAAAGGATTTTAGATTGCAGATAGGCGAGCTCACAATTTACTAAAATAATAGGTGTATAGCTGATTTTACCATTCAAAGAGACAGGACCTGATGGTTTCTCATTGTACTCCACAGATCCTGTATGTGAGGTACTGCGTTTAGTGCCTATAAAGCTATTAGAAAGGATATTCTACTTACTACCTTTGGCACAGCTTCCAGGAAGGTGAGAGTTGTGCACTATTTTTATCAATAATTATGCCATTCTGGCAATGATGATGCTAAATGGGGATATTTCGTCCCTTAGATTGGTCTCCTAAAGTAGCAAGTGGGATCAAGACACGATAAGGTTCCAGCCCTTGAAGAATTATTTGCCTCAAGTAGTGGCTGAGCAACAGTGTACAAATTGGAAGGTGAGATTCCTTTCCATCTGTTTTTCCAGCCTACCTCTCATTTAGGCTCTATAACAATAGAAAAGAGCTCATGCAACGGACAAGTAGGTTTGAGTATAAATGACAGGTTTGTGGGTATGAATTAATAGAATGCGTATGGTTGGTGGGTAGTGGTAAGAATTGGGGCGCCTATGATTGTTTGCTCAACCAGTGGGCCAACACATGCAAGTAGTAAAACTTCTCTACATGTACAAAGCCTGTTTTTTTTTTACAACAATATCTTCATAATGTGGCTTTGTAATATATATATATGATGTTTATTAAAAATGTGTAATTTGTTTTTTGTATCAATCAGTGTTATGTTGTGAACACAGTATTGAAGATATATATACTTATATGTTTGTTTTAATATTCAGGTATACGACTAAATACTGGCTTCATATATTTGTTGTGAGAGTATTATCCTGGCCTTGATAAAGATGGTATAATTAGAACATCACCTTTGAAACGCGTCACCGCTTAGGTACACGATCCGTGTGGTAGCTGGAACTATAGATATTGAATTAGTAATAACATATCGGGTTCCAGGTCTAACGTTTTCCAAACACGGGTGTGCTTTTTATGACAAATTGTACTGTCTTCTTCGTACTCTCCATGTCCTTATAAGTTGTCGTCTGATTGGTTGTTTGTAAATGTAGTGGCAAATTCTTTTTAGCCGCGATCGATTAGAATATTGATATTTCTTTGTAGGAATATGAAATTTATGTGACTTCATGTGATGTGATTTTTAACCCTATTTTTAAATGTTGCAAAATGTTTTTAACGTTTTTTATAAAAAAGAAATATATAATTTCTACTATTGTTGTACTGGTTTTGGGTTGCCAACTAGACTCCCTTGTGTTCAGCTGATGTGGTATTATGTAGTTTGGTGACTGGTTGAGAGTGTGTATATTATTGAATAAACCAAAGGAAGACATGCTTTTTACAGGTTATTTGAACCCCATTCCTTTGGTAACCGTGGCTTAACGCTGCCAGGTAAATAAGGCACCCTTTCACGCTGTACTTAGCGTGAGAGGGGCAGGCAATGGGTGTTGTGGTGGGCTTTCCAACGCAACACCCATTGATTTTGACTCTGAACCATACTTACAAGGGTAGCTTATATATGGGGCAGCGCCAAAATTAAGACCAGGGGAAACCTGGTCTTACCCAGGCGCAACAAGGATTTTTTTTTATTTCTCCTCGTTTTTGTTTTGCTTCTTCCATGTGTGCTGCATTGCGCAGCACACATAGAAACAGCAAAAGGCCATTGATTGTTAATGTGCAGGAAGGCATCACTTCCTGCACATAAACAATCATTAAAAAATAAATGATGTTTTACAACTTGTTTGTGTGCTGCATTAAGCAGAACACATAGAGGTTACAAAAAGCCATTTCAGATGGTTTATGTGCAGGAAGGGTGCCTGCGTTGGTGCTAGGTGGCTAATTTAGCGCCAGCGCAGGATGAAAACGCAGGGCTGTACCGTATCCTTGTAAATACGGTGCAGCCTTGCATTTCAGCAGTGGCGGAGTGCAGCGTTAAGCTAGGAGTGTAACGCCGCGCTCCGCCATTTCCTCGTAAATATGCCTCTTAAAGTCTGTATTATTAAGGCAACAGTGGTCCCTTACAAATAATAATGCTCAATCAATAAATATAGACGAAGTCGTTGCTATATTTGAAAACAACATGCCCAGCCGGGCAGAGGTCTAGGTATTTACTTTTCAGTCAATGTAAAACATGAATAACACACAATATACAAAACAGTGCACAAGCCTGTACCCAGTCAATCACACAAGAAATATCAGGACAGGGACAATTAAAGGGAACAAACAAAAGGGCTTAGGCAAGAGCTTAACGTTCTGTAAACTTGTTATTCGCACAGTTTTGATTGTAAAACAGAACAATATTGACACCTTCACAATTATAAAGGACAAATAAATCATTCCATGTGTTTAAGGTGCTCATAGTTGTCGACGGCGTTTCGATCCGTTTAGCACATTCTACGGATCTCATCAGGACATTTAATGTATGCCTAATAGTAAAGCAGCCTCATTTGCCAAGAGGGAAGCCAAGGGGTTCAAGGCTTATTGTGTACTCGATCACAGGAATTTCCGGGCGGGCTGTTGCTGTTACCTGTTGGGGTCAGCTTGGATTTGATTCCGGTTAGCAATGTGCTTGTGTAAGACTGAAGAAGGGCCAAGGTTTGGCCAGTCAAAGAACGTCAGGCGGACCACAATCGGGAATATAGGGACGTTCAAAATAGTCCGGTACGATAACCGATAGTAAGGGTGCAGTGCTGCTCAATCGCGGGTGCCGGTGTCTTAAAGTCTGTAGGCCTAGGCTTCATGCAAGAAAATGGCACTCCATGGGACAGCCATAACACCTTAAATCAGCGTTACAATATCTTCGGAAAAGGAGGTATTATTTGAGCTCACAGTGTGCCTGCCATCTTGGTTTGAATGCGCTCCCGAATCTCTGACAATGCTTGTTATTAAATGCCAGAGTTGTTTTTTTTTTTTTTAAGTTGTCTTTTATTAAGCATCAAGCAATACATGTCATAGTTTTAAAGGTGTCCAGAGTGCTGACCGAGCAATGATATTTTGACATTTTTTTCCCAGAGCTCCATGTCTCCGACCTACAGTCATGCAACATCCTGATTCCGGAGTGTGTGATAATAAAAAACATTTTGTCAAACAGAATGAATGCCACAATGAGAGAACACATGGTGAGGTACGATCGAAGCTAACTGGCTGTATCAGTAAGCAAGTCTGCTGTGACGAGTGAGCTGGGACGGGTAAGCAGGCGGAACCCAAAGTCACCAGTACAGTGACCTATGGTAGTGGCACAGGGGTGTGAAATAAATGCGCATGCGCTTGGACTGCCTAGCTTCCCTTTAACTTATCCCTCTGTGGTGCTCTGGGCCCTTGGAGCTGACAGAAACAGCTCCTTGTATACAGCAAGAGGATGGCTAGCGAGACTAGAATACAGTAACTCTAACCAGATTGCTGGGACCAGCTGAGTTTGGTAATACTGGGAGGGACTGAGGAGGTTGCCACTGGTTAGCTGCATTGTACAGAGCTCCGCAAGCGCATGGCCAGCTGTCCTGGGAGAAAGCTGGGCCGAGGGTGACAAGGCATGATTGTCAGCTAGAGAGCTCCTGCTGAGTGATGGGGAGCAGTGACTTCCTGAAATTCAAGCGGAGATGCACAGCCTTAGAAGTTGATACTGCAATCCTACGCAACTGAAACAATGAGAGGCAAAAGTGCTGATTAATATATTTTACCTATGCCTCTGAACTTGTTTGAAAACAACAATTACTTCATACAAGCGGATAAACCAAAATTGATTTGTTTACCCGGACAATTCATGTATGTCATTTACTTCTCATTGACTTTTTTTGAAAAACATCAATTTTTGTTGACAGAGAAAAAACAATATCAACTTCACATAAAACCATACACCATTGTTAAGTATACAACAATATATGCAATTGACATGTAAGAAATGATAATGTAAATACAAAAACATACAATGCAAATGTGTTCTAAAATTGCAAGAATGAAAAAATGTAACTAAATCATTAAACAGCTACCAAGGGACAGTACTTGAGTTTAAATGTCCAGGGAGTGTAACGTTGTGTGATCCCTCCCACACTTTTGTTCAAATGCATATGAATACTTGTTAAACACAAGAAATATCACAAGTAGCACTAGTACGGTTCCTTAATGAATAAATGAGTGCCACGATTCCTTTAATGAATCAATGAAATGCCGACGCGTTTCGAGTCTCCCTATATTAATCAGAAGACTCTCATCAGGGCAGAATAGATCCTATCCGAGGGAACTGTATGTGAAGACAAAAAACAAAGGGCAGAGAATACTTTTAGAAATTTGGTCCTCAATCCAACCAAAACAGCTTATTTGAAATATTGCATCAAGAGATGCAACCTACCTAACCAGATCAGAGTTACTGGTCTTTAAAGAATGTTGTCCATATCAATGGGTGGCAACCTGCAACAGAGTAAAAACCATAGAGGAAAAGAGATTCAGTAATGTGAACTGCCACCCGGGATTACGAGCGGGTTTTGAATAAAGAGGAATTACCTTTCTTGTGGATCTGGAAATGGTATTGGATAGTAACCTTAAGCGAGTGATTGTTAAATAATTGGTCCCAGTGTCGAGTGTATCTAGAAAGCAAGATTGCGACTGCTTGTCAATAAAAGACAAATACCAAATAGCATTTGACCGCACGAGAAACAATGTGCTGCTGCCGGGGGTTCATGGCTTACTTGTATATGAAAAGTCCTTTTGGAAGATGACACTGGGATACATTTGCAGTGATGTAAAAAGGGAAAAATTATGCCCTATTGACTTCACTCAGACAATTAAGGCCCTTATTAACGCTATCAAATCTCATTATAAGGTATTATAAGGTATGCCTCTTTGCGCAGGAGTGCAGCCTCAACGTTGGGTGATTGATGTTTGGGATCAACCCACGTTAAAACTGTCCATTTGAAATCATTTTCACCATGGTTGTTAGCCAAAAAATGTTCAACCATCGGTGCAGATGGTACTTTTTTCTTTATCCTGGAACGGTGTTGAGTGATTCGTACATTTATAGATTGGCAAGTTTTGCCAATGTATACTCTGTTGCAGGGACAAACCACAGCATAGACAACATTCTTGGTCTTGCAGTTTGTAAACATATCATGTTTCCATTTGACCCCGTCATGGTCAAACACGTTGCCTTCCAATGTCGTTGAGCAAGATACACAGTTGCCACATCTATGATGCCCGCATATAGGTTTTAAGTTCCATTGTGCTATCAAGTCACTCTTTTGTTTGAATTGGTTCGTGAACTCAATAAATTGGTCTGCGTCTCAACTTTTGGGTCGCACACGAACCAATTCAAACGGATCATTTTGAGCAATTGGCACCTATTGGAGAATTTGGAACATCCGTTGAAAAAACCCATTTTCGCCATGCGCAAAAGCATGAGCATCGGCCAACAAGTCACAAAAGCAGACAGTTACATCCCCAACCAAAAGAGTGACTTGATAGCACAAAGGAACATCTTCCAAAAGCGTTTTTTCTGAAATATAGGATTGCACATTAACACTACAACTCCCACAATTCACAGCATCCGGCATGTATCCTTAGACATGCCTGATTGGCCACAATTAACCACTTGTGTCCGCACAGCTGAGTGCCCCTTCACTACCGCGCATGCACGGAGCACTCCGTGTTTTTTTGCCACAAGCCGCCGGCGAGAGCAACCGACTAGGCGCGTAGCTACCCATCGAACGGTAAGCCCCGCAACCAGCACCATTTTCCATACACCCTCCCGGGCCCAGCGGCACCGAGCATCATCAACAGTTCCTTTTTTGCTTTTAGGTATCTGACACGGACTTTGGACGTGACAGCGCCTTTCACCTTCCGCCTCAGGACTTTTCATATACAAGTAAGCCATGAACCCCCGGCAGCAGCACATTGTTTCTCGTGCGGTCAAATGCTATTTGGTATTTGTCTTTTATTGACACGCAGTCGCAATCTTGCTTTCTAGATACACTCGACACTGGGACCAATTATTTAACAATCACTCGCTTAAGGTTACTATCCAATACCATCTCCAGATCCACAAGAAAGGTAATTCCTCTTTATTCAAAACCCGCTCGTAATCCCGGGTGGCAGTTCACATTACTGAATCTCTTTTCCTCTATGGTTTTTACTCTGTTGCAGGTTGACACCCATTGATATGGACAACATTCTTTAAAGACCAGTAACTCTGATCTGGTTTGTGATGTATTCCTATAGGTTCTGTATCGATCCCCCTATTCCTGACCCTGTTCTGGTTAACAAGTTAACTAGCAGCCATCCCATGAGGCAGAAAACCCCCATGATGCAGGAACCGTTATCTGATTAAGCCACACTACGGCACAGGAACGTGTTATCTGATTAGGTCATAACGCTTGCCATCTAATTAGACAAGCGATATTCCTCCAGCCCCTGATAAGGCATACGGAGTTCTCAAAACAAATCAAACCTATGACAACCTGGGAAAAACCCTGCGGCCATTGTTTTGATTTCACCGAGAACTTCAGCAAAAGAATGTGCTAACGACCAGGTCGTATGACATCCTTATTGACGTATCTATGTCCATCCTTACGTCAATCTCGGCACCTTAAAGGTATAAATATTACCGATATTGCCCTATGCAAACACACGCGGTGGTGACGAGATCGGAGCAGCCAGACTTGCCGAAGCCCAGAGCAGAGCAGACCCCGCTGGCGCAGCCCCGCCTTCCTGACGCGCTGAGAACGAGACGCTGCTTTCTCCTGCCGAGAAATCCAGCTCCGGCGCTTCCGGGTAGCCCTCGCAGGCAGCCTGGAATATCGAGACCAGAGACGAGAGATACCATCCCTCATTCATCCTAGACTCCAGGTACAGAACTGAATAACCCCTTGCAGAGAATTCTTGAGTCAGTCACTTGGCAAAACAAACTTAACTTAAACTGCTACTTTCTATTCCCGCCCACGTATTAGGCTTAGGTCAGGTACATCTGGGGTAGGCGTAGTTAGAAACACCAGTTGAGTACGATTAGTCAAATGTATATGTGTATGTATCTATTTTATCCATTTTAACCCATCATATGGCTTAGAAACCATATCAATGTTTTTACAGTATTATTTTATACTTCTGCTTTTATTGTATGCACTTTACTTAACCATAAGTATTGCGATAATATCGATCCATTTCTCTTGTATGAGAAAAGAGACTGATCAATAAATAACATCTTTTATTGAACACGCCCGTCTCTTCCTTTTCTCTACAATCTGGTGAGACTAAGAATGCACGTACTGACTGAGTAAAATAAGTCGTCTTTTGTTTTCACACGACTCTAGAGATACACTCTTGATTAGGGGAGAGCAAAGTTGTCATGTTCTATGGTTGTCAGAAACTAAATCCCTTCTTGTCTATCCAGGGAGGTTCAACTCCTCCTTGCCTATTCGAGAAAGTTTCTAGTGAACTCTGAGCTAGCTGGCAAACCCAAAACTTTAAGTCTAATATCGACAATAGAAGACCTAGTTAACGTCTGGTCTAGGCCTATACTATTGAAGGTATTATTCCAATGCGCAGAGCCTATTGGGATAATAGGAACTACACTACATGGCGCCCAACGTGTTTGGATAGGTGATAAAACTAACGTAAGACATTTAGAGTAACTCAGTCGTGCTTTTTCACTCAGACCCCTTTCTTCCCATAATACTCCAAAGACGTCTGGAGTGGGTGAAAGGTAATATCCGCCAGACCTCGCAGGAGGAAACTCCTATGTATGGTCCTTGGTTTAGTCAACGTTGAAGGATACACTGTTCCAAAATATTGTGCATCTAATCTTTGTTTCCATAAGAACCTGATCTGCAAAACAAACTAAATAACCTTCTGGACAGTACAATGTCAGACACTGAAGGAGAAAGAGAGGCAGTTAGAATAATAACTGAACTCGCAGCAGCTGATAATGCACTGCAAGACGCTGACCCGGATATAATACTCATCGCGGTCAACATAAGAAAATCTATAACTTTAAAACTTATAGAAAATGGACTGACACCTAGAGGTGGCACAGTCATATTCGTAATTGAGGCACACGAATATCGGCAGACAGAGGTATTCTATTCATGGATACACTTTCCAGCAGCAAATGCTGTAACAAAGGTCTTCCACTATTACAAAACAGAGGAACCTCCTAATGAGTACACTCCTTTCGAGGAGGTGGAAGTACCAGTTAAATTTCAAGAGCATCTGCTCTTATTTAATGGCGCCCTAAAACATAATAATCACATCACCAGGCTCGGTCCATTAGGTAGACCAGGAGCAACGTGGCCGGTCCTAGCCGGATACACACCACATCCAGACATCGATGGGATGTCTGCAACAGAGCTTTTAACACAGCTAAAACAATTAATAAAATTACATAGACAATTAGTCCAATATGTGATGCGGACTTCAACAATTCAACCAGCAATTAAAATTCCACAGCTGACCCCTCATCAGGGGAACACAAATAAAATTACACCACAGAACATACAATCCTGCCTAGGTAAAGTACCAGCTAAACGGGAACAAATACCATTCTGGTTAGCACAAAAAATCACTCAAATAGAGGCGGTGTTTCCAGACACCACCCCGTTAGAAAAACACAGGATTCTGACTATCTGTCTTCCAATGGGAATCGCACCACACGTGGAGGACTGTGACACTTGGGGTACAGTCTTTGCTTCCATCTACACAAAAACGCACGGTGTTCCATCCATTTCGGTAATACCAGATGTGCTAAAACAAATTCAAGACGAATACGGTCCAGAACCCGCTTTAACTCTTGGTATGAAATTACTAAAAGACTTCAAGCAGGTCTCAGCTATATTATTAGCCAACATAAAGGGAGAAGCAGCAAATGTGGCGATCCGCCAGAGGTTAAAGGAGACAGATATAGCAGACCAACCAGCTGAAATTGCCAGAATTATAGAAAAATCCTATGAGGAACTAGGTAGAGATAGTTTAGGTGGAATACCAGTAAAACCACAACTGATTGAAAGTCCTGGAAAAATATTTTTTAATAATAATTCAACATCACAAAAAAAGAGCTGGGATGGAAACAAACAATCCAATCCTAAAGAAAAGAAATTCCAGTCCAGAGGAAGGTCTCCTCGGCGGAGAGAAAAATCTCCGAACCAAAGACACAGGTCACCCCAAAGTGACCCCTCTGGGAAAAGATATAACCTTAGAAATAGGGATAATATAAAGAAGCTTGATAGATATCAAGACATTGATACACGTCCCTCTCAATCTTTTCAGACTTCCTCGCAGAAATCGGAAAGAAGAGGACGATCAGAACAAAGAGAAGAGCACGCCAAGTCCAAAGACAAGGAATCTGCTCATCTAAAAAAGAAACTACAATTTCCAAAAAAGAAGGTAGCCAGTATCAAGGTAGTTAACAATGCCGAGAATACTGAGGACACAACTGAAAAACGGAGAATGGGCTCAGACAATGCTAGACAGCGCAGCAGAAGTGAGCATAGCTCGCAAAGTCCTTATGAATCTTCTGGAGACAGTGGACACGAATGAATATCTTCAAGTGGAAACTGCAGACACCAGAGTTAGCAAACCTCACAAAATATATGAAATAACTTTACGTATAGAAGGGGATAAGACTAGAAAAATAAGGGGACTATTTTGTGATAATCTCTCCAAGGGCTATGACATCCTTCTAGCTGAAAAAGACTGGCCACCAGAGTTTGTCATTCATAAAAAATACACACTTGCCAGAAAGTGGGCAGTAGCTCAAGCTCCTGCTTTATATAAAAATCATGTAGGATGGGATGAGGACTCTCCTCCTCACAAAATCCAGTTAAAATCACAACCTACTGCACAAAGACAGTACCCAATTAAGCAAGAAGCTAAAAAACAGGTAAAAGAAATCCTAGATCAACTAGAATACCAGGGGGTGATTGAAACTTGCACCTCACAAATGAACAACCCTTTGTTTCCGGTCTCCAAACCAGACAATTCATATCGTCTAGTTTTGGATTACCGACACCTTAACTCATGTTGCAAAACTTTTGCAGTACAAAATTCGCATAGTGCTGCACTAATGAATAACATAGTGCGCAAAAAATACAAAACAACATTAGACATCTCTAATGGATTCTTTTGTCAAAACATAGCACCAGAGAGCAGATATTTGTCTGCGTTCTCAATAAATGGCACTCAAAAACAATTCTGTCGGTTAGCCCAGGGGTACAAGAATAGCCCAGGGGTATTCTCAGCGAGAGTAACAGAATTACTACAAACATATGATGACGAGGCATTATCTTATGTCGACGACATATACCTAACAGATGATGACTTGGATACTCACTTGAAGAGAGTGAACACCATAATACTTGGGTTCGCAGCAGAGGGTTACAAATTCAACTTTAAAAAATCTAGAATTGCCCATCAAACAGTCCTGTTCTTAGGATACGAATTATCAAGTGAAGGCAAAAGCCTGGCTGACAATTTCCTAGAGAAATGTGCCGTACTCCAAGCACCTAGAACACTAAAAAACCTACAGTCAATTCTAGGCTTCCTAAATTTCGGAAGAACATACATTGCAAATTACGCAGAAAGGGTCAAACCCCTTTATGATCTAATAAAACCAGATTTTAAAAGAACCAATTGGACTCAAATACACACAGAAATTTTGAGATCCTTACAAACAGACATGTTAATTAAAACAAAATTAGAAACACGTGATAACACACGCAATCTAGTGATTCGAGTCATCCCAGGAAGATGCGGATTCACATACCTGACCTCTAATGAGGGAGAAAAGGTACCAATTGCATTCAAATCACACTTGTACACAGAAGCTGAAAAGAAATTCAGCATTAAAGAAAACATTGTTCAGGCAGTTCAAACCGCAATAGCTAGAGAAAAAGATCAAGCGGACGGTAGACATATCACAGTCTGAACAGCAGAATCAGCCTTTGAGGCATTAACAACACCGTGTAATTTACCAACAACAACATTGAATCCGGAATGGATACAATGGGTGAATTCAATTACAACGGACAAAGTGTACTACTACTTTGATCCAGAACTAAAGGAATTGAAAAATCTAGAATTTAAAAGAACATTCCCTCTGCCTATCGACATTCTGCCCTTACGACAATACGCTTGTGTAATCTATACAGACGGACATGCTCAACCCTCCGTTTGGGGAGAACAAGCATACAACCCCACATGTGAGATTACAAAAGAAGTGTGGCGCGGAGGTAATCTAAGACCTCTATTAACAAAAACACACTCAGTAGAAACTAATTCAGAACAACAGACTGAAATAATAGCATTGAAAATGGCGCTAGATAATGCGGATCGCGAATTCCCGACACTTATAGTGTCCGATTCATATTACTGCGTCAAATCATATAACAACGATTTGCAGACATGGATTCAAAACGGTTACAAAGATGACACAGGCGCAACAATAAAGCAAAAACTGCTTTGGGAACAAATAGTTCTTTTAAAAAAAGAACTACCAAAGACTCACGTGACACACTCACTGAGTCATCAACGTGATGGCGTTCACGTTGCAGGGAATTCATTGGCTGATGAGGCCGCGAAGGCAGCTGTGCTAACGGCTTCCGTAGCTGCCATCACACGGTCAAAAACAAAAATAGACAGCGAAATATTACAGGCTGTCAGCGCTACAGAAAAGGATTCGATAGAAACACTCCCGAAAGGCTTTCCAGTAAAATACTCATACATAACTGATGCAAACAATGTTCCTTTTGCTCGAATCCCTGGAGTGGGGGATAGGGCAATTCCAAACATGGAACATAGGTTAGGACTGATAATAGCGGCACACGAAGGGCTTGCTTCTATACATGCTGGCGTCTCAGCCACAGTATCATTATTAAAACAGAGATACTGGTGGCCACAAATGAGAAGACAAACAAGGAACTATGTTTTAGAATGTGAAATATGTCAAAGAATGAAAGTATCAACGGTGAGACGTCCAGCGCAGACGCCCCTTCTAATCTCGGATAAACCATTAGCCTGTGTTTACCTAGACCACTGTGGTCCCTTACAAAGGGATGGTAACTATAAATATATCTTGGTTGCAGTGGACTCATGCACGAGATTCATATGGATGTGGCCCCAGCGAACGGCTGACGCCAGAACTGTTATAAAAGATTTGCGAGTCTTTATCGGCACATACGCAATTGGCATGCTGCATTCGGACCATGGTCCTGCTTTTATCTCTAGAGCTTATAAGGAGGCCATGGTCAGCATGGGCGTTACATTGCGGTACTCTTGTCCATTTCACCCTAAGGGGAACGGAATTGTTGAAAGAAAAAACCGTGACATAAAGCAATCTATAACGGCAAAGGTATTAGGTTCAGGAGCTGGGTGGGTCAAACATCTAATAAGTGTCCAACGTAGTCTAAATAACCTGCCAAGAAATTCTCTGAAGGGATTCAGTCCGTACGAATTATTGTTTGGAACTAGGATGTTAGTCTTAGACCTCGACAGTCAGACTTCAGTGGTGAAGGAAAAAAGCTTTGATATCAAAGATCGTTTGGCTATTTTGCAGGACTTAAACGAAACAAGAAAAGACCTGAGTAACATAAAGTTGAAACAGCAGCCAACAACCACTGAAGAACCACCACCTGTCCCAGCAAGACCTGTCTGGATTCCAAAAGTCGGGGATCTAGTCAGAGAAAAGATCGCGGTAAAGAAGGAATTTGGGCCTTCTTACAGAAAAGCAGTTCCTGTCTTGTCCATCAACGGGACAAGATCAGTTGTACTACCGCCGCTTGCTGGTACTACCGCCGCTTGCTGGTAAAAAGGAGAACCGAGTTGTATCCATCGACCTGGTAAAACCACAATCATGTGGCCGATAACAAATAGTAGGCCAAGTGGACTCCCGATAAGTAGTAGAACACCAAGATTTGCTACAAACACAGAGGTTCAATCTAAGAGGCTAATCACATTCGAAACGCCTACAGAACTACAACAAGGACTATGCAACAATGCAATGGAACTTAGACCTCTGAAAACCCAAATAAAAACATTTAGCAGAGACACACCAATCTATAATGAAGTAACAAACGATTATGCAAGAAACAGTAATCCTGAAGCAATTGGAACAATTGACAGAACTACATCCGGCTACTTCATAAACTTCGATGATTCCTCTGAAGGCTTCACTGAATCAAAAACACAGCCATCAACAAAAACCTTTAAAGATAAAGTTAAAGTACTTTGGAAACAACTGAAAGAAACATATCTGATTTCTCCATGGATTGAATTTTGGGTGGGTTTTGGTGCATTTATCCTCATACTTTGGCTCATCATGGTACTAACTTTGGGACGCTTCATTGAGGGAAAATATGCTAAAATGGACACAGCAAGTCAGAAAATCAACTTGATCCTCAAACCACACACATCTTCACACGTCGAGAAAAGAGAACTTTCTTCAGTCAACTTCACAGCCAATCCTATACCGGGTGGGGTAGCATGGGACAACACTGACTACGAAATTTATGGTCCGGTTGAAATCCTGAAATATCCACACCAAATTAAGATCTCGTTGAGTGACTTTGTAAAACCAAGCTCATTTGCTGATGATTGGGACTTTGAAAGTATAAATAATATGATGTCTGACTTCGTGATGTCTGCTAAATTTACCAAACATGATTATTTGCAGGGTTCGACAAATTATGATAGTATGTACTGTTATAACCACTATGGTAACCATTTTCTACATAGATCTGCACAACCTAGAAATGTTTTAAATTATAATCAATGGGAACATTGTGCAACCCCTCCAAAAGGAAGCTCAAGAACCGTTTATGACAAATATTCATACTTTTCAGGTTTTAACACAAGTAATGCTGAAACATTTTATTTCAAATTGTCAAATAAGACAGGGACAAAGACCATGATAACAAACACGAAATTGATATATTCAGACTCATTCTTTGAACAAATGAATACTTTTGGTTTTGATTATTGGGACAAAAATGTTGAAGTAAAGAGTGTTTGGGGTACAAAAGAATGGCAAGTACAGGGTATAGAATCTTTGTTTAGAGCCTGCATGATCCCAGAACAAACTATATTTTTAAATGACACTGTTCAACAAACCACCTGTCTTGGCTTAGCCAAAATCAAAGACTTAAATAAACCGTCTATTCCAAAACCAACAATGAACAGCAATAGCTCTACAGATGAAGAGATAGACGTAAATTATGTATTAAACCAAAACAGAACACATCCTGATTGGAAAAAGTGGTTGATCTGGCCCACAGATACTAATAACTGTCAAGACAGATTCCTGAACAAAACACAGGGGTTCAAAATGACCAGGCCAGACCCTAGATATTCCCAAAGACAACACCCAGGGATAATAACCACCTACAGTGTGGGCAAATTATGCCTTCAGTGGCTACAAACTTCCACACTGGCAGAAATTAAGCAACACCTAACTTTACTTACTGATGGTGCTGACTTGCGGGATTTCATTAAGGGACCGCGCAAACAGCGTCAGAAACGTTTCATAGCAGCCTCTGTATATGCAGCATACAACGAGGCCTGGAAGGTGACTCAAATTGAGACAGCAGAAAGTATACGGGAAAATGACCGTATTAATTTGGAAAAATCACTTTCTGTAGTGGACAATGGGTTAATGACTCTGTCCTCCAGAATTTTTTCTCTGGACAGCATTGTGTCTTCAGCAATCGACATAATATCGCAAGACTTACTGTTGTTACAACACGGTCAGTCTCAATTGCGTTCTATTGTACAGCTTGGCTGGACGTTACAAAATCTGCGTTCAGGCTATGTGCCTTGGCGTTTAATCAACACAACGTCACTATTCAATATCTTTAACCTCACTGATAAACAAATCAGTATGGCACAAAAGGGTGCTGATTATACAATCCTGCAGAAAATAAGGAGTTAGGTCCCGGGACACAGGGTCAGCTGGACCATAGAATAATTTATACAAAGAGAAATGCTGGCCCTGCGATTTTTGATAGCTATATTTTGAGCAACAAACCAAATCCTTGTTATGATTTGTATGGTCGAATTTATTTAAACCATTTACTTTTTCATATAAATCTCATTAAGTTAAAGCATTGATTGCATGAGAAAAACACTACGTACATACAATTTATACAAAAACATTTGACAAAGAATTTTAACAAAAATACATAAATACATATGACAAAATGACATCCAATCATTAAGTGTACATAAATATACAAATACGGTCATACGAGAAGCATCAGTCGTTATGTAGTATTAAGCAATGAAGCTATTTGCAGTAAGGAAAAGAAAACAAAATGAATTGTAACAAATACAAATTTTCAATTGTCTGATAAATAAACTTGAATTCTTTCTGCTATTGCCAATTCCTTTCTGCTATTGCCGACGCGTTTCGAACTCGCTCTGGCATTTGGCAAGTTCTCATCAGGGCTTTCTCGTATTATTCTTCTGAAAATTATGTACAAAGAAAATGAGTGAGATTTTGCAATCCTCATTTTCGTCCCCTATATACATTGCCCCCTACCAAGACTTTCTAGAAAACGTGTACCTTTATTTTCAAGTTGGCAGCGGGTTTTCAATTTTCAAGAGATCCTATTCAATCAATGTAGATTCGGTTCTAGAAAATTACAACGAACCAAATTACAATATAGTAATGGTCAGGACAGCCTGCGCCTAGATGGCCAGAGGACAATCTTGGAAAATTACCTTCAAACCAGTAGTCTGCACTTCTGTTTGGTAAATATTTGAAACAGCCGTGCGTGGGACAAAAATCAGCTCCCACCCGCCAGCCGGCGGTGGACACGTCTTATTGCACCTACAAGGAGAGTTTAAAGTCACTCAACTATTCCAATCGGTTTTACAAACAGCGGTTTAGAACGAGTAGAACGGGTAACAGAACCGGGTGCCTACCTTATTGTTGGCGCTTGGGCTGTTTAAATGCAGTTCCCCTGTTTTTCTAACTTCTAGCCGGTTTCAGTTCGTTTTTATGTTCGTTTTTATGTTCTAAAATGACAAACACGGACAGTGTGAGCCCGCTCCTGTGTCATGCGCGGTATCACTAAGCGTTACCTATCTTTGTGCTTACCTAAATGTTGGTGATCTTGAAGAAACACACGCTCCCAAGTGCACTCCAAACCAATCCAGGGAGTCACTCGTTTGACTAAGTCGCCATCTTAAAAAGCAGACATGTGATCGTCAATGCGTGTCACATGACTGTCACATGACTGTCAGGGCTATCCGGGCTTTATGGGAGTTGGAGTCCCATTTTGCATTCTGATATTTTCCTAAGTAAAAGTCTACATAAAAGGTTCCACTTGAGCACTGTATTATATCAAAGCGGATTACAATCGTGAAATCTCAGACATCGAATTTAGTCCAGTTTGTAGACTATTGAAGCGCAGGATTAAATACGCTTCTTTCCTCAATAAGACATCGTCCACATCCTTAATACATTGGGCTCGAGTCACTGTGTACAAAACCGTCCACGTGAAATCTGTTTCAGTGTGTCCAGTGTCAACAAAATGTTGTACCATTGGAGCGGTTAGCACTTTTGTTTTTATTCGTGACCTATGCTGTGTTATTCGGGTATTAACCTGCTGGTTAGTCTTTCCTATATACAATTTTCCGCATCCGCAGACAATTGCATACACGACATTCCGTGTTTTGCAGTTTGAAAACCCTTGGTTCTTCCACCTGACATTTTTGTGTGTGAATTCACTTCCCTCGATTGTTGTGTCACAAGAGACACAGTTGCCGCATCTATGGTGTCCCTCGACCGGCTTGAATCCCCACATTGACAATAAGTCATGTTTAGGGATGTCCCTATGCGCCGGAGATGGCCATATTATTTATGGCACAGTATGAAGAGAAATTTGTGGCAAATAACAACCCCTACAAGAAATGTATAAAACAATGGCTAAGATACATTGATGACGTGTGGCTCCTGTGGCAGGGGAGCCACACCGAATTGATGGAATTTCATCAATGGCTAAACAACAAACACGGCGACATTAAATTCTCTATGGAACAAAGCAATTTGAAAATGACATTCCTAGATGTGGAAGTTAGCTGCATTGACGGTCGTTTAAAGTCATCTCTTTTTAGAAAAAAGACGGACAAAAACACTATTCTCCACCATAGGAGTGCGCATCCACGCAATTTAAAAACAAATTTACCCTACGGGCAGCTACTCCGCATCAGAAGGAACTGCTCTGATGTCACAGACTATGACTTACACGGAGGAAGATTTTGTGAGGATATGAAAAGCAGGGGCTACCCTAGGAAGCTGCTGAAACATGCTTTCAAACGAGCACGCTATACCCCGAGAGAATGTCTATTACAAAGTAAAGTGAAACCCGAAATGGACAAATTGGTTTGTGTAACAACATTTGGTCCACATACCCATAAAATTCCACAGACCATACTTAAAAATTGGCATCTGCTGGAGGGCTTAGAATGCCCCTTTCCCAAACCGATTTTTGCTTTTAAAAAAAAAACGCAGCATTGGACAGCAACTGGTGCGTGCGGACGTCACCATTGAAAAACCTAAACATGACTTATTGTCAATGTGGGGATTCAAGCCGGTCGAGGGACACCATAGATGCGGCAACTGTGTCTCTTGTGACACAACAATCGAGGGAAGTGAATTCACACACAAAAATGTCAGGTGGAAGAACCAAGGGTTTTCAAACTGCAAAACACGGAATGTCGTGTATGCAATTGTCTGCGGATGCGGAAAATTGTATATAGGAAAGACTAACCAGCAGGTTAATACCCGAATAACACAGCATAGGTCACGAATAAAAACAAAAGTGCTAACCGCTCCAATGGTACAACATTTTGTTGACACTGGACACACTGAAACAGTTTTCACGTGGACGGTTTTGTACACAGTGACTCGAGCCCAATGTATTAAGGATGTGGACGATGTCTTATTGAGGAAAGAAGCGTATTTAATCCTGCGCTTCAATAGTCTACAAACTGGACTAAATTCGATGTCTGAGATTTCACGATTGTAATCCGCTTTGATATAATACAGTGCTCAAGTGGAACCTTTTATGTAGACTTTTACTTAGGAAAATATCAGAATGCAAAATGGGACTCCAACTCCCATAAAGCCCGGATAGCCCTGACAGTCATGTGACAGTCATGTGACACGCATTGACGATCACATGTCTGCTTTTTAAGATGGCGACTTAGTCAAACGAGTGACTCCCTGGATTGGTTTGGAGTGCACTTGGTAGCGTGTGTTTCTTCAAGATCACCAACATTTAGGTAAGCACAAAGATAGGTAACGCTTAGTGATACCGCGCATGACACAGGAGCGGGCTCACACTGTCCGTGTTTGTCATTTTAGAACATAAAAACGAACATAAAAACAAACTGAAACCGGCTAGAAGTTAGAAAAACAGGGGAACTGCATTTAAACAGCCCAAGCGCCAACAATAAGGTAGGCACCCGGTTCTGTTACCCGTTCTACTCGTTCTAAACCGCTGTTTGTAAAACCGATTGGAATAGTTGAGTGACTTTAAACTCTCCTTGTAGGTGCAATAAGACGTGTCCACCGCCGGCTGGCGGGTGGGAGCTGATTTTTGTCCCACGCACGGCTGTTTCAAATATTTACCAAACAGAAGTGCAGACTACTGGTTTGAAGGTAATTTTCCAAGATTGTCCTCTGGCCATCTAGGCGCAGGCTGTCCTGACCATTACTATATTGTAATTTGGTTCGTTGTAATTTTCTAGAACCGAATCTACATTGATTGAATAGGATCTCTTAAAAATTGAAAACCCGCTGCCAACTTGAAAATAAAGGTACACGTTTTCTAGAAAGTCTTGGTAGGGGGCAATGTATATAGGGGACGAAAATGAGGATTGCAAAATCTCACTCATTTTCTTTGTACATAATTTTCAGAAGAATAATACGAGAAAGCCCTGATGAGAACTTGCCAAATGCCAGAGCGAATTCGAAACGCGTCGGCAATAACAGAAAGGAATTGGCAATAGCAGAAAGAATTCAAGTTTATTTATCAGACAATTGAAAATTTGTATTTGTTACAATTCATTTTGTTTTCTTTTCCTTACTGCAAATAGCTTCATTGCTTAATACTACATAACGACTGATGCTTCTCGTATGACCGTATTTGTATATTTATGTACACTTAATGATTGGATGTCATTTTGTCATATGTATTTATGTATTTTTGTTAAAATTCTTTGTCAAATGTTTTTGTATAAATTGTATGTACGTAGTGTTTTTCTCATGCAATCAATGCTTTAACTTAATGAGATTTATATGAAAAAGTAAATGGTTTAAATAAATTCGACCATACAAATCATAACAAGGATTTGGTTTGTTGCTCAAAATATAGCTATCAAAAATCGCAGGGCCAGCATTTCTCTTTGTATAGATTATACAATCCTGAGCATTGAGAAACTCGAGAGATTACCAGTGACAATGTCAGAACGACCTGTCAGTGAATGGATAGTACATGGGATAATTAATATTCCAATATCAACCTTCAGGTTTCAATACTGCCAAAAATATATACAGGCTGGCATGTACGAAAAATTGGGAAAAGGGTACATTAAAACAACATGGAACTTGCCCTATTCACATGAATGTGTCAGCAATAAAGGACAGAAAGTGTTTCTTAATGGCAATAATTGTGCGATGTCACTGAGCGGTACACTTCTGTGTAATGGAATTAGTTTGCATGGAGCCTGTGAAGGGAACTCAAATAACCTTTCATGTCACCAGCTAGGCGCACCTGCAACAGAGATAGAACCATTCTTTCAAAGACTCTATAATGGGAGTTACGTTCTAATTGTGGACCGCAGATGTTGTAGTCTTATGCCCGGGACTCCTTATCTAGTAACTACGACTGCGAAGGTCAAGTGCTGTGGACGCTTATTGTTCCCCAGCTCCCTTCCAGACAGGGAGGCAAGGGCATGGCCCAACTTAAAAATTACTTCTGTTCGAATAGATACTTTAAGCAGAATGAAAACAGTGCTTCTTCAGACGCCGACCAGGCTCACGTCATCAAAAGAAACGTATGATCTCCTAGTCGCAAGGACGACTGCAGAGATTCACTCATTGTTATCAACTAATTCCCCCATACATTTCGCAGAAATCCTGAATGAAATCTTAAATATTTCTGATACCAGTGGAGTCTCAAAAGTATTTAAGACAGTATTTTCGATGGTATTAACACCATTCAAGGCCATACTGGGTATTTTTCCAGATTTCGTCCATTCGATTTTTGGCGGACTTCCCCTCATTTTGGGCCTAATTGCAGGAATACTATTCTTTATCCTTATATTTCGTTATGGCAAACCATGTCACAGACAAAACACCTGCGACAAGGGAAGAAACAATCCTAGCCATTGGATACCGGGACCGGATATCAAAAATCCTGGGACTATCCCGGCTTAGAGATCTGAACATGACTTGGTTTCTTTCATTTCGACCAATGTGGTAACGATGTGTTTTACCTGTATTAAGGTGCCTTCTATGCGGAGAAGAATGCGTGTTAGACACCTGTCTGACGCTACAATCAGATGCGCCAATGGATGCAGAAACATTGTTGAGTCCAATAAAGGCTCATGCTTTGTGCTGCCCTCAACGGCTACCAATCCTGGTGACGGCATTCGTGGAAGCTTCACCACTACGATTGAGGGGTAGTGAAGTTCAAGATGAAAGCAGCATTGATCAGGTACGACCTTCTGTCAGCAATACTAATCAAAACGTCAATGGAGACAATCATGCGCACGAATGCATGGTTACATCCTTTTCCGAGTTAGTGGAACTCTCCCAGGAAGCTGTTGACAGCTTTTTCGACAGTCTAAATGATATGATGTTCTCACCAGAGCAGAAATAGAGACTTTTGAGCAAGCTCGCACACGGCGTTCCCTGAATTTGGCCTTCAACTAGAATAGCAAAATACCATGAACAATTTTCCTTCCAGTTCACGGACAGCGATTTTTTCAGCAGCCCCAAAATATTTTTACATATTTTTCGGGACACTTATCTTCTGCTTAAAGTAAGAACTATTCTTAGAGAACTAAAACTTCTAACTTTAGATAGTTTATAGACATTAGCTGCCCGCTGGTATGTTCATAATTATTTTATTCTGTGATGGAATGGTCTCGAAACTTTTTTTCTGTATTAAGAGCCATTTCATGTGTAAATTCTCATATACAAATTAGTGATAATGTATAGATATGCGTGATTACTTTAGCATTGTTCTACAGCTTGAGTGCATATATTACATGTGACCGTCTTTTCCGTATATTTGATAATTTCAAAATGCATTTATGTATTTTGGGGTGGTAAGGTATACACGATACTCTACAGTATGTTTTCCTATGCATAGATTAGTAAATATGTCCATAGTTAGCGTGGAGTGGGTGTGATGTATTCCTATAGGTTCTGTATCGATCCCCCTATTCCTGACCCTGTTCTGGTTAACAAGTTAACTAGCAGCCATCCCATGAGGCAGAAAACCCCCATGATGCAGGAACCGTTATCTGATTAAGCCACACTACGGCACAGGAACGTGTTATCTGATTAGGTCATAACGCTTGCCATCTAATTAGACAAGCGATATTCCTCCAGCCCCTGATAAGGCATACGGAGTTCTCAAAACAAATCAAACCTATGACAACCTGGGAAAAACCCTGCGGCCATTGTTTTGATTTCACCGAGAACTTCAGCAAAAGAATGTGCTAACGACCAGGTCGTATGACATCCTTATTGACGTATCTATGTCCATCCTTACGTCAATCTCGGCACCTTAAAGGTATAAATATTACCGATATTGCCCTATGCAAACACACGCGGTGGTGACGAGATCGGAGCAGCCAGACTTGCCGAAGCCCAGAGCAGAGCAGACCCCGCTGGCGCAGCCCCGCCTTCCTGACGCGCTGAGAACGAGACGCTGCTTTCTCCTGCCGAGAAATCCAGCTCCGGCGCTTCCGGGTAGCCCTCGCAGGCAGCCTGGAATATCGAGACCAGAGACGAGAGATACCATCCCTCATTCATCCTAGACTCCAGGTACAGAACTGAATAACCCCTTGCAGAGAATTCTTGAGTCAGTCACTTGGCAAAACAAACTTAACTTAAACTGCTACTTTCTATTCCCGCCCACGTATTAGGCTTAGGTCAGGTACATCTGGGATAGGCGTAGTTAGAAACACCAGTTGAGTACGATTAGTCAAATGTATATGTGTATGTATCTATTTTATCCATTTTAACCCATCATATGGCTTAGAAACCATATCAATGTTTTTACAGTATTATTTTATACTTCTGCTTTTATTGTATGCACTTTACTTAACCATAAGTATTGCGATAATATCGATCCATTTCTCTTGTATGAGAAAAGAGACTGATCAATAAATAACATCTTTTATTGAACACGCCCGTCTCTTCCTTTTCTCTACAATCTGGTGAGACTAAGAATGCACGTACTGACTGAGTAAAATAAGTCGTCTTTTGTTTTCACACGACTCTAGAGATACACTCTTGATTAGGGGAGAGCAAAGTTGTCATGTTCTATGGTTGTCAGAAACTAAATCCCTTCTTGTCTATCCAGGGAGGTTCAACTCCTCCTTGCCTATTCGAGAAAGTTTCTAGTGAACTCTGAGCTAGCTGGCAAACCCAAAACTTTAAGTCTAATATCGACAATAGAAGACCTAGTTAACGTCTGGTCTAGGCCTATACTATTGAAGGTATTATTCCAATGCGCAGAGCCTATTGGGATAATAGGAACTACTACACTACAGGTTAGGTAGGTTGCATCTCTTGATGCAATATTTCAAATAAGCTGTTTTGGTTGGATTGAGGACCAAATTTCTAAAAGTATTCTCTGCCCTTTGTTTTTTGTCTTCACATACAGTTCCCTCGGATAGGATCTATTCTGCCCTGATGAGAGTCTTCTGATTAATATAGGGAGACTCGAAACGCGTCGGCATTTCATTGATTCATTAAAGGAATCGTGGCACTCATTTATTCATTAAGGAACCGTACTAGTGCTACTTGTGATATTTCTTGTGTTTAACAAGTATTCATATACATTTGAACAAAAGTGTGGGAGGGATCACACAACGTTACACTCCCTGAACATTTAAACTCAAGTACTGTCCCTTGGTAGCTGTTTAATGATTTAGTTACATTTTTTCATTCTTGCAATTTTAGAACACATTTGCATTGTATGTTTTTGTATTTACATTATCATTTCTTACATGTCAATTGCATATATTGTTGTATACTTAACAATGGTGTATGGTTTTATGTGAAGTTGATATTGTTTTTCTCTGTCAACAAACATTTATGTTTTTCAAAAAAAGTCAATGAGAAGTAAATGACAAATGAATTGTCCGGGTAAACAAATACATTTTGGTTTATCCGCTTGTATGAAGTAATTGTTGTTTTCAAACAAGTTCAGAGGCATAGGTAAAATTCCCTTTGTACCGTATTTAGGCCCAACCTACCCTCTTTCCCACAGGGCCAAACCCCCCCCTTTTCTAATGATTAATATATTTGGCATACTACACTGATTACTACAGGACATTTCATACAAATGACAACAGATGCAGTAAAACGCTGTGCAATTGATGGGGCTGATTATAATAAATGAATTCCGCCAGAAGAGGCAAACAAACTCCACAAGATATATACATGTGTAAAAAGAAAGCCATACTAGAAAAGAACTACAGTTGGGAAGAACAAGGATAAGGCAAGAAAGAATACCCAATGCTACCCCAACACAAATTATGCAGCCAGGTTGCAAGGAACACAAAGTCCCAATAAGCAAGCATCTACTCAAACTGAACAATTAATCATAGAGCAGAAATATGCTAGCACCACCGCGGAAATACTGGCAATGATTAAGAACTCCAAGAAAGCTAATATAAATAATATAAATAAAAAGCATTCAATAACAATATTCTATGTACACATGTAAGAAAGATAACTGAAAAATTGCAAAATACGGAGAAAAACTATACAAATGAAGCTTGTGAGTTGAGAGATTCTGTTACTGTGCTTAAGAAATTGAGGGTACAACTTGAGGGAAGATCAGAAGATACTGAGGATCATTCCAGGAGGGACAGTTTCAGATGTGCAGGTTTTCAAAACCAGTCAGAGGGGCAGGTAGATTGTTTTTTTTTGAGTTTTTGGAAAAATGAAATCTCAAGACAGCTGACCATTCTCTTGCTTCTTGGTGGAGAGGGCACACAGAGCACTGGCGCCTATTCCACCTCCTGGAGCTTCTGCTCAGGTAATCGTTGACAGATTTCCAAACCATAGATACACAGAAAACGTGCAGAGTTATTAGACTGGAGTTTGAAAACCTATATATACCTATTAATTCAAACTACACTATAAAAATCCAAAAACAGTGCAAAGCCTTTGTAGAGGTTAAATTTCAATTGAGGTCAACGGGAACAAAGTATATGCTCCTTTACCCTAGAAACTCAAATTCCTTTCATAGGGAAAGAGCCATTTATTCGCCTATCAGAGGTTGGCTAAAAAATTGGATATTTGTCGACTATGAAGATCGTAATGCTACTCCACACAGTGGAACAACTAACAACGTATAAGACACATTGTGCCACGTCTGCAGCGCCTATCCCAAATGATGCATAGCAGGAAATGAACACAAGATTTACTGGTACAGCTAATGCATCTAGAAGTGAAAAGGAAATGCACTTGAGATGAAGATGATGATGCTATCGCATGAAAATTCCCACAGGGCTAGAAATAAAAAAAAGAAGACAAACACATAATATTCAAATAAAATCTTGATAGACAAACAATGGTATTCGGTGAAGTTGAATTAGTCATATTAGCATTTTGAAACTGGCAAGTGACACTCAGGTCACTGTCAAAGTTACTCTGGTAGGAGACATGAATACAAATTAGCAAAGTCTACATTTTGATAACATGCTGTCAAGATTGGGCAGTAAATGAAATCTGTACTTACTGGTTATTACCATTTTGCACTTCGGGGTGGCCTGTCTACTCTGACTCAGACGCTAGAAACCCTTACAGTCACCTGCACTGATTGTTAAATTTTGATTCTTGTTTTGTTTTTCAGACAATTGAATAACAACTGATTAAACTCTTAAGTTAGTTAAGGAGTTCAACAAGGGGTGTAGGGTGTGTGCTACTTATTGAATAGGTCAAACACAAGAAGATGATGGATGGAATGCTGAAACTTATCAGACACTCACCCCCAGTCACAGATCTGGGTTGAATCCATCAGCCCGAACTGCCAAGCCAGGTCTTCCCTCGACCGGAAAAAGCATCCTGGGACTAGTTTCAGATTAGCACCGATCATAAGCCAGGTTAGCTTGAATCTAATGGTGTGGGAGCAAAGGACCCACGTCTGGGAATACCCTGCCAACTTAGGGTGAACAAAGCAAACACAAGGAGATGATGGATGGAGTGCTGAAACTTTTCAGGCACTCACCCCCATTCACAGATCTGGGTAGAATCCATCATCGTTCTTTAGTTTGTTACACGTAAACTAGTGGTTAGGAACTCAGATTGTTTTCAGGTGACTGACTGAGGAAGGGAAAAGTTACACTTCAGCCTTTTCTAGTTAATTATAATATCTTGGGCTTTGCAAAATGAGCCGATATAGACAGTGTTGCAATGCTGAGGGTTTAAATGAATATGCTAAGAGGTACAGAATGTTTACATACTTAACGCTGCAAGCTGTCTCAATAGTATTACTACAGGAAACATATTTAATGGGAGATGAGATAGCAAAACCGTACAAGAAATGGACAGTACACCTGTATTGCACTTGTTCTAGATACTCAAGGGATGTGCTAATCTGGGTTGCAGCTGAAATATCCTTTCAATCTTTGGATGTCATACCAGATCAGGTGGGCCGATTTACCATAGTAACAGGGGTGCTAGATGACATACAGTTTTGCTTGGTGAATGTAGACGCCTCTAATGTGGATGATGTTGACTTTAATAAGAAGATGGTGGCAGTGCTTTTGTCTTATGTGAACACAACGTTTGTTTGGAGTGGAGACTTTAATTGCGATCTAGAAGGGAACATTGACAGACTAAAGCTTTACAATAAAATATAAAATATACGGTCAGCTGACTTAACAAACGTGTGGAAGATACAACATCTGCTTGATACAGTGTACTTCTATGATTCTCGTGTTCACTAAACACATACGAGGCTAGATTATATTTATGTTCAAAAGAAAGATATTGGAAAATGTATAGGTTCATATCTTACCAGGTCCCTGTTGGATCATTCCCCGTTACATATGGAGATGTTATTAAAGGGACCAAGAGTTAAGATCCCAACCTGAAGCCTCAGGGTTGAACCCCTAATTTATGCACTTTTATAGGCAATTTACTTGAACAGAACTAGCAAACAATTGGTAGTAGAGGTATTAAATTACACGCTCTGAAGGTTGTCTTTAAGGAGGAACTTCTATCTCACATATATGGAGTTAAGATGCAAATGGAGCGTAAATTAAAAGAGAAAAATATAACACTCCAAAAAACTGGTGATAGACAGTGTACTAGATTCATAGAAATGGGTTGAAAAGCAGATTGAGGAGACATGGGTAATACTGGAAAATGCCCTTGTACACAATATAGACACAGGGAGGGATACAAAGCTGGTTGTATGCTATCCTGGCATCCTAAAAAAAGCAACCTCACACACATCCTAACATTGCAGACAACCACAATCACAGAAGCAGCTATTCAGTGAGGCATTAATGCCATCTTTAAAAATTACCTAGAAAGGGTCTATAAGCAAACACAAAAGATAGAGCTGCAAAAAAATCACAGATTACGTGGATATATTGTGCTTCCCTAGAGTAACTGCAGCTCGGAAGAATGCACTAGGCTTGCCAGTTATTAGACAGGAATGGGAAACATCTGCAGGGGGAACTATTAGAAGTATTTGGATCTCAATGCCTGCCCTCTAAGATGAGTGAGGTCATAACTATTATGATTCCCAAAACCAGACAAGAACCCAGATGAGATGACATCATACAGATCATTATCACTGATGTATCAGATATAAAAATATGGAGTATGATTCTGGCAAACAGAATCACTGGAATGATAAAAGAGCTGGTACATGACAGAGCACCATCCATAATTTGTGAAGGCCAAATGATGGGATGCTCCTGCAAAACAATATTGATGCTTCTGCTGCTCTGGTGACCAATAAATCATTAAATGACTTATAAAGCTCACAGCTACTCAAGAGTGTCCCGGTGCTGAAGGGACTTACATACATATTCCCACACAGTATATATTCACTGAAAAACTGTCTTAAACAGCCAGGTTTTAAGAACACGTCTGATACGGTTTTCCTTCCTCAAAGCACGCAGGTCCAAACAGAGGACATTCCATGCTTGCACAGCAAGGTAGAAGGAGGACACACCACGCCATTTTCTCCTCTTAGTTCTCGGTACCAGGGCCAGCCCAGCATCGGAAGAGCAGGGGGTTATAGCTAGGTTGTAATGGATGTCCCCTGGGGAGAGGTAACTAGGGCCCATCTGATAGAAAACTCTATGGGTTAAGGTTAGTTTTTTTAACAGGATTTTCTCCTTGATTGGGAGCCTTTAAATGAAGAAGACTAGCAGTCTGCCTAGGGAATGTTAATGGCAATCTTGCAGCAGTGGGTTCCGTGAACAAGGAGCGAAAGCTTCGAAATGCGTTGTACATTTTATGCTGCTGAAATTTAACTACACACGCAGAAGAAACATGAGTCCTGGCTGTCTCTCTTTTCAGTATGTGTACTATGTGTGAATAGTGGAAGAACTTGGAGGTATAATTAAGGGTTAGCCACCCCAATGAGGGCTCGCCGTAAAAAAAAAGTGGCTAGAGGATCTGCTTTTTATGGTGGAGGATATATGTATTACCTACTGGTGGTCGCCAGTAGGTAGTTATAGTTAGGACCATGTTTCCATAGGAAAATCTTTTTTTGACTTGGCTATAACTTTGGCATTATTTGACCAATCTTCATGAAATTTTCTCCAAAAAGTGTCAATGTGGGTTCTATTGTCATGGAAGGTTTGGGGGGGATCTGTGCAGTGGGGACTGGAATTTGGGGTGCGAAATAAAGTTGCATTTGTAATGGTAATTCCTATAGGAACCTTTAGCCACACCTACAGCCGGAAAAAGTTGAATGGACTTACACCAAATTTGGCAGGGAGGTAGATGTCGGTTCAAGGAAGTTCCTTTTGCTCATTTGGTGTAAATCAGTTCAGTCATTGATGAGAAATGTAAGTTTAAAATTAAAGTGATAGCTCTGGCCATTGATAGTTTGCAACGGTTTCGCGATTACTAGCCAATGCACACACCAACGGGAATGCTCTGATTGGCTGGACACAACCTGAACAGAAAGTTGCAGCTGCCATTTTATCTATCGGGAACGGTTCTCGGGGCTGAAAATGTGTGTGAAAGCCCACATTAGGGGTCAGGGTGGAGATACTCTGACCTCATGGTTGAGAAATGGGGGTGTTAATGACACAAGTTATGTGTGCAAAATTGATTTTTTTTAATCGTGCATGATATTTGTGAAAATAACGCGACTGCCAGAGCGGCCCACCCATATACAGTCGTGGTGACATCACGACTATCAATGCCAGGGCAAATATTGGTGGAAATATACAAAAATATATCAGTGAATCATTAATATGCATTGTTATAGAGATAGTAGAGGTGCAGATAAACCCCGGCACTAAAGTCTGACTCTAATAAAACTGATTCAATAAGCCACCTTTGCGGATGGTCTAGGACACCCATCAGTCACCACTCTGAACCGCCCTTCATCATTTGGGGTTCCTTTGAAAGACCCACACACACACAGGTGTCTTACTACCAGCAAAAAAAGGCAACCGAGATGGTAGATGGTCCTTTCTACTGGGATAGAAGGTGGTGTGGTCTTTCTATTCTCATAAAGATGTTGGATGGTGCAGCTGGGGTGACCAACAAAAGTGCAGTGCAAATGAAAAGTAAAAAAGTGTATTAAAATTGGATGCGGAAGTATTAAACTACTTTATTCAGATGATACTTGCTCTACCAATATTAAAAATAGTCAAGACAGGTTACAAAAATTACTGTCTATATGTGGTACAAGGTCGACATGTTTCAGCAATTTTTGGCAGATTGGCCTTTGCTTTCTTCAGGACCCACAACAACGACTATAGCTACTGCAAATCAAGGTTAACATATATAGTGTAACCAAACTGTGAAAAATGAAAATGAAGACTGGCACAAACATCACCTGAGAAGTCTAGGTGCCGCGTCACGTCTTCTCTTACAATTCATGTGATTCACTAACAAGGTTCAGAAAATGAGAGTTAAGTGCACAAGTCTCTCAAACACACAAACATATACAATAAGACAACAGGTCAATACTTATTGAACCTGGGTGCCGCATAGTCCAGGCTGGCAAAGTATACTCTGTTTAGTAGTGTTCTATTAAAATCTCCTGGGATACAATTTGATATTCCACACAGAGAGAGTAATGCATCTTACCAAGATCGTAAGAAGTGAAGACCTCACCCCACCTGGCAGCGGCTAAGGAGTAAAGTGAAGCACCGCTCTGTATTGGGGCAAGTTAACACATAGTGAAAACACACCCGTTCTTGTCACAACAGTCACACTCATATTAAGACGCTTAAACTAGCTACAAACAATAAAATAAATTAAATTCAACCCTTCTCTGTCACACTCGCTAGCATGAGGGAAACATGCCATACGATGTCGGTAAACTGAACATTTCTCAGATAAGCATAGGTCTCAGCCTCAGCATTGGCCCCTGTGTTAATAGACCGTATAATCTCAAGTTGCCAGTGTCCTGCTGTGTGGTCATATCAGAACAGTGACCTCAAGGGGTATAATCTCCTGTGATATGCCCCTATCATACTAGCGAGTGTGACAGAGAAGGGTTGAATTTAATTTATTTTATTGTTTGTAGCTAGTTTAAGCGTCTTAATATGAGTGTGACTCGTGTGACAAGAACGGGTGTGTTTTCACTATGTGTTTACTTGCCCCAATACAGAGCGGTGCTTCACTTTACTCCTGAGCCGCTGCCAGGTGGGGTGAGGTCTTCACTTCTTACGATCTTGGTAAGATGCATTACTCTCTCTGTGTGGAATATCAAATTGTATCCCAGGAGATTTTAATAGAACACTACTAAACAGAGTGTACTTTGCCAGCCTGGACTAGGCGGCACCCAGGTTCAATAGTATTGACCTGTTGTCTTATTGTATATGTTTGTGTGTTTGAGAGACTTGTGCACTTAACTCTCATTTTCTGACCCTTGTTAGTGAATCACATGAATTGTAAGAGAAGACGTGACGTGACACCTAGACGTCTCAGGTGATGTTTGTGCCAGTCTTCATTTTCATTTTTCACAGTTTGGTTACACTATATATGTTAACCTTGATTTGCAGTAGCTATAGTCGTTGTTGTGGGTCTTGAAGAAAGCAAAGGCCAATCTGCCAAAAATTGCTGAAACATGTCGACCTTGTACCACATCTAGACAGTAATTTTTGTAACCTGTCTTTACTATTTTTAATATTGGTAGAGCAAGTATCATCTGAATAAAGTAGTTCAATACTTCCTCATCCAATTTTAATACACTTTTTTACTTTTCATTTGCACTGCACTTTTGTTGGTCACCCCAGCTGCACCATCCAACATCTTTATGAGAATAGAAAGACCACACCACCTTCTATCCCAGTAGAAAGGACCATCTACCATCTCGGTTGCCTTTTTTTGCTGGTAGTAAGACACCTGTGTGTGTGGGTCTTTCAAAGGAACCCCAAATGATGAAGGGCGGTTCCGAGTGGTGACTGATGGGTGTCCTAGACCATCCGCAAAGGTGGCTTATTGAATCAGTTTTATTAGAGTCAGTCTTTTGAGTTTAGTGCCGGGGTTTATCTGCACCTCTACTATACTTTGGCTAGACCCTCTGGTACTCTTGTGTTGTTAATGTACTGCTAGGGAATGTATCCAGAGCACGGTCTTTAAATATTCCCTTGGGTCCCCACCTGATTGTTGTATTGTAGTTGTTATAGAGATATTCAGATCCTGATAAATGCTTTTATAGAGTTATTTAGATAGTGAGTTCTCTACTGTGATGGTTAGAATTAATTATATAGTTATAATTTTTTAATATGGAGGTGGCTATTGAATTCCTGCTTTTCTTTTCTGTATTTTGGGACGTGTCTGGGGGGATTGCGATTACTGACGTCATTGTTATCTCCGGAGTCACTGCGAAAATATAAAATCGGTTTTAGAGATGATTTTTATAGAAACTCTCTAGAAAAACATTAGTTTAGAGAATACTGTAAGAAACCCCTAGTGTAAAATACTGTAGTATGTGTGTATATATGTATTTTAGAGTTTATGGGAAAGGCACGATCCCCGCGGTTAACAACGTCATTGTGATGACCCAAATAACCGCGAAAACAGAAAATAGGACTGAAAGATAATTTTTAAAGAAACTTAGTAATAACATATGAGTTTAAACATGCTTTGAAAGAAGTATGTATATTGTATATTTCAGAATGGATTTTTTTACATATTATTTTTGAATGTGTTGGTGGCCATTGAATGTGTGCTTTTGTGTTCCGTTTTATAAAGAAAAAAAACCCACTTATTAATCCTCTGAAGAAAATACAAGCTTATACAAATATCCCTTATAGAGCCATTTTAGATAGAAAATACTATTTCAAAACCTTAAAAATGTTATAAACAAATCATTGATTACATGGACATTAAAGTTGGGAGATAGAATTTGAAAAACCTTTGAAATTCACTGAAAAAAACAAAGGTTACAGGGACGTTATAGTAAGGATTTAGCATTTAAAAAATCTTAGAAATTCACTGACAAAACAAAAAAATACAGGGGCGTTATAGTTAGGAAATAGAATTTAAAAAACCTTAGCAATTATGTGAAAAAACAAAGGTTACAGGGACATTATTGTTTGGCTGATATTTCACTTGTACAAAACCAGGGAAATTCAGCAGTCATAGTTAGCTGAGCTAACTATAACTTGCGCCCCTGCAATGCACTGCTTATGTCCTCACACATTAGATCACTCATGACATGGTCAGTGACATCAATGACATCTCATCCACAGAATCTCTGACGTACCCACTCGCACCCCCATATAAACCTTTGATACACCCTCTCCAACTTCAACACTACCATTCTCAAAACCATTGACACACCCATACCAGTACTTACACACCCACTCTCTGATTCATAGGTCTATACAAACATCCACTCAGTCACCCATACAGCCACTCACACACCAACTCGCTAACTAATACAGCCACTGATATATTTACTCATACACCCATACCGCCACTCACACACTGTCAGTCACCCATAGAGCTACCCACACACCTACTCACTCACTTAGAGTCATTCACATAGCCATTTACTCACCTTTACAGTTATACACACTCACCCACTTATTCATACATATACTAGCACATGCTCACTCACCTATACAGTCACTGACGCAAGCACACACTCACCCATACAGCCACTATCACAATCCCTCACTCACATATAGTCACTCGAGTATATACTCCAACACTCACCTATACTGCCTTTCACGTATCCAGTTATGCACCCTTATACCACTGACAAATTCATTTACTCGCTGACACACCCCATCACACACTCAATCACCTATACAGCCTCTCACTTATACACTCACTAACCCATACAGCCACTGACTCACCCACTCACTCATCCATACAGGCAGTCACACACACCCTCACCCAGCCACACAGACACTCAGACAACCATGCAGGTACTGAGACAACCAGTCACTCACCCACACAGCAAGTCACGTACCCACTGACACACCCATACAGCCACATAAACACCAACTGACAGACCAATACAGACATTCAGACAACCAGTCACTCACCCATATATTCAGTGAGACACCTAATCACTCACTTATACAGTCAGTCACACACCCACTGAATCATCCATACAGGCACTCATTCACTCATTGATTTACCAACACTCCGTGGTCTTTATATTTAACACTCATAAACTTTTTATAAACACTCACAGTCACTGGATGATGTCATCAGTGATGTCATTTGAGATGTCATCAGTGATGTAATATGTGAGGTCATAAGCAGTGCATTGGGGGGGCACGATTTATAGTAAGCTCAGCTAACTATAATTGCTGAATCTCACTGGTTTTGTACAAGTGAAACCTGAGCCTAACTATAATGTCCCTGTAATCTTTGTTTTTTGCAGTGAATACATATATATACATACACAAAACAACACGAAAGATGAACCGAGCCCAAGATAAATCTAGAGCTACATTGTTTGTCAAGATGGGGTCGAAGTGAGCACTCCTTTATTAACTTTATCAGAGTAACCTTTGAATGTGGTAATCAGCTAATTTTGACGACCACAGTAAAACTTTCTCCAAAAACTTCATATAGTTAAATTTGATGTTGTCCTTGTGTAAACAATGAAATATTTACCTTAGTTAAGTCAATACTGAAAAGGTTAAAAATACTGAGAAATGTCAAATTGTACTTTGCAACTTAACATGTAAACATCAGGTAGGAAAATCCATTTTAAATAAAATGTGTCAAAAAATATAGGCTTGTAAATTACACCTGCCCATTTAAACTCCTCGGATTTGTCACCTGCTACCTTTCCCCTACTTCAAAAATCCGAGTCTGAAACAAGTCTTAGTATGCATGCCAAATTACAGATGCCCTTCAGGTTACAGGTAGATCTCTACACTCTGTGTATTTTTAACTGAGCTACCTTGCTATTAAGGGAATTTGCCATAACAGACAAGCGTACTAGATGAGTTCTGCATAGTTTTATTTTTCTGTGTCCTGCTGCCTCACATTTAGTTTAAGACCAAGGAATTACAAAATTCACAAACAATTTCAAGTCATTTGGCTTCAAGATCCGAACCCAGCCCCTTTCTATCCTGCTCCTACTGTTTTGTACTCCCTGAATAAATGTTTAACAAAATGACCGAAGCATGTGTTTACTCACCTTTACTCAAAGTCAGACATGCTGCAAGCACAAAATTGTCCAGTAACACAGCCATCCTCGGCAGTGGGGCAGAAACCTCTCTCTTGGCTCTTGTGGGGTTGACTCATTTGGCTTCACAAATGCTTTAGAACATCAAGCTTTTCATGTGGCCTCAATCAAAGCAGTCCTTTGGCCACCAAGAGCACAAAACGGGCTGGGTTTTTTATACTCCCCTCCCTCACTCGACCTTCCGATCCCTTCAACAGCTTGCTCAATGCGCTTCCCAGCACACCACTGTCATATTTAAGGGAAGTGCCATTACAGCTCTAAAGGGGCCCACCTCTGGACAACCCCAAGTCTGGCATTGAGGTAAACACAGACTTTTGGGGTAATTTTTTTTTAAAACTTTTATTGATAAATAAAATACAACAACAACAATCAAGGCATTGGATACAGTACTATCGATCATGTGTCCGCATAGAGTGTTACTCCAAATATTCAGGAAAAATCATACACTTATAATCCGTCGAGATGGGGGGGGGGGCAGTGGGGAAACAGTGCAGCACTCATAGTATTAAACAGTACATGGAACGTCATTTAGGGGGATAAGTGAACATCAGGTAGTAAGTCTTGCGGGGGAGTACATATATTCCCACGATAGGCATTCCACTGAGACCAGACTCTGTTCCATTTCCTAGGTCTACCCCTAGCCAGATACACCGTTTTCTCTCTAAGCATGCACCAATCCATGCCCTCCTTCCACGCCAAGACCGTGGGCGGCCTCTGGGAACCCCACAACTGTGCGATGTCTCTCTTAGCTATCATGTTACCAAGGGTCGCCCAACGGATCTGAGCAACAGTGTAATCATTCGGCTCCCACACGTTCAGCAGGCAGCGCCTAGCTTAGGGCAACAACGACACTCCGGTAACTCTTTCTATCACCGCATGCACTCGGGCCCAAAACCCCGCCACCGCCGAACACTCCCACAGAATGTGAAGGAAGGTTCCAGGCATGCCGCAACCACGTTTACACAACCCATCCAGAGAATAGCCCCTTCGCACCAGACTCGGACCAGTAACATATATACGGTGAAGGATCTTAAGTTGGACAAAGCGAAGACGGGCAGGAATAGCAACCTCCTTGGGTGACGACAACGCGGATTGCCAGTCTTCGTCATCCAATTCCAATCCATCCTCAGTCCATACCGCTCTGAGACGCACAAGTAGATCAGTCCGATTATTGATAAATTTTTTATAAATCAATGAAATCGTGCTGTCAGGGACATAACCGTCCAGTATATGGTCCTCGAGAGGAGAGGACTTGGGAACGTCAGTGCCTGCAGCAAAAACCGACAGCAAGGCATGGCGCACCTGCACGTATCTGAAAAATTCCTTGTCTCCGAGCTCATATTCCGTCCTCAGCGCCTCAAAGGTTTTAACATTTCCCTTGGTCCAGAGGTCACCCACTCTGCTGATACCAATCATGTCCCATTTCTCAAAACCCTTCGTTCTCCATAAGTAACCCAAACGTTCAGAGTCATACAACGGAGCCGCACGAGTCAATCTATCACCCCACCCCAAAGCCGCATTCGCATCTCGCCAAACCCGCACAGCAATCTTAGTGGGCCCAGTTAACGTCCTGCAAATCCCTTTGGAGTAAAGCGCCCTACTATAATTCCCGCCCGGTAAAAGGTGTTTATCCATCTCGAAAGCCGGTGAAGGACCCGGTGCATAGGTGGCATGGTTAATCGCACTCAATTGAGAGGCCCAATAATAACGCTTAATGTCTGGGAAAGTGATGCCCCCATCATACCAAGGGAGCATAAGCTTGGGGAGAGCAATACGCGCGCGTCCGTCCCAAAACAAACGACGCTGTAGGCTCTCCACCTCCCGAAAAAACCCAGAGGGAATAGGGTCAAAGAAGTTTTGGAGTGCGTACAAAAATCTCGGCAGCGACATCATCTTAAAAAGAGCAAGCGGCGACAACGGTAACCGACGCCAGCGCGAGACATCAAGTTTCAGTCGCTGGAGTGGGGAAAGCAGGTTGCGCTCGTAGCGAACCACAGGATCCAGGGAGATATAAATCCCCAAATACTTGAACCCTGACTCGGTGACTTGGATCGGGAATCTGCGAGGCAGCGTGGGAAGGCCTCCTGCTAACACATAGACAAAGGATTTCGTCCAATTAATAACAAGACCTGAGTTCTTCCCAAATGAAGTTAAAACGTCAAAAAGCACATTCAGGGATTTCTGGGGGGATGTGAGGTACAAAAGGATGTCATCCGCATGAAGCGAAATACGATCCTCGAAGTCAGAAGTCCACCCAATGCCCCTTATCGAGGGCTCCCAGTGGAGCCATGCGGCCAGCGGTTCGAGCGCAAGGGCAAAGAGCAAGGGAGACAACCGGCAGCCCGGCCGAGTGCCCCGTCCAAGAGTAAAAATGCCAGATACCTTCCCATTAACCACCACCTGAGCCAAAGGCTTCTCATAAAGAAGTTTCACCCATGCAATGAATATAGGGCCAAACCCAAATTTGGCGAGAGCCGCCCAGAGATAAGGCCATTCGATAGTATCAAAAGCCATAGTGGCATCCAAGGAAGCCAAAATGGCTGGCTCAGAGAGGGTCCCGGCTCTCGCGAGAACTCCATGAAGCCGCCGAAGATTAAGGGCAGTATTGCGATGCGGGATAAAACCGGATTGATCCGGATGGATCAAATCACAGATCACCTTAACCAAGCGGTTAGCTAACAATTTGGCTAAGATTTTGGGTTCGGCGTTTAAAAGGGAGATGGGCCTATAAGAGGCACAACGGTTGCGCGGCTTACCCTCCTTGTGTATTACGATAGAGGCCAGCCGCTGATCCGCGGGGAGGGAACCAGATTTCAGCGCCTCAAGGAACATATCCCTCAGATAGGGCGCCATTTTGTCAGGCCGCAGTTTGTATAATTCAATAGGCAAGCCATTGGGGCCAAGAGCCTTACCAGAGCGAAGGGAGCGGATGGCAATGGCTATTTCATCTGTCGTAAGTGGTGCGTCCATAAAATCCCTATCAACATCAGAGAGACAGGGCAATGCAATGTCCCGCAATAACAACTGGGAATCCTGCTCGTCCCTATCACAAACTGAAGAATACACGATACGGAAATGATCCACAAAATCAATGATCCCAGCCGGGTCAGTCACACACACTCCATCCGAACTTTCAATCACAGGAACTACACGATTCGCTCTTTCCTTCTTATCAAGCCACGCAAGCAATTTACCAGCCTTGTCACCCACATCATACAGCCTACCCTGTTGCTCTCTGTCCATTACTTTGGCAGCGTCGGTCACCAGGGCTTTATAGTCAGATTGTTTTAAGCTGAGGGAGTGGAGTTTAGCACGGGTGACACCCGCCTCGAGGTCACTCTCAATGACAGTTATGTCAGCTTCAATGCGCACCAGTTCCTCACATTTGGCCTTCTTGGCGCCAGCAATTAACGACAAAGAATGTCCACGTATAACAGTCTTGAAAGCCTCCCACAATGACACAGATAAAGAAACAGATCCCACATTATCGAGGAAGTAATGATCAATAGATATTATCAGCTCCGAGCGGATCTTAGGATTCCAAAGATACCAGGGGTTGATGGGAACAACCCTGCCCTCACTGCACACCCCAGCTTCCACACAGAGCCACAATGGGGAATGATCTGAAATGCCCCTGGGAAGGTGTCTGATTTCCCTAATAGAGGAGGATTGAGCCGCTGGCATTAGGAGATAATCAAGCCTGGAGAGGCTCCCGTGGGCTCCTGAATGGAAGGTATATTGTAACTGCACAGGATGCATCAACCTCCAACTATCCACCAGCCCGAAAGTTTCCAAAAACCCACTCATCCATAACTGAGATCTAGCCAAATCTCTGGGAGGGTAGCGATCCGAGGAGCCAGAGACGACAGAGTTAAAGTCCCCACCCAGGATTAAAAGACCCTCAGGAAGCCCTAGAACAACCCGTTCAATATCAGCAAAGGTGGGAGTCTGCAGGCCAGGGGGGACATAGATCGTGAGTATGGAGAGCGTCTTCCCCTCCCATCTACCAGTGAGCGCGGCGTAGCACCCCCTATCATCAAGTATTACGTCATCAATCTCAAAGGGGAGGGAAGACCGGACCAGAATACCCACCCCCCTAGAGCCAGAAGTAAATCGGAATGAGCAACCAAGCGATAGCCTCGTCTATTCATGGCTTGACAAGCGTTACCAATTAAGTGTGTCTCTTGCAGAAGGACAAAATCAGGAGAATGACGTCTCAAAAACTGCAGCACAATCCCTCGTTTTATCCTGTCCCCCAACCCGTTGACATTCCAAGACAGCAGTCTCAACTCACTACCCCCCATTCCCGAAGAGATTGCAGAGCACACCCCACAAAGAACACATCCATCGAAGCTATAAGGAATACAATACGATGCCTTGCGAGAAAGAACAAATGAACAAACACCCCCCACCACCCCCCAACTGGAACCCGTTACAACTCCCCCCACCCTGCACCCCTGCGTGAGACTCAATAGCCACCCCAACTTGCAGTGTGCCTGTCGCCCAGTCATTAAACTAATCTAAAATTTACCCCCCCCCCCGCCACCCCGGGCCAATATAGAACAGGACATAAGAAGACCCAAATATTAGACTCAGCTGAAATACGAATGAAACGTTCAGACATCGGGAACCACAGTGTCACTCTTGCTCCGGCAAACCACCCTCGGCACCACCAGGGTGTTCGGATCGATCATCCTTTTTTAGGCAAAGAGTCAAGCCAGTCACCGACACTCTCCGGGCGATCAAAGAAAAATGTCCGATCCTCATATTCGATCCGAAGTCTAGTTGGGAACAGCATGGCGTACTTAAGGCCCAAGTCACGGAGCCGCCGTTTCACACCCTGAAAACTCATTCTCTGCCTTTGAACCAACTGAGTAAAATCCGGGTAGAAGTGAACGGACGTATTCTCGAACTTCACCGGGCCGCCCACCCGAGAGGCCTGCAGGATAGCGTCTCTATCACGAAAGTGAAAAAGTTTTGCAATGATAGGTCTCGGTGGGGCACCCAGTTTCGGTTTTCCACCCGGAACTCGATGGGCTCGCTCAACGGCGAAGAATTTGCTGAGCCCGGAGGGGGAGAGATGATTTAAAACAAGATCTTCCACCAGGAGATCGGTCGAAGAATGTTCATGGTTCTCAGGGACTCCAATAATGCGGCAATTATTACGCCGTGCCCTATTTTCAAAATCCTCAAGCCGGTGTGCCATCAAGTCGTTCGAGGAACGTAGGTTACCGACTTCAGTCTGTAAGTCGGAGACGTCGGTAGTTAGGCTGGAGGTCTTCAAATCTAAGGACTTGACCCTCTCATTAGTTTTCGCCAGTCCGCTCTAATCAAAGTGACGTCGATGGCCACCGTGTCGATCTTCGAGGCAAGGGCCTCGTATTGCTGACCCATCAAAGCCTTCATGCCGGCGATGGCACTCATGACATCCTGTAGGGAAAGTTCAGGAGAAGCGGCAGATTCAGCCCCAGGATCTTCAGGAGTACGGCCGGTACCACCGGGGGATCCCTTAGGATGGGTGTAATGATCCATAACATTGGTTTGAATCTGTCCCCCTGGGAGAGGCGTCTTAGTCTTGCGCTTCTCTGGGTCAGGTCTGGTGGCCATATTGAAAAGGGTGCCCCGAAGGGGCCCGCGGGACCTGGTGAAAATGGCCGTTTATGGCGAGGCCAAAAGTCAGCAAAAGTGAGCCACAGTGGGATAAGTGCCGGAAAAGTTGAAGGCAAAATGCTCACAGATGAAACACGTTGCGGAGGGGCGAAGCCAAGCCGGATCAAGGGTAGATCTGAGCCGTTCTCCAATCGAACGATGCCCGGAGTAGGAAAGCGAAACCGAAAGTTGAGATGAGGCCGTCTGGGGGAAAACCCCTTTGGCCGATGTTATTCAACTACTCCACGGCTTGCTGGCTAAGAGAGCCCCCGGCCACGTCCTGGGGCAGGCCGCAAAAGTTGAAGTCGATGTAGCAGTGGTTCCCGACGTCCAAATGAAATTCTCGAAAAAGTTTTGAGATCAGCCAAAGCGCGTCTTCAAAAGCCCATCTTCGAAATCAGGATATATATCAGGATAGTTGCGAAGTGTCAAGATCACACTCCGCAGGATCCGTATGTAGAAGAAATGCTCCACCTCCGGACCCCCCAAACACCCCGAATAAATATCACAGGGTATTCAGGTGATACGGTGAGGGAAAAAACCCCAAAAGGGGAAAAACCCAAAAGAAAAGATAGAAGGGAAAGGGTCAGCGGGGGAACAGAAGCTGTAAATAGAAAACACACAAGCATTAATATAGTTCTAAATGCTACTCTCATTCAATTCTCGCTAAAAGAAACATATCCTAATGTCACCTGCGAATAACTCCGTCCTGCCTCTTCACGCAGCTGTATGCATAAGCCCCTCCTGCCTGCAGACACAAACAGCATAAACATCAACATAAAGTACAAGCACCATATCCTTCTAAATAATATACACTACTCTAGATACCTACCCACACAGTAGTAAGTAACACTTTAAGAATATCCTAGTCTTTCATAAACTGTGACCTCAATAAGAAGTTCACCTGTAGGGATGTAGAGATTAATGCAAAGGTACTGAAAACCCCACTCAACAGGCAGGTCACTGCATCATGAAGAAAGTAAAACAAGTTCTTGTAACTTGGTCACCAGAAGGACCTAACACGGTATGATGTAGTTCAAAGCACTACCAACATCCGCTTAGGCATTTATATTCCTCAGTAAATACGAACAAAGTACTTTAGACCTAACACGGTATGTTGTAGTTCAAAGCACTACCAACATCCGCTTAGACATTTATATTCCTCAGTAAATACGAACAAAGTACTTTAGACCTAACACGGTATGTTGTAGTTCAAAGCACTACCAACATCCGCTTAGGCATTTATATTCCTCAGTAAATACGAACAAAGTACTTTAGACCTAACACGGTATGTTGTAGTTCAAAGCACTACCAACATCCGCTTAGGCCTTTGTATTCCGTCATAGATTATGCCTTGAACAACTTCCTTCGTGCCGGTATTGCGGAGGACAACCCCCCCCCCTGCAATCCGTCACTAGGCGATAAAGAGATGGCCCCCATCCGGAGGTGAGTTAACGATAGTACAGCACAAAACAAAACGCATGGAGAAGATCCCTTGCAGCCGCAAAGGTACACAGTCTAAATCTGACTGCCAAAGAAAATGGAATCAGAGCACTTCAAATCTTTAGCGCATGTGCGCGAACACATTACCTGGCTGTGCAATCTTCCCCTCAGGCTCCAAGGACTGACTTGGCAAAGGCATCACACAAAACGAACGTCAGGAACAGCAACAGGCTCCCAGAAACAAACACAAAATCACGAGCACAGTTTCCTGGTTCTACCCCGCCTTATCCCTGTGCCGCAAAGGATCATGGGACCAGTAGTTCTACTCCCAAGGTTCATGGGAAATGTAGTTCTAGGTAGGCGCATCCCGTTCCAGAACCTGACACGAAGGGCGGCGAGGGTCCCGGGAGCTCTGTGCTCACGGGACCATCTTGGATGATCGCGAAGCTCCTCTACTTTTGGGGTAATTGAGCGGGGGAAGGAAAGGGTAGGGACTGCGGGAAGGGAGATCTGAAGAGGAGAGAAAATTACAATATCACCACAGGTTACAGAATTAGGTCTGCAGAAACACAGAATGATAAATAATGCAGCATGAATGATTCTCACCCCCCTCACCTGAAAGAAAATTAGGTGGAGCCTAATACATAGAAGAGAGCATAGGGCAGCGGCAAGATCACCTCAACACCCTATGATTGTAAGACAAAAGAACAGGAAATCATATGGATGAAATATATTGTGTTCTTTCCACCTAGAAGAGTATACTTCCTATATTCCTATTCCACCTACCTTTATGATTGAAGTGATGACAGTTGCCTAGCCTAACTGGCAACACACCCTCTCCGAACCTCTCCCCTATGGTAAAAGCAAAGAACAAAAGGCAAAAGCTTGTGAGTCTTAGATTCCAGAGCTCTGATCAATAACTTCTTGTCTTTAGCCCTGATCACAGGTTTGAATCAGTAAAGAACATAGTCACCAAATGTATGTAACCAAAACACTTGATCCTGATAAATCACTTCTTTACCAGGCCCTTTTATATATGTGTACAATGTTTCGCTCTCCAAGTTTTGTTCAATAAAGTAACACAAAACGAGCTCCTCTGCACAAGACCAGAAGCAGCCGATCTCATCCAACAGGGGAAAAATAGGAAATGGATCCAAATAAACGAACTCTAGTACTCCTCTGCACAAGACCAAAAGCTCGGTCTCCTCCGACAGATGAGTTCAGGACAAATGAACAAACAACAACGAAAGAGCAGAGTTATCTCTGAGAAAACCGGAGTAACACAGCCTAGACAGCACTGGCACAGTATCGAGGGAACCACCTCGCACGAAGAGCACTCCAAGGTTATTTAGGCGATAACAAGGAACAGTGCATGTTCACTCTTACTGCCTTACAGAAACAGGGAAGCAAGTAACGATACCAGCAGCAGGCACCAAATCGAAATTATCGGCACTGCGGCCATCAGCAATCGCCGCTATATCCTGGTTCCGGGTTTGCGTGCGTGTCACGTGATGCGTGAGATGCAAGTTCTGCTGGGGAATGTAGTTTATTGATCCCAAATTGCCTTGATCACTGCTACGCCAAGAACAGGGGCAGGTAGTGAATTGCCGGCAGGGAGATCGTGACACGGCCAAACTGGGAACTGAAACCGGCCGTGGCAAACAGCTCGGTCAGCCCCCCGGGGGTGCTGCTAGTTGGAAGCACCACTCCTGTGTTCCCACTCCGGCTTTTGTTACTGGGTGCCGATATTGCAGCTATGCTGCAAAACCAGCCTGTTAGATTTGGGGGTCTCTAGTTGGCACAGGTAGGTACTTGTAACAAGTAGGGACCCTCTCCTCTAGTCAGGACAAGGGGGATTACACTCCTAAAATAACCCCTGCTCACCCTCTAGGCTGCATGGCGTGAGCAGTCAAGGCTTATTTCAGAGGCGTTGTAAGTTAAGCAGTTGTGACCACATACAGTAACCCAGTGACAACACTACAAATGGACACCACACAGGTTTAATATAAAAAAATGAGTAGACTTTATATATAGTTACCACAAGACCATAAATGACAAAAATACACACTATGATTACTTTAAGATGGTAGATTTAAGCTTAGTTCAGTTCAGTTCTTAGATGCGACACTCTGCGTCAATGTACCTTAGGTTGCGTTGCGCTTCCACAACAAGCAATGTCGCAGCGATGGGAAATGCGGCAAAGTTCAGATACAAAGAAATAAAGACGTGAAGATCTTCCAGATGCGGCACGCTTCTCGGGGGATGTGAGAAGTCCTCGGTTCGATGCGTGGACTGCAGCGACGACACCCTTACGATGCGATGGCAACAGCTCCAGCGCGACGCTCTTCTCCACGATGCGTGAAGCTTCCGCTCAATGCGACAACCACAGCGGCGACATCCAAGATGCGATGGCAGCAGCTCCGACGGTGGCCCGCTTCTCGGGGATGCGAGGTGCTCTTGGTCGATGCGGTGCAGTGCGTCAGTTCCAGCGGCGACACCCTCCTGCTTCGTAGTTGCGACGGCAGGCACAGCGACGGTGACACACTCCGACCTCGTTGCGAGATTCTTCTCCTGATGCAGTGCAGTGCGACAGCTCCAGCGGCGACACCCTCCTTCTTCGGAGTTGCGACAGCAGCAGCAGTGACGGTGACACACTTCCTCTTCGTTGCGGCACGTTTCTCTCCAATGCGGTACAGTGCGACAGTTCCATCGGCGACACCCTCCTTCGGAGTTGCGATGGCAGGTACAGTGACGGCGACACGCTTCTTCTTGTTGAGTCGCGCTTCCAGCTCCATGCGACACGCAGTTCCTCAGAAGGCCCAAAACAGCAGCAGGAACTTCCACAAGAACTCTCAAGACCTGGGGGGGTGAAGGCTGTTGTCCCTGAGACTTCAGCAGGAGGCAAGCTCTTTTCCAAGCCCTTGGAGATCCTTCACAAGTTGAAAGCAAAGTACACAAAGTTCCTTTCTCCTTCCTTTGGCAGTAAGGCAACCACTGCAGGCCAATCCCCCAAGCAGCACTTCAGCTTGGGAATAGTCTCTCCTCAGTTTCTTCAGGTTCCTCTCCTCAGTAAAGGTTTCTTCTTGTAGTCCAAAGTGATCTAATTTGTTGGGATCAGGGTCCCAATATTTATACCCCAAAATCCTTTGTTCTCTGAGGGGAGAGGGGCCTTTGCCCAGTCCAAACCAGTTCTGAAGCACTCTGTTTACCAGATGTAGGAGAGTAGGGTCTGCAATCCTATGATCACCCAGATTTTTGCTTTTTGCTGCACTGGTTTACGACTTTCCCTGGCTGTGGGCCTGCTAATCAGACCCACAGCCTAGCTGTTCTCTCTATCCAAATTGTACTCAGGTACTGAATTGGCACTGGGCCCTCTCTAAGTCCCTGTACCCAGGGCTGAGGTGCACCCAGAAGTCTCCCAGGGGCTGAAGCATGTATTATGCCACCCCTGGACTGACTAACTAAACTGACACAACTGGCTGCACGACAGCTGGGGCAAGGTGGTGTAATCACCCTTTGCTTTAGATATAGTATACCTATATCTAACCCTAAAATGGACACACAGATCTCCTATCAGTCACTCCTATGGCAGGCCTTAACAATCCTGAAGGCAGAGTGCTTGGAATCGTGTGAGACGGTGCTCTGGCATGAGCTGAGCCTGTCTGCGGCTTTCGGGATCCATCCCTTAGCCGTTTCCATGATATCGCATACCATATACTCTTAAGTGCATTATAATCCTCGCGGTTATATGCCAACTCTGGTATCGCTTTATCAAAACATGTCGAGTAAGGTTCCATACGAATTGGAATACTAACCCCTCGCCAATTCTGGCGACGGGGTTAGCATTCCACCCTTCTAGAGGGACACGACATGTATGTAACCTGTAACCCCGGTTAAAGTTAAACAGAGCCTCAGCTCCACAAAATGGATGCTGCCACCGAGACACAAGTCTGGCCTCCTGCTGCTGGGAGTCCTCCCAGAGCAGGAGATAAGGACAAAGGGTTTCCTGCCAGGGGCGGTGCCAGCACCGTCCCAGACAGGATTTTGTGTATCCTAGGTAGGCAGGGCTTCAGAGGAAGGTGACTGCAAGTGGCACCCCGGTGCTCACTGTGCATAGGCCGGCTGAAACCAGTTCCAGGGGCACTCCAGCCCCTGGCCTGGGGAAAGCCCGCCAAAGGAGAGGGGTGTAACCACCCCCCTCCTGGTCCCACCCATAGGGCAGGACTTAGTCGCGTGCCAGCCCCCTTTTCCCAGATAAAGGTAGGAACTGGCCCCCTTCCAAATTAGATCATCTTTGGAATCAAGACACGACTTTCTGCGAAAGGACTTCAAGATTTCTTCTTCAAGATTCTCCCTTGTGGCTAAGGAGTAGTCACCCTGCATCCGCAGGCACCATCTTAAGAACACTGCGGTCTGCTGTAAGTCCTTCCTCCGGAATCCGACTGCCCAGCTCGACAAGACCCGGCTTCCCTGGCACCTCCGACCTCTACTCACCTCTACAGCCAAGCTGAGAACCGTGAGTGCGACGAGACCTCAAGGGACCGACTATTGCCAAGACTGCACGACTTCTTCACAGCAAGCCCGCCGAGTAATCTCCTGGCGAGTGCTTTGGGGTCCGAGAAGCCCCAACCCTGAGCAGCTCCAGCACCGAAGAGCAGCCCCCCAGCATCTCCACGATCGGCGTGGGGCCCTTCTGCTTTTTGCTGCTCACCGCGTTGTTTGGCTACTAGCCCGCTGGCTTGTGGCCTTCTGAACGACGCCCGACGACATCACTGCTGCTAGTCTGGTTGCCCCAGACTGGCTCTTGCTCCCTTCCAGAAGAGGAGCACCCCGGACCCTCCTGGTCCACTCAAGACGCCATTTTGAGTCCACCGCGTGGGCTTGAATTAGCCAAGGCTTTGTTGCCCAATCCTGGGTACTTCGACGCCGACAGCTTCATCCATCGTGGGACAGCTCGCCTCTCCATCCTGGTCGCCGACAACGCCTCCTGGTCCGTGAGATCTGCAGAGCACAGCGTCGCCCACTCACCTAGTTGAGGTGACTACCATCCGGTGCCCTCCTGGTGCCCACTGACTACTGGCTAGTAGTCACGAACTTGGTCCCCTCTGCTTTCAGGTGTCATCCATCTTCCAGATCCAGGCTTGGATCAACTCGAACTCTCTTCACTGGTCGCCTGCCAGCATCTTCCTTCCAGGCTCCTAGTTCGTCTACGAGGATTCCCGACGTCTTTTGAGACCTATGCAGCTGCAGCCCCTGGGCTAGGTAACTTCGGCATTTCGGTGCCCCAGCATAGCCTCACTATCCAAGGGTCAGGATCCACTGTCGTTTTCTTCCTACCAGGTCGGGTTCGCCCGTGAACACTAACTTTAACTTTACTAGCTATCATAGACTTTGTCCCGCATCCCGCGTGAGAGTGCACACTCTGCACCCGAGTCCCCTGGGCCTCCTAGAAGTAATCTAACGATTCTATAGTCAAGTCCTAGCGATTCCAAAGCCTATTAGTACTGTACTTACCTGCTAGTAATTTCGCATTCCACTTTCAGAGTATATGGTTTGTCGTGCCCCTCGGGCATTCGTGTATACTGTGCTAACTTAAGTATTTTTATAAGAGTTTTGTTGTGTGCTTAGCTCCCTGTCTCATAAAGAGCCAGGGTAGTCTTGTTATAAATAAATACACGGTTTATTTTCATAACAACTTGTGTGGTGTCCTTTCACTGGGTGTTCAAGGGGTAATGTGATGGTAAAACAGCTGGCTTAACACGCCCTCTAGAGTCTTAGCCTTAGACTGCTCGTATCCATGCTACTAGGATAGCTGGTCTATAAGGTTGACTTACAACCAATCATCAATAAGGGTTGTTTGGACTGATATATAGTGATCACTAGAACAGTGAGCACTGCACATCAGGCCAACTTCTCACATTGGTGGGCAGCGGTTGGGATTTGAGCTTGCTGTTGTTTTACCACACATATCCTAAGAATATCTTGTGAAAGATCACATAAGTACTAAAGGTACATATAACTTAGCTTAGAATACTCTGAGTTCTACTGAACCAGCTGTTGTAGCTCCTAGGGCCTAGCACACCCTAAACTACAACTCTAGCAAGGGATCAGTAGGTAAACATATAGTGTAGGTAAGTGCACCACTTACACCTCACTAGAAAATCATGTCTACCCAGGGAGAGTCCTCAGGGACCCCTCTTGTGGTGATTGACCCTCCACAGGTCAGCTCAAGATATGCAGCTCTCAATTTCCAGGAGTTGAGACACTTGTGTACCTCCAGGAAATTGAAACAGGGGGCTAACCCCACCACTCCCTTCCTGTTGGATCTCTTAGAGACCTATGATGCTAGTAGAGCATCTCAGGGAGAGGGGAATATGCCAGCCTTAGAGGGGCACCTTGGTGATCCAGACCTCCACAACACTGTAAATGCAGTTGAGGAGGAGGATCAAGAGGAACTCTCTGGGGACGAGGTAGACAAAGGTCTTGAGGTAGTCAGAAGGCTAACTAGGGCCAACTTAGACTTGCTTGGGCTAGGATCTGGGGGACCCCCAGTACTGACCCTAAGTAGGCCTAACCTTGGAGTTAGGAGAGATAGATCTCTTTCTAGGGACTCCAATAGATATCTGCACTCTAATGCCTCTTCACAGAGGAGAAGGAACTCTCCCCAGAGGAGATTGACTTCCCCTCAGAGAATGGAGCATGAAGCTAGGATGAGGCAGGCTACTCTGAGGATTGAAAGGGAAGAAATTGCCCTGGCCAAAGAGAAGCTTGCCTTGGCTAGAGAGCAGCAGATGAGTGGGTTAGCTCCCACTGGTGGCAGCAATCTCCCAAGAGATAGAGAGAAGGGTTTATATACTAAACACCTGACTAAGATAGTGCCCCCCTTTAAGCAAGGGGATGACATCCAGAAATGGATGGCTGCTTTGGAGAGAGCCTGCACTGTGCAGTGCATTCCCCGAAGTCAGTGGGCAGCTATACTGTGGCTCTCCTTTGATGGTAAAGGTAGAGATAAGCTCCTCACTACAAGAGTGGAGGATGCTAATGATTACCAGGTCCTGAAAAATGCACTGGTTGATGGGTTTGGTTTAACCACTGAGCAGTACAGGTTGCTGTTCAGAGACACCCAGAAAACTCAGTCTCAGGACTGGTCTGACTTTGTGGATTGTGCCACTAAGGCTTTGGAGGGCTGGTTGCTGGGTAGCAAGGTTACTGATTACACAGGATTGTATAATCTGATGATGAGAGAACAAATTTTAAATAATTGTCAGAACCAGTTGTTGCACCAGCACCTTGTTGATTCAGATCTGACCTCTCCCCAAGAATTGGGAAAGAAGGCAGACAAATGGGTCAGGACAAGGATCAAGCAGAACCAGAACCAGAACCAGAACCAGGGTGGTCAGAAGAAAGCAGACCAGAAGGGTAATGTTAAGAGTGAACAAAATGACCAGAAGTCTTCACCAGGTCCCCAACAAACCAAAGAGGGTGGGGGTCAGGCTTCCCAGAAGAAGAAGAATCAAGAAGGCCAGTCAAAGAGGTGGTGCCAGTACTGTAAAAGTAAGTCTCACTGGTTTAGTGAGTGCACCAAAAGAGGAGGACAAACTCCTGCCACTACAGCCCCTAAGGCAACTGCACCCCCTAGTACAGTCAGTAGTGGTAGTGTACCTCCCAAGGCATTAGTTGGGTTAACCTTGGGAACTGAGGGGTCTGACAACTTAGTTGGCACACTCACTCAGGCTGTCCTTGTCTGTACAGGGGATATGGATATGTCCCCTGATGTAAGTCCCAATACTTTGGGCAAATACAGGCAGACACCTTTGATTAATGGCAAGATGGCTCAGGCCTATAGGGACACTTGTGCCAGTGTCACCATGGTGACACCTAACTTTGTGGACCCTGGACAGATCATGCCAGGTACAGATTTCCTGGTGACCAATGCCAGCAACGTCACTACCAGTCATAGTATGGCGATTGTGGCTTTCTCCTGGGGTGGAGTGAAGGGTCAAAAGAAAGTTGTAGTCAGTTCAGACCTCCCAGTGGATTGTTTGTTGGGCAATGATTTGGAGTCATCACTATGGTCAGAAGTGGAGCAGAGGACTCACATGGAGATGTTAGGCTTGCCAGCACATGTGCTTGCCGTGACTAGGTCACAGGCCAGAAGATGCCCCACTGAACAGGTGCTGGATCCTGAAAGTATGGACCAGACACCTTCCAAGAAGAAGAGCAGTAGGGTTAAGGCTTTGCCTTCCCCCTTGCCCCAGGTTGAGGATCAAGTCTCTGAGGAGGCTGATCTGAGAGAGCTGAGGGAAACTGAGCCTAAAGAGCTTGAACTTGATCAAGTTGAGTTTCTGGGCTCAGGGGGACCCTCCAGAGCAGACCTGGGGAAGGCACAGTTAGACTGCCCTTCCCTTGAACCCCTCAGACAGCAGGCTGCTGCTGAGGCTGCAGGGAATGCCACAGGTGCCCACAGGGTATACTGGGAAGATGGACTCCTGTACTCTGAGTCAAGAGACCCCAAGCCTGGTGCAACCAGGAGGCTGGTCATCCCCTTGTCTCTGAGAGGTTTCCTTCTCACCTTGGCCCATGAGATTCCCCTTGCAGGTCATTTAGGTCAGACAAAGACGTGGGACAGGCTTGTCTCACACTTTCACTGGCCCCACATGAATGAGAATACCAAGGAGTTTTGTCGCTCCTGTGTCACTTGCCAAGCCAGTGGTAAGTCAGGTGGCACAACAAAGGCCCCCCTCATACCACTACCTGTGGTGGGGGTCCCCTTTGAAAGAGTGGGGATTGACATTGTTGGTCCAATGGAACCCCAGACAGCATCAGGGCACAAGTTTATACTGGTGGTGGTGGATCATGCCACCAGGTATCCTGAAGCTATTCCACTTAGGACCACTACAGCACCTGTAGTGGCAAGGGCCCTAGTTGGAGTGTTCTCCAGAGTGGGCTTCCCTAAGGAGGTTGTTTCTGACAGAGGTACAAACTTCATGTCAGGATATCTGACTGCAATGTGGAAGGAGTGTGGTGTGAACTACAAGTTCACCACACCCTACCACCCACAATGCAATGGGCTTGTTGAGAGATTCAACAGGACCCTCAAAGGGATGATTCATGGGCTACCTGAACCTCTTAGGAGAAGATGGGATGTCCTGATCCCCTGCCTCTTGTTTGCTTACAGAGAGGTCCCACAGAAGGGGGTTGGCTACAGCCCCTTTGAGCTTCTGTATGGGCATCCTGTGAGAGGACCCCTGTGTTTGGTGAAGGAAGGATGGGAGAGACCTCTCAAAAAGCCTGCAACCAACATAGTGGACTATGTACTTGGTCTCCGCTCCAGGATGGCTGAGTATATGGAAAAGGCATCTAAAAACCTGGAGGCCAGCCAAGAACTTCAAAAAGCTTGGCATGACCAAAAGGCTGTGCTGACTGTGTACCAGCCAGGACAGAAGGTGTGGGTGCTGGAGCCAGTGGCCCCAGCAGCTCTGAAAGACAAATGGTCTGGGCCCCACACCATCATTGAGCAAAAGGGAGAGGTTACCTACTTGGTGGACCTTGGAACTCCCAGGAGCCCTCTCAGAGTGCTCCATGTGAACAGGCTCAAGGCATATGTTGACAGGAAGGACATGAGCTTGCTCATGGCCACAGATGAGGGACAAGAGGAAGAGAGTGACCCTCTCCCAGACCTGCTCACTCAGAATCCTGATGATGGGTCAGTAGATGGTGTTGTCTTTTGTGGCAGCCTCACTGAGCATCAGCAACAGGATTGCAGGCAAGTTCTGCAATCCTTCAGACATATGTTCTCTCTAACACCCAGCCAAACTGATTGGTGTACCCATGATGTTGACACTGGGGACAGTCTGCCTGTCAAGAGTAAAATCTACAGACAGCCTGATCATGTTAGAGACTGCATCAAAACAGAAGTGCAGAAAATGTTGGAGCTGGGAGTCATTGAGCCCTCAGATAGCCCTTGGGCTAGCCCAGTAGTTCTAGTGCCAAAGCCTCACACCCAGGGTGGTAAGAAAGAGGTGAGGTTTTGCGTAGACTACAGAGGCCTCAATGCAGTCACTAAGACTGATGCCCACCCAATACCAAGAGCAGATGAACTTATAGATAAATTGGCTTCTGCCAAATTCTTAAGTACATTTGATTTGACAGCTGGGTATTGGCAAATCAGGTTAGCTGAGGAGGCCAAACCCAAGACAGCATTTTCTACCCCTGGTGGGCATTATCAGTTTGTGGTAATGCCCTTTGGTTTGAAAAATGCACCTGCCACCTTCCAAAGGTTGGTGAATCAAGTCCTCACTGGGCTGGATGACTTCTGTGCAGCATATCTTGACGATATTGCTGTCTTTAGCTCCACCTGGGAGGATCACCTGGTCCACCTGAGGAAAGTGTTAGAGGCTCTGCAAAGGGCAGGCCTCACTATCAAGGCCACTAAGTGCCAGATAGGGCAGACACAGGTTGTATACCTGGGCCACCTTGTAGGTGGAGGCCAGGTTCAGCCATTGGAGAGTAAAATACAGGCCATCCAGGACTGGGCTCCTCCAATCACCCAGACTCAGGTTCGAGCTTTCTTGGGCCTGACTGGGTACTATAGGAAGTTTGTCAGGAATTATGGGTCCATAGTGACCCCTCTTAATGACCTGACAAGCAAAAAGATGCCAAAGAAAGTTCAGTGGACAGCAAGCTGTCAGAAAGCATTCAATGACCTAAAGCAGGCCATGTGCACAGCACCTATCCTTAAGAGTCCAGATTACTCCAAGCCATTCATTGTCCAAACAGATGCTTCTGAGTTGGGTGTGGGAGCTGTTCTGTCTCAGCTGAATTTTGATGGTAATGATCAGCCTATTGCTTTCATTAGTAGGAGGCTGACCCCCAGAGAGAAAAATTGGTCAGCTATTGAGAGGGAGGCCTTTGCTGTGGTTTGGGCCCTGAAGAAGCTGAGGGCCTACTTGTTTGGCACTCACTTCACCATTCAGACCGACCATAAGCCCCTCTTGTGGCTAAATCAGATGAAGGGTGAAAACCCCAAACTGCTTAGGTGGTCCATTTCCCTACAGGGGATGGATTTTACAGTGGAGCATACACCTGGTACTGATCACAGCAATGCTGATGGGCTCTCCAGGTATTTCCACTTAGAGCAAGAAGACTCACCTGGTCAAGGTTAGTTTATTGTCCCAAAGTTTGGGGGGGGGGGTCATGTAGGAGAGTAGGGTCTGCAATCCTATGATCACCCAGATTTTTGCTTTTTGCTGCACTGGTTTACGACTTTCCCTGGCTGTGGGCCTGCTAATCAGACCCACAGCCTAGCTGTTCTCTCTATCCAAATTGTACTCAGGTACTGAATTGGCACTGGGCCCTCTCTAAGTCCCTGTACCCAGGGCTGAGGTGCACCCAGAAGTCTCCCAGGGGCTGAAGCATGTATTATGCCACCCCTGGACTGACTAACTAAACTGACACAACTGGCTGCACGACAGCTGGGGCAAGGTGGTGTAATCACCCTTTGCTTTAGATATAGTATACCTATATCTAACCCTAAAATGGACACACAGATCTCCTATCAGTCACTCCTATGGCAGGCCTTAACAATCCTGAAGGCAGAGTGCTTGGAATCGTGTGAGACGGTGCTCTGGCATGAGCTGAGCCTGTCTGCGGCTTTCGGGATCCATCCCTTAGCCGTTTCCATGATATCGCATACCATATACGCTTAAGTGCATTATAATCCTCGCGGTTATATGCCAACTCTGGTATCGCTTTATCAAAACATGTCGAGTAAGGTGTCATACGAATTGGAATACTAACCCCTCGCCAATTCTGGCGACGGGGTTAGCATTCCACCCTTCTAGAGGGACACGACATGTATGTAACCTGTAAACCCGGTTAAAGTCAAACAGAGCCTCAGCTCCACAAAATGGATGCTGCCACCGAGACACAAGTCTGGCCTCCTGCTGCTGGGAGTCCTCCCAGAGCAGGAGATAAGGACAAAGGGTTTCCTGCCAGGGGCGGTGCCAGCACCGTCCCAGACAGGATTTTGTGTATCCTAGGTAGGCAGGGCTTCAGAGGAAGGTGACTGCAAGTGGCACCCCGGTGCTCACTGTGCATAGGCCGGCTGAAACCAGTTCCAGGGGCACTCCAGCCCCTGGCCTGGGGAAAGCCCGCCAAAGGAGAGGGGTGTAACCACCCCCCTCCTGGTCCCACCCATAGGGCAGGACTTAGTCGCGTGCCAGCCCCCTTTTCCCAGATAAAGGTAGGAACTGGCCCCCTTCCAAATTAGATCATCTTTGGAATCAAGACACGACTTTCTGCGAAAGGACTTCAAGATTTCTTCTTCAAGATTCTCCCTTGTGGCTAAGGAGTAGTCACCCTGTAGCCGCAGGCACCATCTTAAGAACACTGCGGTCTGCTGTAAGTCCTTCCTCCGGAATCCGACTGCCCAGCTCGACAAGACCCGGCTTCCCTGGCACCTCCGACCTCTACTCACCTCTACAGCCAAGCTGAGAACCGTGAGTGCGACGAGACCTCAAGGGACCGACTATTGCCAAGACTGCACGACTTCTTCACAGCAAGCCCGCCGAGTAATCTCCTGGCGAGTGCTTTGGGGTCCGAGAAGCCCCAACCCTGAGCAGCTCCAGCACCGAAGAGCAGCCCCCCAGCATCTCCACGATCGGCGTGGGGCCCTTCTGCTTTTTGCTGCTCACCGCGTTGTTTGGCTACTAGCCCGCTGGCTTGTGGCATTCTGAACGACGCCCGACGACATCACTGCTGCTAGTCTGGTTGCCCCAGACTGGCTCTTGCTCCCTTCCAGAAGAGGAGCACCCCGGACCCTCCTGGTCCACTCAAGACGCCATTTTGAGTCCACCGCGTGGGCTTGAATTAGCCAAGGCTTTGTTGCCCAATCCTGGGTACTTCGACGCCGACAGCTTCATCCATCGTGGGACAGCTCGCCTCTCCATCCTGGTCGCCGACAACGCCTCCTGGTCCGTGAGATCTGCAGAGCACAGCGTCGCCCACTCACCTAGTCGAGGTGACTACCATCCGGTGCCCTCCTGGTGCCCACTGACTACTGGCTAGTAGTCACGAACTTGGTCCCCTCTGCTTTCAGGTGTCATCCATCTTCCAGATCCAGGCTTCGATCAACTCGAACTCTCTTCACTGGTCGCCTGCCAGCATCTTCCTTCCAGGCTCCTGGTTCGTCTACGAGGATTCCCGACGTCTTTTGAGACCTATGCAGCTGCAGCCCCTGGGCTAGGTAACTTCGGCATTTCGGTGCCCCAGCATAGCCTCACTATCCAAGGGTCAGGATCCACTGTCGTTTTCTTCCTACCAGGTCGGGTTCGCCCGTGAACACTAACTTTAACTTTACTAGCTATCATAGACTTTGTCCCGCATCCCGCGTGAGAGTGCACACTCTGCACCCGAGTCCCCTGGGCCTCCTAGAAGTAATCTAACGATTCTATAGTCAAGTCCTAGCGATTCCAAAGCCTATTAGTACTGTACTTACCTGCTAGTAATTTCGCATTCCACTTTCAGAGTATATGGTTTGTCGTGCCCCTCGGGCATTCGTGTATACTGTGCTAACTTAAGTATTTTTATAAGAGTTTTGTTGTGTGCTTAGCTCCCTGTCTCATAAAGAGCCAGGGTAGTCTTGTTATAAATAAATACACTGTTTATTTTCATAACAACTTGTGTGGTGTCCTTTCACTGGGTGTTCAAGGGTTAATGTGATGGTAAAACAGCTGGCTTAACACGCCCTCTAGAGTCTTAGCCTTAGACTGCTCGTATCCATGCTACTAGGATAGCTGGTCTATAAGGTTGACTTACAACCAATCATCAATAAGGGTTGTTTGGACTGATATATAGTGATCACTAGAACAGTGAGCACTGCACATCAGGCCAACTTCTCACACCAGACTTCTCCTTTCCTTTCACAGTGCAGGGCATGCACATCAGACGCCCCACAGGAGGTGGAGCCAGCATTGTGGAAGGCAAGTACAGTCCTGGAGCACTTTGTTTACAGGACTCCTTCTCTTCTTTCAGTGTGCAGGGCAGAGACAACAGCCACTCCCCAGGGGGTGGAGCCAGCATAGCGGAAGGCAGGCACAGCCCTATTCAAGGTTCAGGTGCAACTCCTCCCTCCCATCTAGATGCAGAACTCTCTATCCACCACAGGGCGACTCAGCCTGTCTCCTGGAATTCCCCAGCCCCGTCACTCACTAAACCAGACATGGGAATACACAACCTAGCAGAGGCAGGTTTGAATGGTTAGACAAGCAAATACCTACTTTCTAAAAGTGGTATTTGCAAACACAGAATATTAAAATAAAGTTCACTAAAAGATTGTAACCGAGTGGGAGAAATAGGTCGGAAACCAGTAGTGCGGGGTAGATACAGTTTTATTTTAACAAAAGATTTCTTCTTTTTCTTTAAGTGTCTTTCTCGGGAAGGAGCAGCTGGGTCCGTGGTTACTCTGGACAGGGTGATGGATCTCCGTAAAAGAACCTCTCTCAGGGTCGAAGTTCAGGGGGTGCAGGCTCTTCTTCCATGGTATGGCGTTCAAATAAAACACAAAAAAGGAAATAATCAAACCTCTGTCTGAGGTATATATCGGTAAAGGGACCCGGGGTGTGAGGGAAGTCACCGGTGCTCAAATACAGGCGTCACTTTTGACCTTCAGTGCAAAGGTGAAATAGGGGGGGGGGAATGGAGAGGGGGCAGAGGAGCGTGAAAACATAGGAGCAGTGCGCAGATAAGGCAGGCTTACACTACTTCTTTTAATACCCCGCCCACCTCCCTACCCAGCTCGACACTCGTTGTCGTACCTGGGAAAGCCACACTCCTCCGTGAGTGTGGCTGGGCGATGCACCGTAACGTTGGCCTCCAGGCTTCTTGTCTTCTTCTCTGAAGTCTTGTTTTCTGCTCTCGTCTTCTCCGTCCTTCGGTCTCCGGTCTCGGGAAGCAGCCTCCGCTCGTTCTTCCTTGTCGGTGACGTCACACGCCGACTGTAGGACTTCCTCCCTTTTCTCCAGTGAACTGCCTTCTACGTGACTCCAGGGTGGCCCTTTCCACACAGGATACGCCCCCTTAAAGTGTAACACGTCTTCTGCTTCGTCTGGTGGGCCCCAGATCTGATCTTGTTTGTACTCCCAGTCATTCTGCAAAGATCGGAGAGAGGGTAAAGTCGAGGGGTCAGCTATCCACCACTCAATTGAGGGAGTCTTGGGTACTGCTGCACGGGCTCCCGGTTACAAAGATGTATTTTATTATTCTGAGTTCAGGCACACTAAACTCAAATTTCTACCATGTTCTCTGAGACAGTTAGGATTATAAAATGTAATAACTCTAACAGCCCATTCTGGCCTATGGAGAACAGGTAGCCTTGCAATAGTAAAAAACGAAAATGGCTGTAATTCACTATTAGGACATGCCACACACATCAGGGCTTGTCCTACCTTATACTTACAATGCACCCTGCCCTTGGGCCTACCATAGGGGTGACTGATATGAAGAAAAGGGAAGGTTTAGGGACTGGCAAGTGGGTGCACTTGCCCAGTCAGCATGACAGTTCCAGACTGCACGCAGGCTCTGCAATGGCAGACCTTAGACACATTTTACAAGGCTGCTTCTGTGGGTGGTACAACCAGTGCTGCAGGCCCACCAGCAGCATTTGGATTACACGCCCTGGCACACTCAGTGCACTAGTCTAGAGTCTGACAAGTAAACCAAAATAGACAAACATGGAATCTCTAATCCATACATCAATTTACAACATGGAGCACTTGCACTGTGGCATGGGACAGCAATGGCACAGTGCCCAAAGCATCTAACACTAGCAAAAATACATGAGGCAACAGCAAAAATGGAAGGGAGACCCTTGCCAATGGTGCCAGGTCTAACACAGCCCCAGTAACAAAACCGGTCCCCACCCTGGTGGCCCACCGGGAAAATGCCTGGTGCCTGCTATGGCCAGTCCAGCCCTGATTCCAGTTCATAAATGGGGTGGCTGTACTACTCTGGCACTGTTGTCGGCTCCTCTGTTCTCTCTAGAGCTTTGGTTCACTCAGTGAAACCAGCAGTCCCAGCACTAAAGACACAGCAATCATTAAGTTGTGCTTTACTAAAGAATGCCCTGTGCTCTCTTCCTTGCAATGCAATAGGTCTCATGTTACTGAAAGTTTGAGGGATTGCCATTGCATTATTATTTGCAGCGCCAATAGCTCAAACTTGCAGTAATGCAAGACCCATTGCATTGCAATTTTTTAAAATTCTTTATTGCAATAGACTCGGAGTAATGACACGAGACAATCGCAAGAGAACATATCGGTGACTTACCTGAATATTGTATGCATGCCGAAATTGACAGCAATATGTGTTTTAAAAAAAAGGAGAATGAATCACCCTGCAGTATGGATTCATGCTCAGGACACATAATTACAATTAGACATAATGTAGGGACTGTCTATAAACTATCCAGGATTGGGCGAACAAACATTGTAGAGCATAAAAAAAAGAAAAAAAAGAAATGCAAATACCGTTCAAAGCCAAAGCGGGAGGGGTAATTGCACGGAACAGGCACCCTCATACCACTCTGATGAAAGTAAACAAAGAAATGCAAATGCCACTGGAAAGCCAAAGTGGGAAAGGGAAGTACCTGGGACACCCACTGCTGCCATTGCTAAGGAAAATGAAGCGCTGTAGTCCGGCGAGGTGCGCATTTTGAAAATAAAGGTGTGCAGCCGCCATTGGCTGCTTACTCTGGCAAAATGAAAGGTGCGCAACTACTATTGTTAAAGCGTGCCGCGCTGTAAAAAAAAAAAAACATGCTTTATAAATGAAAAAAGTGCAAGTCGGGCGAGCCACTCTTTTTGAAAATATCATGCGCGGCCTCCAATGCTAATTTAAAAAAGTGAAGCGCTGGAGTGGGGCGAGGCACACATTTTGTAAATAAAGGCATGGGAAAGCAATCCAACGAAAAGAAAGACATGCGGCCACTATTATTGAAGTGTGCTGCCAAAGCAAAAACATGCTTTATAAATGAAAAGATGCAAGACGGGCAACATTTTGAAAATACCACGCGAAGCCGCCATCGCTAATAACAATGAAGCACTAGGGGGAAAAATAGAATATTACAAAAATAGAGTTGGGCTGCAGAAGTGCGCATGTCGGGTTGACCGTCTAAAGACACTCTACACTACGCATTTGTCGTGTCATCACTGCTGTTGACAATCAGCAGTAATCTCCCCCGCCCTGTACTCGCCGGTAGCAAGGTGAGTACAAGGCCATTTTAATAATCAGCCCTGCCAAGTACCACGCATCAGGCGTTAGTCTAACGCTTTTCAGTCTGGTGATCTGCATCACTGCACTGAAATGCATTGTCACGCTTATAGCGCCTCCTCAGCTGCCACGTGGAGCCCTGTTATAATACACATGATGGAGTGAGCTGCAGTGCTCATCAGCACGGTGCGCACTGCTCTCTGCAGGCAGAGGCTAGGCGGCTGGCTAGATCTGCTCGCAGCTATTCGAGTACTGCTACAATGTCATTGTATCCCAGTTAGGTACACTCTGGGGTAGGCGCATATGGCGCCAAACTAAAACTGATGTCACTGAAGTCAGTGGCCAATGGTGAAGTTGACTGACTGACAGTGAGACACAATAGGGTACCTTAAGTCACTGTCAGTCCTCCTGCGGCCACCCGCGCTTCTTGCAGTTATGCCCAGCTCTTGCTCCTCTTGACCTCACCGCTTTCAACGCAGCGGGTGGCGTTCGATTAGGTGAATTTCGCTGTTGATTGTCAGTGCAGGGCCCCAAGCCAGGCCGAACGCTGCTGACACGGATGTCTGCGGTAAAGGTGGCAGGATCCACTCTGGAATCAGATCCCACCTACACCATTCATCCCGAGCAGCACAATGAGCCAGTGTTACAGTAGAGGCAGCGCCGGGCCCCCGAATGTTAATGTATTCTACCCACTTTAGGGCAGAGGAGTGTCGCAGCAGGTGGGGCAACACGCCTCTGCCCTAAAGGAAGAACCACCGCTGGAGCCAAATAGATTCTTGATGTTGAGTGAGCGTTTGATACGTTAACCTGGGATTATATATTTAGCAAGTGTTGGAACACATGGGCTTTGGCCCAGTGTACATAAACTGGGTCAAACTCTTGTACATGTGCTCTTCTACCACAGTATGCACTGCTGGTTCAGTCTCTGATGTCTGTAAAGTAGAGGGCGGAACATAACAGGGCTGTCTTCTTTTGCCTTTATTGTTTGTGTTGGCAGTGGTGCCATTAAGCTATGACAATCGATGGCCGCATAGGGAATTAAGATGGGGCAACAATGCATTTGGTATCTCGGTACGCCAATGATATGCCACTCTATGTATGGGACCATGAAGGAGAGATCCAGAAGCTGTTGGAAATAGTGGAATACGATAGAGATATCTTTGGTGTACATATTAACCAAGAAAAATCCAATGTTTTACCTGGGACAAGTTAGAGTGAAGGAGATAGTGATGTTGCCACAAATGGTTATGCAATGGAAGTTAAATAGCTTAAGGTACCTGGCTACATAAATATTCTATGATAATAATAGACAGTTAAAGGAAAAATGGGGAAAGCAATAGTTAATATCTGAAATACTGAAGTTCTGGAACACAGCCCCATTATCAATTATAGGACAAAATCCCTGGCTAAGATGGTCTTTTTTTTATACATGCTGTAAAATTCAATATGTGCCATCCCCAATGGAAGAAAGAACTCAACACTGTTATGGAAAAAAGGTTTAGGCCAGGGAAAGGAGTAGAGTCAAACAGGTGATATGCAAATTACAATAGGAGCAGAGTAGGCTTGGTCCTTCATACATGATACTGTGCTATGCTGCTACCCATCTGCAGCATGCAGAACATTGATTCAATCATCAGGTTGATTTAGAGATGGCATTGGTGGATGGGATTTAACCACAAGGTTCAATGCACGAAGGAATTATGTTGGGCAATGATATAACATTAGAATATCCTTATGTTGTTCACTGGGTGCGAATAGTTTGGAACAAAGTAGTGCAGAAAATTAAATTAAATTGCATGTATATATTGCTTACTATCCCTAATGAAAGATGGCATCAAATGATTTACGGTGAGTAGCACTCTACCCAGGAGCCCAAATACTTGGTTCAGAAGGTATAGCCCACTGCATCCACCTTAAGAGCGGCCCCACAGAAGACACCATGTCAGAAGAATGGATGTGTTTGAGGTCACCTTCCAGTATCCACCCTGCCTCATAGAGTCAGTAGTTTCTTGTCTTACAGATAGGAGTTTGATGTAGTAGTAGTCTCTACCGGGGCATAAATGGAGTCCTGCAATATTATTGCTAGAGCAGTCCTTAAAAACAAACTCATTCTTCTATAACTGAAATATACACAATCACAATCTACCTGCACGGTACAATTTTACATGAAGGTGTTCATACTCCAACTTTGTTTGCCTTCGATTTGCTGTTAATGCATTATTCGGCCTTTCAAGAATAGAATGAAAGCTATAATTGTACAATATAGCAACAGGGGGGTTGCAAAATTTGAGGAAACACAATAAATGTTTGGATTAAGTATTATTTTGGTCTGGGACAGGTGCTTCGGAAGATCGATTAATTTTGTTAAGTATGAACCTTGCAGGTAAAATAACTGTATATACAGAAACAGGCAGCCTATCTACGCAAGGAAATAGAAAAAGGACCAACGTGACAATGCCCCTTCAATGGATTGATGTAAGGCATTACAAAAACCTCGATTCGCCCGCGTAATACTTTATAAACTTTGCAATAGCCATCTATCCTGATTAAAATACATTGTTCCTGTAGTTTGTTATGGTTTCCAACATATGTTTATTTTTTGGGCAGTCGTAATATATTAGATTCCCCGTGTTTTGTATTGTACCCGTCTATATTTTCATTGCACTAAAGTCGCTGTTATGTGTAAAGTCGCCGGTGTCACCGTCCCCAGGTCCGATTTACGTCTTATTCAAACTTACAACATGGCCGCACCCAGTCACACGAGAACAGCGGCTTCCGCTGACCGGGACGCGCTTGCGCAACCTATCGTTTCCTGTATCTGTGACGTCGGCTATGTGGACGGATCTCCTGCACCGTTTCGCTTTCTCAATAGGTCGGTAACCTGCGCTGGCCAAAAACACCGGTTGCCCCCTCCTCCCCGCCTGGCAGAGACAAGACACACTGCCGACTGATAAAACCGGCAGGTGGAGGAGTACTGTAGGCAGCTACCATCACTGTCCATCCGTGAGGTTTCCCGTCTGTGCTCCTTTTCTCCCAGACCGGACTACGGTGCTCTCCGATTCCCCTAGTTGATTTACTGTGCGTTGCGGTATGCTGCTGACGGTGTTCTGCCTGCGCCGGGACCGCTCGGAACTCACCTTCTCACTGGACGTGGATCCGGACTTCGAACTCCAGAACTTCCGGGCTTTATGCGAGCTAGAGAGTGGCGTGCCGTCCGTGGAAAGCACGGTGAGTCGGATTTAGAGAATTAGGGTCAGGGCGGTAAATTAGAGAATTGGGTCATCAAACTGCCTCAATAATCTGTCGCGTGAGAGGAAGGGAATCTGGTTCCTAATGTTTGTTGGTTGCTTTTCGGTGTAGTATTAAGTGTGTCAAAGGTCCTAATACAAATAAGGATATGTTGCTGCTTTGTTGTGTAGATATAGTCGTCATTGTGGTGTAGCGGGGCCCTGTACACCTGGCACATATTGCCACTAAGCATAGGCGCGCCCCTGTCAGTGTGTACAGATTTCCGGTGATCTTGGAGTTGGAGCAAGATTATTGTGAGTTCTAGTCAGAAGGCATCTGATTAACGGAACTGCCGTAAAAAGGTGAGATCAGTTGAGCTTTGACCATTTTAGCACGTCAGCAGCAGTAACTCCGAGCGCAGACCCTGTGAGACAGGAACTGGGTGGTATGTTACTGTCTAAATTGAGGTTATTGAATTGCCAAAGCTCGACAAGGTTTGTTTGCTTAGCCTACTTTTTCTTCATATTAACCGTGGGGCAGGCACTGTTAAAATTCAGGGGATTTCTTTGTTTTTGCCTACAGAAACCAAGTGAATAAATGCATGCGATGAAAAATCCCTATTCAAACTTGTTTAATTTCTCAGCTTGTCATTGAAATGTACTTTATCAAAAACAACAAAGCTTTGCTCATAAACCGATCCAAATATACACCATAAAATGTAGCCTACTTCTGTAGTCCTGTCCTACCGAATGAATATGTGTGTGTGTATATATATATATATATATATATCTTATTTTGGGGGTGGGGAATTGGCATGCTATTTACAAGTAAGGGTTCACCAATCCCACATAGACAGGTGTTTGTGCACTCTTTTACATAAAGCCTGCGCTTTTACATAGAGCCGCTTGTTATTGAGTGTTTATGTAGATTGTCAGCCGTTGACTGTTTAAAACGTGGCACTACTTCTTTGGCTTGCCTGCCTGCGGCTAAATAATAGGGACGTTTGACTCTTCCTTCCTTCTCAGTGGCGGTTCAAACGGCAAATGCCAGAGGCACCTTCTTGACTTATTGCATAGAATGCCTCCCAATTACCTATTGTGAATTTGTTGCTAATGTCCAATGGCTGAAAGACAGAGGTACTTTTATTTTGATTCTTGCTATGGTGAGAGTTGTCACTTGATCTAATTTTCTCCTCTGCATGGTGTTTGCCTGCTCCCTGGTTCACAGGCCAATTTTGAACGTTGTCATGTTTACTATTCTTTCGGCCCTAAAGAGTTTCTGGTGTTGCATTTGCTCTTTTTCCAGTGAGAAGGCAGTTTTTTCCTTTATTTGCCTCATCCTTAGCTGTCCATGGATGTGAGGAGGGCGATACTTTTTGGGGACAAATTTGTTCTCCACCAAGGTTGAACTTTGGTGCCGTACCCACTCTTTGGGAGACGGGCTTTAGTCTTCAGTAATTGTAGTACCCTTGGTAAGGTTGCTATTACTCACCTTACATGATGGTATATGGGAAACCTTTGAGCAGTGCCCTTTTTTCTAAAAATGAGTGGCAAAAGCATATAAGAGTCTGGATTGAACGTAGAGTGTAGGAAATATGGGAGCAGTGAAAGTCACTAGGTTCATGTAGTGGAATATAACACGTGCTTTGCTTTCTATATAGAAGCCAATACGTTATATCAAGTAATTCGGTTTTCCATGTTCAAGTATTTCGAGTATTGAAAAATGGCCTTATCTATTCACATATACATCCGAATTAAAAAAATAATAAAGAAATTGTCATATTGGAACATATTGTTTTGCACTGAATGAACATTAAAAAGAATATGTAATTTGTTCCAAGGTTTCATAAATCATCTCCAATAGATAGCCACTTCACCAAGAGTCTTAAACCTTACTTAAACATGTTGATTGCATTAAAGGTATTGTCCAGAATCTGTACATTCCAAATTGCTTCCTGCTAAGAGGTGCAAACCGGTAGCAAGCCAAGAATACTTCCTGCTCCCCATTGAGTTTAGGACAATCTTACTGCAGCTTTAAATTCTGTTAGGCGCTGCCTGAAATACCAACTAAAATTAGTTTAAAACTTCCAGCAGTAAATGTAAGTGCCCAGTTTCACACTATTTAAAGTTCCGTACTTATGGCTTCTAGGGGAGTTATTGAATTAGGCTCAGAAAGCATCTCCTCCAAAATGGGTCCTTAAGGCAATGAATGGATTTGTTAATGTTGAAAGCCAATTTTGAGATTCAAGGGGAAAAGCGTGTCACCATGAAAGTGTAGACTTTTACAAGCACAATCCAGGAATGACCACCATAGCAGATCTCGGAAGGACACTGGGCAGAATACACAACATTCGTTTTTTTTTTGTTTGTTTTTTAACGTGTGACTTCATGATAGTTAACTGTCAAAACAATTCAAATGACGATAAGAGGTCGCATTGAGAAAAATACATTATTAAAGAACCAAAAAACCTGAAGCAATGGCTGCCACATTTTATAATCTGGTGTTTTATCATAGTTTACCCTAAGAAAAGTATTAGATATATGGAGGTAATGTACTGAGATCATGTTGCATTCCTTCAGCGGTGTGGTCCAATATTAGGTCATCTGCATACTTAAGAGCAGATAGCACATTTTTAACAAGGGAAGTAAAAGATTAATCTTAGCGATGTAGGTTGACTACACATTACTGTTGTTTCCAGAACTAGCACTCGTACACTCCTTGCAGGATCCCTTTTCATTAAGTGCCCAGAATTTCTTATTTGATTTAATCACCATTGAGCATTTGCTCCTATCTTTTAAAATCATGCCTCGACTTTCTGTAAATTAGATTTTTAAATACCTGTTTGCCAGTCTTTATCAAACTGACTACTGATAGAGGAATTCTCATATCATATCTTCCTAGATGCTTGAAAGAGAATGCACTTGGACTGATGTTTTGTAACGACTTCTTAATAAAATCATTGACCTTTAGAATCGGACCATGGAGGCCTACTAAACTGTACTTAGAATTGTTCATTTGGCACCAGATTAAAAAATGTCTTCATTTTGTCCATCTGATGTGTAACCAAGGCACGCAAGCTATTGTAGATGGATGCAGTATGCCTCCCACCACACCCTCTCAAATCTTGCTTCTGACCCCATCTGCCTACGGCCAGGCAGAGTTTATGCAGGTCATCAAGTTAGTGCCTACAATCATGGACATTCTTCTAGATGCTGAATCTCTTTGTGCAGGAAATATCGTCCTTCACTTCCGCTCATCTTTAGGTACTGCTCCACCTTAATCCACTTTACAGTGAGGTTAGCTCTTAAGTTATTGTGGTTCTGTGGCTTTCAAGCATAGTCCTATCACTGACTCTTTAAACACTGAAGTCTGGAAATAAAGTGATACCCTCCATACGTAGGACTGGGGTCGAAACCGACAAGTTACAAAGATTGCCTGCCATCTTATGTACTACTGCACCATCTACCTCTGAATGGTTGACCAGTGCCATGCTGTTACTATTGGCACTGGTTATGCATCTCTCTCCACAGGTACTTACTTTTCGGGAATGGCACTTGCTTGAGTTCCTCTCAGCAGTCAGTACATCATGTTCCTCGGAGGGGGGGGGGCTGCCCGGATCTGCGAAGAAAGGAGGGGAGTCTCCAGCTGCTTCTCTTCGTGCTCTCAACTTTGTCTGATCAATCCTACTTCCGCTCTGATCCACTTTTAGGAACTGCATCCACATCTGAAGAAATGGAATGATGACAATCTTCAAGTGACTGAAAGCTCCCAGTGTAAACATTTGTTTCATTCAGTACCGCGACCATGCCAAAGAATGGCCTATTGAAATAAGCGTACCAATTTTTAGGATTCTCACAATTTTATCACTCTCACCATTTAGCCTGGGAAACAAGAGGGTAGGAAAATCTAGCAGCCCCATAGATTATTGAAAGATAGACTTCCTTTTGAATGAACTCTGTGCGAGCTAGACTAATACTTGTCACTTCATGGGTTAAGGCATGTTGCCTGGGACTAAGACAATGAAACCCGCCCTGCAAATATTATTTGCACACAACAATGCTGAAAGACCGATTCGTCTATTGTTTACGCAGTGAACCTGTTTACTTTGGCAATACCCGTTTAACTTGTTCCAGCAGTTTTACAGTTTGGAATCAAGGTGCCTGGTTGTGGCACGCAGGAGCAATTCTGTATAGAAGGCTGGGTGTGTTATCTATTTCTCTTGTGGAGTGAGCATGCCCCCTGTTCGCCCCTCTAAATCATGCGACTGGTATATAAAAAAGACATAAGCGGAGAGAATGCTGTGTTAATTAGAACACTGATTCTTGGCTTCAGTCATTGGTTTCCAACTCTATTTATTCTTTGTGACTCACTTCTTGATAACTAATTACATTGACTTTTATTTTAATAGTTTATAAACATTTAACAGTTGATAAATTGGTCAGTGGGTGCCAAAATTGAATAATGATTGTATGTGTACTGTTCTTGTATTCTTTTGAAACATAGTTTTATTGATTTTTCTTGAGAGAACGTATATATATTTCAATACAATTTTACATATCATTTATAGCCATATACATGTTTCGGATATCGTATAGCAATATCTATGCTGCTAACAAATTAGAGCCTGGCATCTCGGTATAATTTACCACTGCCGAGAAGTTATTGTTAGTGTATATATCCCATAGAAACAGTAGTAACGGTGGTGCAGGCAGTTATCTTGTTATGACTGCAAACATAAATAATGATCGTAAGAATACATCCGAATGTGTACTGTTCTTAAAAAGGTTTTTTCAGCATACCATCGGCAGGATCCTGCTTGAAACGCTCTGCTCTCTTCAGAGCGGTTGTGGCTTGTTTCTTGTCCGTTATTAGGACAGCACAGGCTTACCGACCTGGTCCAAGTTTTAATTATCAGTGAATTAATCTATTTTCTCCTTTCTTTAGCAAATTGTTCGATAACGCGGCATGACATTGAGCTCTTAATCGCACACGATTGCGACACATATCTCCACACTTGACCAGCTCTCCTCTGCTCTCAGTCGTGAGCCTTGAGGCCCCACATTAAACTCTGATCGTTCATAATCCATTAAAAGGGCCTCGAATGTCGGTGATGTGTACACTGAAAGAAGGAATTTAGTAGCAGCCTCATTGCAGAACATCTTGCCGCTGTCTAAATCTGCTGCTTGCTGTGTACTGCAAGAACTTAATGGCATGCAATGTACTGAAGGATTTATTAATGTGAATTCACCAGCCACCGCTCAAAGACCCCCTTTAATACATGGATTTTTTTTCTAATAAGAGTATAAGAAAAGTGACGCCTAGATTTCACGAAATAATCGCTCGTCCAAATCTATTGGACGACTGAGAATACATAACGATTTGGTGCAGCATGCTCACTGTGCAACATCGACTCGTGTGCCTGTTGGTAATTGAGCATTTGTGCACCTGCCACGCTTTTCTAGCTACTTAAGCCCGGTACCAGTTTGAAAAGGAGTGTGCTGGCACAATGAATAGAAAAGAAATAAAAGAAATACATTGGGACAGTCCATCGAGATCTCGCCTGTGTAGTTATGTTTCCCAGCTGTTGAAGAAATCACAATCCTACCGAGAGACAAGATGGCGGCCGCTACGGACTGTTTAGAATGTTGACAGACACCGGAGAGCCAATCAGCTTCGCTACGCGAAGTTCCGGTACGCGCCCCGGTCCGCGAACCGGGGCGCGGACCGGAGCGCGCTTACAGATATATATCTTTTTTTAAACGTTAATTTCACAAAATCCACTGGAGCACATATATTGAGACCTACAAAAGGCACATCGGGCTACCAGTCCCTACAATTTTGCCAAGTTTCGTGCAAATCCATTCAGCCGTTCGGGCTAAAAGTGAGGCCAACCGCCCTATGGAAAACTCAATGTTAAAAACACGTTTTGGGACCCCCCTTTTTTCTCGGCCCCCCCTTGACGAACCCCCCCCCAATTTTCAAGGGCTGCTCAGAAACAAAATGTTCCATTTTCCAGAAAATTTCAGCCAATTCCGTCCACAAACACCAAAGTTATTAGACATAGAATTTTCAAAAATCCCATAGGGAAAAAATCATTACCTTACACCTTCCCGTCTTTCACCAGCAGCCCTTCCTTCCATCCACCATCGAAACAAGCGTCAAAACACGTCTACCAACATTAAAAACGGACTGCTATTTTGACGTACACGGCACGTCTTTGGGGGAGGCACTTTCCTTTTTCTTCAGTGGTACTGAAGTGCGTATTTTTATTTTCGAAGTAACCTGCTCCTTTGTTTTTTTTTGTTTTTTTGGGGGGGAGACCCCCCCAGCCCCTCCCCAGCCCCCAAGCCCACGCAGAACGACTGGAAGGAATACCACGTCTCCCCCCCCAAAGCCCACGCAGAACGTACTTGCGTGGTAGTGGAGGTCGTGGAAGGCACCCGCGTTTAAAAGACGTTTTCATGGTAAGTGACTCGTGGAAAACGTTATTAGTGGTAATTACTTCGTAGTAAATGATGTTTCCCGTTGCAACTTGAACTAAATGGTCTTTTCGCCCCAAAAAATGTCTTTTAGCGCTATAAACAATCGATGTTACATTTACCCTATTTGTGGATGATAATTTATCGACCTCGGAAGGATGAGTGGCTGTATTGATATTTCCTGGTTTTGAGCTCCTGACAAACGGCTCCTTAGGGTGTAGGCAGGCAGGGTTTAACTCAGTGCTGCAGTGTGAAGGCTGTTGGTCATAAATTCCTTCTTGTTTTGAATTTCCAGCGATTACAACTTTGCCTTCAGCGTCATCAATTTATTGTTGGTACTCCCCACGCCACTGTTTACGCAGATTGGAGGACTTATTTGTTTGAGAATTTTCGTTTTCCCATTTTCCCTCCCTTTTTGCAAACGAGAGATTCCTCGTGCATCTTGACTGGTAAAGAGAATGGGTTAAGGCCTTGTTCATCAGCTTTGGGTTTCCCTTGAACCACCAGCATACTTTGCTTTGTAAAACTAGGGACTGTAAATTTAATAACTAAATGTATTTTGCTTTTATACATCAATTTAATTCGGGCCCGAAGTAAGTGACGTGTCACGTTCTGTCCTTGCATTCTTTAGTTGTTCTACTGCCTTGCCGAGAAGTTTAGGGGCAGTTGCCCATTTTTGGGAAAGAAACTCTGGATAGGGATAGCAGTGCATGAACATTCTTAGGTTTAAGAGTAAAACAGCCGAATAATTGTGATGGCCTTTTTAGCTGGATGTCATTTGGTCCCATGGTTGTAAATGCGAGGCAACAGTCAGAATCTAGTCCAAGTAGATCTAAGCAAGAAACAGTGGGCCAAATGTAAAGTGTTTCCAAACGGATTTGGTGTGCTGCTTTTGTTTTCTTATAACCTAACCGGCTTCCAGCCACAAATAGCGATGAACACCCAGAAGACGACATTATCTCTGTTTGTGACATGTCTGGAGAGTGGTGGAGTAGGGTTTGTTTGAACAGGGCGCCTGAGTACTGACGCTCACAAGCAGTGCAGTGTAGAAGCCCTACTTCCTTTTACGGAGGCGAGTAGGCAGAGCACATAAGATCATCCTACCACCCTAGTGAAACCTATTTTCGCACATACAATTAAAATCCCTGAATGGAACCTGGAGTAGTTACTAGCTACCAGAGTCTTAGATGCAGGCACAATACTGCTGTAAGCGTGGCTGTCACTGCGGGTTCTTTTTCCTTCACAACCACCGTACCTTGCCAGATAGCACTTTCATTTGGAGACTATTTTGTAATGCATTTATTTAGTGCTTACTACCCCATACGAGGTGTTAAGGCGCTTTACACCTTGCAGCATGCTGCCCCAAGGTTAATGGTTAGTCCAGTTGTGTTGGTTATTGGAGTTATTTGACTAGATTACTGTAGAAATTGTACCATAGATACTTATACTCCCATCTTTCCCCACCGAGCGAAGGGATGAGGCACATGAGGAAGATAAACTGGTATTATTTCTGTGGTACCTAATTTTAATTTTTTTTGATCAAGTTGGATTTTACAAATTGCAGCAAAGGAAAACAAGCAAAGCAAATTTTTCGGCTGAGCCTTGGGGAACACCGCAGATGTTGGGCTTGGTTTGCGATGTGAAGGGATGAAGGCAGAGTTTCTGGGCGCGTCCTGTGAGAGAGGATGCATCCATCTGAGTGCATCGTGTGTTATAACAATTGGGTGTAGGTAATCAATGAGTGTGTGGTGGGAGACTGTTTCGAATGCATCGGAGAGGTAAAGCAGGATCAGGATAGCCGATTTTCCTATGTTGAATAGGATGTGGATGTCGTCTGCTGCGGTGATCAGAGCTGTCTGTGTGCTGTGATTGGCTCTGAATCCTGATTGGGAGGGGTCTAGCAAGTTGTTTCTTTCCAAGTTTTTGGTGAGTTGTAGGTTCATGGCCTTCTCCAGTACTTTGGCAGGGAACAGGAGTAGTGAGATGGGACGGTCGTTCTGGAGTTTGTTTGGGTCTGCAGAGAGTTTCTTGAGGACGGGTCTGATCTCAGTGTTTTTAGAGGCTGGTCAGGGCCTTTTTAGGTCGAGCCTAGAGCAGCGGATGCACTGCTTGCTCGACTTTTAGTAAGGGGGTTTTCAAAGTGCTCCCAGAGGCTTTTGCTGGCTTCAAGCTTGCGTGCACGTGCACGCGCGCAGCCGCCATTTGGGTTTCTGTCAAGGCTCATTAAGCCTTGCGTGCCTCAGCTGACAACTTATGAATTATGGCCTAACACCACATGGGCTATTAGGACTGCAGTGCGCACTACTTAAATGAAAAAATTCAGAAAAAAATTCTTAAATATTCAAACCATTTGACCAATGATATGCCATGTCATAACATTTATTTAAATCATCTTTAGATCATGAACATAAACATTATTCATGCTATGATATCGAATTTCAAACTTAAAACATATGCTTTTATATTTGCAAATTTGTCAGAACCACCACCCAATGCATTTCGGGACTTCGTTGTCCCTTCGTCAGGGGTTCCAGTAGTCAACTCGCAAATATTTGAAGACTGCCAGGCGGATGAATTTGAAAGGCACTCGGCGCGTTTAAGAGGTACCGAGGATTAAGTTGACGGACTCTCGGTGTGATTTACTGCTACAATTAGAGGTGAGCAGTGGGCGGGGACGACATGGATTACGGACTGTGTACATTAGGATTGTGTCACTGATTACAGATATTGCATTTTTTTAGAGTCGGCATCAGACCACGAGATTGGTTGTTTGGACTAAGTTGTAGTCCTGTTCAAAAAAGACATAAGTCTTCAAATATTTGCGAGTTGACTACTGGAACCCCTGAGTTGTTTGCACTTGTGTTGCTGAGTTCCGGGGGGGGGTACTAGTTTGCTAGTTTGTCAGGTCTGTGTGTTTTGGGTGGTTTGGTGGGAGTGACTTAGTCGGGGGCTCTGGTGATGCAGTCGTTGAAGTTCTGTACTGCGTAGTCCACGTGGGTGGTGGTCTTGTGCTTTGTAATGTTGAGGGTGTCCGTCCATTGTTGCTGAGTGACCTTGGACCAGCTGCGGTGCATCTGTGGGTTGGGGATGATGCGGGCATGACCGGGTACGGCTGAAATGTATGATGGAGTGGTACAACCAGGTGACTTCCGTAGTGTAGTTGTATCAAATTCTGTTGCTAGATATGAAGATGAGTTCCAGCATGTGTCCAGCTTTGTTCTTTGGGTCCATAACTAGTTGCTTGAGGCCGATGTTGTCCTGTCTGCAGGAGGTCAGTGGAGTAGGTGTCGGTGGAGTCGTTTAGGTGAAAGTTGAGGTCTCCCAGGAAGACTTGGTGTTCGATTTGATGGTGAGCAGGGTGATAAATTCAGCTATGGCTTTGTCTGGTCTGCGGTTCTGGCGTTCTGTACGCGAGAGTGCTTTTGATGGCAGTGCTGTCGTCTGTGCAGAGCTGAAAGTTCATGTGTTCATGATCAGTGTGGTTTGGTCTGCAGTGATGGTGCAGGTGATTGACTCCTTGTATACGATGGCTATGCCTCCTCCGTGTCTGTTAGTGCGGTGACTGTGTTTGATCTTGTTTGATGGGTGTTGCTGCAGCACTATCCGAGGTCAATGCTGGGGTAAGCCACGTTTCTGTGATAAAGGGTGTGTTGGGGATGGTGGTGGAGATGGTGTCCCAGATTGCTGTGGCATGCTTGCAGGGCAATCTGGCGTTGAGCAGAATGCATCTGAGTTGGTCTGGTGGAGTCTTGGTCGGTGCGGATGGCGTTGTGCGAGATATTGCGGAGGACATTGGTCATGAAGTTGAAGTGAAGCAGCAGTTATTACAAGAGAACAGTCCTGTTGTGAAGCAAGGGGGGATGCAAGGCAACAGTTGTTGCAACCAGGGTGTAAGGTACGAAGATCGTCAGAGGAGTTGCTGTGGGAGGCTGGGAGGCCACGGTTCCTGGTGCTGGGCGCAGTCCAGGAGCAGATGGACTTGTAGTTGGCGTGCCTTCGCCAGTGATTTATAGTCTTTAGTTGGGCTGCCCAATAATATAATTGGATATCTGGGAGTGCTATGCCTCCATCGAGCCATTCTCGTACCAACTTTTGCCGGGAAATGCGTGCCGGTTTGTCCCCCCAAAAGAGACCAGAAACCAATGTGTTTATGGACGTAAAATATTTTAGAGGCACGAGAAACTGAGTATTTTCCAGGATATACAGCAGTCGCGGTAATGTCATCATTTTGAATAATGCCGATTTGCCTAAAAGGGTCAGTGGTAGGGTGTGCCAATGCCTCGCATCCGTGCGGAATCGTTCAAGTGGGGGTAGTAAATTGCGGTGGTAAAAGATCTCCTGACTAGGCGTCACCCACACCCCTAGGTATTTAAAGGGCCATCAGTGATCACCAGGGGGCAGCCGTCCGGAAGGCGTGGTGGGGGCCCTTTAAGGACAAGCAGCACCGAATTGGACCAGTTGATTGTGTATCCTGAGCATCGCCCAAAAATCTCACAAATGTTAAGAAGAACTATGAGTGAACGCCAAGGAAGAGTTAAATATAGAAGAATATCATCAGCATGTAACGATATGCGGTCCTCCCAAGACTCAGTCCAGCTGAGACCCCTGATCATGGGGTCCCACCGTATCCATGCTGCCAACTGCTCCAAGATCAATGCGAAAATCAGTGGCGATAGGGGGCACCCCTGATGCGTACCACGGCCCAGCCTGAAGTCCCTGGAAATATGGCCGTTGGCTACAACCTGTGCAAGTGGATTCGTATACAGGAGTTTCACCCAAACACAAAGCTTTGGTCCAAAGCCTAAATGGCGCAATACCGTAAATAGATACGGCCACCCGACCATGTCGAAGGCCATTCGTGCATCTAACGAAAGGATCACAGCCGGTTCCGACAGAGCTGGGATCTGCGCCATCACCGCGTGGACTCGCCTTAAATTGAGAGCAGTGCTCCTGTTTGGCATGAACCCGGATTGATCCGGGTGAATAAGTGTCTCTAAGTGTGGGGTCAGTCGCACAGCTATCATTTTGGCCAATATTTTCGCCTCGGCATTAATAATGAAATAGGACGATAAGATGTACAGTCGTCCGGAGGTTTGCCGTCCGTTGATCACGGGGCAATTCCCCCGTAGCCAAGCCGCCCTCAAACATTCGCAATAGATGCGGAGCCGCGTGATCAGAGACGCGCTTGTAAAGTTCTATGGGGACCCCGTTCGGCCCCACGGCCTTGCCTGACTGTAAAGAATGAATAGCACCCAGGACCTCATCCGTCGTAAAGTCCGACTCTAACAGTTCAGCGTCAGAGTCCGAAAGAGAGGGCATTTGGATATCTTTAATGTAGGTCTGTGCCTCCTCAGAGGACATACTGGAGGAGGGGGTGTAAACCGCTTCGTAATAATTGGCCAAGGTGTCTACTATATTCATAGGGGTAGTGCTAACCTTACCGTCGGCGGTGCGAAGCTGCGCTATCGTCCTCTGGGCCCTGTCTTTCTTTTCCAACCATGCCAAAAGTCTCCCAGCCTGGTCTCTCACCTCGTATACAATATGTTGAGTAAGCATAAGGCGCTGTCTAACCCGCACTCGCTGATACTCCGTCAATTCTACCTGTTTGAGGCGCAACTGGCACGCAGCTTCCTCAGTAGGATCAAGATCATGTTTGGATTGTAAAACGTCCAAGTCGTACTCTAAGGTCTTCCTGCACATTCCGTTTATGACCTGTTATGGAGGCTATCGCCTGGCCTCTCAGCACCGTTTTGTATGCCTCCCACAGGACCCACGGTGAGTCAACGGAAGCGGTATTTTCTTGGAAGTAGCACTTCGTAGCCGTGACCAGGTCTTTTCTGATTTGCGGAATTTTAAATAGTGAGGCGAAATTGGGAAGATTCGCCTCCGGGCTTTCACATACGAGGAGTACACCATGGAGACTGGGGAATGATATGAGATACCCCTCGGGCCTATCTTTACCTCAGTTATATGGGGCAAGCTGTCAGCAGAGACAAAAAAATGATCAATACGTGAGACTATTGTGTACCCCGGAGTAAAAGGTGTAGCCTCGATCCCCGGGGTGTTTGAACCGCCACCCATCCGTAAGACCCATAGCCTCTACATAGCCAGTCAGCCGCGCTTTATGCAGCCCTGTCACCCTGCTGGGGTGACGGTCAATTCCTTCGTCGAGAACCGCATTAAAATCACCGCCCAGTATGAGTTCGCCCTCCGGTAGCGTCAGGTGAAATGCACTGAGGGCGGGGAGGGCAACTGAAAGCAGGGCAGGTGGAATATACACCGATACCACATTGAACCTCTTACCCTCCCACAAGCAGGAGATAGCTGCAAACTGTCCTTGTGCATCTTTCCACACCTGCTGTATTATCACAGGAAAGCGTTTACGCATTCGGATTCCCACCCCTCTGGAGCCGGAGGAAAACTCAGAAAGCACTGCCATTGCATATCCCCACCGATCCAAAGCCTTACATGTCGAACCCACCAGGTGCGTCTCCTGAAGCAATACAAATGCTGGGGCTGCCCTACGTACATATTGCAACACCAATCCCCTCTTACTTTTATATCCCAAGCCGCGTACATTCCAAGTGACCAGGGTTAAAGGGGACACTGGAGCCAGGACCGGGGCGGTATCATCTGTTATCTTTTCATCCAAGACCTCGTTTGCCATCACATTCATAACATCCTTGAAAGCTCATTACTGCATCACATATTTGCTTGCCCGTATCCTTGAAGTGCAGCCCAAAACTAAAGCACAGAACTGAGTGCAGCCATCCTGTCCCTCTCTCCAACACCTACATTTGAATTCGTACAGTTTCACAATAGTCAATAACATTGGATTGTCTCGAAAACCTCCACCCAGCTCCCCTCCACCCCCACCCTGCTCCCCTGCCCGTGGACCTCGAACTGCCCACCCCCAAACATGGCAGAGTGCCTATATGCTCCCTACTCGTGCTAAACTAGCAGAGGTGATGCGCTCTCACCCAACCCGTGGCACCTACAGTAGCATCAATAGAACAGTATTTGATATTATAAGACACAACCTTTAGAACAGTATCATAACATGTCTGTGTTAAACCATAAATCTGACCTGTTACATATCTGGAACTCTGGGTTCCGGCACCCCTGAAGCTTATATGCCCCTCCATCTAAACCCCTTGACCCCTCCGCTTCATCCCCGGCCCAATACTTGCGAGTGTCTTCAAGAGTAGGCCCTTCTGGAGATGATTAATGTCACTCATCCCTGTTCGTCCAGTTCACTGGCCTCCAACACAGTCTCAGTCTCTGAGGCACCAAGTGCGGCACCTCCCTTCCAGTCCGTCCCATCGCGGCAGGTACCTCTCATGTCGCCGACCCTTGTCCACCCCTCCAGCCATTCCCAGGTCGCTTCTGGAGATTCGAAAAACCAGGGTTTACCGTTCCTCTCTACTCTCAATTTGGCCGGGAAGAGCATAGCGTATCTGATTTCTCTGCTACGCAGTTCCCGTTTCACTGCCTGAAAGCTGCGCCGTTGTGTTGCACCAGTGCTGTGAAATCAGGAAAGAAAGTGACCTCATAGTTGTTTATCTTCAGCGGGCGACCCGCCCTGGACGCCTATAAAATGTTATCCCTGTCTCGAAAATTAAAAACTCTTGCAATTATGGGTCTAGGTGGAGCCCCTATCTTGGGGCGACCGCCTGGCTCCCTATGGTCTCGTTCAATGGAGAAATAAGTGGAGAGAACCTTCGGTTTCAAGTGTTTCGTGATCAGCTCTTCCACAAAGAGGTCCGCCGCGGGCCCTTCTATTTTTCCGGAATTCCGAGAATTCGTATTTTGTTCCGACGAGCTCTCCCTTCATAATCATCCAACTGCTGTGCCATTTGGGTCTGTTTCTTCTCCAAGTTTGACACCTGTCGCTGCAGTTCAGAAGTATCCTCCTGTAACGCCGTCGTTACCACCTTAAGTTCCTTCACTTTTTCGTTCATTTGTTTGAAGTCTGCACGAAGCAGGGAAACCTCCGTCGTGACGGAGTCCATTGACGTGCGCATGCCTCCTATGGCCGCCATGATGTCGTGAAGCGTAGGCTCCTTGGTCGGGGATGGCGACACCGCAGCGTTATCTTTATTCAGTCTAGGCGAGTGTCCTTTGTCACCTCCCTTGGTCCAAGCGAATTTGGCCAATTGCGCCTGGGGGCGCTCTTGGAACCTCTGCCTCCTGTAGCCATCTTCCTTGACGGCATATAGGACAAACTAGGAGCACGTACACCAACAGTTCGCGCAGTCTGCTATATTACCAACAGATCGACAGGGGCAACAGTTCGCACTTCTGACTATCCTCGATGCTCCAAAGCTCAGTAACACTTTTCAATAGCAGGTTTTACCTCAGAATATATCCGCGATATATGCCGGGTGCATACGCAAACTGGCCACGCTTGCGCTTCAGAGCAGGTTGTGCGGTATAGGGTAGCAGATGATTAGCTCAATGCCACTGGCCAAGATCAAACAGGGTGTCCACAGTAAACACCACGTGTCCAAGAAGGAAAGATAGTTCCATGCATTTGACAACACCGTCCCCCTGAGGAGGACTCCGGGACGGAAGCGTAGACCCAAAGGCGATTCCACGCTGCTCTGCCACAGTTCTGTCGGTGTACAAGGGCCTCAGCAATCCCCACCCCAAACACGAAGAGTGTCCACAGTCTCCTTCATCGCTGTGTCGCACATTCAAGATGGCACCCCTCACATTACTAAGCAGTAGTACCCCATCAATAGCACCTGTGAGCAGAAAAGTGTCGCATCCGTTCATAGGGGGAGGGGGGAGAGTTGCATCCCCACCCCAGGGCCACTGTTGCCAATCACCCTCCGGTCCGCACTTTAAATAGTCCAGGCCCAGTTCAATGCTCCCCGCTGCAGGGCCTCAAGCAGGCCTTGAGCCAGTCGTAGTTGGCGCTGCCACCTCAATCCCGCAGCCACGCGGCTCCTGTGCCAGCATTCATTGGAGGGGGAGGGCTAGTGCCCCCACATCCTTTGTCGCTATGTGGTGTCTTCCCACTACTCCTGTCCATTTCAGGCACCACCGGGGGCCATTCCCGAGGCCCTCCCACGCTGCCCAAGGCACCTCCGCTCTCTTCCACGCAGTTGTGAGGGGGGATAGCCGCCAATGAGGAGGGGGGAGGGAAGACGGCACGTAGCACCCCGATCCTCAGTACTCAAAAGTCTGTGCACGGCACTTCGATGATAATAGGCCCCGAGGCCTGGGCCCCGATTAATAGCGGTCTCTGAGGCGAGCCGCTCCCCCCCCCTACCCCGGTGACGCTCCAAAACGCACCACCGAGAGTGCGCAGCAGCTCTCCACAATTGTCCCCCCTCGCCGTCCGGCTGGCAAGGTCTGCAGGAGGCAGGCGGTGAAGAAGCCCTTTGCGGCGTTGTGCACCCCTTACTTCTGTTCGCCGGGAGCTTGTCTCGCGGTCTCGTCGCGCCTTGTGGGGCATCACCGCCCCTCACCACGCAGGTATAATGTCCAAGATAGGGAGGGGGAGGGAGGGATGGCCCGCAGCACTCCGGTGCCAGGCGCTTCAAGCCTCGTGCCCTGTACTTGCCGGCAGTAGGTCCCAAAGCCGGGGCCTAAATTTGCAGCTGTTTCAGGGGCCGGCCCCACCTCACCTCCGTGCCGCTCCGATGACAACCTCCGAGGGCTCCCAGAAGCCCATCGCCACGCGTCTTCTGCGCAGTCCGCGACCTGAGTCAGTGTGGGCAGGCAGATGGATAAGCCCGCTCCAGGTCACAGGCAGCTCCCGTCGAAGCTCCCAGCTCCGTCTTACTCCGGCGCCGCCATTTTGCGTGGGCCTGTCCCCTGTCCCTTCGGCGATCCGATCTCCCTCAATCGGGGTCATCGGCTCAGCAGTCCCTCATCAGAGCTCCCCAGGGGCGCACGGCACGCCGTTTCCACCAAGATTTATGCAGATTCGTGGGCTGTCTCTCTCTTCAGTGTCACGGGTCTTTCGGAGCACATCTAGATTGCGGCCATCGCTCTCGACCACAAGCCACGCCCCCTCTCTATGGCCACTCTTGCTGTTATACAATTGTAGTAAATGGGTAGTTATAATATTGACATTTTAATACTTCTGTATTCCTGTTGTTTAAATATAATTTAAAAATGATGTATTCATGATCATCTTTTCCCAAGTAATCAGTCTTGTGGTGGTTGCGCTGCTTCTATTTCAGGCTAGTTAAAAGCACATTTTAATCTAGGGTGGATGACCTGATATCTGAGTTTTAGATCGACGAAAGGGGGCACTGCGTCAACTGGCTTAATTTATAGAAATGACACCGTTTTTCACATCAGTAGTATAGCCAAGTTTTGCATCACTGTTTTTGTCTAGCTGAAACTTTAGGTCTTCAAGTGAACCTAAAGTCTAAGCTTGAAGGCCTTTAAATGCCATTTATCAAGATTCCAGGACGGTGCTCTTTTGGTAACCATCCTTTCCTCCCTTTTTAGGTTCCGCCTGGCCGTAGCACGCAGTGCTCCGCCCAGGCGAAAACTTTTGTTAACAGTATGGATGTTCGTCCCGCCTCCGTTTCCCATTGGCTAGCTCCATAAATGGAGGCTAGCCGTTGGAACAGAGATCTGTCCGTCAATTGCGGAGCAGATTCGGGGGCGTTCCGGCCATTTTTACTCATCCTGCCCCTTTGGACACGTCAGTGCGGCGATGGGCGGGGTTTATTTTTGTGTTCGTCGAGGTTTCTTTTCGTCATTCCGCGGCCGACCGCCGCCGGAGGAAGTCCAGGTGAGTGCTTATCTGCTACTGGTTTTTTGGGTCTCGCCATGTTTTCTTCATTTCCACCGTGTCTTTTGCAGGGGTGGGCTGTGCACTCAGGCCGCTGATCAGGTAAGCTTTTGGTTTTATCCCGTTCCCGACCCCCCGCTCTCCGTGTGCCCGTTCCAGCCACCGCCCCTGCCCCCCCTCCTGGTTTGCCCGTTCCCGCACCACTTGTAAATGCTTGTTATGTCGAGTTAGTAATATTAGCGTTCCCTCTTGTTTGGACAGACTGCATTGTGCCACACCATCTGACGGGTCGTAGTGTGAAGCCACAAAGGTGTGTACATGTTCCCGAGGGCGGGAGAGCAGCAGGCTGAGCCTTTCTTTCATCACTCTGGTCCCGGCACCGGGAGGGCAGTGGCACACGCAGCTATGCAGGCATCACCAAAGTGACACTGAAAAGGATTGTGGCAGGAGGAAGCGGGCAGAGTGGCAGAACTCGGAAACAACCCCTCTGTGTTGCGCAGAGCTTTACCCGGGGTTCGGTTCCTCAGCTATTTTTAGAGCAGCTGCCATGCTGAGCTGCGTGGTAACATTTGGCTGTTTTAGGCAACGTGTCTTTAAACAGTACGCAGAGCCAAGAGCTAAACAATGCATGTCACATCGGTGACGCAATCGCTTAGTTCATATTATTACACGTTTATACTTTGCACATACCTTTGCAGTACAAAGTTCCGCTTTAAACCTGCAGTGAAATTTGAGCTTTTTGTTCCCCGTGTTTTTCTTCCTCTCTGTGAATTGTTTGTGACGTTCACGTATTTCAAAAGTTGTTTTTTATGCTTAAGAAACAATTTGAAAACGTGTGTTTTGTTAGTGGTTAGTGAACCCTGCCATTTTACCTAAAGTTTTTTTTCACAATAGGGCAAAGGGGATGCTAGGGTACATGAGGCGCATGTTTTGAAACCTGAAGCCGTAACAATCAATATACCACTCTATCTGTTTACTTTAAGCTCCAGCAGAGCCGTCAGGTCTGTTTACGTTCCACCAACAAGAGCAGGGGTGACTCACGCATGGCATTAACAAGGGGCTCCGAGCGCTAGATATTCAGATTTTGCAGGCAAACTCTGCCACACTTTTTCCTGGATTTAATGTTACATGTGGCCCCCAGAGGGATTACAGACCTCTTTGCTGGTCATAGTAGATATTGCTCATAAAATGCAGGTTTTAATATATACTGCTGTGAGTTTTACAGCACTGAGGTTTTACAATGCTTTCCAAATATGAAGGTCCTCCCCCATGGCACGTGACCACCTTGATTTGGAGACTGATTTGGAGTGGGGGTAGGGGGGAGGGGCGTGTCATGCAGCTCAGAGATTTGGGTCTGGAAGGCCCAGAGACGGGTGATAATGTACTTCCACAGATGAGCGGAGTTATGCAATCCTAGAGATAGACAGAACTGTCTCTGTACCCAGTGACGCTTGAGGTCCAGTTTGCGCATGATACAAAAATCGTCAGGTTGGGAGTGTCATTATTTGACTGATTATTTGTTGAGCGCTCCTCGATTAAGGTACACGGTATCCTGTCTCAAAATACCGTAACGCAGACTGTCAGAGTGCTGGGGAATATTTTATGGCCTGTGAACGTGGCAAGCCAAAATGATGGAAGGCTTTGCTTTGTACAAGGTGGCACAGGTGTCACCGGACACTGATGCTTGCAAATGTGCATTGCATTCTCTCTGTCATGCTATAGAGAATAACAGGGTTCTGTGTGTGGGGGAATCCGATTCCTCTCTTTGCAGTTTACCTTTAGAGCCTCTACCAATGTGCATCCACATCGCCTCTCACTTGCCTGATCTGCATTCACAAAGACTTTGGCCTACAGTCTGGTCCCAATAAACTCCTGTGCCTGAGCTGGTTGAAACATTATCAGGAGTGCTTCATCGTGCCGTAGCCCTGGCATGATCTGATCATGAGGTGCTTTGATTTGTGGCGCGTCCTAAAACAAATGCAGATGCCAGAGAGCTAAGGTTAGTTCTGGGTATCTCAGGGGGTATGCACTTGGCAGCGTAGCCAGTACTTTGATTCAGGTTCCCTCAGGTCCACAGACCTAGCTGTATTTTACAGTTGAGGCAATACGGAGTTCCAGGGAAAGAGTAAGCCTGACTGATCCTACCACACTAGAAACCAAATCTGGGTAGCGACTCTTGCTGGAAGCACTGCTGAACCTAGACCCTCTCAGTACCGCAGTCCTGTCCTAAGTGACTTCTTTCTCTGATCTGCTTTGTTTTTGCATTCATCCGTTTAACAGTACTCAAGTTCGTTTAAGGTGTGACTCCTGTCTTAGATCTAAATCAGGGTGTGTGAAGAGCTCCTCCTTTTCACTGCTGTAAAAGTTTACTGGAGAGTGTGGTAAAATCACTTCATTTTCTTATACTACTGGCTGTTGCCTGGCGATGAGGGCTCTGTGTCTCAGAATTGGTAGTTGATTTTTAACTTTTGCACACCCAAAGTAGGATAGTTATCAGTGTCTTTGCACCAGTAACTGGTGCTTCACCTGGACTTTGAGAAGTCCTCGCTTCTCAACTGGAAGAGATTATTGTCAGCGACTGGTCCTTCTTTGCCGGTATCTTTCCACGTTTGGCACTGGAGAATATGTGCTGCTGTGACCAACCAGGAGAAGGTCAGTGGGAGGAAAGACCAGCAGGGAAAGGAGGTGATAGCCAGGAAGAGCTGCACCGGGCCCTGCTGACTGCCTCTGGGTGTGTGTGTGTGTGTGTGTGTGTGTGGCTGGCTCTGGGTGTGTGTGTGTGTGTGGTAGTAATTGCTGTCTGCTGAGCTCGTCCGTAGGGTACAATAGGTCTCACATTTGCGAGAGATTAAGCTAATGGCAATGTAATTGACAATGCCATTTATTTATGTGTTTTCAAAACCAACACATAAATACAAATTTTGTCATTTACAATGCCAATAGCTCAAACTTTTCCAAAGGCGATACCATTGCATTGTAAATGCTTGTTGTTTGCTTTGTGTTACCTATTCATGACCATTGGGTCTCTTCTAGGGTGAAGTGCCATGCAAGTCTTTTGTGTAGTTTCTGCCTGTTCAGTAGTGGCACAGGTAGGTCCTTAGTTTGGCAGGCTTTAGTGCGCACGTGCCGGCACACTCTACAATAGCAGGGTGGTACAAAAATACAGTTTTGTTGCTGAAGAAGTTTGTCCACCATTGGTAGTCTCACGACGAGCCCTGCATTTCACACAAAGCTAAAGTACAATAGCAAATCTAGTGATTTTGTACTTTTATAAAATCGTCCATGTATTCTTTCACTCTGATCAGGAGTTGTCGGGCTTTTATACTGCTCACACTGTGGCTCGAAACCAGAAGTAAATAAATCGAGTTACAGGCTTTCACATTTTTTGATCGAGGATGGAGAGACGAGTCACAGAGTGGGAAATTGCTGTGCTACGAGTTGAGTGGTTAGCAATTTTATTCACAACTTTATGTATGTGCCCACTGGATGCTTTTACCTTTCCACCTCCTCTTTTCTGTATACTAGAGATACCCTTTGTGCACTACACCTTGTTCATGTCAGTGTTTGCGTTTCTGGCACTACCACTATATTATTATGACGAAACTAGTATTCAGACAGACAAGCTAAAGGCAGCACTCCCTTGTGGGCAGATGTTGTGTGTTTGGTATGTAGCGCTGTGGAAATATTGCTACTTCTGGCAATGCCCCCTTTTGCTTGGAATCCTGTTTGAATTGCTTTTGTTTTTCACAAGCTGGTCTGCTCGGAAGTCATGGCGCCTGATCATTTATAGATGGACCTGATACAATGCAGTCTGAAAGGAACCTCGTAAAATGAAGGAGTGTTGTATCGATTGATCATAGTTAATGCTAACTAATGTTTAAAACTGAACCCAAAATGACAGAATCCCAAATCACCCTGTAATGTTTGAGAAGAAACCTTTGCAGGAATGTTTGTCGATTTTCTTATAAGGTCAGATTCAGATTAGTTAATGGCCAACTTTAATCCAATGTGTGCCTCTGGCATGGTAAAACTACCAGGTAAAACATTTTTTTTGTTTTATTAAAGGTAAATACAACCATACCAACGAAAAATAAAACAAGCATTTGCAATGCAATAGGTCTCGCATTATGAAAGTTTGAGCTATTGGTCTTGTAAATGACAATTTTTTTATTTATGTGTTGATTTTGAAAATAGCTAAATTATTAGCTTTGTCATTTTCAATGCCAATAGTTATAACTTTCGCACATGTGACGACTATAGCATTTGTAATGCAACATGTTTTGTATTTACGTGACTTAGATGTATTGATATTACAAATAGCAACGGCTTTTAATTTTTTTAAATAACTAATACTTAAATAAAAGTGATTGTAATTTATATTGGCAATAGCTTAAACTTTTGTAAATAACGTTTGTGAAGATTATGTTCAGTGTATTTTATTGTGATGAAAATCCAAGAACAGAAGTGAAATAACATCTTTTTGTGACATTTGTAATAAAGCTTGAAACATTGAGAGAACATAATTGAACCAGTTGTTGTTGAATGGTTGCACAGATTGATGCTGTGGTGGTGGTGCTGCTGAGTTTTCTCTGAATCTGCACTCTGAATCTGCACTCTGAATCTGCACCCTGAATCTGCACCCACAATCTGCACCCACAATCTGCACCCACAATCTGCACCCACAATCTGCACTCTGAATCTGCACCCACAATCTGCACCCACAATCTGCACCCTGAATCTGCACCCACAATCTGCACCCTGAATCTGCACCCTGAATCTGCACCCTGAATCTGCACCCTGAATCTGCACTCTGAATCTGCACCCACAATCTGCACCCACAATCTGCACCCACAATCTGCACCCGCAATCTGCACCCGCAATCTGCACCCGCAATCTGCACCCGCAATCTGCACCCGCAATCTGCACCCGCAATCTGCACCCGCAATCTGCACCCGCAATCTGCACCCACAATCTGCACCCACAATCTGCACCCACAATCTGCACCCACAATCTGCACCCACAATCTGCACCCACAATCTGCACCTACAATCTGCACCCACAATCTGCACCCACAATCTGCACCCACAATCTGCACCCACAATCTGCACTCTGAATCTGCACTCTGAATCTGCACTCTGAATCTGCACTCTGAATCTGCACTCTGAATCTGCACTCTGAATCTGCACTCTGAATCTGCACTCTGAATCTGCACTCTGAATCTGCACTCTGAATCTGCACCCACAATCTGCACTCTGAATCTGCACTCTGAATCTGCACTCTGAATCTGCACTCTGAATCTGCACCCACAATCTGCACCCACAATCTGCACCCACAATCTGCACCCACAATCTGCACCCTGAATCTGCACTCTGAATCTGCACCCACAATCTGCACCCACAATCTGCACCCTGAATCTGCACCCTGAATCTGCACCCTGAATCTGCACCCTGAATCTGCACCCACAATCTGCACCCACAATCTGCACCCACAATCTGCACCCTGAATCTGCACCCACAATCTGCACCCACAATCTGCACCCACAATCTGCACCCACAATCTGCACCCTGAATCTGCACTCTGAATCTGCACTCTGAATCTGCACCCACAATCTGCACCCACAATCTGCACCCACAATCTGCACCCACAATCTGCACCCTGAATCTGCACCCTGAATCTGCACCCTGAATCTGCACCCTGAATCTGCACCCTGAATCTGCACCCACAATCTGCACCCTGAATCTGCACCCTGAATCTGCACCCACAATCTGCACCCACAATCTGCACCCACAATCATTGGCATTGCCAATAGGTCTCGCTTGTGGGACCTTATAAGTATTTAGTTTTGCAGCACAATATGATGAGTGGTGTTGCGTGTGTGAGTGGCGTTGCGTGTGTGAGTGGCGTTGCGTGTGTGAGTGGCGTTGCGTGTGTGAGTGGCGTTGCGTGGGTGAGTGGGGTTGCGTGGGTGAGTGGGGTTGCGTGGGTGAGTGGGGTTGCGTGGGTGAGAGGTTGCGTGGGTGAGGGGTTGCGTGGGTGAGTGGGGTTGCGTGGGTGAGTGGGGTTGCGTGGGTGAGTGGGGTTGCGTGGGTGAGTGGGGTTGCGTGGGTGAGTGGGGTTGCGTGGGTGAGTGGGGTTGCGTGGGTGAGTGGCGTTGCGTGGGTGAGTGGCGTTGCGTGTGTGAGTGGCGTTGCGTGTGTGAGTGGCGTTGCGTGGATGAGTGGGGTTGCGTGGATGAGTTGCGTGTGTGAGTGGCGTTGCATCGATGAGTGGGGTTGCGTGGGTGAGTTGCGTTGCGTGGGTGAGTTGCGTTGCGTGGGTGAGTGGCGTTGCTGTGTGTGAATTGCTGGTTGGGGGAATGGGGGGGGTGGGCGGGGGAGCAGCAGGCAGATGCGAGTGGAGCGCGCGCTGGAGAGGGAGGGGGTGGGAGGACTAGGCAGCGGGAGAGAGGGAGAAAGGAGCGCGAGGGAGGCGTTTTTAGATACATGAAGCCAAAATTACAAGTGAGCATGTTACAAAAGCAAACGTTACGTTACATGAGACAATAGTGACAGTTGTGCAAGTATCAAGAGCAACAAAATACAAGAGGTATCAAACGATATGCAATAGCATATCTGAGGGAACACGGCCTGGAGGTAGCAAACGATATGTTCTTAGAGGAAACAAGCTTCTCGGCATTGCTGGTTGGGGGAGTGGGGGGGGGTGGGCGGGGGAGCAGCAGGCAGATGCGAGTGGAGCGTGCGCTGGAGAGGGAGGGGGTGGGAGGACTAGGCAGCGGGAGAGAGGGAGAAAGGAGCGCGAGGGAGGCGTTTTTAGATACATGAAGCCAAAATTACAAGTGAGCATGTTACAAAAGCAAACGTTACGTTACATGAGACAATAGTGACAGTTGTGCAATTATCAAGAGCAACAAAATACAAGAGGTAGCAAACGATATGCAATAGCATATCTGAGGGAACACGGCCTGGGGGAAGCTGGCTGGGGAGGGAAAGGAGAAATGAAAGGAAGGCTGTGTTTGCGGGGAGAGAGAGGGGAGGTGCTGGTGTGGGCGGGGGGAGGTGCTGGTGTGGGAGGAGTGCTGCTACGGCAGGCCTGTGTTTGCGGGGAGAGAGAGGAGGTGCTGGTGTGGGAGGGGGGAGTTGCTGGTGTGGGAGGAGTGCTGCTAGGGGAGGAGAAGCCCTGGCCGTGAATGCTCGTGCATGTTCACGTGAACTGCAAGAACACGCCAGGCTGAAACCCCTTAGTTTGAAGAGGATTTTGCCGGCATGAATTCGATCCTATCCATTCCTGCGGAATGGGACAGGCTCGACCTAAAAAGAACATGTAAAGGCACAGATTTTACATATGCCCTGGTGTGCAGGCTGCATACATCTCCGCAGCAGGCTATGTAAGAGAGCAGCCATCTCTCATATTTTATGTGCTCCCCACCCATGACCCCGCACACAGCAACTGCATCGCCTGGTTCCAAACATGGACTGTCCCCTCGCTGTTCAGCAAGTGTTTCTCCATACTGTGTCTTGGTGCAAAGTCCGGTGGTCTAGATAGTTGTAGTGAGGATGAATGACATGAGGGTCCCCAAATGTATTTGGGTCTGGAGGTCTGGAGAAGCATCGTTGCATACAAGTCAAATTGTTTGTCGCAGGAGAGTAAGGATTTGATAAACTTAGATTTCTGAGATCTTCTTCCCTGTCCCCAGCAGCAGGCCATCCGCCTTTTGGCCTGTAGCAGGGCTAATCATGTATACCATCGTTACAACACCAGATTTCCCACACCCTGCTGAGCACTGGGTCCCTGGGCACTTTGTGATCTATCATTCTAGAGCGTGCAGACAGTACCTCATCCCAGTAGGCTTAAATTGTGTTGCAGGACCACAACAGATGGAGTAAATGTGCCCCTGGTTGGCCACATCTGTTACAGCTAGTCTGCATGAAGGACATACCTGTGTAGGGACATGGGGTATGGTATGTGTTGCAAAATTTTATAGTGGATTATACTGAGCCTGCTACTTGGGGATATCATGTACGTTTGTGCACAACAGAAGGACCCCATCACCTCTGGTATCTCAAGGCCTAGCTTCTCCTCCCACGTAGAATGCTTAGTATGCACTGGTGCCCGAGTATCCGCAAGTGCGGCACAGTATAGGTTGGAAATCAGCTGTTTCATTGTTGTGACCGTGAAGGGTGTTTCCGACTCCAGACAGGGCATCGGAAGTAAGAGCCCCAAGCGAGCTCATCAGTTTGTGATACAGGAAGATCTACAGAGGGGCGTGTAATGTTTTAGTAAGTTTTAATGTAGCGCGGACTTGACTGCACAGTTAGCAGTGCACTCTACAGAGCACTAAAATGGCAAATTTTATATAGTTAGATTAAACCAGAAGATGATTCAGAAGCAGATGACAAGAGACGGAATTGGCTTCGTGTACGGAGGCAAGACTAGGAGTCGGGTTTTGATGTGGGATGTGAAAGTGTGTGTTAAGTGCTTTGCAAAAAGCAAGTACATTTTGAAGTAAGCAAGGTCTACCTGAGAGTGATTTACATACCCGGAGTAGGGTAGGTAAAACCTATTTTTAAGAGACCTAGGTGTCGTACATGTTAGTATGTTTTCCATGTTTATAATGCAGCGTCACACCACATCACCATGGTAACACATTCTGTATATAGGTGACGTCACTTGTACACGGTGACAGATGACAGCTGAGACCTGTTAACGCTAGTTGTTATCCCGCTACCGCGGGTCCTTGTTGATAATAAACATAATCTTGAATACATCTTTCTCCATGCTTTATTGGTGTATGCTACAATTGGCGACGAGGGTGCTTTCAACAAGGGCCAGCGGAAATACTGAGATCGGCGATGATTGATGATCGTGATCATATTGATGAGAAAATGCGGGAGAGAAGTTAAGGCGTTTAACGGAGTGAGTACACTAAGGAAGCAAGCGCTGCTGATAAAGAGTATATTATTGAAGAGCAATTTATGACAGTCGGAAATATCTGAAGAATCGCTTTTGCTCGGCACCGCGTGAATTTGGAAAGATTTGATTTTTAATTCACGAAGAAAACGGTGAAGGTGTGCGGCGTAAAGCGTTTGCGGAGCATCTGAACTAAATTTAATCAGGCGGCTGCGTTGAGGATCGAGCTGAAGGAAGCACTTTGAAACCGGCGCTTCGTGACATCCAGCTGAGGCGTCAGTCAATTACCTCAGCTGAGTCGCGTGAAGCATGCCGGTAGTGCATTGTGATTGGCTGCGCGTCATCAACGTAAACAACGTGCGACCATCTTGGAAATTTTCCTGTCAGGAAAGCGAGTGAAGGAAAAACGAAGCGCTCTCTGAGGGGAATATTGCGCACTAGTGAAATCGATCAAAGGAAAACTTGCAGCTTTACAAGTAAGCCACAGAGTAATATCGGAGCCAAAATAAGGCGATCTCCCGCCAGTGCATTGGAAATAAAATTGTCATAAAAGCAAAAAGTGAATAAGTAAGCATGGCAGAGTGTAACAACATATGTGCCCCTCCTCGTTTCCTGGATGAACCAGGGAAACCCACTATGAAGTGGAAGAAGTGGGTAAGGGCATTCGAAAATTACATCATTTCTATTGATGGGAAAGCTTTTGATGCCGAAAGAAAATGTTCCTTGTTGTTTGGACTATTAGGTAAAGCAGGGCAAGACATCTTTGACAGTTTACCTGAGTATGAGAGCCCACCAGGAACATTCATACCACTAAATGAGTATCAGGAAGCGTTAAAAAGGTTGGAGAGGCAATTTGATGAAGAAAATAATATAATGGTTGCCAGGCATAAATTTGCTCAAAGGAAGCAACAGGAAGGGGAGTCTGTCGAGGACTATGTTGCATGCTTAAGAGTTTTAGCTGTAGAGTGCGAATATGAGGAAATGACTGATATTTACATAAGGGACCAAATAGTGTTTTATTGCTACACGAGGAAGGTGCAGGAGAGATTATTGGCTTGCAAAAGGCCAAGTTTGCAAGAAGTCATTGATATCGCTAGGGGTATCGAAAGATCCTTAATTTCTACAAAAGAATTGTCATCTACGGGAAATAATGCTAATGTATTTTACTTGCAGGAGAAGAAAAAAGGGGATGGTAAGACAAACGAAAGAAGTATGAGTGAAAGAAAGGTGGGAGGTAAGCAGTTATGCTGTTTTAGATGTGGTTCTAGTGAACACTTGGCTGACTTTATACATTTTTTACCTACAGCTGGACAATTTTTAAAGTGCAAGAGGTATGGACATTATTCTACCTTATGTAAAACAAAAAGGATGAGCAATAGTACAAGCATAAACACAGTTGGAAATTTTGACGAAGAAATGTGCGCTAATATTATGTTGTACATAGAAATGGAGGATGGGAAAATAAAAGGTCCCATTAGTGATGTAAAAATTGGGGAGGTTGAGTTAAAGTTCACTGCTGATTCTGGTGCCCCAATAACTACAATTTCTGATACCCTATTTGAAGAGAGGTGGAAAGGTGTGCAGTTGACTGAATCTGATATGAACCCAAAAGCCTTTGGAGAGAAGGATATAAATATGTTGGGATATTTCATTGACACCGTAACATTTAAAGGGAGAGTGATTGAGACAAAGGTCTACGTAGCAGAAAAAGGGAGAATACTGGTAGGATGGAGAGATTTGGCCCAGCTGGGGGTGGTATTAGTTCCGGGAGCAAAAGACCCTGTGATTCTAAGAGAGGAATGGATGAACAGCATTTGTGTAGGGAGAGAAGAAAGTACATTGGGTGAAATTTTGGAAAAACATAAAGATGTATTTAAAAATGTTATTGGATGTGTAAAAGGATTCAGTCATGACATCAAGCTTAAAGAAGGTGCTATTCCATGTAAGCACAAGGTGAGATCTGTGCCTTTGTCAGTGAAAAATGAATTAAGAGAAGTGCTTGAAAAATTAAAGAGGGAAGGTGTGATTGAAGAGGCGGAAGAATCCGAATGGATTTCTGCCATAGTTATATCAAAGAAGAAGGTGACAGGGGAAATTAGGTTGTGTGTCGACCTGAGGTCGCTTAATAGAAATATTGTAATTAATTGTCATCCCTTGCCAAAAATTAAGGACATTCTTCAGTCAACATCTGGATCAAAGTATTTTTCTCTTATAGACTTAAGGTCAGCGTACCATCAAGTGTGCTTGTCTGAAAAATCAAAACAACTAACAACTTTCATTACACCATTTGGAGCATTTAGGTTTGTGAGACTTCCTTTTGGTCTAGCATCATCTTCAGGATTTTTCCAGAAACTCATGGATGTATTGTTTGGGAAAATGAAAGGGGTGGAAGCCTTTCAGGATGACATATTACTGCACTCCAACATGGAAAGCGAGCACATACAGTTGATTGATACAGTTCTGAGTGTATTGGAAAGTAGAGGCATGACAGTTGCTAAGGACAAATGCAAATTCATGGCAAAGGAAATTGAATATTTAGGACATGTTCTGACTGCAGAGGGTATTTTGCCAAAAGATGATTTGATCCATGCAATAAGGGAGGCCCCTGAACCAAAAAATAAAGAGACCCTCAAGTCATTCCTTGGCCTCAGTGAGTATTACGCAAAGTTTATCAGTAAATATGCAGAAAAAGTGGAGCCACTTAGGAGACTGTTAAAGAAAAATGTGAAATATGAATGGGGAATGGAACAAGATGATGCATTCAAAACTGTCAAAATGGAAATAGCTAAGGCGCCAGCATTAAAACCATATGATCCGCAGCTAGAAAACATCGTAACTGTGGATGCTAGCAATGAGGGAATAGGTGCTGTGTTCTGCCAAAGGAAAGGTAATGAAGAAAACACAATTGCATTTATTTCCAGGAAGTTAAATGACACTGAGATTCATTACAGTACAATTGAACGTGAGACTCTGGCCTGTGTGTGGGCTGTACACAAACTCAAAGATTATTTGTGGGGCAAAAGTTTCACGCTTGTAACGGACCACAAACCCCTTGTGTACATGATGGACGGCAGTGGGCGTGGCAATGGCAATGCCAGTTCAAGGCTTATCAGACTCATGTCAAAGCTTCAGGAGTATAATTTCAGAATGGAACACATAAAAGGAGGAAAGAACAGTAGGGCGGATTGTCTGTCCCGGTTACCGGTAAAGGAAAACAATGATGAGGTACTGGAAGACAACGAATGTGTGGTGGCACACATTGACGCGACCGTAATGTGTGAAGGATCAATAAAAGATGAGGAATGGGAAGAATGTACAAAGAGAGACAATGTCCTGGCCAAAGTAAAGGAGTATGTACAATCCAATTGGCCACATGTGAGGAATTTACCAAAGGAGCTAAAAAATTACCAACTAGTGAGCGATGAATTGACTCTGGAAAATGGTTTCCTGAAAAGAGGTGAAATGTTCGTGCCGCCACTAGGCCTCAGGCTAAAGATAATCCAGATGGCTCATAGAGGGCATCCTGGCACCACTGCCACTAGAAATGTTCTGAGAATGTACTATTGGTGGCCAGGTGTGGACAGCGAAGTTAGAAATACTGTAGATAATTGTGAGCAATGTTTGAAGTCAGACAAACATTGGAGAATGGAGAAAAATGAGCTGCAAATCGTGCAAATCCCTGATGGACCTTGGGCCAAGGTTGCAATAGATTTTGCCGGACCTTTCAATCTACTACTAGACGAATGTAAATATCTAATAGTTTTGACGGACTACTATACTAAGTGGGTGTGTTACAAGTTTGTGAGGATGATTACTACTGAAATAGTCATAAAATTTCTGGAGAAAATCTTTGAGAGAGAAGGGCAACCAAAAACTATAGTGTCTGATAATGGATCACAACTTGTATCGCGTTCAATGGTTGATTTCTTGGAAAAGCGTGGTATAGTGCAGGAGAAAACACCCCTGTATAGTCCTAAAAGCAATGGTCAAGTTGAGAGGATCAACAGATTCTTTAAAGAAGGAATCCAGATGGCTATTGCGAATGACATGGATGTAAAGGATTTTATCAAAGTAAAAATAAATGCATATAACAATACTCCTAAGGAAGCAACAGGGTTTACACCATTTTTCCTGATGAGAGGAAGAGTATGCAACGGCGTCATTACGCCGAAAATAGGTGAATGGAAAGCAGCAGCTGTAGAAGCAAGACAAGTATGTGAAAAAGAACTCAATGTAAGAGAGAACATACTGTGTAAACAATTGAAGAATAAGGCTTATGCTGACAATGTCAATCGTGCTAAAGATAAAGTCATAGTACCTGGGGATTGGGTGCTAGTGAGGAAGCCTGGTCTGGTTGCTAAGGGAGAATCTAAGCTTAGCAGGCCTTTGAGAGTCGACAGAGCAACTGGAGGAGCTGTGCTAGTTGAAGGTGAGGGATGGCGCAGTAAAGATGATGTGGTAAAACTGAAACAAGGTCAAGAACAGATCATAATGAGAAATGCAGGAACGGAGGAAGGAGGTCTAAATGACAGTATTCTAGAATGGGATGACACGTGTGGTAACCTAGATGGGTCACACACCAGAGTCAGTCAAGGAGCGTCTGATGTTTCAGACGCAGGTTTTGATGGATTCTCTTCCAGTCCCGTGGACACTACTTCAGTGCGGAATGGAACTAGGGGAGACAACTGTGAGGAAAGCAATGAGTGTAATGCAACAAGCATGGGAGATAATGAGGGCAACGTAACTGGAAGACATCTTTCTAGAACGGGCAGAGTGGTCAAATTGCCCGCCAAGTTTAAAGACTATATTATGGAATAGTTTTCTGTTTATTGTTTATGAAGGAAGGGAGATGTCGTACATGTTAGTATGTTTTCCATGTTTATAATGCAGCGTCACACCACATCACCATGGTAACACATTCTGTATATAGGTGACGTCACTTGTACACGGTGACAGATGACAGCTGAGACCTGTTAACGCTAGTTGTTATCCCGCTACCGCGGGTCCTTGTTGATAATAAACATAATCTTGAATACATCTTTCTCCATGCTTTATTGGTGTATGCTACACTAGGTTTTGTTTATGCTGGTAAACCACTCAAGAGGCTCGCATCTTTCCTAGGAGGCGTTTATCTCGGTGTATGGGCTTCTGAAGCGCAGCCGATTCGGAAGGTGGTTCACGCTTCATGAGGAAGCCGGGGTAGGATAAGGGCGGCGTCAGATTGTTATGCTGACTAAGATCAAGCATGCTGCAGAGTGAAGGATAGATTTGAAGGAAACCAGTGAAGATTTCGGTATTCATCCCAATAATTTGTTTCTGACATCAGTGTGAGGGTAAGACCACTTTTCGCACCACAGATCTGAAATCTTATTACAGAATTAAAGATATTAACATTTTCTGAGTAGATGGAGTTTGTACAGGGCAATCTAGTAAATTCTGTTTCAGTTTGTTTTTTCATTATACCATCTTTCAGCATGCTTCCTACAGGTAGATTAGAAAGGAAATGTGATAAAAATGTCTTTGTCAAAACTGTTCTGCCATGGTTCATACAAATAGCCGAAAAGGCGAGCGAGGGTAACTCCTTTGGGTGGGGCTTGAGAGTGGTGTATAGATCAGTGCACGGATTGTTTAATTCTAGCACTATCTGACTTGGTGAACGCTTCATAGATAATATCTGAATATATGTGGACATGTCCATTAAAGTAAGAGTCGACACAATGAGTTTGTCAATTTGTTTTCGTCTTTTGGCATGTTAAAGGCGCACCCTAAAATAGCGTGTTGATTAGGGTGCTGTTGAATAAAGTGCTAATGCAGTGTGAGGGGTAAAAATGCAACTTTAACATTTTTATGAGCATTTGTGTTGTTTTTCTAAGGAGAAACTTGGAGTAAAGTCTCCTGGGCGAAATATTTCAAGACTTTGAGCTAGATAGTGGCCTTACCAAACCAGCAAGTATCAACAAGTGGTGTCCTTTATGCCACTTACTTTGTCCTGTGACATACAAGACAACTATTTAACTAGGGATGTTCGGTTCAGCTCTTGACTGGGGGGTTCCGATTAACCTCTGCATATCTGTATTTAGACTTTGTGAACTAATTCATTTATTTCCCTGCGTTCGAAAAAAAAAACCAGAGGACCATAGAAAATAATGGCACTGTTGAAAACAGTTTTCAGTTCAGAAGATTTCTGGAACGGGTCTTTGTGGGTATCTTGGAATACTGGAAGGTTCCCTTTCTACAGCTAAGCATTGGCTCTACGCGAGTTTGACAAGCTTTCCTGAGATTTTCCGATTTTTTTTTTATTTTTTTTATTTTTTTATTAGATCTAGACTTGAGTTATAAAGATGCTTCTGGAAAGACTCCTTTCATTCACATTTGCTTATTTCAGTGATAAATATTACCTGTCTACTAGCTATCTTGTGCACATGAGTGCCCGCAAGTTGACCATTGTTGGATTTTCCTACTCTGGAGTTATGTCCATTCAGATCTTTTTTTTTTTACATTTGTTTATTGAGTTTTTACAAAGAACCTCAGTGTAAGAAAAATACATGGAATGCAAAGGCCGCGAATAAAAACACAATGATGAAAACACCAGCATTATAATAACAAAATGTAGATATGCACACTCATAGCAGTGACAGTTGAGTTTCCGGTTGCCATAGTGCTTAACCTGAAATACAAAGTCAGCATAGAATTTATACACTAAACAATGGCCCTGAACCTTACGTAAATATCGAATAATCGTGATACTTAGTTCAATAGGTTAATCAATTTACGAGCATGCTAGAGGTATTCAATACATTATTCATACAAAAAGAGAGAAAAGGCAACAAACCAGATTCTAAAACCACAGTCAATTTATTTTCATTGCTAATGGTAAATTGAATATACTTTGCAGTTATTATTACGTACCTTTTCTACCCTACCGGCAACGTCGGCCCGACGTAAACTCGGTTTTAAACGTCCTCGTGGCAGACGCCCTTGTATTCTCTAGCAAGATGTGAAGCCGACGTGACGCTGACTCACTGCAGCCTAAGGTAATTTAGTGACTAATGCGTCAGTCATGCTTTCCAAGCCAACGCTTATACCTTAAGCAACAGCACAGCTAAATCTAGTTCCCCTTTCTGTACAGCTTTGAATTAAATTCAAGCACAGATGAGGAGTGTCCCAACTACTTGGACCTACCTCCCCCCGCAAAGATTGACCCTTCTAGAATTTTGCAGGTAAATCTCGATATACCTGCACCATGCGGCCTTTTGATTCATTCTAATGTTATCACAGGGCTGATACATACCCCTATTACTTTCCAGATGTCACATCAGTGATCTACTACACTGGCCATTTCCTAAGCACTTGGATTCAACGCAGTTCGTGACTCACCTAGGGGGTAAGCTTTTGACATACCCTCTCATGTACTTTTGGCCAATTAATCAGTGCAACAGCCTTATTCGATTTATTAATCTCTTTAGGGTACTCTGAAGCCCCTTCACATCCTCTGGGTTGCCCCAGTCTGTCCTGATGAAGACCCGCATGTCCAAGGGCTGTCTACCTTACCTGCATGGCCCCAAGACGGGTCGAAACGTCGACGCCCCTTTAAATATACGGCCTGAACCCCCCCCCATCCTACATGCCTAACGTGCAATATGGGAATGTTTATCCCTCAATAGAGAATTGTTTTACAATTACTGCGTAAACTGCATCTGTGGCTGGGCCATTAAGCACGGTGGTTGATAACCAGTCCGCATTTTAGAACTGTATAATCTTTTTTATGTCACAACCTAGTATACTTTTCCTTTTCCTACCCACTACACACTAGAGCACTCTTCTTCTTCGCACGTTCCCCCTTTTGGAGCAACCCTTACACACGTAATAATAACTGCAAAGTATATTCAATTCACCATTTGCAATGAGAATAAATTGCCTGTGGTTTTAGAATCTGGTATGTTGCCTTTTCTCTGTTTTTGTATGAATAATGTATTGAATACCAGTAGCAGACTTGTTCCTCTAGTATGCTCGTAAATTGATTGACCTATTGAACTAAGTATCACGATTATTCGATATTTACATAAGGTTCAGGACCATTGTTTACTGTACCAGAGTACACCCAGGTCCAAGACCATTTGGGTAACTCCATTTTTTGTAATGGCTAGAATTTATACGTGTCAGCCCAGACCCGCAAATATCAAATGCAATGGTACAAAGTATCAAGCCAAATATCAACATGATCAGATTGCAAGGCCTCGGTCATCGACCACCCATGATCAGGATGTGAGTTACAGAAGTGAGTTACAATAGTAGGGGGGCCATCGATGCTCATTTCCAGTCTCCACTGGGTGTTCCAGGAGATACAGTTTAAATGGATCCCAAATATCTCGAGGTCGGGACGAGAGTGGAAGCAGCCCGGCATAAATGTCTGCTTGGTCCTGCCAGAGTGTAAGGTCGTTGTTCCATTCCTTGAATTTGGGCGCACGACCGAGGCCCCAACACGCCGTGTGGCAAGAAGGAGAGTAAATGACACAAACTTGCGGTGCAAAGCTGGTGTCTCCTCTGTGTACCCTAGTATTGCGAGAAGAGGGGAAACTTGGAGTTGCAGGGAGGTCATTAATTCCAGCGCATTGAAAACCTGCTGCCCAGTATGTAACAACTGAGTTACAGCTCCACGTGAGATGCAGAAAGTCAGCGGCTTCCGCCTTGCATCTGTCGCATTGATCTGTTTCGCGTAATTTGTATTTGTGCAGTTTGACTGGGGTGTAATAGATGCGGTGCAGGAATTTGCAGTGAGTAATACGTAGCCGACTGCTGGAAGATACCTGTTCAGTTTGCTTACATCAATACATCCACTGTTGGTCTGTGACCTCGTGGCCGAGTTCAGCGGCCCACTTATCACGGGATGTGCAGGGTTGGTAAATTACGTCTGTGTACAAGCTATGATAGTGTGGACACCAGGTGGGATGAACTGTTAGTATGCAGGACGTGATGCAAGGGAGCAACTGTAGGGGGCTCTTGAGGTTGGAAGGTGTATACTCCTTAAAACCTTGTCTCAGGCAAACATAGAGAAAGAGATCTATGGAAGAGGGTGGTGTGTCTTTAAATAACTGCTGCGAGGTGCAAAACCTGCCATTGAGAAGTAGGTCCCCCCAGCAATGAATGTTATGTTAGCTTTAGCCTTGTTGAAGACCCCTTCCTGCAATACAGGCATCTTTGGGTGGTATGTAAGCGGGAGAAGTGGAGAATATAATATGATGGCTTGTTAGTGACGAGCGATGCAACTCCACGCCATGACTGTACAATCGACAGATGTCGGGCATGGCTTACGAGGTGTGGTTACAGACAGTATGGCCCTGTTGAGTGGGATAGGGTCTGCCAGCCAGTATTCGGTTGCGACATGAGATGTATATCTGGGAGGGTGGAGCCAATAACAGACATTATGTGCCTGAGCACAAAGATAATATAGTTCTAAGTTGGGCACACCAAACCCCCCCTGAGAATAAGGTTGTGTGAGTGTATCCCACTGCAAGCGCGGTTGTTTGCCGCCCCAAACTAATCTTATTAGCTCCTAACGGAGCTGAGAGAAGAACGGCCTGCCCGGATCATATAGTATATTTAAAAACCGATATAAGAGCTTTGGGAGGACAACCATTTTGATGAGTGAGATCCGTCCCGCCATAGTAAGGGGGAGGAGGTTCCACTGTGTGATGCTGCTAGTGATGTGCTCTAATGTGCGTCCATAATTGAGTCTCATTAACTCCTCGCGATCGATGGTAACATGTATCCCCAATTATTTCACCTCCGTGGCGCACCATTCTATGGGAAAATCAGTAGGGAATTGCACTGCGGATGCTGTGAGTGGAAACATTTGTGTTTTAGTCCAATTAATATGAATTCCAGAGAGGCCTCCGAATCTAACAAGTTCACGGAGGATCGGGTTGAGGTTCTGTGTTTTTTTTTTTTTTTTTTTACTCACAGGGTAACATTATCAGCAGTGAAATGAGACTCGGGTGGAGGAAACATCGAAGGTCCTTTTCCTGATGGTGCTGCCTAATTCTAGCCGCTAGCGGCTCTAATGCAAAGGCAAACAGGAGGGGAGAAAGTGGGCAGCCCTGCCGAGTGCCTCAAGTGAGGTAGAAGGAGGGGAAGGTTAAAATCCTTGCCGTGGGAGAGGCGTAAAGCAGGAGAATCCATGCTAAGAAGCCTATTGGGAGCCAAATGCATTGAAGGATAGTAAAAAGATAGTCCCATTCCACCGTCAAAGGCCTTTGTGGCATCTAAAAAAACTGCCACTAGTGCTAATTTAGGGTCCATCGGCTGCAGAATGGAGAAAAGAGTATGGTGTTATGGGAGGTCGCTCCCCCGGGAATAAATCCCGCCTGATTGGCTAAAAGTTTGGCAAGGATTTTTTCATCTGTGTTGATGAGGGACAGGGCTCGATAGGAGTTTGAGCGGTCTGATGGCTTTCCAGGCTTTAGGAGGGAAACAATAAGTGCCTCTCTCATTGATCCAGGGAGGATCTGTGCCTCTTGAGCCTCCATGTATACCTCCCTCAACACCGGGAGCAGTTGTTCAAGATAAGTCTTATGGAAATCAATGGGGAAGCTATCAGAGCCTGGGGCCTTGCCCGATTTCATCTGCATGATGGCTGTTCTGAACTCATCCTCTTCAAACGGAGCTGCCCTAATGTGAAATTTTCAAGAAATTGAGTAAAGTCTGGGGATCGGTCCTTCGGGAGTGGTAAAGGTTTGGGTAAAATTCAGTGAAGGTATGTAATATTGCAAGACTATCCCTGTGACGTGTCCCCAAGTCATCTACTATATCCAGGCTGTAGTTGGAGAAGCAGGACAGTCGTATCTACGTCGCCAGCGCCCTGCCAGGCCTTTCCCCCACCCCATATCTGCAAGCAGTGAAGTATTTCTGTGAAAGTGAACCTCTCGCGCAGCTGTGTTGGTATATTCAGCGAGTTTATCTCTAAGTGTAACTTTCTGAACCCCGGTTGAGTCCTGCCACATATCTGCTTCCGGTTGTTTTATTTCCCTTGCGAGGCAGCGCAAGCTGCGACGAATAACTCTGAGGACTCCAAAGCTTTTTGCTATACAAAAAACACGCACTGTTACTTTAAAAGGCTCCCAAAGAGTGTTCATGTGAGTGACTGAAACTTTATTCCGTTTAAAGAAGTCCGAGATCTCCTCCCCAGGCTCCGCCTTGAAGATAGTGTCTAGTAGCGCTTCTGACATTAGCCGCCAGATTCGTGGGGAGGCGCTCAAACCAAGGGGCTCAATCGTCATGCACACCGGAGCATGATCTGAATGAGTTCTGGCCATGTGCTCCACTGCTCGAATTCAAGGAACAACCCCTCGGGATACTATCCAATAGTCAAGTCTTGACCAGGAAGGATGTGCTGTAGTGTAATAGGTGCCCTCTCGCATCAGAGTGTACAAGGCGCCAAGCGTCTATCAACCCATGGTCTGGAAGCAAACGCACTAGTGTTTCATGAGTTTTTGTGTAGTCATGAGTGAGAGGATTGGACCTGTCATCGGAAGGGCACAGAACAGTATTAACGTCTTCCCCCCCAAGATTACATGAGTAGATCCCACTTTAAGTAAGTGTCCCCATACAATAGTGAAGTAGTCCGGGTCATCAGTATTGGGCCTGTAGCAACAGACCGGTGTAACTGGCTGCGTACTCAGTGTGCCCCAGAGCATGCAACTCCTACCAGAAGGATCGCCAAAAGTGCCGCCTAGAATAAAGGGGGTGTTCCTTTTTACTAAAATTAGAGTACCGCAGGAGTAGGTAGTGTAAGAAGAGAACACCTGCCCCACAGCCCATCTACTACCAAGTCGAGGAGAGCGGCGCGGATCGACATGTCTCTTGAAGCAAAGCGATATGTATCTCATACCTATCTAGAAAAGCAAGGATTTGCTGACATTTACCGGGGTCACAAAGTCCTCTGACATTCCAGGAAAGCAATTTTAAGCAAAGCATTTCAGGAAGCGAGGCCATTATTCTGGGAGAAAGAAGTAGCAACTTGGAACATCATGACTGTGTGTGCTATACGTATCTACATCAATGTACGCTGGCATGATGATCTGTTGATGCAGGACAAACGTAATATAAAACAAGCATTGGAAATGCAATAGGTCTCGCATTAGAAAAGTTGTAGCTATTGGTCTTGTAAATGACAAATATTTTATTTATTTGTTGGTTTTTAAAATAGCTAAATTGATAGCTTTGTCATTTACAACGCCAATAGTTATAATTTTCGCGAATGTGACACCTATAGCATTTGGAATGCAACATGTTTTGTATTTACGTGACTTAGATGGCAGCTCTGGTCGTTAGGCCACATCTCTAGAGAGCAGGAGAGTGCAGCAGGGGAGAGAAGCACAGCAATGGAATAGGTCTCGCATTAGGAAAGTTTGAGCTATTGGTATTGTAAAGGACACATTTTTTATGTATGTGCTTGTTTTGAAAATAGCGAAATTAATAGCTTTGTTATTTACAATGCCAATAGTTTTATCTTTTGCAAATGTGACACCTATTGTAACACAATATGTGTTGTAGCACTGAGTGGTGTGAGGGTGAGTGGGTGTGTGAGGGGGTGAGGGTGAGTGAGGGGGGGTGAGGGTGAGGGTGTGTGAGGGTCTGAGGGGGTGAGAGTTAGGGGGTGTGAGGGTGAGGGTGACTGAGGGGGTGTGAGGGTGAGGGGATGAGGGTATGGGTGTGAGAGGGTGAGGGGGCGAGGGTGTGTGAGGGTGAGGGTGTGAGGCTGAGTGAGGGTGAGAGGGTTGTGAGGGTGAGTGAGGGTGTGTGAGGATGAGGGGGTGAGGCTGAGTGAGTGAGGGTGGGTGAGGGGGATGAGGGTAAGGAGGTGTGAGGGTGAGATGGTGTGAGGGTGAGTGAGGGTGAGATGGTGTGAGGCAGAGGTGTGTGAGGGTGAGGGGCTGTAGAAGCAAAAAAGGTAGCCATCTGGAACCTTCCAGATGATGTAAGAGCTGCGCCGATAAAAATAGGGGTATATATTTCCCCACTGACTACTATTAAAACAGTTAATTTTAGGGGTGAGAGAGCATAAATAAAGCCATTGTTTGCTTTGAAACTGACTCGGGTCTGTTGAACCGTGCTGCTTTTGCAAGATAAGGGTGCATGGGTAGGAAGTGACTTACCCAGAATCACAGTTTAGTGTAGAGGGAAGCTAAGATTACAACTCTTCTCACGTAGCTCAGAGTATGTGTCGAATCGACTCTAGGCGCATCTGGAATCTATAGCCCGATCCCACCGCCCCGGATTTGGGATCACGCGGCACTGCCATTAAATGTGAGCAGTAAACCGGATCGGCTTCCTGGAGTTGTTTACCTAGACGAGTGTGTGCGACAAGCACAGTAAATGTACAAGCGGGTATTGTAATAGCGGGTTGCTTGTTAATGTTATCAGCACGGGGACGGGGCTGTGCAGTGAACAGAAGGGATACTGGGGTGTATTCACTTTGAGGTTGGTTGGAGGCTGTGGAGACTGTCTGTCGGAGATATGGAGAGGTTTGTTAATTGGGGCTTTGAGCGAGTAGCCTTCATTTTTGAGAGATTTCTGTTCATGTTCCAGCGCCTGGAGGTGTTTCACGGATCGGACTGGTTGGTGGAGGCGAGCCTGTCTGCAGTGGAAGCGGGAGATTTTGGTTCAAATATATTTGTTCACACTTGACTTCGCAGCACCGTGTGACCCTGAGCAATCACTAACACCGTGTGACCATGAGCAATAACTAGCGCCGTGTGACCCTGACCAGTCACTAGCGCCGTGTGACCCTGACCAGTCACTAGCGCCGTGTGACCCTGACCAGTCACTAGCGCCGTGTGACCCTGACCAGTCACTAGCGCCGTGTGACCCTGACCAGTCACTAGCGCCGTGTGACCCTGACCAGTCACTAGCGCCGTGTGACCCTGACCAGTCACTAGCGCCGTGTGACCCTGAGCAATCACTAGCGCCGTGTGACCCTGAGCAATCACTTTATCTTTGTCTCGCAAAGAAATCTGTCAATCTAGAGATTCGAGAACAATGCACGACCAGGCATAAAGCACTACATTGTCCCTTTACAGTCGCAATGTACGTCTATTCGTTTCCGTATACCAGTGCTGGTGTTAACAGTAATCTGAAGTGTATCTGTAATGGCTGCCAGGCTCTGGATATATATATATATATATATATATATATATATATATATATATATCTATCTATATATCTATCTATATATCTATATATCTATATCTCCTGGCTTAGCAGGGCCTTTTCCCGGATGAGTCGTCTGCACTTAGTCATTGCACAGAGGTGGGTGTGTCTTAATGCTGGTAGGATGGGGCGGACTCCGTTACTGGTTACGAAAGACGCCTTGATTCTTGGAATGCACTGTATTCCCTGGGAAGAGTATCCCTAGACCCTGCCTGCACTGCACGAGAAGAGAGTTCCAGGCTCTTAAAACAAGACGGAGGGCATTGCTGTGGGGAGGGGGGAGGAGAAATGCGACACGGTGGGCAGGGGAGGGGGGAGAGCGGCATGAGGGTGTGAAGCAGCAGGGGCCTTTGAAGTGAAGCTAAGCTTCACTTCAAAGGTGTGGGAGGAGTGCGGCTGAGGCAGAGCGCACGCTGGGGGAAGCTTGTGGGGCGGAGCGGGAAGATCTGCTGGGGAACAGATGGCGATTTGATGATGTGCACGCGCATTTTAGGTCAATGCGCTTGCGCACGGGCACAGCACCAAATCGCCAGTTGGGTAAAGTCTGTTTAAGTCCCTATAGTCTCACTCTGCTCAATGCGCATGCGCATTGAGAGGCGAGACCTAAAAACAGTGATCCCCAATCCACCCACGGCAGCACCCCAATCGTGCCAGTAATACATTGCCCACCCCACTTCCAAGAAAATTGTGACATTATAGTCCAGGTCTACCAGGTCCAGGTCTACCGAGTCCAACAAAAACGGAAGTCCAGCTGATTAGGGGGGATCTCCCATATAGGGGGGTCACTGGTGGGTCACAGGTTTCTCCTTTCTCTCATGAGCTGCTAGGCAGCTACCCACTGGAGTGGGGATGCGATGGAAGAGAGAGGTAGGGTACTCGGCATGGTTCAGGACTAACACACTAACCATATATTAAAGCTGGTTACACAACGTGTTCGGTTTGCATACAGGAAGTTGCACTTATCTGTCCAATATGCGCTGAAACCGGTCAGGAACTTCGGAGATGAGTGAGATAAATGCAGCCCCATAGTTCAACACCAATTTCACCTCAGAGTCTGAGTTTCTGGATACAACGGTCGCTGAAGAGGACATGAGGTGCGAGAGAGGTACATCAGGATGCAGTGCCTTCCCGGAGATCAGTACTCAGCTGGAGATGAAGCTCTTGATTCGTGGTTATCAGAGGTTCCTCTTGGTGATCTTCGGTTGACAGATTTGAGGAAGTCCTCTGCTTGTGGGTTGGAGTAGATGGTGTGTTTGCCCTGGTAGGATATTCGCAGGTGCACGTATACAGGAGCGCATATTCGATCTGGGCTTTTCAAAGTTTTTGCTTAACAATTAGGAATTTGCGTCTCACTTCCTGCACAGCAACAGTGAAGTCCGGAAAGATCGTGAATTCCAACCCTTCATGCCGCAGCGGTTTGTTCTCTCAGGCCATTCTTAATGCTGTGTCGTGGTCCCTGCAATGAAGGAGGCAGGTCACAATGGGTCGAGGCGCACCGCCCGGTGTGGGCCGAGTACCCAGGGAACAATGTACCCCTCTCCACCACAAGCTGCGAAGAGAAGGCTCCATAACCGCATGATGTAGGTGCTCCACAAAGTCCTCCATGCTGCCCGTATTTGTACTTTCTGAAATGCCTAATACCCTGATATTATTACGACGGCTGCAAGCCTCCAAATCCTCGTTCTTTGCAGCGATGACTTTGAGCAGCTTATCCCTCTGCGACACTTGAAGCTGCAGTTGTGAGGTGGTGTCTTTCGTGTCTGATACACAGCATTCTGCTTCCTTGATCTGCTTGTCCCCTTCTGAATTAAGAAAACTAAGAGGCTGTTCATGGGGTCCATTTTCCCAGATAAGTCAGTGAGGCTGTACTGCATAGCGAGAAGCAAAGTTTTGACCTCCACTTTAGGTGTTGAAGACTGCAGTTGTACCTGTTCCCCGCTAGATTGGATAGATTCCTCTGGGTTGGACCGCATAACCACCTTGGCGTCTAAGACCAGCCTGGACTGACGGCCGTCCGGTTTACCCATGCTATCTGTAGGGGATGACAATACTCGGGTAGGCGCTGACCGTAATTAGGCAACTTTTCGTTTTTTCTAGTCACTCCCTATTAGCTGCAGGGTGGACGTGAGAGACTCCAGGCGCTGTAAGAAGAGATACTGTCCTCCCAGCTGTCCAGGATCTAAAGCCACTGTCTCCGCAGTTTATGGAGGAACAGGTCAGGGCCACTGACGTATAGCAGGCTTGAAGGAGATTAGCTTAGAAGAAAGCGCCAGGTATATGGAAGTCCCTAGCCCACCACGAGGCGTCCTGCCGGAGGCCCAGGTTGGCACGTATGGGCATTGGCGGGATATGTCTGGCGTTAAAGGTGGTGGTCTCAAAAGACGTAGGCAGCAGTCTGGCGCAATAGGGCAAGCCTCTACCGAGGAGGAAATTGTGCAGTCCAATCTGTGTCCACAACGCTGAAAGGCGTAGGAGCAGGGCTCAGCAGGCGGTGCTCTGAAGGGGCACCAAAGGAGTATGTCAGCGTGCGATGGGGTCGCAAAGGAAGTTCGCCCCAAATGGCTGGCGATAGAGAGAGACCCCCCGCCCTCCCCAGCAGCGGTGTCAGGAGGTCTCAGTTATGCTGCAGGCCCACAGCTCTCAGCCGCCACAGTACCTGTTGTTCGAGGATGGCGTTGCATACAGGGGTGCTGCAGGCAGAGGAGCGGGTGACGCGGGCCGGTGTGGCGAGTAGGCACCACGTACAACAGGCCGCTTTAGGTTATGCCCATTCTTTGTCCATATGGGACAGGAAGCCCAGTCGAGAAAAGAACAGTGAGTAGGGCTGCAAGTGTCGCTGCCTACAGAGAAATGGGCCAGCCTAGAGAAGCAGTCCCTGGGCTCCATGCACAGTGAGCGCCACCAATGTCTCTGCAGCCGCTGACTCTGACTGGGCTCCTGACATTCACCCCTCCCACAACCCAGCCAACGTTGCGGGATCCATGGTATGCCCCTCCTAACGTGGAGGTGGGGAAAGTGTGTCTAGTGTGTCCTGTGGCTGCCAACTGCTCTCAGGAAGGTTTCTGTACAGGCCGATGGCTTCAAATCCTAGGGCGCCAGCTGCTGCTGCTAAAACAATAACTGGCAACCCCCGGGCCCTCATAGGCGGTTCACATCTTCAGGTGCACCGCTCCGCCACTGCAGCCATCATGCAGTGCTTGGCCACGCCCACCACCTTTTGTTTTTTGTTGTTGTTGTTTTAGAAGGTTCCCAGTTTCAAGCCTGTCTTCATTAGGCTGTATTGCAATCCGAAGTAAGGATTTGGAATGTCTAGATTGTCACACTCTGTTTACCCTTTACATTTTCTGTTTTTTAGTTTGAACCTAGAGTCTGCGAACATGCACTGCTCTGCGAGACTTGTAGTAGAGCATGGAATAGAAGTTGCATCCACTCTCCGCCCATATTTGTCATTGGCTTGTGTCATTGTTCTTTGTAAATGCTGGCTTCTGATTCTTAAAGAGGCTTGTTATTCCCTCCTTTGTACCACCATGTCTTCATTTGAAACCTCCAATGCGACTGGCCCTTTTACTTCGGTTGTTACATGGTACATGTTCTTGAGTCTGTAAGCACTATTTTCTTTATTGAGTTTCTCTTATTGGAGGCACAACGTGCTTTGGTTACATTCAGCGCGCCATGCACACTTTTTAGGTCTCGCCTAGGCAGCAACTGCGTTGTCTCTTTAAGGCATGCTGTATTCAGGATATGGACATAAAGCTTCACCTACTGTACACCCATCTTTTATTTGGCTCCGGTCCCTGTCCTTTGTAAATGGTGGCTTTTCATTGTCCATTAGGCTTAGTAGTCCCTCCTTAGTACTGCCTTGTCTCTTCTTGTAACCTCCCATGAGGACACCTTACATGTGTTGTTACGCTCTAGGTTTTAATTACAGCCTCGAGGCACTATTTTCCTAAAGGCCCTCACTTGGTCCTAAACTAGGTTGGCAGTGGTTACTTTACTCACGTTTATATTGGACCTTCTATAAATTTCCCTTCATCAGCTCCACATAGAGTACAACCTATTCCGGAATTAATATAATTGTGTTTTCACATTTCAAAGCTACTAATTATATATGTGGACATAGGTATTTGAATATACTTGTTGTACGGTCTTGCATGCATGTATTATGGGTAGGGTGGATTTACCATATCTTTTTGCAGGGTGCAGTACCATATGTGACCAACAGTTTATGATGCTCACTAGGGACTTCTAGGAGCAGCTTGCAGTACTGCACCTAGACATGCAGTGCTAGTGCCTTGCTCACTAGCAATCTCTAGGAGCAGCTTGCGGTACTGCACCTAGATAATCAGTTCTGGTCCCTTGCTCACTAGGGGGCTCTAGGAGCAGCTTACCGTACTGCACCTAGACATGCAGTGCTGGCGCCTTGTTCACTAGGGACCTCTAGTAGCAGCTAGCGGTACTGCACCGAGAACTACAATGCAGGTTCCTGGCTCGCTATACAAGCATTTGCAATGCACTAGGTCTCGCATTAGTGAAAGTATGAACTATTGGCGTTGCATTATTATTCGCAATACCAATACCTCAGTAATGCGAGACATACAGTATTGCAATTTTTTTCCTCCAAATCCTACTAGTCACCAGCATTTATTTCACTTTTTTCCGCTTGTTATTAAAAGGAACGGAGTTTGCCCTTTCTCTCTTAGTATCCATGGTGCGCCCACTGGAGACCCCCTTTACTTGCAGTTTTGTCAATCATCTCTACACGGTTTCTGAGCACCCCCTCTCCCTGACTGCTCTTGGTTCTTACCTGCTCACATAGCAAGCCCAATGGTTCAGGCGGAAGGGGAGTCAATTGGAGGGTTCCTTGCAGAGGTGAAATGCTTTCCAAACAATCCTCCTGCTATCGAGCCCCTCCTGTACGGTCAGCACAACGCAAGCGGTTTACGATCCAAGTTTTCATGTCCCTCTGCATTCCTTGCTTGTAGGACTTTAGCTTTGCACCAACCCACGCTTTCCCTGTGAAGGAATCACCTTAATTCTCCATCTCTGTGTTCCAGTTGTCTGCTGCTATCCTACTCTTCAAATAACATAAAACTGAGTCCCTAGTATGTGCTGCTTGATATGAGCTCCCCACTCTTTCATTGCTGACACCGCCCCCACATCAGAACTGTATCCAGCCTAACACCAACCACCCTCCATCACTGCCGAACCTCTTTGCCGTCCTGCAGCTCCCTTCAGTTTATTTTCAGATCCCTTTTCTAAGAGCCCCCCTGCCATGCAGCACCTCCACTAGTGTAGTTCACGATCTCTGGGCTCAAAAGCGGTGTACGTCGATAACACTAACCCTGTTCTGTTACACCATCAAACATCCTTCATCCCAGCCCCGCTCTGTCTGGCGAAGCACCTTGCGGCTATGTACTCACCCCTCCCCCCCCACACCTTGTCAAAGAGCCATTAGCACCCCACCCCTTCCCTCTGTTTTCGTACTCGACTAGTTTACCATAATGTTAACGTGTTTGGAGTTCAGAGCTTAATACCGAACTGTTGTCAAGTCAACTTGCTCTAAATAATATCAATAATGCTCCTGTATCCTGCAGCACCCCTTACTGTTTGTTTTCTGTTCTCGTCCACTCGAGTCTGATGAAACACTTCATATCGACCCGAGCCTACAGTTCTATCTGTGCTCCTCAACCCAGATCACCTCATATTGCCCTCAGACTGTGGCTCAATGCCCTTTCTCCATTTTTAGGTCTCGGATTGACGGCTGGCTTGCCAGCCGGAAGTCGGAGAATTGATGTCTTTCAGTGAGTGCTTAAACCCGTCTCTCTCCCTCTCTCCTGGTCTCTCCTCCATTGGCTGGCTTCCTAAACGGAGGCCAGCCATTGGAGGAGAGAGGCGTCCCTCCAAAGAAGCTCTGTCTCTTTCGGATTCGGGGGCGTGTTCATGCTGTTGTTTCCACTTTTAAGCCACGCCCCGAATCCGAAAATTTCGGAAGCTTGCGGCCGCCATTTTTTTTCCTGCCTGCTGGCTGTTCTCTGGGCCCGGTGCGGCCCGTCCTCCTCTAGCACAGACAGGGTGCTCTGTAACACAAGCCTAGACAGCCTTGGGGAAGAGCGAATCCCAGACCCAGGTGCGGCCTGCAGCGTGGTCCTTACTACTTCATTTTCAGGGGTCCGGCGAGGCCAGAGGCTCACAGGGGCGGTGGTCCAAGCACAAAGCTTCAGTGAGTTGCTGTTGCTCCCACTGTCCCTGCTCTCCAGCTTCCTCCCGTGTCTGCCAGTTTCGTCCGGCCCGCGGCGGCCGCTTGCCTTACCCTCGAGGCAGAGCAGTGGGCGAGTTGGCGCGTGGCTGCCCAAGTGAGCTTCAGATGAAATGGTCTTTAGCTCATTGGGCGGTGGGAGGAAGGTGGCGTGCCACACCGCTGAGCTCCGGGAGGTGGGCGCACTGCTTGCTGGGGAGGGGCTGTCGAAGGACGGGGTACTACACTTGCCTCGGGCACGGCCTGCCAATGCCCGTCTGCAGGCATCGCCAGTTCGTGTTCCCGAGCTCCCTGGGCTGCTGCGTGTATCGACAGCCCCCGGCTGAGCCGTGAGTCTGACCGAAGGTAGCGGCGTGCAGCCTCTGCGGGGCCGGCCGCCCTGCAGACTGGGCGCTGGTACGTGCAAGTTGTCCCAAGTGGACTCTGGAGCCCGAATGTGAATGAGCCTGCTCGTCCTCTCCAGCTTTCTGTCTCCGAGATCCCCTCGCCAGGCAGGGACCGACTACACTGGCCAACATCGTCCTAATTATGTACCAATTACTTGACTTGAGTACCAGGTAATTGTCCGGAACATGTATGATTCAAACAGTAGGGCTCCGCCAGCCTCGGCGCGGGTGCCCGTGTGCACGCTGTGCTCAGATGTGATGGAGATGTCGGTTTGTGCTGGCAGTGTCACCTGTTCACATCTCTCAATGCGATTCCACCCCCCGCGTGCCCACGAGAAGTCGAAATAGAAAGTGAAAGTTTGAACTAGATTGGCTGGTGCGATTTTTCCTCAAAAAATCTTAGTAAAGTCATGCCAGTGAAATCACCAGGAGGACGTTATGGCCGGCCCAGTAGTGCGTGAGAAGTCATATGCGGTAGTGTGGGTGGCAGTGGCACCGTTAATAAGCAGACGGCACCCGCGGTGACAACTGTCCTACCCCGAGCTGTAAATAACAGAGGCTACTGTTACCAAATTTACTGTACTGACCTTGCGGTGGTTGGAGGCGGGACTCAAACTCGTTACCCGCGAGGCAGCAGTGTTTTTAAACACACAACGATTTGAAGAAACTACTTGCACTGCATCTTGTCCACGTTACATTTCAGGGTTGGTGGTCCATGAAACATTTTCTGACATTTTACCAGATGAATTGTATGCACACGAGGATCTGCTGGCCGATTTAAGAAAAAAAAACGACCCTATTAGTGCCCTGTTATTGGAACCGTTACCCGGAGGGTGATAGAGGCGTGCAGAGCTCTCCCGGTTGCATTACATTTTCAGATGGGGCTCAATCTTAAATGTAATCGGATTTGGGATCCAAACATGTGCACATTTTCTGACATACGAGCAGGGAATGAAGGAAGAAAGGTGTAACTCAGGGATTCGAAAAGAATTCGCGGGACAAAATAATGTGTTCGTAGTTGCAGTTTATGGCCATTGAACGTGAATGGTCCGTTCCAGTGTAATTGGCATTTTGCTTCTGCCCGCCACAGCATGGATCATGGGGCAACCGAGTAGCCCACTTCAGCCATTGGCGCTCTCTTCAGTGTGAGTGACACATGACTTATGTACATCTGACGAAAATGTAGCCCCCTTCAGCGCGACGGCTGCTAGGCCAACAGGTACTTTTATCTCTGCTTTCACTTTTTAAATTAATTTTTGCAATGGGTCTTTTTTACTTATATATATTTGCAACCCAACCTCGTGGCCTCCTGGTGGGCGATGCTCTGGGCCGACCGGTCACTTCTCTCTCTGTTGTCGAACCGTCTGGAGTCCCTGGCCTCGGAGACGCCGGACGTCAGGTTGACGAGCTCCAGATCATGAGGGGTCTCGTTTGCCACCTGGGGGTTGCCGCTGCTTCATGGACCGAGTGCCTGGTCGGAGGTCGTTGGGCGGGTACCTTGCTTGCTGGAGGCCGAGGATTATCTTTGCCAGAGCTGTGTGAGCTGTTTGGGCTGTGAGAGCTGTTTGGGCTGTGAGAGCTGTTTGGGCTGTGAGAGCTGTTTGGGCTGTGAGAGCTGTTTGGGCTGTGAGAGCTGTTTGGGCTGTGAGAGCTGTTTGGGCTGTGAGAGCTGTTTGGGCTGTGAGAGCTGTTTGGGCTGTGAGAGCTGTTTGGGCTGTGAGAGCTGTTTGGGCTGTGAGAGCTGTTTGGGCTGTGAGAGCTGTTTGGGCTGTGAGAGCTGTGAGAGCTGTGAGAGCTGTTTGGGCTGTGAGGGCTGTGAGGGCTGTGAGGGCTGTGAGGGCTGTGAGGGCTGTGAGGGCTGTGAGGGCTGTGAGGGCTGTGTGGGCTGTGTGGGCTGTGTGGGCTGTGTGGGCTGTGTGGGCTGTGTGGGCTGTGTGGGCTGTGTGGGCTGTGTGGGCTGTGTGGGCTGTGAGAGCTGTGTGGGCTGTGAGAGCTGTGTGGGCTGTGAGAGCTGTGTGGGCTGTGAGAGCTGTGTGGGCTGTGAGAGCTGTGTGGGCGGTGCACTCGTTTTTCCTGCCTTCTGCACCCTGATTGCACTCGTTTTTCTTGCCTTCTGCCCACTGATTGTGCCGTTTGTTGTGCCTTCTGTTCCCTGATTGTGCAGTTTGTCGTGTCCCTGCTCCCCTGATTGTATTATCTTTGCCAATGTTTGTTCGCTGCTGGTGTTGCCTTTGCCTGTGTTTCTTTGCTGCCGTTATTGTCTTTGCCAGTGCTTGTTCGCTGCTATTATCTTTGCCAAAGCTGTGTGGGCTGTGTGGGCTGTGAGGGCTATGCGAGCTGTGCACTCGTTTTTCTTGCCTTCTGCACCCTGATTGCACTCGTTTTTCTTGCCTTCTGCCAACTGATTGTGCCGTTTTTTCTTGCCTTCTGCCCCCTGATTGTGCCGTTTGTTGTGCCTTCTGTTCCCTGATTGTGCCGTTTGTCGTGCCCCTGCTGCCCTGATTGTATTATCTTTGCCAATGTTTGTTCGCTGCTGGTATTGCCTTTGCCTGTGTTTCTTTGCTGCCGTTATTGTCTTTGCCAGTGCTTGTTCGCTGCTGATATTATCTTTGCCAAAGCTGTGTGGGCAGTGTGGGCAGTGTGGGCAGTGTGGGCAGTGAGAGCTGTGAGAGCTGTGAGAGCTGTTTGGGCTGTGTGGGCTGTGAGAGCTGTGAGAGCTGTGTGGGCTGTGTGGGCTGTGTGGGCTGTGTGGGCTGTGTGGGCTGTGTGGGCTGTGTGGGCTGTGTGGGCTGTGTGGGCTGTGTGGGCTGTGTGGGCTGTGTGGGCTGTGTGGGCTGTGTGGGCTGTGTGGGCTGTGTGAGCTGTGTGAGCTGTGTGAGCTGTGTGGGCTATGCGAGCTGTGCACTCGTTTTTCTTGCCTTCTGCCCCCTGATTGCACTAGTTTTTCTTGCCTTCTGCCCCCTGATTGTGCTGTTTTTTCTTGCCTTCTGCCCCCTGATTGTGCCGTTTGTCGTGCCCCTGCCCCCTGATTGTATTATCTTTGCCAGTGTTTGTTCTCTGCTGGTATTGCCTTTGCCTGTGTTTCCTTGCTGCCGTTATTGCCTTTGCCTGTGTTTCCTTGCTGCCTTTATTGCCTTTGCCTGTGTTTCTTTGCTGCCGTTATTGCCTTTGCCAGTGTTTGTTTGCTGCCGTTATTGTCTTTGCCCCTGCTTGTTCGCTGCTGTTATTATCTTTGCCAGAGCTGTGTGGGCTGTGTTCAGCTACCCACTCATCCATCCATACTCCTCCATCCACCCATTTCCGTGTGTATCCACCAATTAACACATCCTCACAACCTCACCCACATTCACCAATCAATAACCAAATTAACAATTAAACAAAGCACTTAAAATGTGGACTCCAGAAGTTGTGGTGATACGCCAAAAAGGCCCCCAGAATCTTGAGATAATATTCTAGAAGTAGCCCATAGAACTGAAGGCAGTACTTAAGGGTAGCCCTCAAAACTGGATGCAAAATGCCAGAGTTGGCCCCCAGAACTGAGCACAAAACGTCACAGGTGATATCCAAATCTGGTCATCATACCACAAGAGCCACTTTCCAGAAGTAGACATATTACTCTGGATGTTGGTTCCTGAAGTGGCCTAAGGAAGGGATTGGTCATTGCATAGTTATCCAACTACTGATCTATAAGTCCAAAAGCTGCCACAATGAACACACTAAGATTTGGGCCTATTGGCAAGAAGTCAGAGGGATTACCGTCAGGGATGGGGAGCCACCAAGTACTGGGGAATGGTGGCTCTGTGTGTGTGGCTCTGTGTGTGTGGCTCTGTGTAGATAGCTTTTTTTGTAGGTGGCTCTGTGTGGGTGGCTCTGTCTGTGTGAGGGTGGCTCTTTGTAGGTGGCTCTATGTGAATGACTGTGGGTGGCTCTGTATGTGTGTGTGGGTGGCTTTGTGTGTGGCTCTGTGTGCGTGTAAATGCAATAGGTCATGCATTTGCGAGCAATTACGCTATTGGCATTGTAAATGACAATGCCATTTATTTAAAGATTAAGCTATTGGCATTGTAAATAACAATACCATTTATTTATGATAATAAAAAGTCATGCGCAATGCCAATAGCTCTACCTTTTAATAATGCCGAGACCATTGCATTCTAAATGCTTGTTGAGAGATCCTTCGGATGTTTAAACCCAGACAATGTAATCAATATAGAGTCTGTAGGAGTGCAAAGAATGTGTTCAGGGGAGAATTCTTCTAAAGTTGGGCGCTGTTTGCTCATGGAAGTCACTGTCGGCGCATTCCTCTGTGGCTGGCCAGCGCTTCTTGCATCTGAAGTGCCTGGATGCTGTCGCTACTGATTCATGTTGTTCACAACTGCTTCAGTTAGTGACTGAATAACATTTGGATCAATGGGAATATTCTTATCTGCCCTGACCACCAGCAATAATTATTTTGCGCCCCTACAGGAGTGGGCCAACTATATTGGAATCAGTACTTGCCCTGCCGCAAAAAGAGGAGTAGAGCCCGGAATGCTAAGCCATGCCCCGTCCGTACAGGAACATGCAACCCTGACTGGCTTCGGGCTTCACTGGGCCTCCTCGGCGAGGAGCTATAACCTTGAGCTGTTTAGTCAAAGCCCTACGTGTGAGTGTATCCTTGACGGAGAAAATGCTCTTTGACTAAGCCTGTAGCGAAATGTTAACTCCCAGCCATCACCGGTAAATATCAATCCACCCAAACACCCACTGCATGGGCGGCAGCGGTGCAAGAGCCCCTCCCTCAGAATTTGTAATTGCGTCTCGCTCACAGAATAGGCCCAGCATGTGCAGCTGGCGAGCTATCCCCTCTCACACTAACACGGGATACAGCAATTGTGTAGCAGTGGGAGCTTCCCTCGCATGCAGATTTCACTAAACGGACAAAAGCACTACATACAAAATTAACTTGCCTCAACCTTATACCATGCAATGCAGCCCACCCTGTCTCACCGCCACATTCCTCACAGCACACAGACATACATGTACGGACTCGCATTATCTTTCTACTAGAATACACTCCCTGTTTATACTGAGCCATACAACACCGGATGACGACAACCACTACCCAATAACTACGACCCTTGTCCTTCTCCAAGCACTGCCCTCCTAATAACCACTACCTTTTAACTTTCCCATGCAGTACCTTCCAATAGCTATTGTGCTTTTGCTACTGCGTGCAGCACATGCCAGTAACAACCACCTTTTTTACTTCTCCAAGTAAGACCTGCCAAAAACCACTGCCCTTCTAATGCCCCCCACTGCAGGACATACTAATAAGAACCAAACGCTTACTGCTCCCTACTGTGCATGCCAACAATCACCACTGTTCTACAACACGATGCAACACGCGCCAACAAGCATCATTCTTTTACCAGCTCTTATCAAAACTTCCACCATACTCTGCAGTTCTTGCCGGTAACAACCAGCCTTTTACTGCTCCATGTTTCACAAACAGTCATCGCCGTTCTTTCTCCTTTCTATGCGCTATGTAGCCCCTGCCAATAACTACCACCATTTCAGTGTTCCATAGAGTGCCTGGTGCTATTTTCCACCATTCTGCTGGACAATGCATTCATTGCCTACCAATAATCAGAACTACTTTGCCGTACCATACAGGATTGTCAAACCCACCACCACTGTTCTACTGCATCACCCACTGCATGCCAATATGTACTTCTCTTTTTTTCTGCCCCATATTGCCCGTGTAACAACTGCCACCCTTTTACTGCTTCGTGCAGCACCCACTGATAACAACTAAGCCTCTCACCTGCCAGTTTTCCTCTACACTGCAGCACACGCGAATGACCACAAAACAATACAGCACAAGCTAGTAGCCACTACCCTCTACCCACCTTCCACTACCCTGCTTGACCACCCACTCGCACCCTTTCTCACTCGTTCTTTGTGCCCCAGCTCACTTAGATTTCAGCTGGTTCTCTTCTCCTTTCCCCATGGCTATCGGTTACTGTGGTTACTGGCCCCCTACGGAGGACCACTATCCAATTCTGTACTTTTCTTTAAATGTGTTTGTGTAATCTGCAGGTCACACATTATAATTTCCAGGTCATACATGAGTAACTGGGTTCCAAATGTTACAACTGAGCCTTTAGCTAGTCTTAAAGCTCATCCCTACCTCAACACTGGGAATCTGTAGTTTATTACACTCTGCGTAGCTGCATAAATGGTTTATGCTGGCGCATTTTATTTCATGTTATGTTTTTTTAACGCATATTTATAAATCGCGCATCTACTCCAAAGAGTGTCCCGGCGCTGAACATCAAATGTCCAGTAACACAGAGCATAACCAAAAGACTGCCAGTAAATCACAGCTGGAAGACCCACGTTTTAAGCCTTTTCCTGAAGGTAAGAAGGTCAGAACTCTGCCTAATCTCAAAAGGGAGACTATTCCACAACCGTGAGGCAGCTACATGAAAAGATCTACCCCCTATCCGGGCCCATAGTACCCTGGCGGTGGTAATCAAAAGTTGAGATGACGATCTCGGGGAGCGCTGAGGCGCATAAGGCTACAATCTTTTCCCAAGATAAGGAGCTCCGATCTTATGAAAGGCTTTGAAGACCAGAACCAGTGCTTTAAACTGAATTCTCTTCCGGACCGGAAGCCAATGGAGGAAAGACAGAAGCTGTGTGGAATGAGTTCTCCAGCCAAACAAAAAAATGGCCCTGACAGCTGAGTTTTGGATCACTTGTAGTCGGTTCAAAAGATATACCAGTAGGCCGAGATACAAGGAGTTGACATAGTCCAGTCTGGACATTATCAGTGCCTGAACTACTGTTTTCCTGTAAGGAATGGAGATAGAAGGACGTAACAAAAGATATTTAACCAAAACCACAGGGTACACGAGTTTAAATTTGTGCAATAAGCTCAATTTGACATTTTAATAAAGTTTATTGTTGTTTATATTGGGCCATATTTATTTTCACTGCAGTGTCATAATATAAAGGTGGCCCAATAACACGTAATTTAGTGTAACCATACTAATAAACATGTATTAACCCATTTGTTGGTACAGTGCAAAGTTCACATTCACATTTTTTTACCACAGTATAGCAAATGTGGCATGATGAAGCCACTTATGTTTGAGGCATGTGAGCTGTGGATCACATGCTGTGCATAGCCTGCCATCTAGTGTTGGGTCCGGATGTTTGCACTTTCTTTTTGTTAGAAGAAGTTTTTCCCAGTCAAGAGGTAGGTGACTCCTCCTTTCGGCGATAAGTGAGCATGGGCATAGACTCCATCATTAGATAGTTTTTTTCTGCCATCGGGTTCGGATGTGAATTGTTGCTCTCCACTCGGCACCGTTTCTCAGGTTACCTTCGACGCGCAATCCAGTACAACTGTCTTGTTTCTCGATCGCGTTTCCTATTCTCCGCATATCGGTTCAAACCAAGAATCTATGATCGGAAATCTCGTGGAGGGCCGGGCTCGCTAGCAGTCGATGGAAAGGACTCCATTCAAGCTCTGTCCCGGGTGTTGCACCAAGTTTCTGCGCATCGACCTGCATGAAGTGTGCAATCTGTTTGTCCCTGGCACGCGGCGAGAAAGACTGTGACGTGTGCCGATCGTTTCGATCGAAGACGCTCCGTGACTGTCCGGCTCAACTTCACGAAATGCAACAACAAGGCGGCTCCGTACCGGACATCTTCGGACAAGATTCCGACTAAGAACACGCTCCAGGAGCCGAGGAGGAAGAGCATGTCTCCCTGTCCGAAGCTGACTCCGACAAGAAGAGGAGCAAGTTACACCGGGTCAACGTACCGTGAGTACAGGAACCCCTTTGCCCCAACAACCAAAACCTAAGAAGGCTCCAATCCTTCCTCTGCCTGCTGGCCAAGGTCGGCACAGAGAAAAGGTTTTGAGCACCCCGCTTGCAGACAGGCCCGGTGCCAAAACACAAAGAAAAACCTGCCGGCTCGGTATCGAGTCGGCCCCTTAGCCCACCAAACTAAAATCCTCTGCGCTGAAAACCAAGCATGTCCATCCTCAGTCTTTGTCCAAGCCTATATCTTCGGTGCAGAAGAGTTCGGAGCTGAAACTATTGGCGCCGAAAACTACAACTAAGGGGAAAAAGACTCCAACAAAAGATTTTCTGTCCGATGTTCCACCTCTGTATCCGAAACAAAAATAACTGATTATCAACCCAGATACTGGACATATTCCTGCCATATTACCTGAAAAAGGGAAATTGGCACATCAGGATGAACATCATATACCTCTAAAGAAAAGGAATATGAGTACAAACCCGTCACCACCTGATATTCCACCTCCTTCACGTACTGATCCTCATCTCCTTATTACCCTCACCACTATCACCTGACACACAGGATGAGGGGGATGGGGATAACAGGAGGCCACAAGATGCTGATCCATGGGAGGATTATAATACTGATTCACATACAGACACTGACCCTGATTTGTATCCATCTAGCCCATCACCTCCTCATGACAATATAGGTTATATTGAGCTTCTTCATGGAGTGAAATTACATAAAGAAACTTTAGAGGAGGACTTCTTATTTGAGACATTTAAGCTCCAGTCAAGAAACAACACACTTTACCAATGCTTAAGGGGATGCTTAAGCATGCAGATGCGGTGTTCAAAGACCCTGTCAGGGCAAAAATAATCACACCCAGGGTTGAGAAAAAATATAAACCAGCACCTACTGACCCTGCTTACATCAAGTCAACTGCCCTTAGACTCTTTGGTAGTCTCTAATGCTCGTAAAAGAGCAAATTCGCAAACAGGTGAGGCCTCTCCTCCTGATAAAGGGTCCAAGTTAATTGTTGCCTCTGGTAAAAGGGTAGCTTCTTAGGCAACTCATCACTGGTGCATTGCCAATGCTCAGGCTTTACTAGCAAGATATGATAGAGCTCATTATGATGAGTTGGAAAAAGATATCCAATATCTGCCTGATGAGCATAAAGCTAAGGCAAATGATCTCATCCAAGAAGGAAAACTCATGACCAATCCCTCCATCAAATATGCATTAGATGCAGCAGACACAGCAGCACATGCAGTAAACACAAGCGTGTTGCAACGCAGACACACATGATTAAGAATATCAGGTTTCACACCTGAGGTACAGGCCTTTATTCTTAATCAACCTTTTGACAAGGAACACCTATTTGGCCCAACAGTTGACACCTCGCTGGAAAAAATGAAAAAGGGCACAGAGATCGCAAAGTACATTGGGCCTTTATAAATTTGCTGCTAGTAGAGGTTCCTTTCGCCGCTCCTTTTACAGGGGTGGTTCCAAAACTGTTACCACAGAAAAATCCTCCTCCTCTTACAAGGGCAACAATCAATCTCCCTCATCAAGAGGATATTTTAGAGGAGGTTTGAGAAGAACCAATAGTAAGAGTAGAGGCAGAGGCAACTCCACACACTCTTCACCCGCTCACAAAAACAGTTACTTGCTTCCACTACCCTCCGATCATTCTACTCCTGTCGGGGGATGTCTCTCTCAATTTCTCTCTGTCTGGAACCCCATCACCTCAGACAAATGTGTTCTACAAATGATCCAATATGGTTACTGCCTGGAACTTAAAGACACTCCCCCAAATATTCTTCCAAGATCACATGCAATGTCACAGGAACATCTCACCCTTCTAAAAAAAAAAAAAGAGGTTCTATCTCTGTTAGAAAAAAGAAGCAATAGAGCCAGTCCCATTAGAAAATCAAGGAACCGGAGTATACTCCCTTTACTTCCTAATTACCAAGAAAGACGGATCTCTCAGGCCTATACTGGATCTCGGAGAACTCCAAACTATACATTCAGTCAGACCATTTTCACATGGTCACTCTACAACAAGTACTTCCACTCCTTCAACAGGCGACTTCATGTCCACTCTGGACTTAAAGAACGCCTATTTCCATATCATCCTGCTCATCGCAAATACCTAAGGTTCGTGATAGCAGGACAGCATTATCAGTTCAAGGTGCTCTGATTTGGAGTAATAACTGCTCCCAGAGTTTAGCAGTAGTCGCAGCTCACCGTCGAAGACAGCACATTCACGTCTTCCCATATCTGGACGACTGGCTCCTAAAAACCAATTCGCAAAAAAAGCGGTCACCGCCACACTCACAAAACAGTGCAGTTGCTCCACGATCTTGGAGTCACAGTAAACCTGTCCAAGTCTCATCTACAACCATCCAACACACCGGTGTATCTAGGAGCCTCAATAGATAAACAAAAGGCTTTGGCCAATCCCAATCACCCCCGGCCAGAATCCGCAACATGCAGGCTCTGCTCCGTCCGTGTCAGCCTCATCACTCATTAAAAGCTTGAGTGTTCATGCACTAACTAGGGATTGCATCTTGCATACTAATAGTCCCTTAACCCCTTCAGTGCTAATGACAAGGGTAACTCGTCATGGAGTTTCCATTGATTTCAATGGAAAGTCAATGGAAGTGCATCAGGTGCCTTAGCAGCCAAGTGGTTAAGCAAGACTTCACATGTGTCCCCTTCAATGGAACCAGGCTTAGGGTCGGTTATCAGATCTAGTGTTGGTGGACAGCCGCACCCATCACACTCTGCACTGGTGGAATACAAAAAATCTTTCGAAGTGGCGGCCCTTCATCGACCCGGTTCCACAGATAGGGCTAACAGCAGATAAATCGCTGACTGGTTGGGGGGCTCATCTCCGAACACATACAATTCAGGGCATGTGGAGCCTGCAGCAAATACAGCTCCACAGAAACCTTTTAGAGCTGTTGCAATTCTTCGAGCGCTCCAAGCGGTTAAGGTCATCTAGTAGGCAAAGCTGTCTTGATACGTACAGATAACATGACAGCAATGTACTACATACAAAAACAAGGGGCAACACACACACTCCAGCTTTCACTACTAGCATCGACCATCTGGAGATGGGCCATACATCACAGAATATTTCTCCTGGCAGAACACCTTCCAGGAGTAAACTATTAGATTGCAGATCTGCTCAGTCATCAAAGACAACAGATCCACAAATGGGAACACCACCCTCATGTTCTCCTCCCATTCTTTCAAATGTGGTGCTTTCCAGACATAGATCTGTTCGCAACAAACCTAAACGCAAAATGCCCAAACTTTGCACCCAGACGTCCACACCCATTGTCCAAGGGCAGTGCACTATGGCTGAATTGGTCATAGATATTTGCCTTCGCTTTTCCGCCTCTCCCACTCATTCCATGAGTGGTTCGGAAGCTCAGACAGGCGTCCCTGACATTAATCCTAGTTGCTCTCACATGGGCTCAACAACCCTGGTTCACAACCCTGTTGGAGCGGTCAGTAGGTCCTCACCAAAAACTACACCTCACTCCCAATATGCTCACTCAGTCATGGAGAAATAAGACATCCAGATCCTAGCCATCTCAACCTTGTGATCTGGCATCTGAAATCTTCAAGTTTGGCTACCTTAATCTTCCACCAGACTGTATAAATATTATCAAAGAGGTAAGATGTCCTACCACAAGAGCAGGCTATGCAGCAAAGTGGAAGCGATTTGTTATATACTGCAATAACGATCAAATAGATCTACTGGTCACTTCAGTTCAAAACAGCATTTGCTATTCACTACATCTGCAGCGTTCCAATTTAGCGTACTCTTCCATATGCTTACATCTTGCTGCAATTGCTGCATATCTTCAGAACAGACAACATCCGTCTCTTTTGTGCCTGTCATCAAAGCATTTATGGAGGGATTTAAAAGAATCATTCCTTCAAGACTTCCACTTACTCCAGTGTGGAATCTCAACATTGTCCTCACCAGGTTAATGGGTCCACCCTTTGAACCATTGCATAAATGTGAAATACAATTTCTTACTTGGAAGGTAGCTTCCCTCATAGCTATCACAACTCTGAGGAGAGTGGGTGAGCTTCAGGCACTAACCATACAAGAACCATTCCTACAAATACATCAAAATAAAGTGGTTCTGCAGACCAACCCTAAATTTCATCCAATAGTAATTTCTGCCTTTCATATCAACCAATCTGTTGAGTTGCCTGTGTTCTTCCCTCAACCAGATTCTGTGGCAGAACGTGCTTTATACACTTAAGAGCTCTTCTTTACTATATAGAAAGGACAAAACCTTTTCGCAAAACAAAACCACTATTGGTCGCTTTTGCTCCATCACATAAAAGGCAATCCAATATCAGTCAGGCATTGCAAGGTGGATAGTCCAATGCATTCAGATTTGTAATTCAAAAGCAAAAAGAACTTTAACAATTCCCCCTAGAGCACACTCCACTCTCAAACTAGGGGCTTCTATGGCATTTCTAGGAAACATACCCATAGATGATATCTGCAAAGCTGCAACATGGTCTACACCTCACACATTCACAAAACACTATTATGTAGATGTGTGAGCAAGACAGCAAGCTAGTGTGGGCCAAGTAGTTTTACGTACACTATTTCAAACCACTACAACAGCTACAGGTTATCCACCGCTTTGGGAGATAACTACTTTGTAGTCTATGCACAGCATGTAATCAACAACTCAAACTGAAAATGCTGGTTAGCCCGTATGCACCTGTTCTTGGCATGTAGCGCTGTAGAGTCACATGCGCCCACCCGCCTCCCCGGGTACCTATACCTGTTGCAGTTAATTCTTACTTAGATACATACATACATGGACATCTCTTACTACTCTTACTAACTCCATCATCACCCTCTGCGGCAAACAATCTAACAGTGGAGTCGATACCCATGCGCACTATCATTGAAAGGAGTAGTCACCTACCTCATGACAGGGAAAAGACTTCTTCAGAAAAAAAACAAAGTGCAAACATCCAGACCCAACAGTAGATGGCGGGTCTATGCACAGCATGTGACTCTACAGCTCTACATGCCAAGAACAGATGCATACTGGATAAGTAGCATTTTCCTTACTGCCTTACAGATTGTGTGTAACAAGGGAAAGCAATCTACTAGTCGACTGATTTTACCGTGCTCTATAACTTTAACTCCTTGCACAATGGTTCTGCTGAAATGCCTTTCGTTAAAGCAAATTCACATGAAAAAAACAGCAGGGCATAAGTGATAATTATACCCTGATAACCAGGATGGCCCCACTCGTGACTTACAAAAAAGAACATTTGTTTGTCAACACGAACAGATGCTTTTTTTTGTCAAAGCGCCACATGCCGTGGTTTTACTTTAATGTTGGCCATGCCCCTTTTCTTTAGACGTGGCTGGTCTAAAAAAAGGGTACGGAAACATGTAAACAAGCAAATATTTGCAATGCATTAGGTGTCGCATTTGCGAGAGTTTAAGCTATTGCATTCCCATTAGCTCAAACTCTCGTAAATGCAAGACCTATAGCATTGCAAATGCTTGTTTTCATATACTTTGAAACCTCAGTTAATGGCATTTCAAAGATTGTAACCACTCAGTTAATTACTCTGACACACCGTACAAATAACCTCCCGCTTTTTCTTAACCATAAGCTTACCTTCTTTCTAAAATCTTATAGGCACTAAGGTTACCAGATGACTCCATGCCAAGTGTGGAGACGATGGGGGCGTACCATTTGACAGTCTGTTTTTCTTTCTGTGAATCATTGCAATCTCGAACTTTAGTCCAGTTTGTTCGATTATTTTAAACAGTATTATCTTTCATAACAACCTATTGACTTCTGAAGTTGGTTGTAGTGTTCATTGTGATATCGAGTTATTGGGAAACCTTAGTGGAAATAGAATAGCAAGCCTCCCTAAAGTATTTGCCAGACACCAAATTTGGCCTTGCTCTCTACGAAAAGTCTGCGCTGTCATCCAGTAAAGAAAAAGCCACATTTGACTTGTTGGCAGTTTTAGGTTGAGCATTTGCGACCTCTTGTATATACTTTAGTATATACTTATGTATGCACTTTGTGGGCTCTGGAGATCAACCCTAGGGATTGTCTGCTTCCGCTTAGGGGCTTTTTTCTGTTCAACTGCCTCTTTTTAACTGTCTTGATAGAAAACGACCAGTAGAGGTCAGTAAAATACCAAAATTGCCTTCTGCTGATGGACTTTCTTTTTTTAAATTATTCTGGCAACTGCATCTATTTAACTTTCTTGATAGAAAACGACCAGCAGAGGTCAGTACGATACCAGAATCACTTTAGCATTCTATAGATTCCAGTCCATAGAAATTGTCTATCATGAGCACTTGTAGACAATGTTTTTTTAAAACCTTGTTTTTTCAGTGATATGACCTCGAAGGCCCTGATTTTATATTAAAAACAGAGCTTTGGGCTATACCTTTGCCCGCTGATAGGCAATGTTTCTCTCCATGTGTTCCCATACCTAGTGTGTCACGGTGCCTCCATGTTAAAGAACAGTAGATGTTTAAGCACCCAGGCTAAAGTACTGCATAGATAAATACATACATGTAAGGTCCAAAAGGCGAGACCCATTGCATTGCAAATGCTTGTTTAATACGGTCACCAAGTGTCTATGCTGCCATTACTTTATGTAGTCAAAACTTAGTTGAATGTTATTCACTTGTTACACGGTCTTGTTCAAGTCAAATTCGTTTTGCAGTTTTTGTAACCTAGGCGTATCCTTTCTAGTGGTTCTTGTTCCTCAGTACTGAGACTGACTCTGATCTTGTGTTTTGCAGATAATCTATGCTGAACAGCCCCTAACTGACAATCAGCGTTCCCTATCTTCCTACGGCTTGAAGGACGGCGATGTGGTTGTCCTGCGGCAGAAGGAGATTGTTGAACCCCGCCCAGCAGCTCCGCTCCCCGGTGAGAGATCTGCGGCTAGTCATGCAGGGCATTGTATACTTTGAAAGGACACGTCTCTGCATTTTTTTTAAAATCATAGAATTATTTCTGCATACTGCAGTAATAATACTTCTGAGCTTACCTCCCCAGGCTGTCGCACAGTTAGTTGTATTTTTAGATGTGGCACAACTAGTGCAAGTAAACAGTGACGTTATCATTGTGGGACAATACCCTGAAAAGGGCTCCAAATATCTGAAAAAGGGATTTGAAATGAAACGTAAAAGTAGTGTGGTGATTATTAAGTACGACGTTGAGAGTCCAGTTTTGGGACAGGCAGACCCACACACTCCATGTACGCTCAGTTCATTTTAATATGTTCGGTAGGAATTTCCATGTCACTGTTGTTCAATTAATCTGTTTTCAACTTTTTAGTGTAGCGTGTTGATTGTGTGTCTGCTACACATTTAACTTAAATAGTTAATTCCCATAACATTGTTTTGAATGGAACAATGTTATGGAAATTAAACCAACTATTGCAGAAGACTTTTTATGGGTTAGTGGTGACTCAAGGTCAGAAAGATGAGTTCATTAGTCTGAAATAAACGGTTTGCCTGCTGGCCAGTGTTATTGTTGATGTGACACAGCAACTGAGTAAGTAGTTCATGTGTCCTGCTTCAGCTGAAAATTATCTTTCTTGTAACGCGCAGCTTATTTGTGTGCTTTTGTTTTAGGAATCGAATTACAGTAGAATAGACATTCATGCACAGGTGAATATTAGAGGACTCCTTGCTAGCACATTGAATACATAACCGCCTTTTATTATAAAGGTATGCCAAAGTTTGTAGAAATGCGTGTAGTCACGGTGTTTGGGAACAGGTGGAGTGATTGGTTAGAATGAATTGACATGACTATGTTAATTGCATTTTTATAGCGCTTACTACCCCTGACGAGGCGTCAAAGCACGTTTTCGGATTAGTGGTGGATTAGTAAAGTGAAAATATAAAAGTAATTTAAGTGGTGGATAGGTTAGTCAGTTATTCCGAATAAAAATGATAGCAGAGGGTTAGAGAATGGAAAAAGGTTTGCATTTATCACCTGATGAGGTGTTAAAGTGCTTTTTCGGGTATTAGTGGTGAATTAGTATTGTGAAAGATTCAATTAATTTGAGAGGTGGACATGTTAGTCTGTTATTTGGATTGAAAAGGATAGTGGAGGGATAGAACGGAACGATTTAGAGTTTTTTTGTTTTGGAGCTCATAGCAGTAGGAGGAGGTTTGGGATGAGCAAAGGGAGGAGGAGGAGTGGGGAACGAGCAAAAGGGAGGTGGAGGGGGAAGAGTCAGAGGGTGGGTTTAGATAGGCTTGTTTTGGGGGATCGGAATAGTAAAAAGGTATGAGATGATGCAAGGAGGGTTGGAGTAGGGAAGAGTTTCAAAAGGGTTATTTTGGGGATCATAGTTTAGTGGTATGGGGTCTGGGATGAAAAAGAGTGGAGGTAATGGATATAATGATAGAGGTATAGGGTGAGAAATAGTGTAGTACATTGGAAAGAGCAGTAGAAAGAGGTTTGAGAGGATATATTGAGAGCGATATAGGGTGAAAAATAGGGTAGTGCATAGGCTATGCTGAATTAGAAGAAAAGTAATAAGTAAAAGTAATAAATATATAGATCCAAAAAGTAATAAAGTCTGGTCCATAAGTACATGGAAGGTATATAGATGCATAAAGGAAGGTAGTATATGTAGATTAAAGATGCATTAGATAAACTCTGGCTTTCAAGTGTTGTTCTTTAAATTAGTTTTATTTATGCATATATATATATATATATATATATATTTTTTTTTTTTGTAGATCAATAGTGAAGCAATTATAGATAAATAGTTATGATAAAAAGATGTACTTATTTATGTAGTCACATATACATGCATACATAGAATAATGTAACTATCAGTAATATGTACATTTGTTAAGCAGAACTAATGAATAACTATATAAATACTTTTTTTAACTTAAGTATTCTACACATTTAAACAAAGCAATCCACATATATAGGTACATATATGTATAGTAGAAATTAAATGCTTCTATACAGAGAGATATGCTGTATTTCTATCTGTTTGCGTATGGTGGTTATGTGGGGAAGAGCCAATTCTTGAGTAGTTTTCTGAAGATATGGGTAATCCGTGGGCCTTTTGGTGGGGGGTAAAGAGTTCCATAGCTTTGCTGCTTGAACAGAGAATGATGTGTCACCCATTGCTTTTTCTTGTATCTTGGGATTTTGAGGCAAGGTTCCACTCTAGAGCGGAGGTTCCTTTGTTGGATGTGTTTGGTGATTTTATTCCTGATGAAGAGTGCTCCTGGTCCATCTATTGCTTTGTGGGTGATACAAAGCTACTTGAACATGCTCTTCTGGCAACTAGTAACCAATTCCATGGCTGTCAAGGCAGATATGGTCTTGCAGTTTTATATGTAAGAGTAGTCTGGAGGCCCAGTTCTGAATCCGTTGTAGTCTTTTCATGGTTGTTAAAGGTGATCCATGCTAGAGGCTATTGGCATATTTGAGTTTGAACAAAAAAAGGGAGATGGTCGCCTAGATCTTGTGTGGAAATCCCTAATGGGGGAAGATTTGTCGCAGAGCTTTTATAGTAACAAAGCTTGTTCTTGCTAGTTTGTCCTCTTGGGCATTCATCAATAGCTTGGACTCCATGGTCATTCCAAGGTTTCTTAATTTCTTTGATATTTTTGGTTGTGTTCCCAGATCATCAGGCCAAGCGGCGAGAGCGTCTTGTTGTTTCCAATCGCCACACATGAGTGTTTCCCGTTTTGGAAGCATTCAATTTGAGATGGCTCCAGGTCATCCATTGATACACGGCTCTGATACAACTGAAAATTGGCGAGTTTCCAATGTCTTTGGGGTAGTGCAGTTGAAGGCGTATTTGTGTTTAATCTGCATAGTTACAGCAAGTGAGGTAAAATTGATTGATCAGTGCCGGTGATGACTTCATGTAGATGTTGAAAAGCATGGGCCAGATAATCGCCTTGAGGGACCCCTGCTTTTGTGAAGTACGGTTTGGACGAGAAAGGTGGGGTATGGATAACATTAGTTCTGTTGCGAAGGTAGGATGTGATCCAGTCTAGAGCAGTCCTCTCTGTGCCGGCTTCGTAGAGTCTTTGTAGCAGAGTGTCATGGACAACTGTGTCAAAGGCAGCTCAGAGGTCCAAGACAAGAAGCCCAGCAACCCCGTTGCAGTCAATTGTGCTCTTTAGGTCAGCCTAGATGGCAAGGAGGGCAGATTCTGTGCCTCTTCCTTGACTGAATCCTGTTTGGAAGTCTGAAAGTATGGCATTCTCTTCAATGAATTGTGACATCAGCTACTTAGCTTGTTCTGAGCAAAAGTATCTGTTGTGCAGACCAAAACTTTAGATGTGGACCCCAGTGTGATGCAATGCTGTTGTTGCTAAAAAGAATTACATGTTCATTTAAATCCTTATACCGTTTTATGACTGCAGTTGAGTTGTAGAAGAGTAGTCTTGAGTTTGACAGAGATAATCAGCAGCTACACCTTGGGTCTGGATTTCTTAGTGTTACTTATTTATATGTTAATGTGAATCACAATATTCTTTGATTAGGAGGCTGTGTTTGTGTATTGATGTGTTAGTTCAGCTCTGAAATTATTGGACAGGAAGGCAATTGGTCGACAGTAATCTAGCGGGATAAATATTTGCAGCAAAGGAGAGTGGAGATCCAAGACTGAATCACTAAATTAAAACCGTGAAACTGGCTTAGATTATTTTATCATGTAGTGATCTTTTCCCTTTCTTCACTGCAACACTAATACTGATAATTCACTTTTTGACAGGTGTGCCCAGGATAGACTTCAGTAGTATTGCTGTGCCTGGGACCTCTGCCCAGCATTCAATGAGACCCCAGCGCCCATCCCCTCCTGACTCGACTACATCTCCTCAAGGACTGGACAATCCTGCCATGCTGCGGGAGATGCTACTTAGCAACCCGCATGAACTTTCTCTGCTGAAGGAGCGCAATCCACCTTTGGCTGACGCTCTGCTCAGTGGTGACCTCGGTAAGCTTTGGATCTAAACTATTTGAGCTATCATCTAGTTAAGCTAGGAACCTAACTGAGCCGGATTTTAACCCAAACAGAATCTTAATGCAGATATGATCTATGGTGCTTTTTTAATAGAAAATGTACTTCACACTTGTTGGAGTATCCTTTCACAGAGAGTGCTATCCTTGCATTTATTTTCAGTGTAGTTTAATGTCACTGAATGGGGAATACATGCTTTGTAATGGTGCTCTAACATATCAAGTAGATTATTTGAAATGAAAATGATCTGGTCATTTGAGCTGATCATCCCTAATGGTTTTAATGTTACAGAGAAATTTACCAAAGTGCTGTTGGAACAGCAGCAGGAAAGGGCCAGGCGGGAACAGGAAAGGATTCGTCTTTTCTCTGCGGATCCCTTTGACCTCGATGCGCAGGCCAAAATAGAAGAAGACATCAGGTAATTCAGGTGTTGTGACTTCGTATTGCCTCGCTTTTCTTTTGGTGTTAAGTCCAATATTATGGAACTACCATATTCCTTGTTGCTTGCTTAAATTCAAGCGGTGTTCCTTCTTGACACATGTAAATGCTATTTGTTTGCTGGGCTCCATACTGCCATTTGGGCAGTTGTCTCCTTGCAATAATCCATAGCACAGTTTATCAGTCTGGTGTTTGCACATGATGCTTCTTTGCTTCATATTTCTTTCACATATTTTTAGGTCACGCTTACACAGCATGCAAGCACTGCTTACGAGGGACCTCTTGAAATTGCTCCGGGCTTTTGTGGAAACTCGTGCATGTTCTGCACTGTTTCCAATGGGCCCTCATGAATGTGCGGCATTTGCCTTGCGAGAGCGAGCAGCGCCGCCATCTGTTTGCAATTATCGTGCCCGCCACTGCTCGCTCCCGTAAGGTAAACGCTGTGCATGCACAACTTTAACTTTCGCAGCCGCCGGCCGCGCTTGTCTTTCAGCGCTTGTCTTACTTTCTATAACTGAGACTGTCACGCTCATGATGAGTGTTTGCAGTTCTTAAATTCGATTCTCTTTAATACCTCAAGATGTCACAGTCGCTCTAGTTTACTGCTCTCACACTAAGTAAAGTTGCCGAAGGCAAACCATTAGCAGATAAGGAATGTTCAAGAATTTTAAGTTGTTCACAGACTTTCATCACTCAAATGCCACCCTCTGTTCAGAACCAGATTTGGAGTTGGATCCTCAGCGGATCTACACATGAGAGCGCCACCCCAAGTTCAGATGTAGTCGCAACAACTTAACTCACAAAGTAAAGTTGGGGTAATGCTCTCAGAGACGGGTTCCCATAAAGCAGGGTTAAACTATTTTCTGTCCTTTACACATCAGCCATCTTAACACGCCCATATTATGTTTTAATTGGAATATTAAAAGACACAGTTGAGGAGCTCGCGCACGGTTAAAAGGGGAGGGAGGAAACTCAATAATGAGGCGGCTGGACTTATCGAAGGGACTTGGTAGCCCTCAGCGAGTATGTCTCTCCAAAAAACAAGAATCCCTGTCGCTAGCCAGCAACCTGCAGCAATGGACTTGTGGGAGGAACTCCCAAAGGCCACCCATGTTTGCATGGCAAATTCCAACATTCTTCTTCCTGAAAAATGGAGATGTGGAATGGCAAGTGCTCTTGGCGATTGTACTGAGCTGTCACTTTAAAGACCTCAGTCAGGCCAGGTTTCTGTCCTTCAGGTGTCCCCCCTACAAGATTCCTTACCAAGCTCATCTCACTGAGCTATGTCGTTCCTCGGTTGGTGGTGGTACAATGAACTCTCTACTTTGAGATGACTTCAGTTCTGGCCTTCTGTTGTCACGGTCTCCCTCTGCCCCCTGCCTCCCCAAAGCCTGTCACAGGGAGGACATTGGGGGATGTAGGTGAAGCCCAACCTGCAGTCAGTTCCTCATAACATATTTTCACTTTCTTTTGTTAAAAGAAGAACCGGAAAAGCGCTACTCACACAGCCAAAGGATAGTGTCTCAGGATTGTGCACTTCTGAGTTGGAAATGGTGTTGGAGAAGCAGGGCAGGGTGAGGGTCTTTTTTTATCACCCAGGAAAAAATAACTAAAGCTTGTCCTCTGCTCCCGGTCCTTCTGTTCATGTCTTCAAAGCCAGTAAAGTATCTTTAGGACATCACTCTTTCCAGCGTTAATATCAGAAAACTTATTTAATTAGTTGTTTTGCTATCTTACAAGGAGACCTGCAAAATCCGCCCACTGGTTGTCCCCTGGAAAAGGGTTATCTTTGAGAACAACTTGATGAAAGCCCCAACTGAATAGCTTCGAGTCTCCTCCAAGTAAGAGATAGACACTCCCTGCCTCTATTATCTGAAGGGTGCTTGCTCATCCTAGGTTGGGGATGTTTGGGCTCTTGTGAGGCCTCCCAGACCTCAGATGTGGCGTCTTGGTGAGGACCTTTTTTGCCAATCTGCAGGTAGCAAGTACTGCAACACGCCACACACACTGCACGTGTCTTCCTCTGAGGTGGTGGCTTTGCTGTGGATAGAGGACTGCAGTGGAATTACACATGGGTAACTTGCAGACTGCCACCAGATCTTGGCAAACCAACCTTACTGTAATTGTTTGATAAAGCTCTAGGAATGGAGCATGTTGAAGTCCTACTGTGTAATATGATTACTTTATATGGGGTACCTGATTCCAGGACAGATTTTTTGACAGTTGCTAACATCCAACATTTTGATGTAGCAGAGGTAAAACTTGTAGAACGATAACTGATATAAAGACACTTTTACATTGTGACCGTGGGGGTCATTTCGCGACTCCACGTTGCACTATTTTACATCATTAGTATACTTGGATGCCACTAGTAAGCTGGGCTTGATGATGATGCAGCCCAGTTTTAGAATTTGTGCTGTTTTCTCTCCATGTTCTCTGATGGTGAAGTGCTGAAAAGGAAAAAAATGTGTCCAGTTTTTTCATCACTGACTAAGGGTGAGAAATGTTACAACACAGTGGGTTTCAGGCATGCTTTAGTTTTGCTAACACGTCTGTGTGTAGTCTTGCTAGCAAAGCATTCATGTATTAAATTGTCTGTACTGATGAAGTCAGTAAGTTGTAAAGGGGATGTCAGTGTTCAGATGCAGTGATAAATCCCTGGATTGTGAGGTTAGTGGCCCTGGAGGCATTGTTGCTGTTTGCTAAACGGATATTTGCAAGATGAGTTGTCTGGACTGTTACACCCAGCCTGACGAGGTTTTTACCTATATGGATCCCTGCTTTACCAAAGCCCCCTTCTGCCAAATCTTCAACTTGACATTGACTCAGACATCCCACTTCCCGACCTAAGGGCTTTGTCTTAAACGGTTGACACTGTACAGGCCCTCCACGGGATATCATTGCCAACCCTCTGTGATCTAAAGTTCACCATTGTTGTACGCATCTAAGGAATTCAACAACTTGCCTCCGTGTACATTATTATGCTTGTGGAATATGTGCAACTCCTCTGTTGAACATCAATATAAATCCTCAAAGATCTAGCACTGCATGAATTTAAATTGAACATGAGGCAGTATCTGTAAACTTCACTACTTTACTGAACTTTCCTTAGATTTCTTTTTTAAAAAGTGATATTGACTCGCTCTCTTTTTCAGTCATGGGGTTGAAATCCAGATTCCATCCCACAGACATGTCTGAATAAAGGTAGTGAAAGAGTTCAGGCCTGAAAGGCAACGAATTTGTTACGTTATAATCTGTTTGACTTTAAGTACATTCTTATGAAAATCCCACATTCTGTTGTGTGCCTGGCTACTAGTGATCAGTTCTTCCCCAGATATTGTGTTCCACAGTTCAGATTTGGATCCAACAGATGCTGTTGCAACCTTTGTGACGCAGGCAGGACTGAATGTATGACAGCGGAGATCCTGCTGTATACGGGGCCCCACCTTTGCACCACCTGGCTTGAGCGTATAGTTAAATGGATAGTAAAACATTTACAACCTTAGTAAGAGCTTAAAATAGTGTGCAATATTGGATATCCTTTGCGGAAAGGACGTGTTTTATGGAGGGTATTTATGTATCTCAGATGTAGCATCAAAGAGCAGGATATCACTTTTCATAGCAATGCACAATAAGCATAGTTTGAATTTATTTCTGTGGGCCTAAAGTACATATATTGCAAGTCTTTATCTCCAAATGCTTTCTTAACTCCAGACGAACGAGGCTTTTCTCTTTCCATGTCTAGTTGGTGGCTTTTTGTTGGTCTTGTTATTCTTGATAATGCATTGCCAGCCCATTTATGCAGGGCCTCTTTTCCTAATGTTGTGTTTGTGGTATTCAGCTGTTTCATGGAGCCAGTCTTTTACAGAATGTTGCAGATTGTGTTGCATGCTTTGATGCATCATGTAATGAACTGGATGGAGTGGTTTTAGTATGTAGTTATTTTCATGGTGGTGTTTGTCTCTGTGTCCAGCATTATTTCCATAGTGATTAGATTTGCATGTCATTTTGTCAGACATTTTGGTGTATCCTGTTGCTCCAAGTCTAGTTGTAGCTTCCTCCGTTTTTAGGTTTCGCTGGAGCACGGAGCTTTTAGCTCCGCCTCCAGAGAAATCTGTAGTCTTCAGTATAAGGGACACTTGAATCCGCCCTCTGTTCCATTGGCTAGCTCCATAAATGGAGGCTAGCCATTGGAACAGAGATCTGTCCGTCATGGCCGGACCAGATTCGTGGGCGTTCCTGCATTTTGTTCCCTCTCCACCCACTTCTGACGTCATGTGGCTGTGGGCGTGTACTTTTTTTTTTTTTGTCCCGTGATGTTTTCCTCATTTTGGAAAAGCCTTTGGCCGAAGTGGAGTGCTGCGCCCTCGCTGCTCTTCTGTGGCTGTCCGTTCCCGCCCCCCCCTCCCGCTGTCCGTTCCCGCCCCCCCCTCCCCGTGTGCCCGTAGGTGCTCAACAGTAAGGCCACTCCTGCTGACCCCTCGTGCAATGATCCTGCCTTCTGCTCCCCACCTTCCGGCTCATTCAGAGAGCCGGACCTGCAACTCGTGCTCTGTCTCCTCATACAGTTTATTTCGCCTCCTGCTCTCTCTGCCCCCGGCTCTTCAGACGGTGATTCCGCCCTCTGAAACCCGCAGGCGGGACTTGCATACTGCCCCAGGCCTTGTACCACATACCCAGACTCCCCCCCCCCTCGTCCCCCCTTTAATAGGATGAGGCTCCCCCAGGGCTCAACCCTCTCAAAGTCATCTAGGTCCATTGCTCGGGGAGGGAGGGGCCATGGGCGAGGGTTGGGGGGGTGAACAAAGAGAGAAACGGGAATGATGTAATTGAAAGAAGCAGGGAGCGGAGTGAATGAATGAAGGCTGAGGGAGGACTCGGTGGCAGCTCCGAGAGACAGGAAAACAGAGACGGGAGCAGGGGAGGCGACAGGCACTGCGAGAGAGCCAGAAAGGCAGAGAGATGGATGCAAGCAAACAGGAAGGAAACGATACACAGCAAGACAGGCAGAGAACGGGAGAGAATGAGGGAACAATACCAGCGAGAGGGACAAGGGAGACAAAAATGAAGGGGAGCTCGGGAGAGCAGCAAAGAAAGGGGGAGAACGGAGTAATAAGACGGGGCAGAGTAAGAGAGACAAACAGAGTGAGTGGTAATTAGAGCGAGATGGGAAAGGAGAGAAACAAATAGCAAGATACAGGGAGTAGAAGGCCAGAGATGACCGGAGAGGCATGAAAGAAGGAGGGCGGAGGAGGGCGGAGGAGGGAACTAGACCAAGTTAGCTTGGGACCGTGACAGAGAGAGACGGAGAAGGAAGCGGTAGACGGGGAAGAGAGGGATCCAGAGAGAGATGCAAAGAGGCTGAGATGGGCGAAAGGTAGGCAGAGAGAGAGAGAAGAAGCAATAACTAGAGCGCCCGAGCCAGACACGAGGTTTGGACGGGATAAGAGTGAAAGTGACTGAGAAATATCGAGGGAGAGATAGGGAGGAAGAGGGAGAGAGCGATAAAGAGAAGAGATCATTAGATTGCTAGACACCGGTACGGAATGAAAGACACGAAGCGGGAAATACAAAATAAGACACAGAATGGGACATAGTAATGGCACAAGTGTACCGTGCAGGGAAGACACCCCTGGCCAAAGAGCTCACAGGCCTGATATTGTATTGTAAGTTGTGTTTGGGGGAGGAGGTCTCAGCTACCAACACACCCAGCCAGGCT